>NW_026849395.1:0-600000 GCF_030869305.1 Colletotrichum tamarilloi
CGGGACCCCCCGGGTAACGATAATACCCATATAAAAGAACAGATTATGCTGGACCTGGCTGCCCACGCGGGCTGGCACCAGGAGGTCCTGTGCGCGTTGGAGTGGGTGAAGCTCGCCCTGTAGGCGGGCGGCGGAAGGTTGGGAGCTGTTGATGAAAGGGAGACAATGGTCGAGTCGGTTGACTGCTGTTTTGATTAGTAGTTAGGTATGGAGCGCAATATACCCAGTTTTCCCCAATACGTAATACACGGTACGGCCCCGGCGGATTGCTCCGTCGGGGGGAAAATAATCGTTTATAAAAAGTTATATATTTTATAATATACTAATTAAGAGCTTAATAATAAGGTTATATTACTTTTTAAAATTACTAATTTTATAAAATTAACTAACGCTAAGGTAACTATTTTTTAAAAAGGGAGATAATAATAATTAGCTAAATAATAATAAAAAGCCGTAATTAATTAATAGTTATTTTTATAAAGGGGGAAGTCTCTTAGTAAGGGTATTATTTTAAAATTAGCCTTAAGGAACGTTTTTAATTTTAATTATAAAAGTTATTATAAGTAAATATTATAAATTAAATTTCGAGGCCTAATAATATAACTTAAGTATAAAAGGAGTAAAAGAATAAAAGCTTAGGATATTTTATAAGTATTTAATAAAATTTAACTATATTAATAATATTTTTTTAGACTAATTAAAAAGTAGAACGGCGATGCCTATATAAAAATAACGCCCATATATTAATTTATAACGCCCATATATTAATTCCCCTTTTCATATAGGCTATATTATAGACGTAAGGGAATATATAAGGGGCCCCCTAACCCTTAATAAAAAGGAGTATATAATACGAGATCTAGTTACTTACGCGGGCTAGTACTAAAAGGTCTTATATATATTAGAGTAAGTATAGCTCGCCCTCTAAATAGTTAGAAGCGGGGGAAGGTTAGGAGCTATTAATAAAAGGAAGATAATAGTTAAGTTAGTTAACTATTTTAATTAGTAGTTAGGTATAGAGCGTAATATACTTAGTTTTCCTTAATACGTAATATACGGTACGGCCCCGGTAGATTGCTCTATCGGGGGGTCTTAGGGTTTTATAACTTTTATTAGAAGTTTATTATTAAATACTTCGGTATTATTATATTAATAATAATATTATTAAAAACTAAAAAGGGGTAAATAAAGGATTTTTAATAAATTAAAAAAGTAAATAAAGCGTTTAATTAGCTAAAAGTTACTTTTATTTTAATAACTATACTTATATATTAGAACTTATAACGTATTATATAAATAAAAACCGATATTTTAATTAAAGCTATTATAATAATTTTATTATAATAAGCTAATAGAAAATAATAACCTATTATTTATTAATTATAAAAGTTTTTAAATATAGAGTAGTAATAAGCTATAAATTAATAAGAACTACTTATTATAATAAAAAGGCTAGAGTACTAAGCTTATTATTTTTAAGGCCTTTTATAAAAGTTTATAGTTTTAATAAATTATTAAGTATTTAAAGAAGTAATTAATATACTAGCGCGGGACTTTTAGAAAAGGCTCGTAAAATAAGTATATAAATTATTAATATTTAGCTTTAACTTAGAATATTAATTAAGTAAAATAAACTTAGAGAATAGTTTATTTAAAAAGTTAAACTATATAAAGGGGAAAGTACTTTATAAAAACGTCCTTTTTATATTAGCTTAGAAGCTACGTCTTATTAATAAACTATTACTTAACGTTTAATAAAGAATAATTAGCTTAAAAAAATATTATTAAGGTATATATAGTAGTTTTTTTTCTAGCTTTATAAGTATAAAAAATCGACTTTAATAGGATTACGCTTTTAAAGGAAATTATATAATATAGTATACTTTTTAATTATATAATACGCGCAATATATCCTAAGCACGCGCTTAACGTAATATAATAATTTTAATACGAAAACTGCTATTTAATTTAGGATAAGTAAGCTACCCTCTTTATTACGTAATAGCGCTGGTTAAAAAGGTTGACGGTAGAGGTTAGCCGTAATAGTTAGTTATAATAGTTAAAAGTAGCCTTTTTTTATTACAGAGGTTCTAAACTTTAATAGCGACGTAGAGGTTTTTAAAAAAAGGGCTAAATAGGCTAATATTTACTACTCTTCGTATTAGAGCTCGCAAAAATTCTTTTTATCCTTATTACTTCTAATATTACCTAAAGCTACTCTCTATTTAAACTAAATAAATTTACTAAATAAATCTACTAAACAAATTTACTAAATAAACTTATTAATATATAAACTACTACTTAGATAGCTAGTTAGATAACTAGTTAAGAGGTTAGCTAGTTAAAATACTACCTCGACGAGAACTTACTCTAAAGATGCCCGTTAATAAGTCTACCCCTCTTAGGCTAGGCGCCCTCGGCTAGCTCGATACTATAACTATTATAACTAATATAAGTACGCTTAAGAAGTAGCGAAGTACTTTCTAAGGGTACGGAATTTAGCTAGGTAATATTATAAGTACTATAAATAGCTAGGCCGGTACGGATACTAGGATTTAGTATATTAACGCCGGCTTAGTTATAATAACTACAATAGACGGGCTAGAGGTATATAGGGTTAGGGTAATAAGCCGGCGCTTTAAACAGCTTTTATAGGACCCCCTAAGTAACGATAATACTTATATAAAAGAATAAATTATATTAGACCTAGCTACCTACGCGGGCTAGTACTAGGAGGTCCTATACGCGTTAGAGTGGGTAAAGCTCGCCCTATAGGTAGCTAAAAGCGGTAGAAGGTTGGGAGTTTTAATTAGTAGTTAGGTATAGAGCGCAATATACCTAGTTTTCTTTAATACGTAATATACGGTACGGCCCCGGCGGATTGCTCCGTTAGGGGGATTACTAAGGTATATATTTAAGTAGTTAAGGCCTTTTTTTATAATCCTAGCTAGATATTAACTAGTTTTAAAAATAAAAAGTCCTCTCTTTTATATTAGTAACGTATTATAAAGCGTATTAATAAACTAATAATAATTATTATTATAATAACTCGAGGTAAAAAAATAAAAAAGTTATTAATAAATACTTATTAACGGTTTAGTAAAGATAAAAAAGAGTTAAATAAAGTTAAGGTTATTATATTAAAATAATATATTTTATTTTATTATAAAGGAGTTTATAAGGGGTAAAACGGTATTTATTTCTTATTTTTTATTAAAAACTAAGGAGCTTATTAAAAGATTATAAGTTAAAAACGAGTTTTATATATTATAATTAATAAAAGTTCGTATTATGTAGTGGTTTTTTTTTCCGGCTTTATAAGCACAAAAAATTAACCTTAACGGGATTACGCTTTTAAAGGAAATTATACGATATAGTACACTTTTTAACTATATAATACGCGCAATATATCCTAAATACGCGCTTAACATAATATAGTAATTTTAATATGAAAACCGCTATTTAATTCGGGATAGGCAAGCTACCCTACTACTTATTAACAATAGGCTAAGCAATATACTCACGCAGCGGCGCCGGCTAAAAAAGTCAATAGTAGAGGTCGGCCGTAATAGTTAGTTATAATAATCGGCCGCAATAGTTAGCTACAATAGTTAGAGGCGGCCCTTAACTATAGAGGTTCTAAACTTTAATAGCAACGTAGAAGTTTCTAAAAAAAGGGCTAAATAGGCTAATATCTACTACTTAGAGCTCGTAAAGATTCTTTTTATCCTCATCACTTCTAACATCGCCCAAAGCTACTCTCTATTTAAACTAAACAAATCTACTAAACAAATCCACTAAACAAATCTACTAAACAAATCCACTAAACAAATCTACTAAACAAACCTATTAATACACAAACCACTACCTAGATAGCTAGTCAGACAACTAGTCAAGAGGTTAGCTAGTTAAAATACTACCTCGACGAGAACCTAAAAATACCCGTTAATAAGTCTACCCCTCTCGGGCTAGGCGCCCTCTTCGGCCAGCTCAACGCTATAGCCATCGTAGCTAACGTAAGCACGCCTAAAAAATAGCAAAGTACCTTCCGGGGGTACGGAATTTAGCTAAGTAATATCACAAGCGCCGTAAATAGCCGGGCCGGTACGGATACTAAGATCCGGTATATCAACGCCGGCCTAGCCATAATAGCCACGATAAATAGGCCAGAGGTATACAGGGTTAGGGCAATAAGCCGGCGCTTTAAATAGCTCCTACGGGACCCCCCAGGTAACGATAATACCTATATAAAAGAACAGATTATACTAGACCTAGCTACTTACGCAGGCTAGTACTAAGAGGTCCTGTGCGCATTAGAGTGGGTAAAGCTCGCCCTATAGGCGGCTAGAAGTGGCAGAAGGTTAGGAGTTAATAAAAAAGAGATAATAGTCGAGTCAGTTAATTTTAATTAGTAATTAGGAATAGAGCGTAATATACCTAGTTTTCCCTAATACGTAATATACGGTACGGCCCCGGCAAATTGCTCCGTCAGGGGGAAAAGTTCGTATTATAATTAGTAAGCTAAGAGTATTTTTATTTAATAAATAGGGTATATTATTTTTTTTTTAAAAAAAAAAACTTATTATTTTTTAAATAAAGTCTTTTTAAATAGAGACTTTTTATTAATATTATAATAATTATAGGATAAGTTATATAAGAACTATAAAAACTCTTAAGTTAATTTAAAAAAAGTTTTATTAAAAAAATATTTAATAAAATATTTAAGAATATGTTAAGAATTATAAGTATTATTTAGGAGTTATAACCCTAAGATATAAGCTATATAAGTAGCTATAATTATTATTATTATCTTTATATTTATTTTAAAAAATATTTATAAATTTTATTATAGGGTTATTACTAAGCGCTCGTAATAATAGTACTTAGTACGACTATATTTTAATTATTATTTATTATATAATAAAGTTTATAAAGTTCTTATTTATTATTAAAATACTTAACGTAATATAGATAGTAAGTATTTTATATAAGGAGGTTAAATATAAGTTTGGTACACTAAAAAGTATTATTTAAGCTCTTTATAAGCGCATTTTAAGAAGAGTTTATTAAAGAACGGGCGATATATTATTAACTATTTATTATATTTATTTTTATATTTTGCTTTTATTAGCTACTTAGGCAGTTCTTAATATCGATTATATAGTATTAATATATAGTATTAATAAATACTCTTACTATCTCAATAGACTATTTTTTTTAAATTTTCTACTTTTTTAACTTTCCCTCCTATAAAGTTTATAACTACGGATTATTAATAATAATATTAAGCGCTTAATACTACTACTTTATAAGCCCGCGTACTTAGCTAAGTTAGTTACTTTTCTAAGTAATAGTAGCTTATAATAGTATAGTATTAGAGATACCCTCGTTATTATTATTAAATAATATTAACTTTTATAAGTACGACATTTACCTTAATATTTTTAATTTTAACTCGTATATATATATATATATTCGTTACTTTGTTTCTTTTATTAAAATTAAAAACGCTTCCCTTATTATTATTATTATTATTATTACTATCTAACTATTTATTTTAAGTATACTTTATTAAAATACTAAAACGCTACTAATAACTTATTAACCCTTAGGGCTTCTTTAATAATTAGAAATTCGATCTTATAAGTATTATACTAAACGACCCCGAGTTAAAAAAAAACTACCTTAATAAGTATTATATTAGTAATATTAACTTATAAAAAATAAATAAATATATTATAATAAGTATTACCCTTATTAACGCCTTTTTAATATAATAAAGTAGTATAAATAAGCTTAAACTTAATAATATAATTAAGAGCTTTAAAAGAGTATAAGTAAGCGTATTAAATAAAAATATGAAAGAGAGGTTATAATTAAATAAGATAAAGGGAGAAAATAAGGGGTAATATTTAGTTATTAAAAAGGTAATTAATATATTATAGTAGCGGGGTCGTTAGTATTTTAAGTTTAGTTAGTATTAATAGTTAGTAATAGCTATGGCCGGCTATAGTTAGTTATAAAGTCTTATTAAATAAAGTACGTAATAAAAACTTAATATTAACCCTAATAGACCAGCTTGCCTATAAAGGCGAAGATAGCCCCTAATGAGGTAGACCGGACCCCAAAGGGACTATTTACTATATATTACTTATAAATAGATAGCTAAATAGAGCGGACTTATTAAATATTAAAAAAGTATTTAAAGATTTATACTAAGGGCTTACTAAATAAATAAGTAGCGTAATTAAAAAAAGCTAAGTTTATATATAATAATAGTTAATATTTTATTATAAAAGTATTTTTATATATAGCGCTATATAGCTATTATTTTAAGTATATTAAATATATATTTAATTATAAAACTATAGTTTAGGGGGTTTATAAAAAGGTTTAAAAAATTAATAAGATTAAGGCCTAGGCTATATAAGCTTAAGTATAAGCCTCTAAGAACTAAGTAGCTTATTATAATAAAAAATATACTTTAAAAGAGTTTAATTATAAAAAGGTTATTAGCTTATTAATAAAGAATATATAATTTAAAAATAATAAATTAATACTAAGATATATTAGAATAATAATAGCTAAAAGGGTAAATAAATAGGCTTATTAAGTATATTTATTAAAATAGTATTCAAAAATATATAATATTTTCTTAGTTTCTTAGCTCGAACTATAAGAAAATTACTAAATAGTTAGTAACTAAATAATAAATTTTTTAAAGTTAGGGAATAAATAAAACGTTTAAAAAGTTAAAAAAATCGTTATAAAATAAAATAAAAAAAAACTTATATTATTTTATTAAATAGGCTAGGTAGCTTATTAAATAAAAATTTATTAAATATTTTAAAAATATAGTGGAAGTAATTGAAAAATTTAAATACTATAAAAAAAGGATATATATAAAATAAAATAATAAACGTTAAGTTCGTAATAAGAAGTTATTAAAAATAAGTTAATTGATAATACTTTATAAAACCTTTTTTATCTAACTTAGCGTAATTCTTAAGAAAGAAATATAGTATTATAACCCTTAGTAATACGTTACTAAAGGATTATTAAAATCTAGCTATATAAGGGGAGTAACTTACGTAATATTAATAATAATAATAGTAGCTTTAGTATATATTTTTAAAATATAATAGTTAATAATAATATTATATTTAGTAAATAAAAAATAAGAAGGTTTTATATATATACCTAGCTAACTATTTAAAATAAGGCCGTTAATTTTATTAATATTATAATAAATAAAAAGAAAGTAGTTAAAGTTACGTAAGTTATTATATATATTAATAATAATAATTCGTATAGCGTTTATTATTTAGTTATTATTAAGAGCTATAATAAGAGGTATAATAAGAGTTATAATAAGAAGTATAATAAGAGTTATAATAAGAAATATAATAAAAAGTATAATAAGAAGTGGAGTAAAAGGTAAAATAGGGGGTATAATACTATTATTATTAATAATAAGTTAAAAATAGGGGATATTATTTAAAATAACGCTATTATTTTCTTAATTAAGCTAAGGGGCTAGGGTAATATTAATATTTATAAAGAACTTATTAATATTAAACTACTTATTATAACTTATGTGGTGGTTTTTTTTTCCGGCTTTACAGGCACAAAAGATCGACCTTAACGGGATCACGCTTTCAAGGGAAATCACACGATACAGTACACTTTTTAACTACACAATACGCGCAATGTATCCCAAGCACGCGCTCAACGCAATATAGTGATTTCGATACGAAAACCGCCATTCAATTCGGGATGGGCAAGCTGCCCTTCACGCGGCGGCGCCGGCCGGAAAGGTCGACGGCAGAGGTCGGCCGTAATGGTTGGCCGCAATGGTCGGCCGCAATGGTCGGCCGCAATGGTCGGAGGCGGCCCTCATTATTATAACTTATAATTTCGAGCTTAGTTTAAATAATAGTTATATTAAGCTATTATAAAGCTTTTATTTAAAATAAGAGGAGTATAATACTAACTTTATTAAAATTTAAAATAATATAATTAAGGGTAAAAGAACCCTTGGTTATATTAAAAAAAAAAGTAATATAAGTAAGGATTAATAAGTTATTAATATTAAAATAGTAGTACTTATTATAATACTAAATAAAAATCCTTTAAATTATTAAAGAGCTTTTTAAAATTAATATTTTTATACTAGGACTTATTAAATTTAAACCCGAAATCGTCCTACTCGTTTTTATTATTAAAAATATAGTCAATAATAAGAGTATATTTTTTAATAAAAATCCGAGTCTTAGAACTATAAGAAATAAATATAATACTATATATAATAATAATATAAATAAATACTTTATTTATTAAGTACTTAATAACGCGCTTATAAAAAGTAAAAGAATTAAGAAATTCCTAAATATATATAATAATAACTCCCTAAGGAGTCTCTTTATAATACTAAGCTAGAGTATTAAAGTTATTTTATAAAATAGTTACGTAGCTATTATTATAAAAATAAGCTAGCTAGAGGTAATTAAAGTAAAAAATAATCTTAGCTTTATTATTGATATTAAGAATATTAATTTAAAAAAAAATCTAAGTTAATAAAAAAGAATATTTATTGAATAATTACTAACGACTTATTATAATTAAAATTAATAAGTTTAAATACTTATAATTAGTAATAAGCTCTTATAGAGTAGCTTATTTAAAATAGACTTTTTTTTTATTACTTATTAATAAGTTAGTAATATAAATAGCGACCTTTTTTTATATATTAGTAATATAGCTAAAAATATAAAGAACGTAGTTATATAGTAGTTTTTTTCCGGCTTTATAAGTATAAAAAATCGACCTTAACAGGATTATACTTTTAAAAGAAATTATATAATATAGTACACTTTTTAACTATATAATATGTATAATATACCCTAAGTACGTACTTAATATAATATAGTAATTTTAATACGAAAACTATTATATAATTCGGGATAAGTAAGCTACCCTTTACGTAGCGGCGCTAGTTAAAAAGGTTAATAATAGAAGTTAGCTATAATAATTAGTTATAATAGTCGGCTATAATAGTTAGAAATAGCCTTCTTTAATTATAAAAATTCTAAATTTTAATAGTAATATAGAGGTTTCTAGAAAAAGGGCTAAATAGGCTAATATTTATTATTTTTTAAAGCTTATAAAGATTTTTTTTATCCTTATCGTTTTTAATATTACTTAAAGCTCTGTTTAAACTAAATAAATTTACTAAATAAATTTACTAAATAAATTTACTAAATAAACTTATTAATATATAAACTACTACTTAGATAGCTAGTTAAATAACTAGTTAAAAAGTTAGCTAGTTAAAATACTACTTTAATAAGAACTTATTTTCTTAGTATATAGTTAGTAATTAGTAGGCTTACCTAAAGATACCCGTTAATAAGTCTACCTCTCTTAGGCTAAGTACCCTCGGCTAGCTCGATACTATAGCTATCGTAACTAATATAAGTACGCCTTAGGATTAATAAAGTACTTTTTAATAATATAAAATTTAGCTAAATAATAATATAAATACTATAAATAGCTAGGCTAATACGGACGTTAAGATTTAGTATATTAATATTAACTTAGAAATTATACTTTATAAAGCTAGAAATTCCTCTAATACGGGCTATATTATAAATATAAGGGAATATATAAGGGGCCCCTTAACCCTTAATAAAAAAGAGTATATAATATAAGATTTAGTTACTTACGTAGGTTAGTATTAAGAGGTCTTATATATATTAGAATAAGTATAACTCGCCCTCTAAATAGCTAAAATCACGTAGGGGAAAGTTAGGAGCTATTTTAATTAGTAATTAGGTATAGAGCGTAATATACCTAGTTTTCCTTAATACGTAATATATAGTACGGCCCCGGCGGATTGCTCCGTCGGGGGGAAGAACGTAGTTATATTTATAGAAATTAAGGCTATTTTATACCTTAGTATTATAGAACTTTATAAGGGTATTCTAAATGAACTAAGTAGCACTATATAGCTCTTTAGGAACTTAAAAAATATTATTAACTTAATATTTTAATAATAAATTAGCGAGGATTTAATAACTTATAATAAAATATTTCTTTTTATTAACTTAAGAAATAATATACTTAGTAATATAAGTACTAGTAATATAAATAAGCTCGTTAATATTATAATATATACTAGCTAAGTAACGTATATAAGGAGTATTATTATAGAAACTACGGAAGCCTTTTTTAGGATTATACTTTATATTAAGTATATCCTAAATATATAAAATAGTAAATATTCTAGTAAATACTTAGTGATAGTATAATAAGAGAATTATAATTAGGAAATAATACTAAATTAGAATATTATAAAAAAAATTTATAGTTATATGAAAAAGAATTTATAAAACGATTACTAAATAAAAGGGGAAAAAAAAGTAAATAGGTAATTAGTAATAAGAGAAAATGTTTTATTTTATTTAATAGCTTAGTAATAATAATAATTATAAAGTTAAGTAGGCTTTTATATATTATAATAGTTAGAATACTTTATTATAAATACGTATTACTAACTTAGTAACTAATTAATATACTATTATTAAATAATAATAATAAAGTATTTATTAAATAATAAGATAGGAATAATACTTTATTTTTAAATAAAAAAGGATATTATTAATGCTTTAAGGAATTTATTATAAATAATAACGTTAATAACTTTATTATTAATATTAAAAAAGATATTATATAATAACTTTAAGAACTAAAGTTATATAAGGGGGGAGTAATTATAATAAATTTAAAATATAGTTAGTAATAAGATATTAATAACTTAGTAATTAATATATAAATCGTATTATAAAAAAACTTTTTAAAAAGTAAAGCTTATATAAAGAACTCTATAAGCTTTAGTTTTATAATATACTTATACTTATATTATAGCCTCGCTAGTTGAGTGCTCATAGCCTAATCTCTTATACTTTTTATATAGTAATATTAGTTAAAAAAGTTAATAATAAAAGTCGGTTATAAAAGTTAGAAATAGCCCTTAACTATAAAGGTTCTAAACTTTAATAATAATACAGAGGTTTTTTAAAAAAGGGCTAAAAGGGCTAATATTTAATTACTTAAAGCTCGTAAAAATTCTTTTTATTCTTATTATTTTTAATATTACCTAAAGCTACTCTTTATTCAAACTAAGTAAATGTATTAAATAAACTTATTAAACGAACTTATTAATATATAAACTACTACTCGTTAAAAACCTAAAGATACTCCTTAATAAGTTACCCCCTCTAGGGCTTAATAAATTCTTAGGCCCCCTCGACGTCCTAATTATTATAACTAATCTAAATATATTTAAAAAGTAATATAGTACTTTTTAATAATATAGAATTTAGCTAAATAATAATACGAATATTATAAATAATTAAGTTAATATAGATATTAAGATTTAATATATTAATATTAGTTTGAAATTATATTTTATAAAGTTAAAAATCCCTTTAATATAAGCTATATTATAAATATAAGGGAATATATAAGAGGTCCCCTAACCCTTAATAAGAAAGAATATATAATATAAGATTTAGCTATTTATATAAGTCAGTATTAAGAGGTCTTATATATATTAAAATAAGTATAGCTTATTTTTTAAATAGTTAGAACTTAGAGGACTATAGTAAAAGGTCAGGAGTTAATAAAAGGGAGATAACGGTCGAGTTAACTAACTATTTTAATTAGTAATTAGGTATAGAGCGTAATATACTTAGTTTTCCCTAATACGTAATACACGGTACGGCCCCGGCGGATTACTCCGTTAGGGGACCTATTTCACTATATATAAGATATTTTACTTATTAAATAGCTTAATTGATATTATAGTTAATAAGTATTTAACTAGTTTCTCTTACTTTATATAAGCCTTAGTATCCCCCCAATAGAGCAATCCGCCGGGGCCGTACTATATATTACGTATTAAAAAAAACTAAGTATATTATGCTCTATACTTAATTACTAATTAAAACTCCCGACCTTCCCCCGCTTTTAACTATTTAAAGGGCGAGCTATATTTATTTTAATATATATAAAACCTCTTAATACTAGCTTATATAAATAACTAAATCTTATATTATATACTCTTTTTTATTAAGGATTAAGGGGCCTCTTATATATTCCCTTATATTTATAATATAACTTATATTAAAAAGAATTTTAATTTTATAAAATATAATTCCTAAATTAATATTAATATACTAAATCTTAATATCTATATTAACCTAGCTATTTATAATATTTATATTATTATTTAGTTAGATTTTATATTATTAAAAAGTACTTTATTACTTCTTAAGTATATTTACGTTAATTATAATAGCTATAGTATTAAGTTAGCTAAAGAGGGCGCCTAGCTTAAGAGAGGTAAACTTATTAATAAGCATTTTTAACTTATTAATTATTAATTATATACTAAGAAAGTAGTAGTTTATATATTAATAGGTTTATTTAGTAAATTTATTTAGTTTAAATAGAGCTTTAAGTAATATTAGAAATAATAAGGATAAAAAGAATCTTTATGAGCTTTAGTATAAGTAATAAATATTAGCCTATTTAGCCCTTTCTTTAGAACCCTCTATATTATTATTAAAGTTTAGAACCTCTATAAGTAAGGAAGGCTATTTTTAATTATCATAGCTGACTATTATAGCTAATTATTATAACTAATTTTTATTATTAACTTTTTTAGCCGGCGCTACTACGTAAGTATATTACTTAGCCTATTATTAATAAATAGTAGTAGCTTACTTATCTTAAATTATATAGTAATAGTATAATAATAATAAACGGCGAGGGAAGTATTTTTAATTTTAATAAAGGGAACGAGGTAACGAATGTATATATATACGAGTTAAAGTTAAAAGTATATATCAATAAGGTCGGCATTATTCTTAATAATAGTAACGAGGGTCTTTTTAATACTATACTATTATAAGCCCCTATTACCTAAAGGGGCTATAAACTTAGCTAAGTACGCGGGCTTATAGGGTAATAGTATTAGGTACTTAATAGTACTATTAATAATCTATAGTTTTAAACTTTATAAGAGGGAAAGTTAAAAAGGAAGAAGAAAATCTAAAAAAGATAATTTATTAAAATAATAATAGTATTTATTAATATTATATATTAATATTATATAATTCATATTAAGAACTACCTAAGTAGCTAGGAAAAGTAGCAAATATAAATGAATATATATAAATAAAGTTAAAAATATTAGTAATAAAAAGGTTAATATTATTTATAATAATAATAACGAGGGTATTTTTAATATTATATTATTATAGGCTACCCCCCCCCCCCCCACCCGATAGAGCAATCCGCCGGGGCCGTACTATATATTACGTATTAAAAAAAACTAAATATAATACGCTCTATACCTAATTACTAATTAAAACTCCTAACTTTCTACTGCCCGCTTATAAAGTAAGCTTTACTTACTTTAATACGTATAAAACCTCTTAATATTAGCTTATATAAGTAGCTAGGTCTAATATAATTTATTTTTTTATATAAGTATTATTATTACCTAGGGGGTCTTATAAGAACTATTTAAAATACTAGCTTATTACCCTAACCCTATGTAGTAGTTTTTTTCCGGCTTTATAGGTATAAAAGATTAACCTTAACGGGATTACGCTTTTAAAAGAAATTATATAATATAGTATACTTTTTAATTATATAATATGCGCAATATACCTTAAGTACGCGCTTAATATAATATAGTAATTTCGATATAAAAACTACTATATAATTCGGGATAAGTAAGCTACTTTATAGTAGTACTAGTTAAAAAGGTCGATAGTAGAAGTTGGCTATAATAATTAGTTATAATAGTTGGACGTAATAGTTAGAGGCGGCCTTCCTTAACTATAGAGGTTCTAAACTTTAATAGTAATATAGAGGTTTTTAGAAAAAGGGCTAAATAGGCTAATATTTACTACTCTTTTATTATATTAGAGCTTATAAAAATTCTTTTTATTTTTATTACTTCTAATATTACTTAAAGCTACTCTCTATTTAAACTAAATAAATCTACTAAATAAATTTACTAAATAAACTTATTAATATATAAACTACTACTTAGATAGCTAGTTAGATAATTAGTTAAGAGGTTAGCTAGTTAAAATACTACCTTAACGAGAACCTACTCTAAAAATACTTATTAATAAGTCTACCCCTCTCGGGCTAGGCGCCCTCTTTAGCTAGCTCGACGCTATAGCTATCGTAATTAATATAAATATACCCGAGGATTAGTAAAGTACTTTTTAATAATACAGAATTTAGCTAAGTAATAGTACGAATATTATAAATAGCTAGGCTAGTATAGATATTAAGATTTAGTATATTAATATCGACTTAGAAATTATATTTTACGGAGCTAAAAATCCTTTTAATATAGGCTATATTATAAATATAAAGGAATATATAAGGGGCCCCCTAATCCTTAATAAGAAGGAGTATATAATATAGGATCTAGTTATTTACGTAAGCTAGTACTAAGAGGTCTTATATATATTAGAGTAGGTATAGCTTACCCTCTAAATAACTAGAACTTAGAGGACTATGGGGGAAGGTTAGGAGCTATTTTAATTAGTAGTTAGGTATAGAGCGTAATATACCTAGTTTTCTTTAATATATAATACACGGTACGGCCCCGGCGGATTGCTCCGTCGGGGGGTACCCTAACCCTATATATTTTAAACTTATTTATTATAACTATTATAACTAAGCTAGTATTAATATATTAAATCTTAATATTCGTATTAGCCTAATTATTTATAGTATTTATAATATTACTTAGCTAAATTCTATATTATTAAAAAGTACTTTACTACTCCTCGGGCGTACTTATATTAATTATAATAATTATAATATTAAGCTAGCTAAAGAGGGCGCCTAGCCCGAGAAGAGTAAACTTATTAACGGGTATTTTTAGAGAGTTCTAGCTTATTAATTACTAACTATATACTAAGAATAGAGTAGTAATTTATATATTAATAAGTTTATTTAGTAAATTTAATAAGTAGTTTTATTTAGTTTAAATAGAGAGTAGCTTTAAGTAATATTAAAAGTAATAAAAATAAAAAAAAAATTTATAAGCTTTAGTATAATAAAAGAGTAATAAATATTAGCCTATTTAGCTCTTTTTTTAAAAACCTCTATGTTATTATTAAAGTTTAAAACCTCTATAGTTAAGGGCTGCTTCTAATTATTATAGCCGACTATTATAACTAACTATTATAATTAATTATTATAGCTAACTTCTATTGTTAACCTTTTTAGTTAGTATTGCTACGTAATAAAGAGGGTAGCTTACCTATCCTAAATTAAATAATAATTTTTATATTAAAATTATTATATTATATTAAACGCGTACTTAGGATATATTATATATATTATATAGTTAAAAAAGTATACTATTTATTTTTTTTATTCTACTTTTATTAGTTACTCGGGCGGTTCTCGATATTAATTATATAGTATTAATATATAATATTAATAAATACTCTTACTATTTTAATAAACTATTTTTTTAAAATTTTCTAACTTTTTAACTTTCCCTTTTATAAAGTTTATAACTATAGATTATTAATAGTAATATTAAGTACCCGATGCTATTACTTTATAAACTTATACCTACTTAACTAAGTTTATATAATAAATTCGGGATACGGCCGGTAATAGGACGCTAATAACTTAGTAACTAGTATACGGATCGTATTATAAAAGAACTTTTTAATAAATAGAGCTTATATAAAGAACTTTATAAGCTTTAATCTTATAATATACTTATATTTATATTATAGCCTTACTTATTAAGTACTTATAACCTAATATTTTATAATTTAAAAGCTTTTATTTTTATAAAATAATTAATATAAATAATAATAAATTATAAAAACGAATAGAATATTAATAAAATAATACTTAGTTATTAATAAAAACCTATTAATATTAATAAGTTATAATTATTTAAAGTTAATTACTTAACCCTATTTTATTTAAAGGAACGAGCTTATTATAAAATAAGTCTTATTTAAATACTAATATTTATAAGAAAGCTAAATAAAAAAAATAATTAGAGTAAATTGTTTTTATAAACTAGTTATTTTATTAATACCCCGAGGACCCTATTTATTATAAATAAGGCGTTTATTAATAACTAATTACTAAATATATAAAATCTAAGTATATATAAAAGCGTAAGTAGTACTAAGATAGTTAATTTAATAGACTTTATAAGCTTAATAATAACTTATTTTTATAAAATAATAAAAATAATAATTAAAAATTAAAATTAAGAACGGTATTAATATAAAGAGCTTATTTAATAACTTATTAAGTAATTAATAACGTATTTAAGTTAATAAGAATATAAAAAGCCTCTTTTTTATAATTATAAACTAATTAAAAAAGAGTTTATAAGTACTTAAGTAATAAATTAGATTATTATTATAAAGATAAGTAATAATTTTTATATAAAAAGTATTATAGAATAGTATATTAAATAGGCCTTATTTAAAATATCCTTATTATTATAAATATAATAATATAATTATAAAAAAAGCCTCTAAAATCCCCTTTCTTAGGGCGACTTTTTAACGTTCGTTTATTAATAATATAGAAACTATAAAATATAAAAATAGGAATATTATAAAAAGCTAAGAATAAAAAAGCTAAAAAAAAAGTTAAACTCTTATTTAGTTCCTTATTAAATAGTTAATAATTTATTATAACTTAAATATAAAAAATATAAAGAATTTAAAAATAAAGGTATATTAATTCTCTTTTAGATTATTATTTTAGTTATAAAATAACTTAATTTGTTATAAGGTTTTAATTAAAAAGTACGTAATATAGTTTATAAGGCTAATAAATTATAATTATTAAATTAATAAAAGGGTAGTAACTAGTTATAAAAAGATAATAAAAAGAGGTTATATTTATTATTAAAGTAATTATATTAAATATTCCCTTTTTATAAAAAAAAGAATAAAGAGAGTTTTAAAGAGCTAAGCTTTAAAAACTTATTAAAAATAATATTATAAAAGCTATATAATAAAAATACTTGTATTAAGCTATTATAAAAGCGTTATAATAATAATATTAAGTATTTAATATATAATAAAATAAGCTATATATTTAATAAGTACTAAAAAAATTAGTTAGGAAATAGGGGTAATAATAAGCCGACGTACCCCTAATTAAAGCTAATATTAGTAACTATTTAATAAGTTATTACTTAGCTAAGAGTTATAGAGGTCGATTTTTTAAAAAACGAATAAATATAAATAATATACTTAATATACTTATATTAAATATTAAGAGGGTACTAATAAAAATAATTATAAAAAGTAGGGTAATAGTTTTATAAGGGGTTATTAAAAAGTTAATAAAAGTTAATATAAATATATACTCTAAGATAAATATTATTAATATTAAGCTCGTAATTTATTTAAAGTTAACCTTAGTTATTACTATAGCCCTTTTATTAAGGGATTTTTAAAATAAAACCATAAGCTAAAGAAAGGCTTACTAATTAACGCTCTTTTTTATTAACTATTATAAATAGTTAAGGAAAATTTAATAACTATTTATTATAATTAATAAGAATAAAAAAATAGTAAACCTTTTATTATTATAACTATTAATAAGCTAAGAGGGTATCTATATTAATATTATAATAAATATATAATTATATAAGCCTATTTCTATTACTAAACTAAAAATAATAGCTCGTAATATTATTAAGAATTATAAAAGAGCTTAAATATTATATATTACTATTATTAGAAATATTATAAGGATAATAGAGACTAAATTATAAAGGGGTTTATTATTAAAACTTTAATTAGAAATAAAGACGTTTAATAAGTAGTTAGTAAAGGAACCGTAATTATATAATAAAATAAAATATTTAATTAACTTAGTTCTAAATACTAAATTACTATATAGCTCTATTAATTTATTAAATAAAAAATAACTTAATAAGTTTTATATATATATTATTAAGAACTTAGTAAATGGTTATATTATATTTTTAGTTTATAAAGCTAAGGTACTAATCTTTTTTATATTAAAAAAGGATAGTATATTATATTTTTATATAAACTACTATAAACTAAATGAAGTAATTATAAAAAATTAATACTTATTATTACTTATGAATAAGCTCTTAAATAAGCTTTATAAAATAAAATAAATCTTAAAAATAAATATTAAGGATACCTATTACTATATTTACATTAAAAAAAAAGACTAATAAAAAATAGCGTTCCGGAGTTAATATAGCTACTTTAAGTATATTATTATACTTTTTAGGCTAACGAACGTACTTATAATATTCTAAGTATATATTTACTAAACGCTCGCTAACTTATTAAATACTTATTATATAATATATATAAATAATTTAATGATTTATTTAATAATAAGGGAGTAATATATAGAAAATATTAAAAAAGTCTTTTAATATTTATAGTTATATAAGCTTTTTATTAAATTAATAAAGTACTTATTTTATTAAAAGAGGGTTAAATTCCTAGGTTATATTATTATATTAAAAAGAATCGAAATTAACTTATTATAAATATAAATAATTACTAACTAAAAGGCGCTAGAGTTTATTAAAAATATCTAAGTATTCCTAGGGTTTTATAACTTTTATTAAAAGTTTATTACTAAATACTCGGGTATTATTATATTAATAATAGTATTATTAAAAATAAAAAAGGGGTAAATTAAAGATTTTTAGTAAACTAAGGAAGTAAATAAGGCGTTTAATTAGCTAAAAGTCGCTTTTATTTTAGTAACTATACTTACGTATTAAAACTTATAACGTATTATATAAATAAAAACTAACGCTTTAATTAAAACTATTATAATAATCTTATTATAATAAGCTAATAAAAAATAGTAACCCGTTGCTTATTAATTATAAAAGCTCTTAAATATAAAGTAATATTAAGCTATAAGTTAATAAAAACTATTTATTATAATAAAAAAGTTAGAGTATTAGGCTTATTATTTCTAAGGCTTTTTATAAAAGTTTATAATTTTAATAAATTACTAAGTACTTAAAGGAGTAATTAGTATATTAATATAAGATTTTTAAAAAAAGCTCGTAAAATAAGTATATAAATTATTAATATTTAACTTTAACTTAAAATATTAGTTAAGGAAAATAAACTTAGTAAATAATCTATTTAAGAGGCTAGATTATATAGAGGGGGAAGTACTTTATAAGGACGTCCTCTTTATACTAGTTTAAAAACTATATTTTATTAATAAACTACTATTTGACGTTTAATAAAAAATAATTAGCTTAAAAAAATATTATTATTAAGGTATATATTTAAATAGTTAAGGCTTTTTTTTATAATCTTAGTTAAATATTAGCTAGTTTTAAAAATAGGGAATTCTCTCCTCTATATTAATAGTATATTATAAGGCGTATTAATAAAATAATAATAGTTATTATTATAATAACTCGAGGTAAAAAAGTAAAAAAGTTATGAATAAACGCTTATTAATAGTTTAATAAAAATAAAAAAGAGTTAAATAAAGCTAGGGTTATTATATTAAAATAGTATATTTTATATCTTATTATAAAAGAGCTTATAAGAGGTAAAACGGTATTTATTTCTTATTTTTTATTAAAGATTAAGGAGCTTATTAAAGGATTATAAACTAAAAATAAGTTCTATATATTATAATTAATAAAAGTTCGTACTATAATTAATAAATTAAGAGTATATTTACTTAATAAATAGGGTATACTATTTTTTAAAAAAGGATTTATTATTTTTTAAGTAGAGTCTTTTTGAATAAAGATTTTTTATTAATATTATAATAATTATAAAATAGGTTATCCTCTAACGGAGTAATCTGCCGGGGCCGTACTGTATATTACGTATTAAGGAAAACTAAGTATATTACGCTCTATACCTAATTATTAATTAAAATAGTAATTAATTAACTCGACCGTTATCTTCTTTTTATTAACTCCTAACCTTCCCCCGCCCATTTAGAGAGCGAGCTATACTTATCTTAATATATATAAAACCTCTTAATACTAGCCTATATAAGTAGTTAGATTTTATATTATATATTCTTTTTTATTAAGGGTTAAGGGGCTTTTTATATATTCCCTTATATTTATAATATAGCCCGTATTAAAAAGATTTTTAATTTTATAAAATATAATTTCTAAGCTAATATTAATATATTAAATCTTAACGTCCGTATTAGCCCGGCTATTTATAATATTTATATTATTATTTAGCTAAATTTTATATTATTAAAAAGTACTTTACTAATCCTTAGGTATATTTACGTTAGTTATGATAATTATAGCGTTAAGTTAGCCGAAGAGGGTGCCTAGCTTAAGAGGGGTAGACTTATTAATAAGTATTTTTAACTTACTAATTACTAACTATATACTAAGAATAGAGTAGGTTCTCGTTAAAGTAGTAGTTTATATATTAATAAGTTTATTTAGTAAATTTATTTAGTTTAAATAGAGAGTAGCTTTAGGTAATATTAAAAATAATAAGGATAAAAAGAATCTTTATAAGCTCTAGTACGAAGAGTAATAAAAATTAGCTTATTTAGCCCTTTTTTTTAAAAACCTCTACGTCGCTATTAAAGTTTAGAACCTTTATAGTTAAGGGCCGCTTCTAACTATTATAACTAACTATTATAATTAACTATCCCCCCGACGGAGCAATCCGCCGGGGCCGTACTGTATATTACGTATTAAAGAAAACTGGGTATAATACGCTCTATACCTAACTATTAACTAAAATAGCTCCTAACCTTCCGCTACTCGCCTATAGGGCGAGCTTTACTTACTCTAATATATATAAAACCTCTTAGTACTAGCCTATATAAGTAGCTAAGTCTAGTATAATCTATTTTTTTATATAAGTATTATTATTACTCGGGGGGTTTTATAAGAGCTATTTAAAACACTAGCTTATTACCCTAACCCTATATACCTCTAGCCTATTTATTATAACTATTATAACTAAACTAGTATTAATATACTAAATTTTAATATCTATATTAGCCCGGCTATTTATAGTACTTATAATATTACTTAGCTAAATTCCGTACTATTAAAAAGTACTTTATTACTTCTTAAGTATACTTATATTAATTATAATAGCTATAGTATTAAGTTATTTAAAAAGGGCGCTTAGTTTAAAAGGGGTAGACTTATTAACGGGTATTTTTAGAAAGTTCTAACTTACTAATTACTAATTATATATTAAGAGTAGAGTAGTAGTTTATATATTAATAAGTTTATTTAATAAATTTATTTAATAAATTTATTTAGTTTAAATAGAGCTTTAGGTAATATTAAAAGCGATAAAAATAAAAACAATCTTTACGAGCTCTAAAAAGTAGTGAATATTAGCCTATTTAGCCCTTTTTTTAAAAACCTCTATGTTACTATTAAAGTTTAGAACCTCTATAGTTAAGGGCTACCTCTAATTATTATAACTAATTATTATAACTAACTATTATAGCTAACTATTATAGCTAACCTCTATTATTAACCTTTTTAACTAGTACTACCGTAGAGTAGCTTACCTATTCCGAATTAAATAGCGGTTTTTATATTAAAATTACTATATTATAGTAAGCGCGTACTTAGGATATATTATACGTATTATATAGTTAAAAAGTATATTATATTATATAATTTCCCTTAGAAGCGTAATCCCGTTGAGGTCGATCTTTTATATTTATAAAGCCGGAAAAAAAACCACTATATTAAGCTATTATAAAGCTTTTATTTAGAATAAGAAGAGTATAATACTAGCTTTATTAAAATTTAAAATAATATAATTAAGGGCTAGGGAACTTTTATTTATATTAAAAAGAGCGATATAGGTAGGGGTTAGTAAGTTATAAATATTAAAATAATAGCGCTTATTATAATACTAAGAAAAAGAATTTTTTAAATTACTAAAGAACTTTTTAAAATTAATATCTTTATCCTAGGACTTATTAAACTTAAACTTAAACTTATCTTACTCGTTTTTATTATTAAAAATATAGTTAATAATAAGAATATACTTTTTAATAAGAGTTTAAGTTTTAGGATTATAAAAAATAAGAGTAATATTATATATAATAATAATATAAATAAGTATTTTATTTACTAAATACTTAGTAACGTACTTATAAAAAGTAAAGAAATTAGAAAACTCCTAAATATATATAATAATAACGCCTTAAGAAGTCTTTTTATAATACTAAGTTAGAATATTAAAGTTATTTTATAAAGTAATTATATATTTATTATTATAAAAATAAGCTAGTTAAAAGCGATTAAAATAGGAGATTATCTTAGCCTTATTATTAATATTAAAAATACTAATTTAAAAAGAAAAAATCTAAGTTAATAAAAAGAAAGATTTACTGAATAATTATTAATACCTTATTATAATCGAGATTAATAAGTTTAAATACTCGTAATTAATAACAAGCTCTTAAAAAATAGCTTATTTAAAATAGACCTTTTTTTTATTACTTATTAATAGGTTAATAATATAAGTAGTAACCTTTTTTTATATATTAATAATATAACTAAAAGTATAGAGAACGTAACCGTACTTATAAAAGTTAAAATTATTTTATACCTTAGTATTATAAAACTCTATAAAAATATTCTAAATAAACTAAGTAGCGCTATATAACTCCTTAAGAACTTAAAAAATATTATTAATTAAATACTTTGATAATAAATTAATAAGAACTTAATAACTTATAATAAAATACTTTTTTTTATTAACTTAATAAATAATATACTTAGTAATATAAGCATTAATAATATATACGAGCTCGTTAATATTATAATATATACTAACTAAGTAGTATATATAAAGAGTATTATTATAGAGATTATAAAAGCCTTTTTTAGAATTATATTTTATATTAAGTATATCCTAGATATATAAAATAATAAATATTTTAGTAAATACTTAGTAATAGTATAGTAAAAGAATTATAATTAAAAAATAATATAGAATTAGAATATTATAAAAAAAAGGTATAGTTATATAAAAAAGAATTCGTAAAACGGTTACTAAATAAAAAGGGGAAAAAAATAAATAAATACGTAATTAGTAATAAAAGAAAATCTTTTATTTTATTTAATAACCTAGTAATAATAATAACCATAAGGTTAAGTAGGCCCTTATATATTATAATGATTAAAATACTTTATTATAAATATATATTACTAACCTAATAACTAATTAATACGCTATTATTAAATAATAATAATAAAATATCCGTTAAATAATAAAATAAGAGTAATGTTTTATTAACAAATAAAAAAGGATATTATTAATACTTTAAAGAATTTATTATAAATAATAACATTAATAGCTTTATTATTAGTATTAAAAAAAATACTACATAATAATTTTAGGGACTCAAATTATATAAAAGGGGAGTAATTATAATAAATTTAGGATATAATTAGTAATAGGACGTTAATAACTTAGTAATTAATATATAAATCGTATTATAAAAGAACTTTTTAAGAAGTAGAGCTTATATAAAGGACCTTATAAGCTTTAGTCTTATAATATACTTATACTTATATTATAGCCTCGCTAGTTAAGTGCTTATAGCCTAATCTCTTATAGTTTACTGCCCTCTAAGTAATAATAGTTTATAATAGTATAATATTAGAGATACCCTCGTTACTATTATCAAGAATAATACTAACCTCTATAAGTCTTATTACTAATATTTATACGCTTTTAACTTCAACTCGTATATATATATATATATATATATATATTCGTTACTTTATTTTTTTTATTAAAATCGAAAAACGCTACTTCCCTTACCGTTTATTACTATTGCCCTATCGCTATTGCCCTATTCCTATTACCCTATTACTATTACTATTACTATAACTATTAAATTTTCTACTTATTTTTAAATATATATTATTAAAATACCGAGACGCTAACTTATTAATTTATAAGGATATTTTAAGGGCTAGAAGTTCGATTTTATAAGTATTATACTAAAAGACCCCGAACTATAGTACGATCGTTTTAAAAAATATCGATT
Source organism: Colletotrichum tamarilloi (assembly GCF_030869305.1). Lineage (NCBI taxonomy): Eukaryota > Fungi > Ascomycota > Sordariomycetes > Glomerellales > Glomerellaceae > Colletotrichum > Colletotrichum tamarilloi. Next base: position 24,148 of record NW_026849395.1, read on the forward strand.
AAATATTATTAATTTAAAGATTAGAAATATTAACGTAGCTATTATTATAATTAGTACCTAGCTTATATAATATAATAGCTTTTAAATACCTAACTAATTCCTAAGTATTATTAATACTTTAGAATCGCTATATAAGAGTAAATTAAGAAGGATTAAAAAGAAAAATTTAGTATTATTAAAAAAGGTTAAAAATGGGGGGTAGTTTTTAACTATTTAGAGAGCGATTAATATATTATAATAAGATCGTTAGTATTTAGTAACGGCTATAGCCGGCTATAGTTAGTTACAAAGTTTTATTATATAATAAAGATACTTAATATTAACCCTAATAGACTAGCTTGCTTATAAAGGCGAAGATGGCCCCTAATGAGGCGGACCGGACCCCAAAGGGAAAAAGTATATTATATTATATAATTTCTTTTAAAAACGTAATCCCGTTAAGGTCGATCTTTTATACTTATAGAGCTAAAAAAAAAACCACTATATATTATTATAAGCTATTATTATTTAAAGAAGTAATAAACTTAGCTAAGTACGCGGGCTTATAAAGTAATAATATTAAGTACTTAGTATTGCTATTAATAATTTTAAACTTTATAAAAGGGAAAGTTAGAAAAGTAAAAAATTTAAAAAAATAGTTTATTAAAATCATAAGAGTATATCTTAATACTATATAATAATATTATATAAACGATACTAAGAATCGCCCGAGTAGCTAGTGAAGGCAAAAAAAAAAAAAAAACTTTTATTATTATCTTATGAAAACGTTATAAATTATATAACTTCTTTATATAATTATTTAATACGATTTAATAAGAAGTAAGTACTTAAGTACTAAGTATAACTATTATTAACTTTAAAAATACCCTTTACTCGGCCCTATTAAAGTTTAAAATAAGTTTAATAATAATAAAAATAAGGAATTTATTAAAGCTTTTATATTAACTCATAAAAAATAAAAAGCTATTACTATTACTCTCTCTTATAATTTATAAACTATAGTACTTTATAAAATCTTATGTATTAATAACTCCTTTACTATTTAATAACTTAAAACTACTAAGTTTAAATATATATTTATAGGCTTTTATTAGCTATAAGTATACGTACTTTACGTAAATTTATAATTTAATTTTAATACTACTTAGGGAAAAAAAACTCTAAGCGGATTTTACTAAGTAAACTCTAGCTCTCCTATACTTAACTAATATATATATCCCCCTTTATTATTAATAAGCCTAATGTTTTATTAATAAGTATAAGAACTTTAGTATATAATAGTTTTTTTCCGGCTTTATATATATAAAAGATCGACCTTAACGGGATTACGTTTTTAAAAGAAATTATATAATACAATATATTTTTAAACTATATAATACATAATCTATCCTAAGTACGTACTTAACATAATATAGTAATTTTAATATAAAAACCGCTATTTAATTTAAAATAAGTAAACTACCCCCTGTATTACGTAGCGGCGCTAGTTAAAAAGGTTAATAATAAAAATTAGTTATAATAGTTAGCTATAATAATCGGCTGTAATAGGTAGAAACGGCCTTTAACTATAGAGGTTCTAAACTTTAATAATAATATAAATATTTCTTTTTTAAAAAAAAGGGCTAAATAGGCTAATATCTACTACTTTTTAAAGCTTATAAAGATTCTTTTTATTTTTATTATTTTTAATATTATTTAAAGCTACTCTCTATTTAAACTAAATAAATTTACTAAATAAGTTTATTAAATAAACTTATTAATATATAAACTATTATTTAAATAGCTAGTTAAATAACTAGTTAAGAAGTTAGCTAATTAAAATACTACCTTAATAAGAACTTAAAAATTCTTATTAATAAATCTACCCCTCTTAGGCTAAGTACCCTCTTTAACTAGCTTAATACTATAGCTATTATAATTAATATAAATATATTTAAAAATAGTAAAGTATTTTTTAATAATACGGAATTTAGCTAAGTAATATTATAAATATTATAAATAACTAAGTTAATATAAATATTAAGATTTAGTATATTAATACTAGCTTAGTTATAATAATTATAATTAATAAGCTAGAGGTATATAAGGTTAAAATCCCCCTAACGGAGTAATCCGCCGGGGCCGTATTATATATTACGTATTAGGGAAAACTAAGTAATATAAAGTCCTCTAAGTTCTAGTTATTTAGAGAGCAAGCTATACCTATTTTAATATATATAAAACCTCTTAATACTAGCCTATATAAATAGTTAAATCTTATATTATATACTCCTTTTTATTAAAAATTAAAAAACCCCTTATGTATTCCTTTATATTTATAATATAGCTTATATTAAAAAGAATTTAAGCTCTATAAAATATAATTTTTAAACTAATACTAATATACTAAATCTTAACGTTTATATTAGCCCGGCTATTTATAGCGTTTATATTATTACTTAGCTAAATTCCGTATTACTAAAAAGTACTATGCTATTTTTTAAGTATACTTATATTAGCTATAATAACTAGGGTGTTAAGGGAGCCTAATCTATTAAGCCCTAGAGGGGGGACCTATTGAGGGGCATTTTTGGAGTAGTAGTTTATATATTAATAAGTTTATTTAATAGGTTTATTTAATAAATTTATTTAGTTTAAATAGGGAGTAGTTTTAAGTAATATTAAAAGTAATAAAAATAAAAAAAATATTTACGAGCTCTAATATATTAAATATTAACCCTTTTAGCCTTTTTACTAAAAAACCTCTATATTACTATTAAAGTTTAGAACCTCTATAGTTAAGGGCTGCTTTTAACTTTTATAACCGACTTTTACCGTCGACTTTTCTAATTAGTACTACCGCAAAGTAGCTTACTTATTCCGAATTATATAGTAGTTTTTATATTAAAATTACTATATTATATTAAGCGCGTACTTAAGGCATATTATATATATTATATAATTAAAAAGTATATTATATTATATAATTTCTTTTAAAAGCGTAATCTTATTAAGGTTGATTTTTTATACTTATAAAGCTAGAAAAAAACTACTATATAAAGTTAAAATAATAAGTTAATACTTTAAATAGCTCTTATAAAACCCCCTAAGTAATAATAATATTTATCTAAAAAAAGAGATTATATTAAACTTAGCTATTTATATAGTAGTTTTTTTTCTAGCTTTATAAGTATAAAAAATCGACCTTAACGAGATTACGCTTTTAAAAGAAATTATATAATATAGTATATTTTTTAACTATATAATACGTATAATATATCCGAAATACGCGCTTAATATAATATAATAATTTTAATACAAAAACTACTATTTAATTCGGGATAAGTAAGCTGCCCTATTACTTATTAACGATAGGCTAAGTGATATACTTACGTAGTAGTGCTAGTTAAAAAGGTTAATAATAAAGGTTAGCCGTAATAATTAGCTATAATAATCGGCTATAATAGTTAGCCGTAATAGTTAGAGATAGCCTTCCTTAACCGTAGAGGTTCTGAACTTTAATAGCGACGTAGAGGTTTCTAAAGAAAGGGCTAAATAGGCTAATATCTACTGCTCGTACTAAACTTAACTATTTATATAAGTTAGTATTAAAATATTTTATATATATTAAAATAAATAAAACTCGCTTTATAATTAAGTAATAAAAAGTTAAGAGCTATTAATAAAAGGGAGATAATAGTTAGGTTAGTTAATTACTATTTTAGTTAGTAGTTAGGTATAGAGCGTATTATACTTAGTTTTCCTTAATATATAATATATAGTATAGCCCCGGCGGATTGCTCCGTCGGGGGGAAGAACTTTAGTATATATACGAACTTACTTATTAAAACTACTTATAAAACCCTAAAGTTTTATATTATTATTAATTACGTAGGCTTTTATACTATTTTTTTAAATAATTAATAAAATATTAGTTAATAAAAAAAAGGGGTATATCGAGGTTATTACTATTATATAGTGGTTTTTTTCTAGCTTTATAGGCGCAAAAGATTAACCTTAACGGGATTATACTTTTAAAGAAAATTATATAATACGGTATACTTTTTAATTATATAATATATATAATATACCCTAAGTACGCGCTTAACGTAATATAATAATTTTAATATAAAAACCGCTATATAATTCGGGATAAGTAAGCTACCTTATTACTTATTAATAATAAGCTAAGTAATATACTTATATAGTAGCGCCGGTTAAAAAGGTTAACAATAGAAGTTAGTTATAATAGTTAGCTATAATAATTAACCATAATAGTTAGAGGTAGCCCTTAACCACAGAGGTTCTAAACTTTAATAGTAATATAGAGGTTTTTTAAAAAAGGGCTAAATAGGCTAATATTTATATACTAGAGCTTATAAGAATTCTTTTTATTTTTATTACTTTTAATATTACCTAAAGCTACTCTATTTAAACTAAATAAATTTACTAAACAAATTTACTAAATAAACCTATTAATATATAAACTACTAGTTACTCTCCTAGTATATAATTAGTAATTAGTAGGCTAGAACTTTTTAAAAATACCCGTTAATAAATTTACCCCTCTCGGGCTAGGTACCCTCGGCTAGCTCAATACTATAGCTATCGTAGTTAATATAAGTATACCTAAGGATTAATAAAGTACTTTTTAATAATATAGAATTTAACTAGGTAATAATACGAATATTATAAATAGCCGGGCTAATACGGACGTTAAGATTTAATATATTAATATTAGTTTAAAAATTATATTTTATAAAGTTAGAAATCCTTTTAATATAGGTTATGTTATAAATATAAGGGAATATATAAGGGGCCCCCTAACCCTTAATAAAAAGGAGTATATAATACGGGATTTAACTACTTATATAAGTTAATACTAAGAAGTCTTATATATATTAAAGTAGGTATAGCTTACCTTTTAAATAGTTAGAACTTAGAGGACTTTTATGTGGGGGAAGGTTAGGAGTTATTAATAAAAAGAAGATAACGGTCGAGTTAATTAATTACTATTTTAATTAATAGTTAGGTATAGAGCGTAATATACTTAGTTTTCCTTAATACGTAATATATAGTACGGCCCCGGCAGATTGCTCCGTCGGGGGGGTTATTATTATTATAAAGTCTTATACTTATTATAAATATTCTTACTAACTATAGCTTAGTAATATAACTAAGTAAGTAGGATATAAAGCTCTAGACCTTATAGTTTATTAATACTAAATTACTTTTATTATAATATTATTACTTCTTAATAAGAACCCGCCCGGTCTTTAGCCTTATTATAAGCGCTTTATAAATTAGTATAACCCTTTGGGGTCTGGTCCGCCTTATTAGGGGCTATTTTCGCCTTTATAAACAAGCTAGTCTATTAGGGTTAATATCGAGTGTCTTTATTATATACTTTAATAAAACTTTATAACTAACTATAGCTAGCTATAGCTATTATTAATTATTAATACTAACTAAACTCAAGATATTACTAATAATCCCGCCGCAATAATATATTAATTACTCTTTAAATAACTAAAAACTACCCCCTATTTTCCGCTTTTTTTAATAATACTAGATTTTTCTTTTTAATCCTTTCTAATTTATTCTTATATAATAATTTTAAAATATTAATAATACTCGGGAGTTAGTTAAGTATTTCGAGGTTATTATATTATATAAGCTAAGTACTAATTATAATAATAGCTATGTTAATTTTTCCGATTTTTAAATTAATAATATTTGATTTATATTTTTTAAAATGATTATATTATAATTTAGGGTCTTTTAGTATAATACTTATATAATGGTTTTTTTTTCCGGCTTTATAAGTATAAAAGATCGACCTTAATAGGATTACGCTTTTAAAATAAATTATATAATATAATATACTTTTTAACTATATAATACGTATAATATACCCTAAGTATATGCTTAATATAATATAATAATTTCGATATAAAAACCGCTATATAATTCGGGATAAGTTAGCTACCCTTTACGTAGTAGCGCTAGTTAGAAAAGTTAATAATAGAAGTTAACTATAATAATTAGCTATAATAGTTAGTTATAATAGTTAAAAGCGGCCTTCTTTAACTATAGAGGTTTTAAACTTTAATAGTAATATAGAGGTTTTTTAAAAAAAGGGCTAAATAAGTTAATATTTACTACTCTTCGTACTAGAGCTTATAAAGATTCTTTTTATCCTTATTACTTTTAATATTACCTAAAGCTCTATTTAAACTAAATAAATTTACTAAATAAATTTACTAAATAAACCTATTAATATATAAACTACTATTCTATTCTTAATATATAATTAGTAATTAATAAGCTAAAAATGCCCGTTAATAAGTCTACCCCTCTCGGGCTAGGCGCCCTCTTTAGCTAGCGTAATACTATAGCTATTATAGCTAATATAAATATACCTAAGGATTAGTAAAGTACTTTTTAATAGTATAAAATTTAGCTAGGTAATACTATAAATATTATAAATAGCCGGGCTAATATAGATATTAAGATTTAATATATTAATATTAGTTTAGAAATTATATTTTATAAAACTAGAAATCCCTCTAATATAAGTTATATTATAAATATAAAAGAATATATAAAGGGCCCCTTAATCCTTAATAAAAAAGAGTATATAATACGAAATTTAGCTACTTATATAAGCTAGTATTAAGAGGTTTTATATATATTAAAATAAGTATAGCTTACCCTTTAAATAGTTAGAACTTAGAGGATTATAGGGGAAGGTCGGGAGTTTTAATTAATAATTAAGTATAGAGCATAATATACCTAGTTTTCTTTAATACGTAATATATAGTACGGCCCCGGCGGATTGCTCCGTCGGGGGGAAACTTCGACTTATATATATATATATATATATATATTCGTTACCTCGTTTTTTTTATTAAAATTCAAAAACGCTTCCCTTATCATTTATTATTATTATATTATTACTATTATTATTATTATTACTATTATTATTACTATTACTATTACTATCGAACCGTTTATTTTAAATATATATTATTAAATTACTAAAACGCTAACTCGTTAACCTATAGGGATTCCTTAGGGACTAGTAGTTCGATCTTATTAATATTATACTTAATAATCCTAATTTATAGAAGGATCGTTTAAAGGAATATAAACTAGTTATTATTAACTTAAAAATAAAAGACGTATATACCTTTATAAGTATTATCATTATTAGTACTTAGCTTATATAATATAATAGTTTTAAAATACTTAACTAACTCCCGAGTATTATTAATACCCTAATATTATTATAATAAAATAAGAAATTTAAAAAGACTAAAATTAAAAATCTAAAGCTATTAAAAAAAGTAAAAAATAAGGGGTAGTTTTTAGCTATTTAAAGGGCAATTAATATACTACGGCGGCGGGGTTATTAATAATACTTTAAGTTAAATTAGTATATAGTAGTTTTTTTCTAGCTTTATAAGCATAAAAAATCGACCTTAACGGGATTATATTTTTAAAAGAAATCATATAATACGGTATACTTTTTAACTATATAATATACGTAATATACCCTAAGTACGTACTTAATATAATATAATAATTTTAATATAAAAACTAATATATAATTTAGAATAAATAAGCTATTTTACGTAGTAGTGCTAGTTAAAAAGGTTAATAGTAGAGGTTAGCTATAATAGCTAGCTATAATAATTAGCTATAATAGTTAAAAGCGGCCTTTTTTAACTATAGAGGTTCTAAACTTTAATAGCGATATAGAGGTTTTTTAAAAACAGGCTAAATAGGCTAATATCTACTACTCTTTTACTATACTAGAGCTTATAAAAATGTTTTTTATTCTTATTATTTTTAATATTACCTAAAGCTCTATTTAAACTAAATAAATTTACTAAATAAATTTATTAAATAAACTTATTAATATATAAACTATTACTTAGATAGCTAGTTAGATAATTAGTTCAGAGGTTAGCTAGTTAAAATATTATTTTAATAAGAACTTACTAAAGATACTTGTTAATAAGTCTGCCCCTCTTGGGCTAGGCGCCCTCGGCTAGCTCGATACTATAGCTATTATAATTAATATAAGTATACTTAAAAAGTAACGAAGTACTTTTTAATAATATAAAATTTAGCTAAGTAATAATATAAATATTATAAATAACTAAATTAATACGGATATTAAGATTTAATATATTAATATTAGCTTAAAAATTATATTTTATAAAATTAAAAATCCTTTTAATATAGGTTATATTATAAATATAAGGGAATATATAAAGGCCCCCCTAACTTTTAATAAAAAGGAGTATATAATATAAAATTTAGCTATTTATATAAGTTAGTACTAAGAGGTTTTATATATATTAAAGTAAGTATAGCTTACTTTTTAAATAACTAGAACTTAGAGGACTTTATATAGGGGAAGGTCTGGAGTTTTAATTAATAATTAAGTATAGAGCGTAATATACTTAGTTTTTTTTAATACGTAATATACGGTACGGCCCCGGCGGATTACTCCGTTAGGGGGAAGTTTAATTAGTATTAATAGTTAGTAATAGCTACGGCCGGCTATAGTTAGTTATAAAGTCTTATTAAGTACGTAATAAAAACTTAATATTAACCTTAATAAATTAGCTTATTTATAAAGGCGAAGATGGCCCCTAATAAGGCGGACCCGACCCCAAAGGGGAGGTAACGAATATATATATATATACATTTATTTATTTTTGTGTTCTGCCTTTGCTAGCTGCTCGGGCGATTCTTAGTATCGTTTACACAGTATTAATACACAGTATCAGTGCATACTCTCACTGTCCCGATAGACATATATATATATATATATATATAAAGTTAAAATAGGGTAGATATAAAGTTAATACTAGCTATTTTTAATAATAATAATAATAGTATTTTTAATATTACTATTATAAACTACTATTACTTAGAGAGTGGTTAACTTAGCTAAGTAGGCGCAGGCTTATAAAGTAGTAGCGTTAGGTACCTAGTATTATTATTAATAATTTTAAACTTTATAAAAAGGAAAGTTAAAAAGGTAAAATAATTAAAACAAATAGTTTATTAAAATAATAAGAGGATATACTAATACTATGTATTAATATTTTATGATTAATATTAAGAACTGCCCGAGTAACTAGTAAAGGGAGAATATAAAATTGAATAAATTAGTATAAACTATTATATAATTATAAAATCCTCGAGATTTTAACAATAACTAGAGGTTAGTTAACGAAGTACGATATTTACTTATATTAATAGCTCGAGTAGCCCTGAGTATAATAATCTATTTTATTTATAAAGTATATACTGACCTCCCTAGGATTTTAATAATATTTTAATACGAATTAAAAATCCTTATATTATACTTAGTTCATATAAGTAGCTACGTAACTAAAAAGTTCCGAATTTAATATTTATACCCGCGAGTAGTATTTTATTATTAAGTAGCCTTTTATTAAGTAGCTTATTATTATTAAATAAGTAGCTTAGACTACTTTATAAAGTTATAAACCTGGCCTCGTAATTAATAAGAGTAAGTATTAATTATAATTAATTAGTATTTAAATATAATATAAAGGATAAATTAATAATAAAGCTATTATAAAAAATTATTTAGGACTATATTATAGTTAATGGAGACGTTTTAATATTAACGAGACGTAGTAAACGTCGTACTAAGTAGCTACTAGCGTTTATAGTACTAGGGAGTATTTAACCCGGTTAATTAGTTAATAAAAAGCTATAGTTAAGGATAGTTTTAATAACTTTAATAAAAGTCGAGATTTAATAAGATCTCTTGATTACTATAATAAAAATTAAAATAATTTTTAAATTATATTATTTTATATAAGCTACTAACCCCTTTAGGGTCCGGTCCGCCTTATTAAGGGCCATTTTTACTTTTATAAATAAGCTAGTCTATTAGGGTTAATACCAAGTGTTTTTATTACGTACTTTAAAAAAGCTTTATAACTAACTATAGCTAGCTATAGCCGTTACTAAATACGCTAATATAGCTTAAATAAACCGTTATTAACGACGTAATATATTAATTACTTTTTAAATAGTTAAATATTACCCCTTATTTTCTCTTTTTATCTTATTTAATAATAGCCTCTCTTTAATATTCTTATTTAATACGCTTACTTATGGTTTTTTATAGCTCTTAATTATATTATTAAGTTTAGGCTTATTTATATTATTTTAATATATTAAAAAGGCGCTAATAAGAGTAACGTTAATAATAATATATTTATTTATTTTTTATAAGTTAATATTATAAATATAGTACTTATTAAAGTAGTCTTTTTATAGCCCAGGGTCGTTTAGTATAATACTTATAAAATCGAACTTTTAATTATTAAAAAAGCCCTAAGGGTTGACGAGTTATTAATAACGTTTTATTATTTTAATAAAATATGCTTAAAGTAGATAGTTAGATAGTAATAGTAATAATAACGGCGAGGGAAGTAGCGTTTTTAATTTTAATAAAAGAAACGAAGTAACGAATATATATATATATATACGAGTTAAAGTTAAAAGTATTAGGGTAAATACCGTGCTTATAAAGGTTTATATTAATCTTAATAACGGTAACGAGGGCATCTCTAATGCTATACTATTATAAGTTACTATTACCTAGAAGGGTAGCTAACTTAGCTAGGTGCGTAGGTATGTTAACGTCTAGACGTTAGGAGCCTTAGTAGTACGAAATACTAATAGATCATAAGTAGGCTTATAAAGTAGTAGCGTCGGGTGCTTAATATCGCCGTTAATAATCCGGAGTTATAAACTTTATAAGAGGGAAAGTTCAAAAATTAGAAAGTCTAAAAGAAAATAGTTTATTAAAATAATAAGAGTATTTATTAATATTATATATTAATACTATATAATTAATATTAAGAAGCGCCCGAGTAGCTAGTAAAAGTAGAATATAAAAATAAATATAAGTTATTAAAAGCAGTTTAAGTACTTAAGTAGAATATAGGGTAATTATACTAATTATAGCTAATATAGGATGCGCAGGCTAAAAAAAAAACTCTAACGATCTAAACGTTATAATTAGTTAAAAAAAGTAGATTACTACCCTAATAGCTAAATAGTACTGCCCTAATAGCAAAACTTAATATATTAATCGCCCTCTAAATAACTAAAAACTACCCCCTATTTTTTACCTTATTTAATAACTTTAAAATATCACTTTTAATTTTTCTTAACCTACTCTTATACTACGTTTTTAGAATATTAATAATATTCTAAAGTTAATTCAGTATTTCAAGCTTATATTATATAAGCTAAGTACTTATTAAAATAATAGCTATATTAATATATAGTGGTTTTTTTTCTAGCTTTATAAGTATAAAAGATCGACTTTAACGGGATTACGTTTTTAAAAGAAATTATATAATATAATATACTTTTTAATTATATAATACGTATAATATATCCTAAGTACGCGCTTAACGTAATATAATAATTTCAATACGAAAATTACTATTTAATTTAGGATAAGTAAGCCACCCTCTTTATTACGTAATAGTACTAGTTAGAAAAGTTAATAATAGAGGTCGGCCGTAATAGTTAATTATAATAATTAGCTATAATAATTGGCTATAATAATCGGCCGTAATAGTTAGAGGCGGCCTTCCTTAACTACAGAGGTTCTAAACTTTAATAATAATATAGAGGTTTTTAAAAAAGGGCTAAATAGGCTAATATTTATTATTTTATCATACTAAAGCTCGTAAAAATTCTTTTTATCCTTATCGCTTTTAATATTACTTAAAACTACTCTTTATTTAAACTAAATAAATTTACTAAACAAATTTACTAAATAAATTTACTAAATAAACTTATTAATATATAAACTACTACTCTACTTTTAGTATATAGTTAGTAATTAGTAAGCTAGAACTCTCTAAAGATACTTATTAATAAGTCTACCCCTCTCGGGCTAAGCGCCCTCTTCGGCTAACTCATCGCTATAGCTATTATAACTAACGTTACCCCCCGATAAAATAATCCGCCGGGGCCGTACTATGTATTACGTATTAAAAAAAACTAAGTATAATACGCTCTATACTTAACTACTAACTAAAATAGCTCCTAACCTTCTATTACCCGCTTATAGGGCGAGCTTTATTTATTTTAATATATATAAGACTTTTTAATATTAGCCTATATAGTAGTTTTTTTTCTAGCTTTATAAGTATAAAAGATCGACCTTAACGGGATTACGCTTTTAAAAAAAATTATATAATACGGTATACTTTTTAATTATATAATATATATAATATACCCTAAGTACGCGCTTAACGTAATATAATAATTTTAATACGAAAACTATTATATAATTTGGGATAAGTAAGCTACTTTTTATATAATAGCGCTAGTTAAAAAGGTTAATAATAAAGGTTAGCTATAATAATTAGTTATAATAATTAACTATAATAGTTAGAAGTAGCTTTCCTTAACTATAGAGGTTCTAAACTTTAATAATAACGTAAAAGTTTTTAAAAAAAGGGCTAAATAGGCTAATATTTATTACTTTTTTACTATATTAGAGCTTATAAAGATTCTTTTTATCCTTATTACTTTTAATATTGCCTAAAGCTCTATTTAAACTAAATAAATTTACTAAATAAATCTACTAAATAAATTTACTAAATAAATTTACTAAATAAACTTATTAATATATAAACTACTACTTAGATAGCTAGTTAAATAACTAGTTAAGAGGTTAGCTAGTTAAAATACTACTTTAATAAGAACTTATTTTATTAAAAATACTTATTAATAAGTCTATTCTTTTTAAGCTAGGCGCCCTCTTTAGCTAGTTTAATACTATAGTTATTATAATTAATATAAGTATACCTAAGGATTAGTAAAATACCTTTTAATAGTATAGAATTTAACTAAGTAATAATACGAACGTTATAAATAGCCGGGTTAATACAGACGTTAAGATCTAATATATTAATACTAATTTAGAAATTATACTTTATAGAGCTAAAAATCCTTTTAATATAGGCTATATTATAAATATAAGGGAATATATAAGGGGCTTCTTAACTTTTAATAAGAAGGAGTATATAATATAGGATCTAGCTACTTATATAAGCTAGTATTAAGAGGTTTTATATATATTAAAATAAGTATAGCTCGCCCTCTAAATAAGTAGGAGAAGGTCGGGAGTTTTAATTAGTAATTAGGTATAGAGCGCAATATACTTAGTTTTCCTTAATACGTAATATATAATACGGCCCCGGCGGATTACTCCGTCGGGGGGATTTTTAATACTATATTATTATAGGAATTAATATACCGGTATTATAAATTAATATACTAGCGTCGCTCTTATAATAGTGTTACTATTCTATTTTTTAATTAGTTTAAAAAATTTTTATTAATATAGTTAGATTTTATTAAATACTTATAAAGTATACCTAGCCTTTATTCTTTTACTCCCTTTATACTTAGGTTATATTATTAAGCCTTAAAATTTAACTTATAATATTTATTTATAATAGCTTTTATAATTAAAATTAAAAACGTTCCCTAAGGCTAATCTTAAAATAATACCCCTATTAAGAGACTTCTTTTTTTATAAAAACGATTATTAATTAATTATAGTCTCTTATTATTATTTAGTTAATTATTATTATCTCCCTTTTTTAAAAAATAGCTACTTTAGTATTAGTTAATTTTATAAAATTAATAATTTTAAAAAGTAATATAACTTTATTATTAAGTTCTTAATTAATATATTATAAAATACATAACTTCTTATAAATAATTACCTTAATATAGAGCTTATATTATATTTTACTTATTATTTTTTTTAAAAAATAATAAAAACTTAGTAAATTATCCTCTTATAACTTTCTCTAGAGTATAACCCCTCTCTCCTTAATAAATAATCTTAATAACCTTTTTGTTTTATAATAAAATAGTTTAATAATACTTTTTAGCTTATTAAATAAGTTATTAAGACTAATTAATAGTTAATAATAATACTATTTTAATAATAAGAATATATTTATTAATAATAATAAATATAAGGTCCCTAAGTTAACTTATTACCCTATTTACCCCTATAACTATTTTCTATTTAAAGTAAGGTATTTTTCTAAATTATAACTTCTTATTATATTCTAAATAACCGATCTTTTTTTTTTATAACTAAAATCTTAAACTTATTAATTTTTAATAATTTAAAATAAACTTATAATACCCTCTTTAACTAAGTTAATAATTTTATAAAACTTAATAAATTTAATATTATAAAACGGAATAAGTATAAAGCTCGAGGCCGAATTATTTAATATACTTTTTTATATAATTAGTTTAATAAGCTTAAGCTTATATAAAATATTATTATTTAATAATATAAGTTTTATAAATATAGTTATAAATAATAAGTTATTACCGAAGTTTAAAAAGAGAATAAGTAGTTATTATATTATTATTTAAACCCTTAGTATAATTAATATAATTATAACCCTAGTTTTAAAGCTTTTACGTACTTTTTATATTATAAGCTTATTAAAATAATTAAAAATATTATTAAAATTATAAACTAATGAGTTAGGATTTAGGCTTAGAATATACGTATTATTATTTAAAAATAGTTCTTAAAGTCCTTATTTACGTAGCGAGATATTTATAATACTAAGGCTTATATAAACCGAGAGAAACTAACTAAATACTCGCTAACTATAGCGTTAATTAAACTATTTAATAAGTAAAATATCTTATATATAGTAAAATAAGTAAATAATAAGCTAAACCGCTTTATTAGCCTTATTTAGACCTTTTTTTACTATTTTTTAAATATAAAATCGATTCTTTAAAATAATTAGCTTTAATAATATTTATAATACTAATTACTTTAAGCTCCCTCTTTTTTAAATTACTAAGTAAACTTATTTTAAATCTATTTATAACGTTACGTTTAGCTTTATTAATAATAAAAAACTAAAGGGTTTTTAATTTTTTTTAATAAGTATTTACTAATTTATAAACTAATACTTAGTCTATTACCTTATTATTATTATTATTATAAATTATAATAAGTAAATAAAGGCTATACTAAATAAATAGTTCCTAAACGTTTAGTAATAACTTTATATTTATTATATTAACTCTTTTATTGTACTTAGGGCTAAATAAAAATAAATTAAAGACTTTAATTATAATAATAATAATAATAAGTTTAATAACAAGGGATATTAGCTATTAATATAAATAATAGCTATACTAAGTAATAAGGATAAAGCTTATATTAATATACTTATTAATAAGCCCCCCCCCCCCCTTATATATATTATAAAGTCTTTATAATATAAAAGCTAATTATTTTTATTAAAATAAAGTATATTTTTAAAAAAAACCTAGATTAAGTTTTATAAAAAGTTTAATAATTAACGTCTAATTTTTTAGTACTTCTACGTAATATACCTACTTTTAAAAATATAATAAGCCCGTTATTTTATTTAAAAATACTAAAACTTTAATACTCGCATTACCTCTAATACTAAGTTAAATAATAATAATATTAAGGTATATTTTTAAATAGTTTTAGTTATTTATATTAACTTATTAATATTATATAAGATATACTTAGTAATTAAGAACTATACTTTTGTTAAGCTTATATGAAAAATAAAGTATTTATAAGCTAAGAATATATAAATACCCGTTTTAAATACTTAAATAAATTTTAAATAATACTTTTTTTAAAATATCTTATTTTAATTAAAATATAAGGCCGGTTTATAAAAAAAGTAATATTATTTAATAAGAGGCTATTCTTAAACCCCTTTAGATTTTATAATTTAAATTATACTATTTTAATTAAACTAAGTATCCTATATTACTATAAGAATTATTTTAAAATATTAAATTTAGCTATTTTTAATAGATAAGAGGTATACTTTTAGTAGTGTTTTTAAAAGACGTCTTTTTTAAATTTATATTATTAAATCCTTAATTTTAAAATTATTATATTTTTTTATAATAAATTAAAGAATATAGTATAGCTTATTTTATTATAACTAACCTTATTTAAAAAAGGCTAGTTAATTAGTTAAATTTATATTATTTATAATAACTAAGGTATAAATAATAAAAAGTAAGGCTATTTATTTAAAAATAAAAATAAGTTAATACTAACTAAGCTTATAAAAAAATAAGTTAACTAAATTAAAACTAAATGTTAAACTTATTTTAATAATAAATAAGGAACTAATTTAGCGTTTTTAATAAAGAGAGGATAATAAAGAATTATATAAATAAATACCTAATATAGCCTAGTATTTAAAAAGAATAGAGCTAATAAAAAATAGTTTATAATAATAATAAATTATTATAACTACGTTAAAAAAGGTAGTTAAGTAGACGTTATTATAATTTATTTTTTATATATTTTAAGTATATAATAAGAAGAAGCTTTATTTATTTAAAATTTATAAAAGCTTATATTAGTAGCTAATTTAAGATTTATTTATTTCTTTTTTATTTTACTTTTATTAGTTACTTAGGCGGTTCTTAATATTAATTATATAGTATTAATATATAGTATTAATAAATACTCTTACTATTTTAATAGACTATTTTTTTAAAATTTTTTAACTTTTTAACTTTCCCTCTTATAAAGTTTATAACTACGGATTATTAACGGAATTTAAAATTTATAAATCTTAAATAAGTAATATAATAGTTCCGAACGAGTACGTTAGTTATAATAATATTTTTATTTTTAAAAATCTTAAACTAGAGCTTAGGTTAAAAAGAATAATAAGAATAGTTATATTAATATAGTTACCCTTATTACTTATATAAAAAGGTACTATTTTTTTAAACTAATTAAAAAATAAAATAGCGACGCTAATATAAGAATAATATTAATATATTAATTTATAACGCTAGTATATTAATTCTTATTATTATAAACTACTATTACTTAGAGGGTAATAAACTTAACTAAGTAAGCGGCTTATAAAATAGTAATATTAGGCACTTAGTATTACTATTAATAATCTTAAACTTTAAAAGAGGGAAAGTTAAAAAAGTAGAAAATCTAAAAAAATAGTTTATTAAAATAGTAAGAGTATATACTAATACTATCCCCCCGACGGAGCAATCTACCGGGGCCGTATTATATATTACGTATTAAAAAAAACTAAGTATATTACGCTCTATACTTAATTACTAATTAAAACTCCTAACCTTTTCCTACCCGTTTAGAGAGCGAGCTATACTTATTTTAATATATATAAGACCTCTTAGTACTAGTTTATATAAATAGCTAGATCTTATATTATATATTCCTTCTTATTAAGGGTTAAGGGGCCCCTTATATATTCCTTTATATTTATAATATAGCCTATATTAAAAAGATTTCTAATTTTATAAAATATAATTTTTAAATTAATATTAATATATTCGATTTTAATATCCATATTAGCCTAGTTATTTACGGTATTCGTATTATTACTTAGCTAAATTCTATATTATTAAAAAGTACTTTATTAATTCTTAAGTATACTTATATTAGTTATAATAGCTATAGTATCGAGCTAGCTAAGGGCGCCTAGCTTAAGAGGGGTAGACTTATTAACGGGCATCTTTAGGTTCTTATTAAGGTAGTAGTTTATATATTAATAGGTTTATTTAATAGATTTATTTAATAGATTTATTTAGATTAAATAGAGAGTAGCTTTAGGTAATATTAAAAGTAATAAGAATAAAAAGAATCTTTACGAGCTCTAAAGAGTAGTAAATATTAGCTTATTTAGCCCTTTTTTTAAAAACCTCTACGTCGCTATTAAAGTTCAGAACCTTTATAATTAAGGGCTACTTCTAACTATTACGGCCGATTATTATAACTAATTATTATAGCCGACCTTTATTATTAACCTTTTTAGCTAGTACCGCTGTATAATAAAAAGGGTAGCTTACTTATTTTAAATTATATAGTAGTTTTTATATTAAAATTACTATATTATATTAAGCGTATACTTAGGGTATATTACGTATATTATATAATTAAAAAGTATACTATATTATATAATTTCTTTTAAAAGCGTAATCTTATTAAAGTCGATCTTTTGTGCTTATAAAGCCGGAAAAAAACCACTATATATATTAATATAATATATTAATATTATATAATTAATATTAAAAAACTACTTAAGTAACTAGTAAAAGTAAAATATAAAATTAAATATATAATAAAATAGGCTATATATTTAATAAGTATTAAAAAATAAGTTAAAAATAGGGGTCACGATAAGCTAATATACCCTTTATTAAAGCTAACGTTAGTAACTATTTAATAAGTTATTACTAAGCTAAAAATTATAAAGGTCGATTTATTAAAAAACGAATAAATATAAGTAATATACTTAATATACTTATATTAAATATTAAAAATGTATTAATAAGAATAATTATAAAGGGTAGGGTAATAGTTTTATAAGAGGTTCTTAAAAAGCTAATAAGAGTTAAAATAAATATATACTTTAAAATAAATATTATTAATACTAAGCTCGTAACTTATTTAGGGTTAATCTTAGTTATTATTATAGCCCCTTTACTAAGGGATTTTTAAAATAAAGCTATAAATTAAAAAAAAGCTTATTAATCAACGCTCTTTTTTATTAACTATTATAAATAGCTAAAGAAGATTTAATAACTATTTACTATAGTTAATAAGGATAAAGAAATAATAAACCTTTTATTATTATAATAATTAATAAATTAAGAGGGTATTTATATAGTGGTTTTTTTTTAGCTTTATAAGTATAAAAGATCGACCTTAACGGGATTACGTTTTTAAAAAAAATTATATAATACGGTATACTTTTTAACTATATAATATATATAATATACCCTAAGTACGTACTTAACGTAATATAGTAATTTTGATATAAAAACCGCTATATAATTTAGGATAAGTAAGCTACCCTACGGTAGTACTAGTTAGAAAGGTTAATAGTAAAGGTCGGCTATAATAATTAGCCGTAATAGTCGGCCGTAATAGTTAGAGGTAGCCCTTAACCGCAGAGGTTCTGAACTTTAATAGCGACGTAGAGGTTTCCGGAGAAAGGGCCAAATGGGCCAATATCTAAGAGAGTATTTATATTAATATTATAATAAATATATAGTTATATAAGCCTATTTTTATTACTAAACTAGAGGTAATAACTCGTAATATTATTAAGAATTATTAAAAGGCTTATATATTATATATTATTATTATAAGAAGTATTATAGGGATAATAAAAACGGAACTATAAAGGGGTTTAACCCTTTAGGGTCCGGTTTGCCTCATTAGGGGCTATCTTCGCCTTTATAAATAAGCTAGTTTATTAGAGTTAATATTAAGTATATTTATTACGTATTTTAATAAAACTTTATAACTAACTATAGCTGGCCATAGCCGTTATTATAAGAGATTAGGCTATAAATACTTAACTAGCAAGGCTATAATATAAGTATAAGTATATTATAAGACTAAAGCTTATAAAGTCCTTTATATAAGCTCTATTTTTTAAAAAGTTCTTTTATAATACGATTTATATACTATTTACTAAGTTATTAGCGTCCTATTACTAAGTATATCCCGAATTTATTATAGTTACTAACTTAAGTAAACCGTTATTAATAACATAATATATTAAATATTTTTTTAAATAGCTAAATACTACCCCTTACTTTCTCTTTTTATTTTATTTAATAATAACCTCTCTTTATTAATATTCCTATTTAATATACTCGCTTATACTCTTTTCAAGCTCCTAATTATATTATTAAATTACGCTTATTTATATTATTTTATTATATTAAAAAGGCGCCGATAAGGGTAATACTTATTATAATATATTTATTTATTTTTTATAAGTCGATATTATAAATATAATATTTATTAAAGTAGTCTCTTTATAACTTAGGGCTATTTAATATAATATTTAGAAAATTAAACTTCTAATTATTAAAAAAGCCCTAAAGATTAATAAGTTAGTATCTTAGTATTTCCATAAAATATACTTAAGAGTGAGTAGATAGTTAAATAATAATACTAATAGTAATAGCGTAATAAAAATAAAAAGTAAGGGAAGCGTTTCTAATTTTAATAAAAGAAACGAGGTAACGAATATTTAGTTAAAATTAAAAGTATTAAAGTAAATATTATAAGGTTAATATCATTTAATAATAGCGACGAGGGTATTTTGATATTATTATTATAAGTTATTATTACTTAGCGGGCTATAAAGCTTATAAAGTAGTAGCGTTAGGTACTTAATATTACTATTAATAATATAGTTATAAACTTTGTAAGAGGGAAAGTTAAAAAGGTAGAAAATCCAAAAAAAAAATAGTCTATTGAGATAGTAGGAGTATCTATTAATACTATATATTAATATTATATAAATAAATTGAGAACTGCCCGAGTAGTTAGTAAAGGCAAAATAAAAAAAAACAAATAACTTTATATTTAGTTTAAATAGTATACTTTTGATATTTAAAAATATAAGCCTAGCTCTTCTAAATACTCTCTAAATATTCTTTTTATAATTACTTATATAAATATCTTATAAAACGTAAAAAAAAGTCCTCTTTTATAATAGAAGTATTCTCCCCGACGGAGCAATCCGCCGGGGCCGTACCGTATATTACGTATTAGGATCTAGAAAAACTAAGTATATTTCGCTCTATACTTAACTACTAATTAAAATTCCTAACCTTTTATTATTTATTTAAAAAGCGAGCTATACTTATTTTAATACATATAAAACCTCTTAGTATTAGCTTGTATAAATAGCTAAATCTTATATTATATACTCTTTTTTATTAAAGGTTAAAAGACCCCTTATATATTCCCTTATATTTATAATATAACCTATATAGTGGTTTTTTTCTGGCTTTATAAGTATAAAAGATCGACCTTAACGGGATTACGCTTTTAAAGGAAATTATATAATATAGTACATTTTTTAATTATATAATATATATAATATGCCCTAAGTACGCGCTTAACGTAATATAGTGATTTTAATACGAAAATTGCTATATAATTTAGGATAGGTAAGCTACTTTTTTTATTACGTAGTAGTGCTAATTAAAAAGGTTAATAGTAGAAGTTAGCCGTAATAGTTAGCTATAATAGTCGGCCGTAATAGTTAAAGGTAGCCTTTTTTAATTATAAAAGTTCTAAACTTTAATAGCGACGTAGAGGTTTTTTAAAAAAAAAAGGGCTAAATAGGCTAATATTTACTACTTATACTAAAACTTATAAAGATTTATTTTATCCTTATCGCTTTTAATATTGCCTAAAGCTCTATTTAAATTAAATAAATTTATTAAATAAATCTATTAAATAAATCTACTAAATAAACCTATTAATATATAAACTACTACTTAGATAGCTAGTTAGATAACTAGTTAAGAGGTTAGCTAGTTAAAATACTACCTTAACGAGAACTAGCATATAGTCAGTAATTAGTGGGCTAAAGATAATATAACCTATATTAAAGGGATTTTTAGTTCTATAAAATATAATTTCTAAGCTAATATTAATATATTAAATCTTAACGTTTATATTAGCCCGGCTATTTATAATATTTATATTATTACTTAGCTAAATTCCGTATTATTAAAAAGTATTATACTATTCCTTAAGTATACTTATTTATTTTACTATTTTACTTTTATTAATTACTCGGGCGATTCTTAATATTAGTTATATAATATTAATATATAGTATTAGTAAATACTTATACTATCTTATTAAACTACTTTTTTAATTTTCTTTTACCTTTTAAACTTTCCCTCTTATAAAGTTTATAAACACGGATTAACGGCTTAGGTATACTTATATTAATTATAATAGCTAGGGCGTTAAGGGGGCCTAAGAATTCATCGAGCCTTAGAGGGGGGGACCTATCGAGGGGTATCTTTAGCCCGCTAGTTACTAACTATATACTAAGAGCAGAATAGGTTCTTAATAAGATAGTATTTTAACTAACTAATTTCTTAACTAGTTATCTAATTAGTTATTTAAGTAGTAGTTTATATATTAATAAGTTTGTTTAATAGGTTTATTTAGTAAATTTATTTAGTTTAAATAGGACTTTAAATAATATTAAAAATAATAAAAATAAAAAGAATTTTTATAAGCTCTAGTATAAAGAATAACTGGATATTAGCCTTTTTAGCCCCCCGACGGAGCAATCTGCCGGGGCCGTACCGTATATTATATATTAAGGAAAACTAAGTATAATGCGCTCTATACCTAACTACTAATTAAAATAGTTCCTAATCTTTTATTACTTACTTATAGGGCGAGCTTTACTTATTTTAATATATATAAGATCTCTTAGTATTAGCCTATATAAATAATTAAGTCTAATATAATTTATTTTTTTATATAAGTATTATTATTACCTAGGGGGTCCTATAGGAGCTATTTAAAGCGTTAGCTTATTATTTTAACTTTATATACTTCTAGTCTATTTATTATAATTATTATAACTAGGCCGGTATTAATATATTAAATTTTAATATTTATATTAGCCCGGCTATTTACGACGCTTATAATATTATTTAAATAAATTCTATATTATTAAAAAGTACTTTACTACTTTTTAAGTATATTTATGTTAGTTATAATAGTTATAGTATCGAACTAGCTAAAAAGGGCGCCTAGCTCGAGAGGGGTAAACTTATTAATAAGTATTTTTAGAGTAAGTTCTCGTTAAAATAGTATTTTAATTAGCTAACCTCTTAACTAGTTATTTAACTAGCTATTTAAGTAGTAGTTTATATATTAATAAGTTTATTTAGTAAATTTATTTAGTTTAAATAGAGAGTAGGTTTAGGTAATATTAGAAGTAATAAGGATAGTAAGAATTTTTATAAGCTCTAGTATAATATTAATCTATTTAGTCCTTTTTTTAAAAACTTCTATATTATTATTAAAGTTTAAAACCTCTATAGTTAAAAAAGGCTATTTCTAACTATTATAGCTAACTATTATAGCTAATTATTACGGCTAACTATTATAGCCGACCTCTATTATTAACCTTTTTAATTAGTATTATTACGTAAAGGGTAGCTTACCTATCCTAAATTAAATAGCGGTTTTTATATTAAAATTATTATATTACGTTAAGCACGTACTTAGGATATATTATATATATTATATAATTAAAAAGTATATTATATTATATAATTTTTTTTAAAAGCGTAATCTTATTAAAGTCGATCTTTTATACTTATAAAGCCGGAAAAAAAAAACCACTATATTAGCCTTTTTAGCCCTTTTTTTAAAAACCTTTATATTATTATTAAAGTTTAGAAGTTTTATAGTTAAGGGCTACCTCTATAAGAGATTAGGTTATAAGTACTTAACTAGCGGGGCTATAATATAAGTATAAGTATATTATAAAACTAAAGCTTATAATGTCCTTTATATAAGCTCTACTTTTTAAAAAGTTCTTTTATAATACGATTTATATATTAATTACTAAGTTATTAATATCTTATTACTAATTATATCCTAAATTTATTATAATTACTCCCCCTTTATATAACTTTAGTCTTTAAAATTATTATATAATATCTTTTCTTAATATTAATAATAAAGCTATTAATATTATTATTTATAATAAATTCCTTAAAGTATTAATAGTATCCTTTTTTATTTAGGAATAAGGTATTACTCTTATTTTATTATTTACTAAATACTTTATTATTATTATTTAATAATAGCGTACTAATTAGTTACTAAGTTAGTAATATATATTTATAATAAAATATTCTAATTATTATAATATATAAAGGCCTGCTTAACTTTGTAGTTATTATTATTATTAGGCTATTAAATAAAGTAAAAGATTTTCTTTTATTATTAATTATATATTTATTTTTTCTTTTCCCCCTTTTATTTAATAACCGTTTTATAAATTCTTTTTTATATAACTATACTTTTTCTTTTTATAATATTTTAATTCCGTATTATTTTTTAATTATAATTCTCTTATTATACTATTACTAAGTATTTATTAAAATATCTACTATTTTATATATTTAAAATATACTTAATATAAAATATAATTTTAAAAAAGGCTTTTATAGTTTTTATAATAATACTCCCTATATACGCTACTTAGCTAGTATATATTATAATATTAACGAGCTCGTTTATATTACTAATATTTATATTACTAAGTATATTATTTATTAAGTTAATAGAAAAAAGTATTTTATTATAAGTCGTTAAGTCCTTATTAATTTATTATTAAAGTATTTAGTTAACGATATTTTTTAAGTTCTTAAGGAGCTATATAGTACTACTTAGTTTATTTAAAATACTTTTATAAAGTTTTATAATACTAAAGTATAGGGTAGCTTTAACTTTTATAAATATAGCTACGTTTTTTATACTTTTAGTTATATTACTAATATATAAAAAAAGGTTATTATTTATATTACTAACCTGTTAGTAAGTAATATAAAAAAAAAATCTATTTTAAATAAGCTATTTTTTAAGAGCTTATTATTAATTACGAGTATTTAAACTTATTAATTTTAATTATAATAAGTTATTAGTAATCGTTTAGTAAATATTTCTTTTTATTAACTTAGATTTTTTTTTTAAGCTAGTATTATTAATATTAATAACTAAGCTAAGATTATTTTTTATTTTAATTATTTCTAACTAGCTTATTTTTATAATAATAACCGTATAACCGTTTTATAAAATAACTTCGATATTCTAACTTAGTATTATAAAAAGACTCCCTAGGGCGTTATTATTATATATATTTAGGAGTTTTTTTAATTTTTTAAATTTTTATAAGCGTATTACTAAGTATTTAGTAAATAAGGTACTTATTTATATTATTATTATATATAGTACTATTCCTATTTTTTATAGTCCTAAAACTCGGACTCTTATTAAGAAATATACTCTTATTATTAATTATATTTTTAATAATAAAAACGAGTAAGATAACTTTAGGTTTAAGTTTAATAAGTCCTAGTATAAGGATAGTAATTTTAAAAAGCTCTTTAATAATTTAAAAAATTCTCTTTTTTAATATTATAATAAGTACTATTATTTTAATATTAATAACTTATTAACCCCTACTTATACTACTTTTTTTAATATAAATAAAGGTTCCTTAGCCCTTAGTTATATTATCTTAAATCTTAATAAGATTAGTATTACGCTCCTCCTGCTCTAAGTAAAAGCTTTATAACGGCTTAATATAGTTATTATTATAACTAAGGTCGAAGCTATAAATTATAATTAATAATTTAACGTTAATAAGTTCTTTATAAATATTAACGTTACTTAGGTCCCTTAATTTAACTTAAAAAATAAGAGCGTTATTTTAAATAACGTCCTCTATTACTAACTTATTAATAATAATAATAATATTACGCCCCCTACTTCGCTTCTTATTATACCTCTTATTATAGCTCTTATTATACCTCTTATTATAGCTTTTAATAATAACTAAATAGCGAACGCTTTATAAACTATTATTATTATTATATATAATAACTTATATAACTTTAACTACCTTCTTCTTACTTATTATAATATTAATAAAATTAACGGCTTTATTTTAAATAATTAGCTTAATATATATATAAAGCCTCTTTACTTCTTACTTACTAAGCGTAGTATTATTATTAATTATTACGCTTTAAAAATATATACTAAAATTACTATTACTATTATTAATATTACGTAGGTTACTCCCCCTATATAACTAAATCTTAATAATCCCTTAGTAACGTATTATTAAGGGTTATAATACTATATTTTCTTTTTAAAAATTATACTAAGCTAAATAAAAAGGGTTCTATATAATATTATTAATTAACTTATTTTTAATAACTTTTTATTACAAACTTAACGTTTATTATCTTATTTTATATATATCCTTTTTTTATAGTATTTAAATTTTTTAACTACTTTTACTACGCTTTTAAAATACTTAATAAGCTTTTGTATATTATATTTTATAAACTACCTAGCTTATTTAATAAAATAATATAAGTTTCCTCTTTTATTTTACTTTATAACAATTTTTTTTAACTTTTTAAATATTTTATTTATCTTTTAACTCTAAGAAATTTACTATTTAATTATTAACTATTTAGTAATTTCCTTATAGTTCGAACTAAAAAACTAAAAAAATATTATATATTCTTTAATATTATTTTAGTAAATATACTTAATAAGCCTATTTACTTACCTTTTTAATTATTACTATTTTAATATATTTTAGTACTAGTTTATTATTTTTAAAACGTATATTCTTTATTAATAAGCCGATAATCTCTTTATAATTAAACTTTTTTAGAATATATTTTCTATTATAATAAACTACTTAGTTCTTAAAAGCTTATATTTAAGCTTACGTAACCTAGGCCCTAATTTTATTAATTTTTTAAACTTTTTTATAAACCCCCTAAACTATAGCTTTATAATTAAGTATATATTTAATATACTTAGAGTAGTAATTATATAATACTATATATAGGGATATTTTTATAATAAAATATAAGCTATTATTATATATAAACTTAGCCTCTTTTAATTATATTACTTATTTATTTAATAAGCCCTTAGTATAGATTTTTAAATACTTTTTTAATATTTAATAAATCCGCTCTATTTAGCTATTTATTTATAAATAATATATAATAAATAATTAGTAATATATTACCCGTTCCTTAATAAACTCCTCTTAAAATACGCTTATAAAAAGCTTATTTTTATTTATAATAATAATTTTTAATATACCGAACTTATATTTAACCTCTTTATATAAAATACTTACTATTTATACTACGTTAAGTATTTTAATAATAAGTAAGAACTTTGCGAATTTTATTATATAATAAATAATAACTTATAATCGTACTTAGTATTATTATTATGAGCACTTAGTAATAACCCCGTAATAAAGTTTATAAATATTTTTTAAAATAAATATAAGGGTAATAGTAATAATTATAGCTACTTATACGGTTTATATCTTAGGGTTATAATTCCTAAATAATACTTATAATTCTTAACGTATTCTTAAATATCTTATTAAATATTTTCTTCATAGAACTTTTTTTAAATTAGCTTAAGAGTTTTTATAGTTCTTATATAACTTACTCTATAGTTATTATAATATTAATAAAAAATCTCTATTTAAAAAAACTTTATTTAAAAAATAATAAATCTTTTTTAAAAAATAATATACCCTATTTATTAAGTAAATATATTCTTAGCTTATTAATTATAGCGTAAACTTTTATTAATTATAATATATAAAACTTATTTTTAGCTTATAATTTTTTAACGAGCTCTTTAATTTTTAATAAAAAATAAAAAATAAATACTGTTTTACCCCTTATAAGCTCCTTTATAATAGGACGTAAAATATACTATTTTAATATAATAACCTTAGTTTTATTTAACTCTTTTTTATCTTTATTAAACTATTAATAAGCGTTCGCTAATAACTTTTTTACTTTCTTACTTTAAGTTATTATAATAATAACTATTACTATTTTATTAATACGCCTTATAATACGCTATTAATATAAAAAAAAGGATTCTTTATTTTTAAAACTAGTTAATATTTAGCTAGGATTATAGAAAGAGGCCTTAACTATTTAAATATATACCTTAATAATATTTTTTTAAGCTAATTATTTTTTATTAAATATTAAATAATAATTTATTAATAAGATATAGCTTCTAAACTAGTATAAAAAGAACGTCCTTATAAAATACTTCCCCCTCTATATAATCTAGTCTTTTAAATAAACTATTTATTAAGTATATTTTCCCTAGTTAGTATTCTAAATTAAAGTTAAATATTGATAATTTATATACTTATTTTATAAGCCTTTTCTAAAAGTCTTATATTAATATACTAGTTATTTTTTTAAATACTTAATAATTTATTAAAATTATAAACTTTTATAAAAAGCCTTAAAAATAATAAGCTTAGTACTCTAATTTTTTTATTATAAGAAATAGTTCTTATTAACCTATAAGCTATTATTACTTTATATTTAAAAGCTTTTATAATTAATAAGTAACGGGTTACTATTTTTTATTAACTTATTATAATAAGATTATTACGATAGCTTTAACTAAAGTATTAGTTTCTATTTATATAATATATTATAAGTTCTAATATATAAATATAGTTACTAAAATATAAGCGATTTTTAGTTAATTAAACGCCTTATTTACTTCCTTAGTTTATTAAAAATCCTTTATTTACCCCTTTTTTATTTTTAGTAATATTATTATTAATATAATAACACCCGAGTATTTAGTAATAAACTTTTAATAAAAATTATAAAACCCTAAGAATACTTAAATATCCCTAATAAACTTTAGCGCTTTTTAATTAATAATCGTTTATATTTATAATAAGTTAATTTTAATTCTTTTTAATATAATAATATAATCTAAGAATTTAACCCTTTTTTAATAAAATAAGTACTTTAATAATTTAATAAAAAGCCTATATAACTATAAATATTAAAGGACCTTTTTAATATCCTCTATATACTACTCCCTTATTATTAAATAAATTATTACATTATTTATATATATTATATAATAAGTATTTAATAAGTTAGCGAGTATTTAGTAAATATATACTTAGAACGTTACGGGTACGTTCGTTAGCTTAAAAAGTATAATAATATATTTAAAGTAGCTATATTAGTTTTAAAACGCTATTTTTTATTAGTTTTCTTTTTTAATCTAGATATAATAATAAGTATTTTTAATATCTATTTTTAAAATTTATATTATTTTATAACGCTTATTTAAAAGCTTATTAATAAATAATAATAAGTATTAATTCTTTATAATTACTTTATTTAGTTTATAGTAATTTATATAGAAGCATAGTATACTATCCTTTTTTAATATAAAGAGGATTAGTACCCTAGCCTTATTAACTAAAAATATAATATAATTATTTACTAAGTTCTTAATAATATATATATAAAGCTTATTAAGTTATTTCTTACTTAGTAAATAAATAAGGCTATATAGTAATTTAATACCTAAAACTAAGTTAATTAAATATTTTATCCCGCTATATAACTACGGTCTTTTTACTAACTACTTATTAAATATTTTTATTTCTAATTAAAGTTTTAATAATAAACCCCCTTATAGTTTAGTTTTTATTATTCTTATAATACTTCTTATAATAATAATATATAATATATAAACCTTTTTATAATTCTTAATAATATTACGAGCTATTACCTCTAGTTTAATAATAAAAATAGGCTTATATAACTATATATTCGTTATAATATTAATATAAATACCCTCTTAGCTTATTAATAATCGTAATAATAAAAAGTTTACTATTTTTTATTTTTATTAATTATAATAAATAGTTATTAAATCTTTTTTAACTACTTATAATAATTAATAAAGAAGAGCGTTAATTAATAAGCCTTTCTTTAGCTTATAGCTTTACTTTAAAAATCCTTTAATAAGGGGGCTATAATAATAGCTAAGGTTAACCCTAAATAAGTTATAAGCTTAGTATTAATAATATTTATTTTAAAATATATATTTATATTAACTTCTATTAGCTTTTTAATAACTTTTTATAAAACTATTATTTTATTTTTTATAATTATTTTTATTAATACTTTTTTAATACTTAATATAAGTATATTAAGTATATTACTTATGCCTATTTATTTTTTAAAAAATTAACTTTTATAATTCTTAGCTTAGTAATAACTTATTAAATAGTTATTAACGTTAACTTTAATTAAAAATACGTTAGCTTATTATTACCCTAACTTCTTAACTTATTTTTTTAATATTTATTAAATATATAGCCTAACTTATTATATATAAAATATTTAATATTATTATTGTAACGTTTTTATAATAGCTTAGCGCGAGTATTTTTATTATATAGTTTTTATAATATTATTCTTAATAAGTTTTTAAAACCTAGCCCCTTAAAGCTCTCCCTATTTTTTTTTATGTAGTGGTTTTTTTTTTTAGCTTTATAGGTATAAAAGATCGACCTTAATGGGATTACGCTTTTAAAGGAAATTATATAATATAATATACTTTTTAATTATATAATATGCGTAATATATCTTAAGTACGCGCTTAATATAATATAATAATTTTAATACGAAAACTACTATTTAATTTAGGATAGGTAAGCTACTGCGGCGGCGCTAGTTAAAAAGGTTAATAGTAGAGGTCGGCCGTAATAGTTAGCTATAATAGTCGGCCGTAATAGTTAGCCGTAATAGTTAGAGGCGGCCTTTTTTAACTATAGAGGTTCTAAACTTTAATAGTAACGTAGAGGTTTTTAGAGAAAGGGCTAAATAGGCTAATATTTATTACTTTTTAAAGCTTATAAAGATTCTTTTTATCTTTATCGCTTCTAATATTGCCCAAAACTACTCTCTATTTAAACTAAACAAATTTACTAAATAAATCTACTAAATAAATTTACTAAATAAATCTACTAAACAAATTTACTAAATAAACTTATTAATATATAAACTACTACTTAGATAGCTAGTTAAATAACTAGTTAAGAGGTTAGCTAGTTAAAATACTACCTTAATAAGAACCTACTCTACTCTTAGTATATAATTAGTAATTAGTAGGCTAGAACTCTTTAAAAATGCCCGTTAATAAGTCTACCCCTCTCGGGCTAGGCGCCCTCTTTAGCTAGCTCAACGCTATAGCTATCGTAACTAACGTAAATATACTTAAGAAGTAGTAAAGTACTTTTTAGGGGTGCGGAATTTAGCTAGGCAATATTATAAGTACCGTAAATAGCCGGGCCGGTATAAATACTAAGATCTAGTATATTAACGCCGGCTTAGTTATAATAGTTATAATAAACGGGCTAGAGGTATATAGGGTTAGGGTAATAAGCTAGCGCTTTAAATAGCTCTTATAGGACCCCCTAAGTAACAATAATACTTATATAAAAGAATAGATTATATTAGACCTAGCTACTTATGCGGGCTAGTATTAGGAGGTCCTGTGTGCGTTAAAGTAGGTAAAGCTCGCCCTATAAGTAGTTAGAACTTAGGAGGACTTTATGCGGCGGAAGGTTGGGAGCTATTTTAATTAGTAGTTAGGTATAGAGCGTAATATACTTAGTTTTCCTTAATACGTAATATACAGTACGGCCCCGGCAGATTGCTCCGTCGGGGGGCTATTTTTTTTTATAAAAAGGGGATATTTAATATAATTATTTTAATAATAAATATAACCTCTTTTTATTATTTTTTTATAATTAATTACTACCTTTTTACTAATTTAATAACTATAATTTATTAACTTCGTAAGCTATATTACGTATTCTCTTAATTAAAACTTTATAATAAATTAAGTCGTCCTATAACTAAAATAGTAATTTAAAAAAGAACTAATATATTTCTATTTTTAAGTTCTTTATATTTTTTATATTTAGGTTATAATAAATTACTAACTATTTAATAAGGAACTAAATAGGGGTTTAATCCTTTTTTAGCTTTTTTATTCTTAATTTTTTATAATATTCTTATTTTTATATCTTAAAGTTTATATATTATTAATAAATAAATATTAAGAAATTATTTTAAAAAAGGGGATTTTAAAAGCTCTTTTTATAATTATATTATTATATTTATAATAATAAGAATATTTTAAATAGGGCCTATTTAATATATTATTCTATAATACTTTTTATATAAAGATTATTATTTACTTTTATAATAATAATTTAGTTTATTATTTAAGTACTTATAAACTCTTTTTTAATTAATTTATAGTTATAAAAAAGAGGCTTTTTATATTCTTATTAATCTAAATACGTTATTAGCCGCTTAGTAAGTTATTAAATAAGCTTTTTATATTAACGCCGTTTTTAATTTCGGTCTTTAATTATCATTTTTATTATTTTATAAAAATAGGTTTTTTTTAGAATATTAATAGTACTCTAGAATCGGTTAGGTATTTCGAGGCTACTATGTTATATAAGCTAAGTACTAATTAGGACAATAACTATATTAATATATATCTTTCTAATTTTTAAGTTAATAGTATCTAATCCGTATTTCTTAAGACGATCGTACTATAGTTCGGGGTCCTTTAGTATAATACTTATAGGATTAAACTTCTAATTATTAAGGAAGTCCTAAGGGTCGATAATAACTAGGTATCTTGGTATTTTAATAATATATATTTAAGAGTAGGTAAACGATTTAATAATAATAATAATAGGGTAATAATAATAAGGTAATAGTAATAGGGCGATAGTAATAAATAGTAAGGGAAGTAGCGTTTTTTAATTTTAATAAAAGAAACGAGGTAATAAATATATATATATATATATAAGTTAAAGTTAAAAGTATTAGGATAGATATTATAAGGTCGATATTATTTAACGATAATAATAAGGATATCTCCGATACTACTATTATAAACTACTATACTTAGAAAAGTAGCTAACTTAGCTAGGTACGTAATAAGCTTATAAAGTAGTAGTATTAGGTACCTAATATTATTATTAATAATCCGTAATTATAAACTTTATAAAAGGGAAAGTTTAAAAAGGTAGAAAATCTAAAAAAAAAATAGTTTAATAAGATAGTAGGAGTATTTACTAATACTATATGTTATTATTATATAACCGATATTAAGAATTGCCCGAGTAGCTAGTAAAGGTAGAAATAAAAAACAAATAAAAATAGGTTATTATTAAGCTTATAAAGTCTACTAAACTAACTATCTTAGTACTACTTACGCCTTTATATATACTTAAACTTCGTATATTTAGTAATTAATTATTAATAAACGCCCCGTTTATAATAAATAAGGTCCTCGGGGTATTAATAAAATAACTAGCTTATAAAGGTAATTTACCCCGATTATTTCTTTTATTTAGCTTTTTTATAAATACTAATATTTAAATAAGACTTATTTTATAATAAGCTCGTTCCTTTAGATAAAATAGGGTTAAATAATTAACTCTAAATAGCTATAACTCGTTAATATTAATAACTCCTTATTAATAACTAAGTATTATTTTATTAACGTTCTATTCGTTTTTATAATTTATTATTACTTATATTAGTTATTTTATAAAAATAAAACCTTTAGAATTATAAAAAATTAAGCTATAAATACTTAATTAATAAAGCTATAATATAAATATAAGTATATTATAAAACTAAAGTTTATAAAATCCTTTATATAAGCTTTATTTTTTAAAAAGTTCTTTTATAATACGATTTATATACTAATTACTAAGTTATCGGCATCCTATTACTAATTATATCCCGAATCTATTATAACCTTTAACTTTTATAACTAACCTCTATTATTAACTTTTCCAGCTAGTACTATTATAGGGCAGCTTATTTATTCCGAATTATATAATAATTTTTATATTAAAATTATTATATTATATTAAGCGCATACTTAGGGTATATTATATATATTATATAATTAACAAAATAGTCTATTGAGATAGTGGGAGTATTTATTAATACTATATATTAATACTATATAATTAAGATCGAGAACCGCCCGAGTAACTAACAAAGGTAAAAAAATAAAAAAAATAAAAAATAAATAAATTAAAAAGTATACTATATTATATAATTTCTTTTAAAAGCGTAATCTTATTAAAGTTAAATTTTTATACTTATAAAGCTAAAAAAAACTACTATATAAAAAAGAATTTATAAAACGGTTACTAAATAGAGAAAGGGAAAAAAAAAGTACGTAATTAATAAAAAGAAAAATCTTTTATTTTACTTAACGGCTTAGTAATAATAATTACTATAAAGCTAAGTAGGTTTTTATATATTATAATAATTAAAATGCTTTATTATAAATATATATTATTCACTTAGTAACTAATTAGCGCGCTATTACTAAATAATAATAATAAAGTACCCGTTAAATAATAAAATATAAAGAATACTTTATTTTTAAATAAAAAAAATATTATTAACGTTTTTAAGAAGCTATTATAATTAATAATATTAATAATATTAATAACTTTATTTTTAATATTAAAAAAAGATATTATATAATAATTTTAATAAATAGAGTTATATAAGAGGGAAGTAATTATAATAAATTTAAAATATATTTAATAATAAGTTATTAATAAGTTAGTAATTAATATATAAATTATATTATAAAAGATCTTTTTATAAAATAGAGCTTATATAAAGGACTTTATAAGCTTTAGTTTTATAATATATTTATACTTATGTTATACTCTTATTAATTAAGTATTTATAGCCTAATCTCTTATAAAAATATATAAAGTATATATAATACGGCCCTAGTAGATCGCTCTATTAGGGGGATTAAGAAGTCTTATATATATTAAAATAAGTAAAGCTTACTTAATAAATAACTAGAAGTAGTAGAAGGTCGGGAGTTTTAGTTAGTAATTAGCTATAGAGCGTAATATACTTAGTTTTTTTTAATACGTAATATATAGTACGGCCCCGGCGGATTGCTCCGTCGGGGGAATATATTAATATTATATAATCGATGTTAAGAACTGCCTAAGTAACTAGCAAAGGCAGAATATAAAAATAAATAAGTGTTTTTACGGCATCTTTCGTACTGACGGCCACGTCGGTGGGCTCTTTGCAGCCAGGCTCCTATCCAGATACTCTAATAGTCTCGCCGGCACTGTGCGAGGGAGATGCAGGAAACTGAAGTAACTCCTGCTGGAGTACTTTTTTGGACTGAACCGTCAGACTGCAGCCAGATTCGGAGGAATCGTTGTAGGTTGAAATGGTCGTGTTTCAGGTCGCCAATGGTCGGTCGCAAGCCATCCTCACTGACACGGAAGGAAATGCATATTACAAACCCCATCTTTCCTCCACGCCATTCCTCTGTGAACATAGAATATTTAAAGCAAAGCACCTGTGAGACTTTTGACTCCTTCCACAAATATGTACCGGCTTGAGACTTGTGGAACTCTCCAGCATTATTGGATTGCGGCCCGTGGGATTACTGTGTCGGTATGGCAAGAGCATCGACAGGTAAACAGTAGGAGTTGAGCGGTACGTTATTAGAGCAAATTCCGCATATCAGCGCAGCGCGGAAGCTCTAGGTGCCACGTACCTACATACCTTAAGCGAAGAAGATGCCCCTCATCGTACTACTTATCGGAGTTGATCATTGGCTGCTGTTGGAGCAATGCCTTTAGTCCGCACTGTATTCTGCCTGCCATCGTCACAAACCAATCAGAGCAAACGTCCCGTGCGCTCGGTCAAGCCGAATCAGGCTTAGCATCAGAAAGTGTGACTCACACTCTCATTCCGTGCAGGGGTACCACTTCCTTCCTGTGGGCGCAGTTGCCTGCCTTGCGCTCCATCTGGAGGTGGTACTTCTGTCTAGGTAGCGCACTTGCGATCTGAAGACCGATCCGTGCGCTTAATGACATGGCGGGATACAAAGCCCCGCTGTAC
Organism: Colletotrichum tamarilloi; assembly: GCF_030869305.1. Lineage (NCBI taxonomy): Eukaryota > Fungi > Ascomycota > Sordariomycetes > Glomerellales > Glomerellaceae > Colletotrichum > Colletotrichum tamarilloi. Next base: position 59,689 of record NW_026849395.1, read on the forward strand.
CTTCTAGACAACAGGGCTTCGACAACTGCGCCCTTCGCCCTGCTTGCGTATCCGGAAGTGCCGTCCCACAACCACCCGCCCTTTTCGGGGGGGTTTGACCTGTTGCTGCCTTTCAGGCTACAAAAGCTCGCTAATCCCTCCGTGCCTAATTTTCACATACCCTTTTCCTCCTTCCTCCTCACCACCACAATTTTCCAAACTACAATCAAGAATCATTCAGCCATAGAGCCCCGCCAAAATGCGTTAAATCATCGTCTTCAGTTCGATCCCGCTTCAAAGCTCAACAAAATTCAGTCTACAACAATTCACGACTTTTCTCCGCTCTTCACTTCAGCTCAACCTTCCCAGGTCGACCTGAACTACACTACGGCTTCCAGCTCTAGCTTAAGTTCCGCCTCCGCCAACATTCTACCTCGAGACTTTTCAGTCTTCACAACGGATTCCCAATCATCATGGCTTCCCTCCAGTTCACCCAGCCTGCCGGCACAACCCGCGCAACAGCCTCAGTTCAGCCCACCGGAACAGTCTCCCCAGCAGGACTTCGTCTTGTTCGATCAGCCTCGTACCAGTCAACCTAGACACTTGGCAACCCATACCGCCATCGGTTTGAACCAACGTCGCCACTCGTCATATCATCTCCGACAGAACCAACAAGGTCGCGTCCATTTTCAACAGAAGCATCGTCTTGCTCAGATCCAAGCTTCCGGATCTAATTCCCGGTCACCTTCAGTGAGCTCCCCCGCTCAGTCAGCTCAATTCTACGCTTCATCCGCTCCGTCGTCTTCAGCTGCTCTGAACCGCCGTCAGCGTCCTCCTGTACCATTGTTCGCTCAAAGTACTCAGGGCGTAACCAACAAGATGGATATTCAAGGTAAACCGCTCACACTCTGGTCTCGCCCAGGACTGTGCTCACATGTCTCTACAGACCTTGACCTTGACGACTTCACCGGCTTCGAGGGTGGTGCGTCTACCACCTACTCGTCGCCAGCCATGCCCTCGGTCTTCGATGTCGGTCCTAGCACCCTGGGCACCGTGTCTCCTCATGACCTTCTCATTCAGGAGCCCTTCATGTCTGCTCCCAACTCAACAGCTTTGACCGCCTTGACATCGCCTTCGATCTACAATGAGTCTCCTGACTTTAACGACGGTTACGATGTTTCCCCCAGTTTTGACTCGGGCGACTTCGGGTCGGCAGATTTTGACACCACTGCTGGTGATCCTTGGTTTCCCCTCTTTCCCCAGGAATCTACCGCTGTCACAAAGGACGTCACCGGTATCGAGGAGATCCAGAAACTGCAGACTGATCAGTCTCCCGCTCTCAAAGGCGATGATCTGGAGGTGGTCGAGTTCACTTCAACCTCGGGCCGCCGGAAGTCTGTCAACTCTTCCCCAACTAGTTCTGCCCGCCACTCTTCAGTCTCGGGCGTGAGCTCTCGTCGACGAGACAAACCGCTGCCTCCTATCATTGTTGAGGATCCTAGTGATACCACTGCTATGAAGCGTGCCCGCAACACACTCGCTGCACGCAAGTCTCGCGAGCGTAAGGCCCAGCGGTTTGAAGATTTGGAAGAGAAGATTCGTAAGCTTGAAGAGGAGCGTGACCACTGGAAGAGCATTGCCCTTGGTCGATCCTGAACTGTTTCCTCACAGACCACTAAGGCACAACTGGATGAATTGGAGGGATTACGGTACACTTTGTGCATTTCCTTCAGCAATATCCATTTTCCTCATCGCTTATTGTTTTTGTTTGTCCCGCTTGTCATTCTCGGCTGTAGTTTATACAATTCACACATTAAAAATCCAACATCTGGACTATTGAGTAAACAAACAAGATGATTATATTCCCTCGTAAGCGGAGGATACTAAATACAAGGTACGGTAACTCGATCTAGGCTCGCAAGCGTCTGCATATCTATCCCTGCTTATTCCTCCTGTAATCCCAACCCCGATGTCGTAGTTCGGCAGAATCACAGGTTGCTAAATTCCTCGTGCCATGTACGTTTGTCCTTCAAATCCCACCAACAAGCCTTAGAGCTACCGACCGACCGACATTTCGCGTCGCCGCCAGGGCAGCATCAATTTCGCTGTCGTCTCGATGCGATCTTCAGCGTCCTCTTTACGCCAGTAATCATAAGCCCTGCCTGTTATTGGAAGTCTCTCGATGACGATTCGTCGTATCATACGTAACGGTACCGGATCGCTAGAGCATCAAGTGGTCTATAGCTGTGTCAACGATATTCGCTACAGCGTTCTGTAATATTCATTTTACATACAACAACGCCGAATGCCGTCTTTGCGCGATGACCCCTTACATAACGGCTCTTGTACCGGGCTTTGCGCGATGACCCCTTACATAACGGCTCTTGTACCGGGCTTTGCGGTTGACATTAGCCATGATATCAACGTGGTTGGGTGGTGTTTAGGAGCATTGGAGTTCTCGAGGTCAATTCCGGCCGATTCGCTCGCCGCCAACTTTGGTTTCGAGAATTTCGTTGTTGACGATGTCTTTGTTTCCATCCCGAAAGTCTTTCATCAGTGATAAGAACCGAGAATTCTTCCATTTGTCTCCTTGTTCATGTTGAACCGAGTCAAGTATCTGTCTCGCTGCCTCCGAAATGTCAGATGTTGACTGGACATGTTCTGCAGATGCTTGCTCCGCTTCGTCGAGCCCTAGACGTTCCAAGTCAGGCATGTGGTCTGGAAAACTCGCTCTTTTTGATACTCCGATGGCATCAATCCCAAGGACCGAGGATGCGCCGGGTATTTGTTGGTTTGTTGAAGCTGTAGCATCGAATGTTTGTATTCCTTGTGCTTCATCTTGGACAGAAACATCTAGAGAGGTCGTGAAAGTATCCACAGAGCTGCCGGTGGTATCTCTGGATGCTTGTGTAGCGGCCTCTGGTTGCTGCTCTTGTTCCAGTTCTCGCGCGAGTTGTTCCATAACAGTGTCGAGGTCCTCCATCTGTCCGTCTCCGTTGGCCGCCATCCACCGATTCATCTCAACATCAAAGTCAGCTTCGGTGTTTGTAACTCCGTGATTTGTGGCGGTTACAGAACCGCCTTGGGGCCCGAATAACCAAGGTCTTAAATGCGACCCCATCATATTCTGCGTAAATCCGGCTACAGGCGCTGGATATTGCGAAGAAGAAAACCCTGTTGTGTAGTTTCCAGCACCTGGCGGTGCCCTAGAGAATGATGCAAAATCTTGTGCCCAACTCGATGTCCTCGGTGGCGACGCCATAGACATATTTTGCCGAGAAGCTGTCGGAATTTGTGACGTAGATTGGTAGAGGTTGGGTGGGAGAATTCGACCGGCAGGGGCCGCTGATGATTGGAATGATTGCAACCCTCGAGGGAAGCTTGATGCGGGCGAGTTGAGAGTTTGGGGAGTGTTTATGCTGACTTGCCCAGCCCCGTTGGAGTCGAGGAATTCGCCAAAGCCTGCTTGAGCCGGCGCCGAGACGGTTTGACTTGTGGATCGAAAGCCCTGTCATTGTTAGGAGAACTGCGTGAGAGCACGGGGGCGGTACTGTAGGCCTTACTTGCTGGAGACTAGGAGTAATGGAAAACCGATCTCGGTGCAGACTTCGATCTTGGGCCCCATGGTCAACGAGGCCTTTGAACGGCGTAGAGCCGCTACAGGAACTGTCAGCCATTATGAGGGCGCCTGCGATGGCTTCGTACGGGAAATGATCAATGGTTCCAGTGCTTAGGATGTACAGTATTCGAGTGCGCACTCGGATTGCATGTGGTGTCTGAAGAGTGTGGCCTTTGGTGTTTGAGGCTGATCACAGTTTTAGCAGAAGCCTATGGCGCGTCGAGTAAAGGTGTCGACTGAGATGGTAAATTATTCCGTCGAGCGCCAAGGTAGCCGGGTACATGGAGTAGCACTGTAGAGAAAAGTACCGCAACGTTGTCTGTTATTCATGGGTCGGTAGACAGCTTTCATCGACTCTCACTTCGGTTTACCTCGGCATCGGCTTGTACGCACACTACCTCTGCGTCAGCGCGGCACCCACCCCGTTAACGGGACCGGAGCTGGGGGAGGGGGAGGGGAGACGTCTCACGTGCAAGAAACTGGAAGCTCCTAGCCGTCAATCTAAAGGAAGTCACGAGACTCAGGTCACGGGAAGTCTATCCCACCGCCTTCCTCATACGGAACACCCTACTGGTGGTCCTGCAACACGGCCCCATCCCGTTGGCCAAATTGGATCTCAAGCTTGGGCTAAGGCCAGCTGGGAGCTTCGATTCCCTTAGGTGGCACTTACAGTGACGCCGTCCAGTCTGCCATTCAACATATACCCAAGTCTTACCCAGCTCTCGACCTTCCCGCATCAGCCCATATTAGATGTTCTGAATGAGCGCAGTCCTTGATTAACAACACCAGCTTCTACTTCACGCAATGGTATGGCTTCTCAATATATACTTGGCAATCCGCTCCGCTAACATGGCTCTTCACGTAGGCGTCTGCCCAGGTCATATCGAATTCTGGCCACGATGATATGATTGTAAGTGTCTCTTCGAGTGTTGCCCCACGTTCCCAATCGCCCAGTGGTTTTCGAGACGGGGAAATATATACCATCGACGCCTGTGTCATGATGTGCGATCGGCGGCCGCCTCCTTGTCCTACATGTTCGGTTAGGCTAATACTTCACCACCCTTACCAGCACGATGCCGTCCTCGATTACTACGGACGTCGCCTTGCGACATGCTCAAGCGACCGCACCATCAAAATATTCGAAATCGACGGGGACTCCCAACGACTTGTCGAGACCCTGAAAGGGTAAGCATTGCACATTCGAGACCTTCAGAAACACGAGCCTACTACTCCTGCTGACTCTGTTGCAGACATGATGGTGCAGTTTGGTGCGTTTCATGGGCGCACCCCAAGTATGGAAATATACTGGCCTCCGCAGGTTACGACGGCAAGGTCTTCATCTGGAGGGAACAGAACAATCAGTGGCAGAAGATTTTCGATTTCGCTCTGCACAAAGCTTCCGTCAATATCGTCTCTTGGTCACCACACGAGTCTGGGTGCCTCCTGGCGTGCGCTTCTTCGGACGGCAACGTAAGCATACTCGAGTTCCGCGACAACAGCTTCGACCATGTGACATTCCCAGCCCACGGGCTGGGCGTCAACTCCGTCTCATGGGCCCCAGCCACGGCCCCTGGAAGCATTGTCAGCAGTTCTCCTGGTCCTGGTTCAGCCGGGGTGAGGCGATTTGTCACGGGCGGCTGTGATAACTTGCTCAAAGTTTGGGTTTTCGATTCAGCATCGCAGTCGTACAAGCAGGAGCAGGAGCCTCTTGCCGGTCATACAGACTGGGTTCGTGACGTAGCATGGTCGCCGACGGTCTTGCAGAAGTCATACATTGCGTCAGCCTCCCAAGACAAGACGGTTCGCATTTGGACGTCGGATTCGTCGAGCCGTGGACAATGGAACTGCAAGGTCCTCAACTTCGATGCAGCTGTGTGGAGAGTCAGCTGGTCTCTGAGCGGCAATGTGCTCGCGGTCAGCGGAGGTGACAACAAGGTCTCGTTGTGGAAGGAGAACCTCAGAGGCGAGTGGGAGTGTGTCAAGAGCATCGAGGAATAATACAGACATCCATGTAACGTCATAGGCGAGGCGTTCGCGGCAAAATAGGGCATAAATGGGTCATCACGTATTTGAACTCGTGAATTTCACGTCGTCTTGGAGTTGGATCAATCGTTACGGATGATACAAACCCAGACTAGCAAGCCACTGTCGATTGCACACCGTAGATCATTGATTACATGAAGCAGCATACTCTTGGTACCAACTGAATATTTGTTGACTCTTTGAACCCGGCCATTCCCAGACTGAGAGTATATGAAGCTGAATCTCAGAGAAGGATCAACCTGACCACGCCCGCACTTCCCATGAAAACAAATACTGAGACCGCAAGGCTGCCAAAAGAGGTGAGCCGGGAGGGGACTAAAGTTGCTGCAGCGTCGGGTGATGATGTTGGAACAGGGATGGCCGGAGAACTGGTCGAGACTGAGACATCGGTCCGCTGAAGGACATAAATTTCACCCGTCGAATCTGATGTCATGAAGAGTCTCTGCTGACTGTCCCAAGCAAGTCCTACCGGGCGAAAGCAGTGGTCAGGGCAGCTGCTGGTGTCTGCGTTACTTAGAATATCAGTAATTGGTGTCCGGCTATCAGCTGACTCTGTAGGCTCTCCGTTCGAGAAACGTATGCTAGATAGCTTGTAGCCGACTGCCTCGTCTCGGTTCCCTAGGCCGGTGTAAGTCATGGGATTAAATGTGGACAATAGAGCCCTGGCACCACTCACAACTGCCATGGAATGTTACAAAGGCTTCTGAGCCATCGGGCGTGAATTTTATATCCAATGGAGCAGTGTGCGCCTGGAAAGATAGTCTCGGGGGCACATAGGCGGAATTGCAAGTTGTATCGTTCAGGGTGCGTGATGGGTTGAGACTGAACTGATCTCCCGTCGTCATGTTGCCTTTATCGGGAAATCCCTCGGTCGACCAAACAGCAAAGCAACCTGGATATCCATAATTGCCGCCCTGATCCTTGTTAGAATCACTGAGGTGCCCGTGGAAGTTGAGTTCTTCGGCAGGATTGTCAGTGTGAATATCAACATTGTTCCTCCTCAACTGGTCCGCTGAATTCTCTACTGTCCATACACCGCCTGTGACGGGCTCTTCTGCCACGCCCACTGAGTTCCGCAATCCCCAGCCGAGCATCCTTCCCTCAGTTGGGAAGTTGAGCGGCCCAGAATTCTCACCGAGGCTCCCGATATCAAAGGCGCGAAGCTGGGAATGCCCAGTCGACTGGCGGGTCGCAGCCTCGTCAATGTTGGACGCGCTACCTCTCGACACCAAGAGTATGCCTGGACTTTTTTTGGATAGAAGTAACGTCCGGGTGGTATGATCGGTATTGCTCATGTTCGCTATGAGTGTCCTATTCCTATCGCCAACGGTGGCAGCACTGCCATTGTATGCCCAGGAATATACCTTGTCGGCGGTCGAGGCATACAGAGTCTTCCCATCCGGGGAGAGGGCTATTCCGTGGTTCAACTTTGGGTCGCCGGACACATTACAATAAGTAAGCTCGCTACACATACTCGGCCTCTAGAGTTGCCATACCTCTGGAGAATCAATAATCGTCCGTTTCTCGGCCACAGATAAGCAAGTGCCGCCATCGTCAGTCAGCTTCAGATGTTTTACTCCAGAGTTAGCATCGACAACCAGGAGAGCTCCCTGGTTGTCGAAAAGTATGCTTCTGGGTCGAGTGAGTCCGTTCGCGATCAGGCGATATGTCCAGCCACCGGCAGCAATGGGCGAGGTATACGTTGCTTTCAACGTATTTCTGCACTCCTGGGCCAAGGCCACAGAAAACTGAGTGGCGGCAAGAATATGCAAAGAAAGTAAGAAATTCATGCTGTTGGTAGTGGACACGTACATACTGGAACGGAGAAGCACGGTGAATGTAGAGAGGGCCGTATGGCGAATAACCGGATCGGACCTGAAGCCGCTGTTATAGTGCGGAGAGGCAGGCGTCACTATTCTGCGACGGAAGACCACCCTGTGTTGCACTGAAACTTAGCCTGGACCAACGGTCCAGCCAAGAAATGATGCCACACTTGTTTGTGCCGGGGGAACTTGGCTAGGATTGGGGGCTGATTAGTGTGCCTGACGCTGATTCTCCCCAAGTGAATGATTGTGGGGAAGAAGGTGCGATGTCCCCTTCGTATGAGGGCTGCTTCTGTCTCCAAATGAAACATAGCTAGCATTGAGGTGCAAGGCATTTTCTCCTTATTGTCCAGGAGCCCAGTGGGGTGAAGGATGCGACAGTATGAGCAGGAGTTAGATGAAGACTACCTACCCACCTATACTGACAGATTGAGAACACAGCTGGCAGCGGCCCCGAGCTAAGACCACATAGACTTGAAGTCACTACACCTGGAATTATTCAATGGTCCATTCCGTTAAGACGATGACGAGAACGTCACTACTGGGTTCCTCACAAGTATCAATCATGAGCCCACGTATCTAAGTGACAGTCATGATCAAGAAAACGCTTCTGTTTGATTATGTAAGAACTGACCTATGACTAATGTTTGCTTGGTCTGACGCACCTATGAACACGCTCAATATCAGCCTCAGATAGCGGTCTCGCCATTGAAAACGAATGTTGCCTATGCGTGGCCGACGAAGCCCACGAACCATTTCGCGCATGTGTTGAAATAAGTAGACGGAAGGAAACCCATATTTCAGCCCACAAAGCCAGGCTGCGCTACACCATTACGCCCATTCCTGACCTCTCGCCGCACAAGATAGTAGCCAAGCTTGTCGGCCTCATCGGAGGCCGATTACGCTCATTTCCAGGGTCCAAACGCGCCTGATCCAGACCTTCAGCTTCCCCTCAATACCCTCAACGTTGTCAAGCTCCACGCCTTCCCACCAGCAGCGTCTCGCAGGCTTCCTCCAAAAGAGGAGCAGCTTTTGCGCCATGCCAACGGCATTGCTGCCCATATCATTACCTCTGATATCGCTTCGTAGGCGTGCCAATGCTAAGCTACAAACGACCGCCTTGTTCGGTTCTCCTGCTCTGTGTCCCCAGTTGTCGTCATGGTTGAACCCGCTGGTGAATGGTTAGCTCTTGTCAAGGGCCGGACATTGTCATGCCGGGGGAACTTACCCTGCTGTGAGCATTTCGATGAGGTGAGCTTCCGTAGTACCCGGCTCATCACTGCGCTTCAGACCTGAGAAAATGCCCGTCTGTTGAAGAAGGGCTCTCCCCGCAGCTCTCTTGACTTCCATCATTTCAGGCTGCGTGATTTCGGCCCGCGGTGGTATGACGTAGAAGTCAAGATCCTCTCTCAGAACGATGATGCCAGCTCTCTTGGATGAGTCGTCTCGTGAGCCCATTGGGTCTCCCGTCGCAGGATCCTCCTCCTGAGAAACACTCGGAGATGAGTCAACAGGTATCGACTGCGCAACGGTGCGAAAGAAGTCCAGCATATACTGCAGGGATGCCGGGTCGTACTGCCGAGAAGTTGTCAATAATTAAAGTGCACTATGTAGGTCACTGTGAGAATTTGTACTCACGTCCACTTGCACTGCATCGCCCTCAGTAAATCCCCCCATATGCCCCTCGGGGAAAAGGCCGTTAGGGAACAACGATAAGAGGACAAATTCGGGCAGCGTCAAGAGTTCGTCTCGCGACAGAACAAATCGGGTGCCCCTGCAGATCACAACGGTTAGCGTTCAGGATAGGACGTCGAGTAGAAGCAAACCCTACCGAAGGTCCATCGCGATCGTCTCGTCGGCACCAACATCTGCCATTACGTTAGTCTTATTCGATTTGTCCTGGTCGAGTAGCAACTCACCTCCAATCGCATTGATAGGCGGCCCTCCTTGTTGCACCTGAGTAATGATACTCGACGCGCCTCCGGCGGTAGCCATCAGAAAGGCAAACGATTGGAGTGGACTGGGTCCCTCCGAGTATGCGGGGGGTGGTTCGGCGTTGTCGTCCTTTCCGGATGAGCCCCCTTTGGTGTCTCGAGGGAGCGCACGCTTTGTTTCTGTAAGAGCGTGATCAAAGGAAGTCGGAACCGATTGTTCTGTAGAGAAGCCTGGAGCTAGAGATGCATACGACGGTGCAGCAGGGGATATTCCAGCGACTGTGACTGTGATCGCAGAGCGGGGGTCGTGAGCCGGTTCGGAGGGGTTTTCGAGCGAATCGCACACTGAAGAGAAGGGTGGCGGCCGGGAGGTTGATGCTTCGGAGGAGGGATACTGAGGAGGCGGAGGAGGAGGAGGAAGAGGTGACGGGGCGCTGAGGCTGGACTCTCCTGCACTTTCTTGCTCGGTCTTTGCTGGTAGCTGAGGAGGATCTTCTTCTTCAGAGGCGGTGACTGTACGCCGGGCGGACACGGGCTGCCCGTTCCTGACGTGTTGCGAGCCTGGCAACGTGTTGGCGGTTTCAACAAGGTATCGAGTATCGGATCGTAGTTGGATACAAATAAGTAGGGTGTACCACTCGACCTCTTAGCTAGTTCCAATTGATGGCATTCGTTAACAGAGTTTGTAATCAGGCGCCAATGCGAAAGCCAAACGTATGTTTTATTTGTGCCGCTCCTAGCTCGGATGGCGAAGATGAGTTCAGTGAACAAAGTGGTTTGCGAAGGACAGACGTGTAGAGAGAGGGAGAGAGGAAGAGCGACGGGATGCTCGCCAAAGGTTAGTTCGTTTAGTCGAGTGCGAAACGGGGTAAAGGTCGCCTTGCAAGCGCAGGGGTGGCAGGCGTATGCTAGGCCTAGAGAAACCAATGGTTGATTGCGAGTGTCTGAGCAAATGGTGGATGGGAAATTGGTCGTTGGGGGGCAGTTTGATGAGGTAGAACAGGCAGGGGATGATGGCGGCTATTTCCTTACCTTAGGTAGGTAGTGACCAAAGAGGCAAGCCCAAGTCCAGAGCACTTTTGCCCAGTCAGTCCCAGTATTACGTCTACGCGCCTGCAGTAGTCTACTAAAGGACCCCAGGAGTGAGTGGTCACCCGTTGACGGATCTCCGCTTTAAGGCATGGCAAATCGTAGCTTGCTTTGTTCATTATTGTTGTTTTCAAAACAAATGACGCTAATGATATAAGTTAGACTAGACTGTTTTTTCCCTTCTACAAATTCGATTCATATAGAGTATTTTATGTGTATTTTATCTATTAAATACTAGGATTTAATAATTAAAAGCTAAACTATATAATATTATATTTAAATATTATAATAACTACTTAAATATTTACATAGCTTTCTCTAGTATAAGTCTAAATAATATAGTTTCAATAATACTTATGTCTTATTTAAAAAGAACTCTTATATTGCAAAGAGAATCGGCCAAACGGAGTGAACCGTCGTGTAAGTGAAGGACGCACCCAGACTAACAGGAACAGTTTATGGGCTTTCTTACTGCGACTACAAAGTTGCTTGAGCACCCCCTTGAGCACCCCTTTGAGGGTGGGGAACTACTTGCTTTTGTACCCAGACTAGGTACCTGAAGGCTGACGGAGGGAGATGGTTGGTGCAGCCAACGAACGCACCTCGGAGGCCCAGCGCGCCCGTAAAAATGGACGTAGCCCAGGTATCGTTATGAGATATTGCTTACCTTCCTCAAAACCATTTTCCTTCTAGATGACGGCCAACAAAATTCAAGGCAAGTCACCATGTAATTAGACACATGCTTGGCCATTGGGATGTTATCGCGGGGCTTTCATGCATCGAAATAACATGTGATGACCTCACGTGCTATGCCGATAGTCTAGTCTGACGCTCCGAACACCTGCAGTGTCGACTTCCCTTACCGCTACGGTAGCTATAGCACAAACATAGGCATAGGTGTAAAGCTGTATGAAGAAACTACTAGTAGGAAGTCTAGATTGCCCGCGGCGCCCGGTTCCAAGATAGTGTCGTTTCCCCATCTCATCTAGCAAATGCATTGCCCGTGCTTTTATGCCCGACATAACTGAGTTCCTGCCCGCTGTGTATTATCATTCCGAGCATGGCAGCACTTTCTTGGAATGCCCCAGGTTCCTCAGCTCTATCGGCATCTATTGTTGGCCCTGTGGTATAAACGATTGTGAACTTTCAAAGCGCGATTTTCTTACGGAGGCATTTCAGTCAATCCCCGTATCTCGGCTTCCGCGAATACATCCAAAGCCGGTATGTGGAGCACCAGCCCTTCCGGTCCTGTGCTGCAAACACCTTGCTATATTCCTTGAGAGTCTAAGTCGAAGGTGATGGGTTTTGTATACCAGCAAGGCCCCTCTGCGAAGTATGGCTCTAGGCTTTCTGGTATACGTCATGGCGTCAGTCTCAGCGAAGACAGTTGATACTTACTTCATTCAGCCTCATCGCTGCTGTCACCAAAGATCGATTTGAAGATGTCGTTGCTTGGTCGCGAGACCTCGCCGGCCTCGCTTCCGAGCTTTGAGATGTCGGCCGTCTGCGTCGACAACTGCTTCGCCATATCGAAACCCAGCATGTCATCCATATCTGAGTTCGTTTCACGACTGAGCGGTTCGTGAGGTGTGACCTCACTCGCAGGTACTCCGTAGGAAGTCTTATGAGGCTCTAATGGAAATGCCGCATCTGAATCTGGTTGCGAATGAGCCGGGGGCCGGACATTGAACCGCTTGCACAGTAATCTGGTGGGAAAGAAGTCTGCAGTCAGCCTCGTCATGCGCCCATACATTCCCATCTTGGCCGCCGTTTCAATATGATCTGCCTGCCCAACTGGCCTCGGGACCTGCTGCGCATTGTGAGTAGAGCCTGCGTCTACGCCCTCCCCAGACCCAGTCGAAGCTGTCGTGAACCGTGTTGCCATAAAGCCCGTCATTGGCTTGAATAGCCGAGCACACCCGTAAAACTCTTCGATCTCCTTAACATAGTCATCTTCGGTCATGCCTGAAGGCTTGAGAGGAGCTGAACCACCGAATCCCGCGGCATCCTGTAGATACAGTCGATATCTTGCCTGCTTGGCCTCGTTGTTTGCATAAGGCCCTCCTGTGCCTGATCCTCGACTCATTGCGGCAATGGCCGTCTCTTTGGCCAAGACAGGTATGTTCCCTAGCATATCCTGTAACTTTTGCTCTGCCGTGCGCGCATACTCTGCGGGAATCTCGCCTTTAGCGGGGGGAAGATTTTTCCTCCCAGTGGCCGCGGCCAGTCGCTCGCGAGCAGCGGATGACATGTAGTCAAAGATTGATTTGCCAGGCAACGTCGACTCACCCAGGAGCAGCGCGCGAGATCTGGGATCATGTTGAGCCGTCTTGGCAGCGTCTGCTGTAGAGATATACACTGCTGTTGTGTTCCCACCGACAGGGCGCTTCGTTGATATCCAGTGATCGGGTACGGTTGGGGGACGATATGACACCGCGAGTTGTCCAGTCAGCCGAGACTCTGTACTGCGGCCAAGGGCGAATCCCTTGAGCGGCAGCTTGCCGTCAAGACATCGTTTCTGGCCATAGGCATTTGCCGACGAGGATTTGGCGATGAAGACTGGTTTCGACCCCACGGTGGGGTTCGCAGACAGACTAGCTGGTTGCCTCTTCTTCTTCCTACTTTTGTCTCCACCTAGAACTCGATTGTATGATATTCGTGGCCCAATATCGTACGGATCTTCGTCATCTGAGCCGGTGTCATTCAGTATGCCCACACCCAACCCCCCACGCGGCGCTGCCTGGACTGGCTTTCCTGTCCTGCGTGAGATGCCGAGTGCGGGTTGGAGGCCATCCGAGAGTTCATTGCCGTTGCTCGCCTCGTCATCCACGCCAGATTGATCTCGACTCGCCCGTATGATGCCTGGACCAGATAGCTGTGAGAGTTTTTGCTCTCCTATGAAACCCAAGCCTTGGCGGTTTCGCTTGCGATCGAACTCTATCATGTTGACATCATCTGGAGCGAACAAGTGGGTGTTTCCACTGGTTACATCTTGAGTGCTGGTCATGATACCCAGGCGAGCGGTCCGCCGTACTTTGGGGCCAATGCCCTGCCCGTCCTTCCAGCCCATCTTCCTCAAAAGCTTGAGGCCCATGGTATCGCCATAAGCTCTCGCTAAACCAGTGGAATCGTTCGCGTGACGTCTGTCATGGCTAGAAGCTCCGAGAGAGGAAAACGGATCAGTTGTCTGGATGTTCTGAGTGGCAGCGGTATCTGCGAGATCCTCTTCGTCCATGTAATCCTCTGGCCGTTGTCGGCTCGTACGTGGCTCGTTTTTTTGACGGTTTGTGCGACTTGAGACGAACGTAGATGGCGTCCATCCTTCTTTGGAGCCAACGGTGTTGAAGTATCTGGGTTCCTTATGTCAGTCAAGTGATGACTGAGTTTGATTCAGTGCCGGGGGTCTTGTGGGAGACAAACCCTGCACTCCATCCACCTGTAAAAGCGCCGTGAAGACGTCGCCTTCCGTGTTCATCCCTTACTTCCTGCTTATGTACTGGGATGTAGGCGCCATCATCGCGCACTTCCGGGCCAAGTGGCGGGAGAGGGGTGCCAAAGGCGACGTGTACGGCGGCTTCATCGTGCAAGTCAGCCTCGTAAGTAGCATGCGACCTCTTGCTACGCGACATGTAATGACGACGGTGAACGATTTTGTAGGCTTTCGTAGCTAGTCAATGTGTCGCTGCCTACATTCGCTTAGACGAATCGAGCGGACGCCTGCGTAAGATACGTCAGGTTTGCGGTAGGAAATAAGGCAATCGGGTGGAAGGACCTTGACATTGACAATGTCGGAAGCTTAGGGCCCAGAGGTTAGGTGAAATACCTGCCTAGGTCGGAACCTAAGGTACCTAGGTAGGCAAAGGTGGATTTGCTATCGATAAGATACGATAAGATAAGAGCTCGATCCGCTATCTCAACCTACCTAAGGTACCTGTAATTAGAGGTTGATTAGTTACGGTACCTAAGGTAGGTAAAGACCTGTACCTTCAAAGATATCTTGAGTGCCTCACTACCTCAGTCATGGACAGCGCATGGCGGCTTTCCATTGCGTAAAGTAGAACGGATACCTGAAGGTAGCGCAATACATTGAGCTTATTAGTCACGGATGGTGTAAAGGGAAAGAGTGCGGTTGAACTTGTCTATCACCTCTGGGAAGGTTCTTGCAGTGTAGCGAATAGTCTTGAAGGATGGACAATGCTCAGGTCTACAATTGAAATGCGGGAAAGGGGACAAACAGCAAGGTGGATCTCGCGATGCTTGTTTCGCAGTCCCAATCTTTCCTCGCAGCCGTTGCCCGGTATAGAGTACAGTGATCTACCATTGAGCATAGCTGCATTTTCAATTCTCACGAACGCGTGTTGTCACGTAATTTGCCTCCAGCGTGCGCTTGGTGGATGCTGGGAAAGGTGCTGCCCCGCCTATGGTTCTGTACGTGTACTTTGCACTTGATCAGCATGGCTGAGGGTGGGATGACATGCTAAACAAAAGATGACCGCGAATGCCCGTGTTAAGCAACTGTACGTAATCACGAGCCATCTCCCATCCTATAATGAGGTGTTGCAGTCCCGGTCTATATAGCACCCACACCGTGATTGATGAAGAACCGGAAGCTAGGGCAAGCTGGGATAGGAATCAAAGGGTACTTGGACTCTGCTCTGCATCAATCTCGGTCCAGAGACTCTTGGCTGCATCCGTACGGATACCGGTATTCTTGTCTTGGAAATAGACCTCGTCTGGTTCCTCCTGCTTGCTCTTGGGTACCTGACTGCTATGTAGGGAAGTCCGTGCAGTTGTTGCTCGGCCTGGCCTAGACCCAGGTCGTCCGTGATTCCTCCAGTTACATGTACTTCATCGTCGGTGTATTCACGAATACCTACCACGCTAAGGTAATGTGTTACTTCGTACCTAACCCTGCTCTGTCTTTTAACTAAGGTAGGCCCAATCATATCACACTCTGGGAGTCGGGACTGGCATTGGGCAACTGCTCCAAATTGAACGCGGATACCCGATTTAATCATATCCAGATGCTGATCAGCGCGGCTTGATGTCCTCCAGGGCCCTAGTATCGTGTGCGAGACTCGAACGTTGAGCCGGTACGCAGCCCCCTGCTTGTCTCTTTCAGAGATCCGGAGATTCTACGGATAAATCTACGGCGCATCGTGGAGTTCTTCCCTGATGCTGTCCGAATATCCGACTCAAGGAATAAGTTGCCGCATGGTTGCTCAATGTTCCCTTCCTGTCTTGGCTTGTCTCGCTTGAGATAGCTTGAGGTACGGACTATCTAGGCAGCGTGCCTAGGTTGGTCAGCACGGTCTGGTGAGGACTGGACGTTCTGTCCGAGGTACCCACGTAGTACGTTCCATACCGAAGGCAGGGCAGGGGACGTTGTGAACCTTGGGCCCAGCAAAGAAGGCTCTGCGACCAAATGAATCCGAGGTTCTCCAGCGCGGGGTCTGCATTCCTATCCACGGCGTCTGTCGTCATCTCTGATGGACTTGCTTTTGTCTAACTCGTTTCTGTCATCCTCGGCCCAATTTACCAGAGGATGGGATGTGAGGTATTAGATATCCGTGTCCGTAGATGCAGATAGCCAGACACAGGCATTCTACGGATACATCGTACCTCACTATTCGAATTTGGAGCGCCTGCCACCCGACACTAATTTCCCAAGGTGCAGAAAGATGCGTGCCCCCTGACGTCCGAGGCAAGGTAATGTGAGGTAGGTCGACATGGCACCACGCCAACAATGAGGTGGCTTGCCCCGTCAAACAAAGACACTGGAAAAGGAGATTTCATGTCGACCTCGCTCACAAATACTATACCTTGGCAACATGGAAAATCTAGTTCAACCCAATGCACGTGGCATCAGTAACGAAGTGGCCATGTCTATTCATACCTATTTCAGGTACCTATCGTACAGTATTGGGGGCTTGGCCGGGTATCGCTGGGGGGTTGCCAGTTGAAAGCGAGAGGCATTCGCAAGTAAGGCAGGTACAGATGGATACCTTACCTGACCTGGAACCTGACGGTAAGGCACCTAAGAAGGTCAGGTAAGGCAAGGCAGGCAACCGATAAGCGCCGGGCAAACACAACTTGAAGTCTTGAACAACTTAAGACAAGGTACCAGAAGTTGTAATCCGACTTTCTACCTACCTTACTCAAGTTTTCCACAATTCTTCTCTCCTTCTACAGATAATGTATTGCTTTCCCCGCCCTTTCAAGGTCATCCTCACTCCCATGCTTCTTTTGCGTGCGAACACACACAGACAGCACTCACGCCCGCACACCCGCATCAGACGAGACTGAACGTCTGCCTTCCTTGCTTTGCCTGGTGTGGATACCTCAGCTCTTAAATCATCCTTGCAGGGGTTGTTCACTGCCGCTCACTCTTGAGTTTCTATGAGTCTTGTTGCGCACACCTCCTCTCTCCCCCGCCTGCCACTGCGAATACTCTGCAACCATTTGTCGCTGTGTTCTCCCCCCCCCCCCCTCTCTCTCTCTCTCTCTCTCTTTCATTCACTCTCTGTGCGTCTGACCGCTCGTCTGCTTCGGTGCCTCATCCCCGACAAATTTCTACTTTCGCTTCAGACAGTGCAGCGCTTGCCCTCCTCAGTACCTCGACTCCTAGCCCCCCTCCCTCACTCTCCTCCACTCCCCTTCAACCATACGGACACCTTATTCTTGTTTGGAAGACTTGGTTGAAGTAAGCAGTGGAGCCAGTGGTTCCCCAGCCCCCCCATACCTTCCTTACTCCGTACTTACCCTCCCATCCCATCCCATCCCATCCTGAAAGTGTCCTACCGTACCTGACCTCACTGTTCGGTCCACGTTCTGCCTCTCCCCCTCTCGTGTCGCCAGAGGAGCCGGAAACTGTGCCAGCGTCAGTGCCAGTGCCAGTGCCAGTTCACACAGCGAACCCTCGCAGTGTCACACCCCCGTTTCCTCTCTCCTGCAATGACAACAGCAATCCCGGCCACCACTGATCTGCCAGCACATCCTCCTCCCCAGGCTCCCCTTCCTCTGTCTCGCTCTCAATCTCAATCCCAATCTCAACCATCGACTGCGCACCGCTCCCTCTCCACCCGAACCCGGCCTCCTGTCTCCGCCTCTGGCTCTGGTCCTCCTTTACAGCGTGGCTCCTCCACCTCCAATCAACAACACAACCACCACCAGCGCCGTCACCAATACAGCGGGAGCGAGCAACTCCAACACCGCTCTCACTCTCGACAACCTTCCTTCACCTCTGCCGCCGTTCCTGCTGCCGTCGCTTCCGCTGGCTCAGCTGCTTCTCGTTTCGCTCAAGACATCCCCCCACGACATGAGTATGAAACACCAGAAGTAGTCCTTCACTCCAAGCGAAACGCCCCAAGCCAACACCCGCCCTCATCGACCCGCGCCGACGCCTCGCGTCCCCAGCGGCACAGCAGTACCAGATCAAATCATCGATACAATCACGCTGCCGACATGCCCGCGAGCACCGCAGTTGCCAACAACGCCGGGCCTGCTCCTGTCAGCAACCATGGCGGGCCCGATCCCCGGAGCCCAGGCGCACCCACTACCTCGAAGCACACGAGTAGATCACGCACCACGATACCAACCCCATCTGGAAAATGGATCTTGGGCAAAACAATCGGTGCTGGTAGCATGGGAAAGGTGAAGCTGGCCCGTAAAGAGGATACAGGCGAGCAGGTATGTTTCTTCCCCCTCCCATGGCTTACCGTGCTTATCGGCCCAAACGTGTCGTGCTTGCTAACCTATGCTCCTCTCTAATCGCAGGTCGCCTGCAAGATTATTCCCCGTGGCTCAACGGAAGATACACAACATCAGACTCGAGCGGACAAGGAAAGAGCGGACCAATCTAAGGAAATCAGGACCGCCCGAGAGGCCGCCATCGTCACTCTCTTGAGCCATCCCAACATCTGCGGTATGCGAGACGTTGTGCGCACCAACTACCATTGGTACATGCTCTGCGAGTACGTCAATGGCGGCCAGATGCTTGACTACATCATTTCGCACGGCAAGTTGAAGGAGAAGCAAGCCCGCAAGTTCAGCCGTCAAATCGCCAGCGCTCTTGACTATTGTCACCGGAACAGCATTGTCCACCGAGACCTCAAGATCGAAAATATTCTCATCAGTAAAAATGGAGACATCAAGATCATTGATTTCGGGCTTAGCAATCTGTTTGCTCCACGTGGTCATCTCAAAACTTTTTGCGGCAGCCTTTACTTCGCTGCCCCGGAGCTACTTCAGGCGAGAGCCTATACCGGGCCCGAGGTGGACGTATGGAGTTTCGGCATCGTTCTTTACGTTTTGGTGTGTGGAAAGGTGCCCTTTGACGACCAGAGTATGCCTGCCCTACACGCCAAAATCAAAAAGGGGTTGGTGGACTATCCAAGTTGGCTCTCAAGTGGTAAGTTGCTCAGACTCGTACTGCGTCTGGTCTCCATCTAACCTGATGCAGAATGCAAGCACCTGCTATCTCGGATGCTTGTAACGGATCCCAAGCAACGTGCAACCATGCAGGAAGTCATGGTCCATCCGTGGATGACGAAGGGTTACAACAGCCCATTGGACAACGGATTACCTCCACGAGAACCCCTCTCTCTCCCTTTGGACACCGATGTTGTCAATGCCATGACTGGATTCAATTTTGGCTCACCAGACGCCATCAAGGCCCAGCTGGAACGGACAATCGAGTCTGAGGAATACCAACGCGCAGTCAAACTCTATCAGCGCGAAAAAGAGCTCCCTCAGCCTGCCAAAGACGTTGAGAAAAAGCGCGGCTTTGGCTTTGACTTTTACAAGAGGAGGAACTCAGGCACCAGTCGCGACACGTTGACGGCTCCTAGTTCTGAGGCCCTCCAGCTCGGCAACGATCCTCTCAACGCCTTCAGTCCGTTGGTCTCGATCTACTACCTGGTACGAGAAAAACAAGATCGCGATCGTGTTGAGAAGAACCCCGGAGCTGCCAGTGCTCATAAGGAGAAGGAGAAGCCTGCAATCCCGGAGATTACACCGCCGCAGGAGGCTCATACCAACTCCTCTACTTACGAAATGCCCGGCGAACGGGTCACGGGCGGCCGTTCTCGTCCTCGCGCAAGGACTCACGGTGAAGACGAAGCTCCCGACACCGTGAAGAACTCTCAACTTTCACCAACAACGCCCCTTTCCCCAGAGGTACCGCCCGAGCCGCTCCCAAAGAAGGAGAGTACCGCTGCAGGCATCCTCCGTCGCTTCAGTACTCGAAGACGCCGGGATCCGGAAAGGTCGGATAGAGATCGATCTCATCCGCCTGTAGTCCAGGTTCACTCACCCTCCGAGGCCCCTCCTGCACCGATGCCCCGGAAAAGCTTCAGCATACGTCGCGGCAGACGGGAACGAGAAGAACCGGACCCTCTCCCGCTCAGATCCGGTAGCAGTCAGCCACAGCACGGTGATCTTCTTAGCCCTCCTTTATCGGCCGGAGGTCAATCGTCACGGCGCAAAGGTTTGGGCCGATCTACAAGCGTAAATTCTGCAGACTTGCGTCGCCGTGGGTCGACGCGGACACCAAAAGAGCCACCGCCGACGAGCGGCTCAGACCAATCTACGGCCACCGATCGACCACCGCCTGCGTCTAGAGACAGCCAGCAAACACGGGCTGCATCCATGAGAGCGAAATCACTCGGTCATGCCAGGCGCGAGAGTATTCAGCAGCGCAGGCTTCGCCGGGAGGAAGCTCGAGAGGCTAACGTGCCGGAGGAAACGGATCAAGAGCAAGGCGACCAGAGTGGCGTGTCCACCGACAGGCTGGACAGCTCAGACTTGGCTAAGCCCGTTTTCCTCAAAGGCTTGTTTAGCGTTTCAACTACTTCTACCAAGAACGTCACAGAGATCCGGGCGGATATCAAGCGGGTGCTCAAGGGCCTAGGAGTCGACTACACCGAGATCAAGGGTGGCTTCTTGTGCAAGCATACACCCAGCATTGACCTCAAGAAAGTACCAGAGGTTCCCGGTAGCCCGGGACAAGCGCCACCAGGTCACAGGAGACGCTTCAGTTTTGGGGCAATCAGAGGTGGCGACCGGGAACGAGAAGACTTGCCAGCAACTGAACGAGGACCGAGTACGCCGCGTGGCTCTGGGCGTACTGAGGCAGATCACAGTTACTCCAACTCGGACGTCTCGGTTGATAGTGTCTCGCGGGAAGCGGGAGTGTCATCCAGAAGAGTACCCGGCGAGACGAGCACTCACGTTCAGAGTGATCTTGGCGGAAGCATGGTCCTCGAGTTTGAGATATTCATTGTCAAGGTCCCGTTGTTGTCTCTTCACGGAATCCAATTCAAGCGACTGGTGGGAAACACGTGGCAATACAAGAACATGGCCGATCAGGTTTTGAGGGAGCTTCGTCTTTAGATGGGGCGGAAGCGTTCAGATGAAAAGCGCGGAGAACATATGTGGTCAAGGATTAGCTCCGATTTGGGAGCCCGACTCCGGGATACCAGAGCGGGTGGAGGGTATCGAGGGCAAACAATCTCATCGTACGACCTTTTTGACCTTTAAGTTATTTGTTTTCTTTTCTCGGTCGCCTCGGCGTCAATCGAGGTGTTTTAGTAGCCAACTGCCAGTCAGTAAGCACCTTTCTGCCTTGGCGAAGGAACGGCATTACTTGAATAGGTGTCCATCGATGCATGCAGCGGCGGTTGGGTAATGTCAACTAATTCAAATAGGTGAACGTGTATAGAGAAGTTTAGAGACGATAATTATGTGTACGTATGTGCGTGCACTTGGTTCTTTCTGAAACCAGCTGGCCGTATAATTTGCTACTCCGTCTACGCTACATCGGTGTTAGGGCAGAGATGGTTCAAGTCAGTAGCTATCACTCAGCCATTGGATGCCGGCAAGCATGAGATATCCGGAGGCTCCACGAGGAGGGCTATTGGGATTCTGCTGGATGTAGCTTAGAATTATGATGTTGGCGCGGACAGGCGCGTCAGCCCAATATGAGCAATGGGCAATGATCATCCTTCTCTACGTTGCTGGGCAGACTCGGAAACTTGGAGACATGACCAGCCAAAGTGACTTCCCTCTATGTTAGTTGAATCCATAATACTCCGCACCAAAGAGCCTATTTCAGGACTTGAGCAGCACGGGCAACCGCGACATTGAACGCAGAAAGCTATGACAGCAATTTCGGTCCGGTCTTACAAGTCTCCTAAGCACACCGGTCACATTGAGGCCAGGCGTGACACTGGACTGCCGCTTCCTCCTCTCCTATACCTAGGTCTTCTATGTTGTGGAATGTAGGTACTTCATGCTGGCCAAGGTAAGGTCATTGGAGAAAGGGATTTAAGCAATCACCTAGTCATTGCTATATGCTGTGCTATGTGCCCCCTGTCATTATAGGATTGCCTTGCTCTCCAGCCTTAAGTTAAGGCGATGTATGAGAGGCACCTTATGTGGTCGAAGGACAGGCAGCTTAGGTAAGTACACGCCAGTCAGGAGGGGGGGGGGGGGGGCTTGGGGTGATTCAAGGTGAGAAAGTAGGTAAGAACAAGAGCAACGGTGCTGACTAACCCGCCCTGATGCTGGTCTAGGTAGTTGCGCGCTATTTCATCCATGCCCGTGCATGGGGCACCTGTGCTCCCTGCCTCCAACGCTCTCCATAGATACACCTGACCTTAGCCTGACTACCGACCAATTACCTAACCCTGTCTCGCCTTGCCTTCCTCTGTGTGTGCCTCATCCTCTCAACCTTCCCTGCCCAGTTTATTGTTCACAACCTCGACCCTGATTGAGTACGCACATTTGTCACCTTGACTACGAAGCACCCGCCAAAGGTTTGAAGTTCGCGCCACCACGAAATAACGACGGCTCAATTTTCGGGCCCTTGAACCCATTACGAATCTGCGATTAAGTCTTCCAACGGCCTCGCGCGCAAGAGCCCAAAGCCTAAATCGCCCCCCCGCGAAGTTGACATCCTCGATCCGCCGCCGCCCGCCGCCCACAGATCAACACTCCGACGAAGTACTGCAGCTCATCGTCGTTCCTGTTGCTGAAGTGCCATTTGGAGAAGATTCCTCATTAGGAAACTGCGATAGAAATACTTAGCTACGATCGGTGCAGTGGCTTCCATCGTTTCAACACCACACATATTCGTCGAGAACATACTCTGTGAAGCACACGGATCTGGGATTCAAAGATGATGCCCGCTCAGCACGTTTACGGACACCATCAGTTTAATCCACAGACTGACTCGGCATGGATGCATCAGCAGTCTAATCAACATCACCATGCTCAGCAAGCTGCTGCTGCCGCCGCTTCTGCCGTACAGCAGCAGCAACAGCAGCAGCAGCAGCAGCAGCAACAACAACAACAACAACAGCAGCAGCAGCAGCAGCAGCAGCAGCAGCAGCACTACAATAGACTTGCTAGTGGGCATTCTGCGGTTCCATCTCTTGGCAATGCGCATGCCCCGGAAGGCAGCCACGACAATATATCCGAGGACAATCGAAGAACAATGGCTTACATTGCTGATCTGCTCAGCGAGAGCACCCGTGAGGCAGCTCTTCTGGAGCTGAGCAAGAAGCGAGAACAGGTTCCCGAGCTTGCGCTCATATTGTGGCATTCGTTCGGTAAGCTTTCATGTCTGGAGACCAGTATGACTGACGCATACTAAACCCACGTAGGAGTCATGACATCGCTACTACAGGAGATCATCTCGGTCTACACTCTCTTGAACCCTTCGCAACTCACTGCTGCGGCTTCCAATAGGGTATGCAACGCGCTAGCACTTCTTCAGTGTGTTGCCTCCCACAATGATACGCGCACGTTGTTTCTTAATGGTACGCCGTCCAGGTGATCCCCTTAAATATTACCTGTCCCTGAGCTCACATCTCTCAGCCCATATTCCTTTATTCCTATATCCCTTCCTCAACACGACCTCGAAATCGAGACCTTTCGAATACCTACGCCTGACGTCGCTAGGCGTCATTGGCGCCCTCGTCAAGAACGACTCTTCCGAGGTCATCAACTTTTTGCTCACCACAGAGATCATTCCTCTCTGCCTACGTATTATGGAGACAGGCTCAGAGCTGAGCAAAACTGTGGCGATTTTCATTGTGCAAAAGATCTTATTGGACGACAATGGGCTCAACTACATTTGCGCTACCTACGAACGCTTTTACGCGGTGGGCACTGTCCTCAGCAACATGGTCGCTCAACTCGTCGAGCAGCAGACAGCTCGGCTTCTGAAGCACGTTGTCAGATGCTTTCTCCGGTGAGTTCTTCGATACAAGTCGATTGGGCCAGCCTCTCACTAATGCCGCATAGATTGAGCGACAACGCGCGCGCGCGCGAGGCTTTGCGCCAGTGCCTCCCAGAACCCCTCCGAGATGCGACCTTTTCTTCGGTACTTCGAGACGACGCTGCGACCAAGAGATGTTTGGCCCAGCTCCTTATAAACCTGTCAGACAATGTCGTCGAACCGACCCAAGGGGGGCACCCTGGTCTTTGAGGAAAGGTCAGGGATACCTGACATATTGTAAACGTTCTGGGGCCAACATAGACTCATGCATAACTCGGCGACTTGGAGGTCAGTGATTTCATCGGAAAACGCAAAGCATCGTAGACGTATTGATACCCGCTTTCTCTGCCCAGATGGGGGCATATCAGGCTGATCTGGTATGCATCTTCAACTTGCGCGGACTCTCTTTCTCTCTTTTTCTCTCTTCATATGTAGCATCGAAAAGGCAGGGGACAAAAGCAAGGGTTTCTTTTCTCGTTTGGTATTGGCGATGGGGTTGTGTCATTTTGATTATACGGTAAGGAGCAGGCGGACCTGGAACTGGCGCCGGAGGCTGGGGATGACGTCTCGGGCTTTATGGACACGGCTCATAGATTTCTGTTGCTAACATACTTCCTATCCGGGGTCGCGCATGGTAGTATTGGCTTCAGTCGGGCGGTATACTTGTATGAACTGTTCTTCTTGGCAGTGTGGTATTGGTTGTCATGCCACATGGCTTGACCTACCCGTGTATGTGTAGAGGCTCAGGTCCATGAATCCAATTTTTTCAACTCATTACCTGTTTCCCAACGATGCTTTCCAGTGCTCTCCGGCTTTCAAGTGAGTGATGTACCCGTCAGATAAGACGATGTCTCCGCGATGAATTTCCTGGCCATCTAGCTCAAATCATTGCGGGATAGCATGACAGCTGTGCGGGGGTGAGGGAGAGGTACCATGCAGAGATTCACAGACCCAGACACTCCTACTCGACTTTGGATGCATGATGAAGGCTTTCTGAGCGTGACCACAGACAGTTTTGCTCGTTGTTACATGCTGGGAACGTCGGCAGCGACGTCGCGGGCCACTTGGATGTATTCTGCTCGAGTCTTGGCAATTCGGTGCAGCGTGACTCACCTCGGTGCCTGCAAAGGTTAAGTCGTCACCCTCTCAGGGTAGAGAAGGCGCGTTGAGGTAAGGGGGCCACTCTATCGGAGTAGGCATTTTCTGTAACTTACCTCTTCCTTTCTTCTTCTCTCTTCTTTCCCCTTCTTTCAACCTCACAACCTCGTAGCAAATCTTCGCACAAACAACTTTTTGGCCATTCGCATCACGTTCCGGCATTCAAATCATGTCAACATTTTCCAAAGCCTCTATGGCTCCTTTGGAAGCTTTTATTGAGCTCAAAACAAAGCCAACACCAAGTTTGAGTTCGCTGCTCTCCGAAGGCCCATCGAAACGTTCTACGAGCAGCATCAACGAGATACCGAGAGTGTTCAGACTCTATACTATATTCCCCCAGCGTTACGGGAGACGGTCAGCAGGCTCAGCCGGGACATCAATCAAATTAGACAGGTTTTAATCACTTAGCATCTAACAAGTTCGTGTCCCCTCCAGACATTCACGAGGAAACATTCACTATCAACAACATGCAGAGAAACAAACGATTAATGGCGCAAGGCAAACTTTAATGCAGTGAAACAGTTCGGACTCCAAACAGAGCTCCATGCACCGATGAATCCCACCACCCACGGGTGCAATAGAGTGGTTGTTCCCGGCAACACCGCTGGGAAGCCTAGGACCTGGAGTATCCAATGGTCATAGGAAAGCCACATGTGGGACATCGATTATCTCCTTATTACATGCCTTTGAGCTGGTGTTGCCTTGGTTTTTACTGCGAATGCGCTGGAAATGATGAGTTCAAGACGACAAGTCTCTATGTGAGGAAGATCTATAGTCTCTAATAAACTTATCTATAGTACCCTTGACCTTATTACTAAAGCTACCTATCGTCAATCTACTATACCTCCCCGTATACACATACAAAAGCCTAATGTAATAGAAATAACAAGGACAGGAGGGATCCATTGAGTGTCTTTTGTGTTTTATACTCGATGGCAGTTGAAGTCAACGGATGAGCTCAATCAGATCGGTGGCCGATTGGCAACACGGGCAGGGTGTCGCACTGGGTCTGGTCATGTTCTCAGGAATTACAGATTAGTGGTCAGCCTCTCGGCTTCTTTATATGAAATCAGTCAGAGATCTAACGGAAATGGTGAAGGAGGCAATATACGACCAGACCTAGGCATGGGTAGTTGGACTTATCGTGAATATCTGAGAGTTTACTACACTCGACGCAACAGCATATGCCCAGTAAGAATGGAGGCACACTTCCTTCGCCGTCCTCAATTCTATCGATTGTGACTCAAAGGGTACTACACAAGCCTCGCGAAGGGTTTCTCCGTGAGAATGTCTCAGTGATCAAGCATTCGACGGCTAAAGAAAACATGGAAAATTCGCCTCAACAGCTTGATCCCCGGCTGAGCTCAACAAACGAGCATCGTTATGCATTGAATTTTCGCATATTTCCTCTAGCATCAGCGGGTGACGGTAGTGGTTGGTTCTTCTCTCAATATTTCCAGCATAGAGTCGTTTTGTTTAACTTGGGATTCGAGGGGAAAGATTATTATTCTTTCTTGAATACTTCAGTTGGGTAGGGATGGGTGTATATGAAGGCTTTGACAAAGTGGCCTGGTCCGTCGTTGGGCTTGATTAGTTCAATAACGCTATGTACTCGAGCCTCGCATGTATTATGGACATCCTACGCAATTCCAGCATTCGTAGGTATTACTGGCGTTTATATGTTCATTCTACGTGTCTAACATCCAGTTATCCTGCTCAAGTTGCGGCACCAGTGAGTGGGCAATGAGCAATTTCTTGGCAGTCACTTTGATTGGAACTTGAAAACAACAATCTAGCGATTAGAATTGGCTTCGGGGAGGTAGACGAGAAGCAGAAAATAAATGCCCGGTATTCTTCACAATGGCACACGATGTCTACGAGCCCCATACCTATGAATGTTTGTCCACGGGCAAGTAATGGGGGCACCTTTACTACATAGATACTTGTTTGGAGCCACATGGTCCTAATACTTCTCGGACCTATGCTGACCCCTCGGAGGAAGAATGGAGGATTCCGTCAGCCCTACGGCCTAATGTATTCCCAATAGGGTTCTGAGGTAACTCAGCCACCAAAGACATGCTCCAGGAAACCGGGTCTCCCAATCACAAGGTCTGTCCGCTACCAAGTGCTCCCTCATGTCGCTATGAGAGGTAAACGGTTCAGAAGACCTTGATAGAGGTAGCTCTCTAAGAGTGAAATATCAACATATCGCATTTTATTTAACCATG
This sequence comes from Colletotrichum tamarilloi, assembly GCF_030869305.1. NCBI lineage: Eukaryota > Fungi > Ascomycota > Sordariomycetes > Glomerellales > Glomerellaceae > Colletotrichum > Colletotrichum tamarilloi. The sequence goes on from NW_026849395.1 coordinate 86,844, forward strand.
ACAGTGAGTTTGATAATTGAAGATGCTACCTATTACGGCAAAACGCCAGCAACTCAAGTTCTTTGCGCCGGCAGAAGCGTCCTCACGGCTCAGGATTCCTTGTTTGAGAAGTCAACAACTCTCACGAAGTGTCAGACTCCAAATCGCAGTGTTCGACGAGTAGTATGTGGAGATGGCCGGGAGAGCAAGTCTGTATCCGTGCCTGCCCCAGTTGGGACTGTGCAACGCAGCAGAGCTGACATCAGAGCATACCCTTCCAAGGCAAAGCAGGAGATGAGGCTCAAAGAATGGCCCCCAGTCGACCAGACGAGTCTAGCATACGCTCGAAGCCTGATAGATTCCTCCATTTCTCACGTGGGGTCTAGAATACATCTGTTGGCGCGGATAGGCCGAAAGGCCCATGTGAAGCGAAGAGTGTGTGGAATTTCGTTCGGGGGCCTCGGGGCCTTTTGTGAGCCAAGCTCCTATTGGAGGCGAGTACGAAGACACTATAGGATGTCGGCGGAAGGATTGATCGTCACAGTTACCACGGGGCATCGTGGGCATGTCTGGGCCAGCGTGTGCGTCGTCGTGTGTGCGTGTTGGGCGCGCGCGAGTATTCAGTCAGAGAGAGCAAGGGGTAGAGTAAAGGAGCCAACTCTTCGACATCCAGGCCCAAAGACAAAGTCTATGAGCTTAGCCGGAAGGCTAGTCAGAGGCTTACAAACTCAGCCTTAAAATACACTTCCAATCATCTGCCGGAGCCTGGCGCTCCTCCACGCGGGCCATATTAGGCTCATAAACGATAGCCAATTTGGAATAGATGCATATTTCCCAGCCCCAAGGCAGTTATGACTGATTCGTCGCCACGCACGAAGGAAGGCAGTATGTTTCGTGTTTTCAAGATTGCTCGAGGGTGAAGTAGACGAAGGTTGGGCGGAGATGGTTGTGTCATCGACAGCGGCAGCGATGATGGGCCTGCAGCTACCTACCTTGAGTGATGTAAACTCCGCCGCACTTTCCGTCGTGGATACAAGACATTGGCAACTTGTGCCTGCGTATTGGGGTCCAAAACGAACGGACCACGAGAACGTGTGACACAAGAGATGGAAGTAAAGTTCAGGATAGCGGACGCTATTCGCCAGCCCTACGAGCTTGCGTCTCACTTTCCGTGACAAGTCCAACGGGCCCGGCTCACTTTCGTCCTCGTCGAATGAGTAGAGGAGGAAACGATGCCTTGTGTCCCGCCTCAAGTCTGCTGCCTGATATGCGTAAGGCGGCTACGTCGTTCATTGGGCTGCACTGTACCAAGAGACAAACTGTAGGTGCACCTCGAGTTCTCTAGATATCAATCTACAGTAGTGAGTGTCTTGCTAATTAATGGGCAATTATGAATCAATTCGACGGAGAGCCCACTAGTGAGTCAACCGCAAGCTTTTTCTCAAGGAACGAAATAGCATCCACTGCATTGAGGCAATATGGTAGGTAGATGGGTTCAAGGCCAGCTGTAGTTGACCATGAGACAAGTATCTGTAGTCCGCCAATACGGTACTAATCGAGCTAGTACGAAAACGGGCACCGTCTTCTCGAGTCACACAAAACGGTATGGGTTCCAAGGTTCCGAGGAAGGCGCAGTGCGGGTGCAGGTTCACTTGCAGTTGCAGGTTAGGTAGCGCACGGTGCAGGTGAGGTGCAGAGCGGGTGCGGGTGGGTGTGAGGTGGAGCGGAGAAGCAATGGAAGGTAAGTACGTATTGGATCCGTACTTCGTCCGGAAAGTGAGAGACAGAATAGTGCAGGGGTCGTTACGTCCAGTCCTTTTCTGTACCTTAGCTCATTGCAGTCCAGACCCCAGTCTTCCGCCTTTTCACCACCAAAGCTCGACGAGGCACACCAAAATCTGGCGGGAATTGGCGGTGGCTCGTCCTCGTCAAATTTCGGAGGGGGAAAAGATGGCCGCGACCTAATTGGCTAACATGCCGTTTGTCCGGACACAGCGAGTTGAACCCCCCCCTCTGCAGTCGTACCTGAGGTTCCTCACCATGGCCTCATATTCCATACCTCGTCATTTCGTACACACTCGGCTCTATACTACATCACACACTCGCGGATTACGGATACAACTCATTCTCGCTATTGTATCTTGCCTTGCCTTGCCGTGCCTTGCCCTACTTACGAATTGCCTACATATGCCCGGTGGCATAGGTATGGTGGTGCCATCAATGTCCTTTCTCGGTACGCCGTTGAAGCTCACTTTATTACAAATTGGGCCATGCAGTCAGTCAATAGGTATCAGCAGTTGTCTGGATCAGTGGATGCCCGCCCATACGGCTACAACGTGCTGGGGTCCATCGCCATGTTCTCCCTGCCCTTGTGTCACCGGCCATCACTGACTGCCTAGATCTTTTGTTGCCCATGACTCCATGAGAGGCGGCCGCTCGACGACGTTGCACGCGCAGACAAGACGATACACGCGATTGGTCATATCGCACTAACATACGGATACCCGTACGCAGATGCCTTGCCCGACTGTCTTGACAGACATGGATACAGATTAGGACGCGATTGCATTCATCGATACCCATACGCACCTGAACCCCAATTGCAGTACCGGCGCAATGGCCCTGCGTGTCCCGCACTAGTGGCCGATTTTCTTTGCGATCGGGGGCCATGAACGACAAATGACAACGGCATGATGGGTCCCCTTTCGCCGCACAGCCGCCCAAAGGCACAGGAAGAAACAGCCACGAGTTCGTAGCCACGTCTTGCCGGCAGCTGTCCTGGTGCGAGACGGATGCAGAGATAGAGTGATACACTCAGACATGGAGAAGAACAAGCAGATGCCCGGCACGAGTTGATTTGAGAATTAGAGAAGCACTTCAGGCTACCTCCGCCGGAGCGGCACCCATTGCCTAGTCCCGGTGTGACTCTTCAAGATACGGGCCAGCCACGTGTAGCTTATAGGCACGAACGGACGAACCGCATCGGGGTTCCGAGTCCAGCACCATTTTTATCATATTTTTGATAGCCAAGCCAGACCACCATCTGCCCAATGGTCTCTACACTACAAGCTCTGTATGTGTTGACAATTGCTATTACCCGTCACTCCGGAACTTGAGTGCGGATCACAAGGCTTTCACAGTCACTCGCATTTGTGCCCATCGTTGTTTCACGTCCGTCCGCTGAGCCGCAGTTGTATTGCTGTTGGGGCAGGCTCGCCAACCCTGGGAAAACACCAAAAAGCCATGGCGAACGTTGCGTTTCATCTCTCTGCCGATTCACATTGTGACGACACAGGCCGGTATTAATTGGTTGAGAGGGACGATGCCTTATCAAAAGTGTTTGCCTGCACGAATCTTGACCAGGCGAGGCGAGGCTACGAATACCTAGGTACCATCCAAATGATCCAATGCTTCCAGGTGGTCTATTGTGGCGCCACCACCACCGGCGCCGGGAGCCCCCGACGTTACAACGACTGCGTCGGTGTTTGTCCCCTGGTAAATCCAAACACCGAGTCACTAGGATGGATCAAACATCTTGTCTGATCAAACGCCGTCTTATTGATATTCCCATCAAAGGGCACGTATGGATACTACTGTTTCAATTGCTGTTTAGCCCTGGAGGCATGCTTGCCTCTCCTTTTCGTCGTTAGATGAGACGTAAATGAGCAAGAAGCCGACAAGACACGGCGTGCTCCCTTACTCTGGCTTCTCTAGACATTTAGGTTCATCAGCAAGCGGCTTGCGGGTATGCACATCTTCATGGCGAGGACACCCGCGTGTGATGCGTAGGTACACGTGTAACACCTTGGATGTCTCTGTGCGCAAAGGACATTTCGGTCGATCATCACCAATGCACCTAGGTATGTACTGGCATGAGGTGGCCGTGGTGGTGTACTTCCACGGGTTCCTAGATTACAAAGCATGTGCTGTTGCCCAATCCGGCCGAGGGCTGCTGCGGGCGTTGCCGCCGAAGATACGCCCAAGAAAGCGATGACAGGTTATATGTCGCATGAATGCCCAGGAACTCCGTAGATCTTCAGGAAGACATGCATAGCAGTGCTTAGGGAAAAGTCTAGTTATCCGTACTTGCGGAGTTTAGAAGAGGCCTTGGTCGGGAGACGGGGTGAAGCAGCGGGACTCGGGGAAGCTCGGACAGCTAGGCGTGAGGTGGCAGGGTGCCAGAACAGCGGGCGGCTCTCAGATAGGCAAATTGCAGTACGGATACCTCTACGCAGTACTGAATATGTTTTTTGCCATGGGGAACGATATACCTGCCTCCCTCACCTTGGCAGCAGTGTGCCACATTCACAGCCTCCTGGAGTACCTAGGTCCTGGGCCTGCGGGGAGGATGAGGGTATTCGTGTACGTACCGTAGTAAGGTAGGTACCTAGGTAGGTACCTTACTTCGTACCGTCATGCAGGCAAGGCAAGGTACCCAGGTACCGCAGGTAACCAGCAAGCGAGAATGGTTGAGGTTACACAAGCTCTTGAAGCAAACAGACCAATCAACTACGTCCCACGGCCATTCCTTCAGCCCTACGGCCCCTCGTTTTCTGGCGGCGTCACCGAAAGCTTGGCATCTGCAGTCTGCACCCAAGCTCCTTTGACCCCGCCTGATGGTCTCCTGGTCTCTCCGCCTCTTGCCTGGACCTGCTCCCATTTCCCATCTGCCTCACCCCAGTCCATGAACTTCTTCAAGCCCTGTGTAACCTGCTTCCTCCGCCTTTTCCCCTCCCTGCTTCCTCGTCATCCACCCTCCGCGTCGGCTGTGCGCGCGTAGGTACGAGTTACACCAGTCTGTTCCGTACTCTTCTGCTTCGTCGGCCCCGTTGTGTAACAATTTCGTCTGTTCCATGGAATCATTCCCTCGCTTCTCTTTACCTGTCGTTTCACACCCCCCGGGACAACACAGCAAACCCAAGCGAATCATCAGCATCACGAATGCAGTCTAAGACAGCTCGCTCCCCTGCCAGTCCACACCAGGCCCGGGGTCGATCCCGATTCCCCATTGTCTCGCCCGTTTGTCCCCCTCTTATCGAGTACCTACCTACAGCCTACACGCACAAGATTCTACGACGGGAGTCTTATGCTGCAGCAAGTTGATGCACGAACAAAAGACCTTGTATGCTCTGCGCATCATCGTCAACGAGATCAACTGTGACCAGCACGTCTCATGCTGCTTTGGGAAATTCCAATTAGATAGCTACACCGCTAGAAAGACTGAGTCTACGACATGGACGCAGGTCATGTCTTGTACGGACAGAAACGCCTTCGATTATGCCTTACAGCTGTCTCGACGGAACGGGGGTGCTGCTCCCTTTCCTCCGTGCATGCCGGCCACATAAGCCCGGATCTTCGGGGTGACTGCGGCGCGACCGGTACATCCACCGCATCATAAGCGAAGTTGAAAGCAATCAGCTATCCCAACAGTCATCCCGATATCCCAGTGGCTTATGGAAGCTAGCCCTACGGGCATCCATCTGGCAATTAAGCATCTCACTGGCGCATCGAAATGGCGGACCAGTGAGGTACATGACTGGTGGAGTTGCCATGTTCCCGCAAGCAGGTCAAGTCCAGGTCAATGGATGACTACTTTGTCATCACTGGAACTTTTGGTGTCTACTGGGCGTGGCAGACATGCTACAGCAGGAACTTGGATTTCCAGTACGGGCAGAGCATGGTAGGCGATTGTCAAGCCACGTCTGTCCCGGATTGTATGGAGCCGATACCTATGTGAACAGTCTAGCTAAGGTAGACTAAAGACAGGGTGCTCAGAGGCTGGAGTTGTATTGACATAGGCAGAAGTTTTGGTCCTTTGAGAGTCTGGGTCCTGCGACTGGTTCGTCGTGGCTTGCGGTTGAGAGAGGATTCCCATTGGCTCACACCACGAGTTACCGCATCGAGACGAGCTAACAAGTCTGCGAGATACGTTACGGTCCACGGATACGCAGCGATTACGCTGTACGCACATTTTGGCACCCCAGCCGGGCCGTTGTCGTCTGATTACCAATCGTGGAGCTTCTTAAATCCTCTCGCGGGCGCTGGGCCGTCCATAGCGCGACATGGGCAGTTCTCCAGAGCTCCCTTGCCTTGTTACTCCTGTTGTGAATGGGATAATTACGGTTAGATTAGCAGCAGGCCGAGCAGACAGCTTCGTTTCTTGTTCTCTTGAGTCTCGGGAGTGCTGATCTATTGATTACTTAAGCACAGACCACTTCACTCGAACGATTACTACGTAAAGATACTTGCTACATCGCTTGACCAAAATAGGCAAACCCTTTCCCCGGAGGAGGGGTGGTGGTTCAAACCTCGAACGATGTATAGCGACACACCCCTTGCCCTGGGTCCCTCTGGCTGTTGCTTTCAACTGGTGGCCAGGACGGGACTCCCAACACCCTGGGTTTTGGAACCGACAAGGCGAGGGTGCGGCGTATTATCCGTCATGATTCCAAGGCAATCGCAATCTGCAGACATCGTGAGTGTGACATCGCGACTCCAAGCACGGACAGACAAGAAAAAGCACAGGTATCACTGCAATCCCTTCCCTTTTCCTCCCGCTGAGGTTGTTCAAACTTTCAGTCCTGGTTGACAAGGGTTAGGGATTCCACATCATCCACCATGATGGGGTTTCCTCCCGGTGGGCTTTAATCACAATCATCCATGGGATGGCATCTCTCTACCCACAACTTTGTACGAACTATGTACGAATACCCTCAGCTTCCCTTTTACCCTTTGAGCCTCCACGAGGGGGCTCCACCCTGCACTGCAAAATATGCCCAGATCAAGAAATCAATTGGGGGCAGCCCATCCTCCAAATCCACTTTCGCGATTCACCGCCGCAACGAAACTTCACCCATGATCCAACATCGAGAGACTGGCGCTGGGTCGAGGAGATTTGCTGCTTAGCCATGACAAGCGAAGCGGAGCCTAAAGACCAAACGTCCACCGGTCGCTCCCAGGCAGCAGTATGATGGCCTTGGAAAATGCCTGTCCAGATTTTCAACGACGTGCTTTTTTCAGGAACTTTTTTGCATCAACGAATATGTACCGAGGCCAGCAAACACGCCATCTCCACATTGTTCGCCTACCTTAACCTTGTATCTGATTCCTGCATGCCAGTTCTGGAATCCGATGAATTTGTGATTGGGGCAGTGATTGTGTTGCTACTATTACTTCGTCCTATTATGTGTGCTCTCCATTTGACTTGTGGCCGACCGGGCATGACGATAATAGTGTATTGCGGTGACCAAAGCAAGCAACGCAGGCAAAAGGAGGGCATATTTCCTTGCGACTCTGAGCCAAACCATTCTCGATTGTTACTATCATATGTCCCCATATTGCACCCTGCGGTTTGGCGATTTCGTGGTTTGTGGTTCACGGTTAGGTCGCGTTGCATGGCCCGCAGCAGAAACGAAAGAAACGCTGCGCTGCCCTTTCACCCTAACCCCGGACAGTGGAGGCCCCACGCAACAAATGCGAGCCGGCCAGTCGCAGCTATTCGTCCCCGGTTGCTGTGGGTCTCGGAACCCTGACGACCGTCACGACCCCCGGGGCGTCCCCCTTTCCCCCTGGCTCTCCTGCGCCCCGATCGACTCCGGAGCTTTGAAGCGGACGGGAATGGACGACTCCTACGGACTACTACGACATGCCTTACGGAGTACCTCAACTGCCCATCTCATCTGCCAATCTGCCACCTGCCATCTTGTGCCCTGTGCTGTGCTGTGCTTGTGCTTGTGGGTGTTGCCCGCTCCATGTGCCCGCTATGACCCGCTGTTGCCCCGAACCCAACGGCCTTCCGGAGACAACACCGTACCTGCTGCCAATCCCGGCGATCCTTGTTTGCCTCCCCATCTCTCTCCAAGACTTCCAACCAGCCCATATCGTATGCGTGCCCATGGTCGTATGGATGTTCAATAGCCTCAGCAACCGCGCAACCAAGGAGAATGAGGAGAAGGAGGAGAAATCGCGCACCTTGGCCCGGTCTGGACTGCCTTGGACTTCTCAGACCTACCCTTGCTCTCCCTCGAATCTGGCAGCCTAATGCTGCCTCTCTCTTTCTCTCCATCTCCATCTCCATATTCTTAGCCAAGGTAGCTCTATCCGTACCTCCCTCTCTTGGCCAAGACCCATCAACATTTTACACAGTAATGCGATGAAAAATGGTTACATCCCAGCATGCCACCCCTTCTCCGTACGCATGTGACGATGGTATACCTATACTGACCACAATGAGGCCAAGTCCCGTAAACGAAGAAAACGGCTAGTACAATCAGCCACACCCGCGACATTTCTGCACCCTGCTGGCAAAGCAACCCCAATGTTCGGGCTTGGCAACCTACCCAGTACGGATACCAGGCTGTCCCTCACCTTGTGTGTGGACATCGTCAGAACCTAAAAAAAACACCCCCTCTTCAGATTTCCCCCAGAGCTTCAGCTGGCACATTTCTTAGCAGGTAGCCGTCTCGTGAAACATGGCCTGGTACCCAATCGTTCAATCGCCCACCCGTCGTAAACCCCCATGTCGATGAGAGCCTTGTAGCCTGTACGGATAGCCTGTAGAGGGGGACCAGCGCAGCGCCCCCTTTCCTTTCCTGGCCGGGGCCCGTGTAGCAGTGTAATCCTACTGGCCCACCGCTACATCCTCCAAGCCCGAGAGTTCGGTGTGGTGGGCTGGGGTTCGTTCGCTGGAGGAGGATGCAGTCGTTATGCGCCCATCTGTCTGTCCCCCCCTAGGATGGATGAAGCCAATCTAGATGGCGTAGGGCTGGATATTCAGGAGAAGGCATAACATGTAGAACACCATGGTCCCTTACGGCTCGAGCTTGGCCACCTTTACGAACCTTTATCCGCAGTGCCGGGCTCAATTGATCAATGGGAAAAGAATCGTTAGCAACTGATGTTTATTGATCATCCAAGGTTTACATTGGAGGGAGAGACCATGTTGTCGTTGAAGTTGAGTAAATTGGAGGCAGACCACAAGGCAGCTCGCAAGTTTGGCTCCTGCTTCTGCCTCAATCATGTATCTAGGTAGTCAAAGGCGACGCAAATGGAATAGGATCTGCTGCCCAAAGAGGAGAATGTGAGGACTACCGAATCGTGGACACGTTGGATTATCGTCATGACCGACAGTGCTGCGCCATCATCTCGCGCAACTACCTAGACAATGCGCACGTCTGACGGCATGGCACGGTGCGTTGTGTTTCTCGATTTGGACAGCTCTGCTCTGTTCGGAGCGAAGGTGATGACAACGTCTGCATGGCATCTTTGGTCCGCGCTGCCATGACAGGGTGACGGACCGGCCGCCGTTGGATTGCTGACAAGTGCAGATGGATAGATAAACGGCCTCTAAAGGGAGCTAGATGGCGCCCGCCTTTTTGGTGGACAAGTGCGTCCAACGGTTTTTTGCGGCGTTGTGATGCCCCTCCCTGCAAATCGAAGTCGGAAGCTACGTTGTATCGCATCGTACAGATGGAGAAGTGCAGTGCTGACAAGCTCGGCAATAGCATCGAGAAGATAAACCGTGGCTGGGGTATCAATTTGATCCTCCTTCGTCTGGCGGTCCAGTGATATCCTTATTGGGCCCGGGGCTGGAGAGGACGGCAGCGACGCATAACAGGCAGCATCTAAAAGTGAGCAGCTAAATAATTAGGTCTTGTTACACTCTGGGACCTTATTTCGGAGATGGATATCGCCAAGTCAACGTGTCATGCAACGGCGGGCCACTCAGAGATGGAGATTGTGATGGTGATGGTGATGGCATACTATAGGCGTTCTCGGTGCGACAGAGGAGGGGTGGTTACTGGCGCGTAAATAAGTCGTTAGAAGCCAGGTCAGGTCAGGTCAGGTGTGCGCTTGATGATGTCTGAACCCGACGGGCTTAATGGCGCGTCCCTGCAATAGCATCAAGCGATGGGAAATGCAGCCCTGTTGGAGCTGTACAGCAATTACAGATACTCCGTAGAGAAAATACACGTTTTGTTGGGTGCCTATTCGTACCCTCTCCTGTGGAACCCAAGTCCGAGGTCCCCACCCATTGCGAGCTTTCGACCTTGCGGCTTGCCCAGGCTGCGACGAAGATCCAGGGACAAGGGGTGTTTTGGCGATGGAGCCGGCTGGCCGGCGTAGACAGGGGTTGGGTGGTAGGGTAGGTATTGCGGGCGTCGATGGTTTCCATGGACGGGGTTATGGTATAGGTTACCGTACGATACAGGTCCAGCGAAGAGAGAGCGAGAGAAGGATGTTTGAAGGTGTGGTGATTCTTGGGAAGGGGGCCGGTCGGGGTCGGGGACGGGGTTAGGACAGAAGGGTTAGATGGGTACGAAGTACGGATACATTCCCAGTTTACTGTGCACGATGGGATGGGTCACTTCGTCCGAAGGAGCGCAGGTGAAGGTTGTATCCGCGCATCCACGGTTGAGGTAGATGGAAGAATATGCGGAGGATTTTGGGGAAGGCAGGTACTTTGTTGTGTGACTGCAAGCAAGTACGGACGAATAGGAGGGCAGGCATCGTCTTGCTAATCGACTTTGCAAAAATAGACGTCTTACAAAGCACGTGGAAGCCTTCGTCATTTGGCCCCCTCCTGGCAGACTTTGGGGTCCTTGGAGAGGCACGGGAAGGGTAGACCGCACTACCCTAAGGTAGGCGTACGGCGTAGTTCTCAGAAGTACCTCTTCCTAGTCTACATACCACCCCTAATTACCCAGTCACCAGTAGACACACACCTACGCCTACAGACTACAGAGAGCCAGAGCCTAGAGTCACCATCGCTGGTTGGGGGCCGAGAACGAGCGTCCCAAACAAGCAGATGAAGCGCACGTTGCAGTTGCAAGTCAACATGGGGGAAGGGGAAGGCCCTGTCTCGAGATTGATAATTCATAGTTACACACACCAGACCAGCGCGGCTGTCGGCCGACCTAAAGCACCTTGCGCCCTTTCCAGCGTCCAGGATTGTTTCGACACCTTGTCCATTTTGGCCTCCTGTATCGACTATTCGTGACTGGTCCCGCTCTGAAGGATTCGCGATGTCGAGGATCCAGACCGAGGGGGTAGGGTTTAGGACGACCAAGGTGATGGTGATGATGATGATGATCAAAAAGAAATTCGTACGAATTACCGGAATTCGCCAACGATAGCCGGAGCAAGACGTGGCCCCAATCTCACCAGTCTCTTTCACGACACATCACTCTATCTTATTCCCGTCTGCACGGATCAATCTGTGTCTCGACCGCTTTCTTGGATCCAAGTATCCTTGCAATGAACGATGTTGAAGTTCGGATGCTCAATATATCTTCACACACACACACACACACACCTATCTACAGGCAGGGATCCATGGAAACTCCGGACGTGGTCCATCCAGGTCTCCCATGGCGATTTGATAATGCCATATCCGAATTTGTTGTTTGCAAATAGCAAGATATCAACAAATCGTGCCAAGTACGCGCATTCAGTGTTCCGTGATACGAGTCACCTCTTGTCCACACACGTCAAATAGACCAACCGCCAGAACGTAAGTCAGCGGTAAGACGTTGACACGGGTAAGGATGCAGGAAAGACGTGACGATTTGCCGTGTGTGCCTTGCGGGCGGGACACCGCCAAAACGGCGCTGGCGCACCTCGCCCTGTGGCTTGGTAGCCGGAATAGCCTCGTCCCGCCTCTAGGCTGGAGAGACTTGGGGTTGGGTGGTGGGCTGTCCCCTTGGGCCTTGGGGTGTACCGTGTGTCCCGTCCTTGAATCCTTTTTACCTCTTTGGTGATGACGTCTCGGCAGGGGAGAGAGAGCACCCTTGGTTTTACACTACACTAGACCACAGTATGGGGTTGAAGGTTCCCTGGTCTCTGGAGTCGGGTCCGGGACTGGGGCTGGTTAGGATTCTTTTTCCAGTCAACTCACATGGGAAGATCGAATGGAAGAAATCCCATGGATTCTCCACCCTGCCTGCGCCTCTTCGCGGGCGCAAGATGAGAAATACCACAGCACAGCACTGCGTAGCGAAGAAAAAAGATCAACGACGGACTCTCACTGGCTGCTCCGTTCGTTAATGACCAAGCTCGGCCACGAGACTCCCCCACTCGCCTCTAGGCAATCGAATTCTCGTGATGCTGGTTGGACCACACGCTTCAGTGTTTAATATAGCCAAGGCAAGGTTAGGGGTAGAGTGGTCCAGCTAGTGTATCCCAAGTCTGAGTCCCCCTCCCTTTGGGTTGGACACACCCGGCCAGTACTCCGTAGACCCAGCATCTGGCATTGAGCACCTGCCGCCTAGCATTAGCACCGCAACCGCAGTCGGTGGTCCGTGGAACCTCAAGATTGAGAAGAGCAGAAAAAAAAAAAAAAGAAAAAAAAAAAGGATCCTGGACCCCAAAGTATCACCCATCTGCGTCGCAAATCATCAGAAAAGTTTAGTGCACTGACCCGTGTTTTGGGAACACTCACCTCCCGTCTCCACGGACTACCTAGGTACTTACACAGGCTCATACTCCGTAGGGTCTGCAAAGCTTGGCCCGCGGAAAGAGGCTAAAAACCAGGGGCTTTGGAGCTTCGGGATTGGCCCGTCTTACGAAGCTACATCTTGGGACTAGCGTCGCTCCGCTTCATCCCGGGATCGGCCCACTTTTGTCCCGTCCTTATTGCCGGCTGGCCACGGATGCTTCAATCAACTTTTCCAGGCAATGGCCCTGTCTGCGAACACCTAGCTCCCGCTCCGGCTCAACATTACAGGCGCGAGATTGCGGGATTGACTGTGATCAATTCGGGAACCCTTTCGAGATTCGCCAAGGGTTTCCCGATATCGTGCTGTGTCCGGCCCCATCGCAAGCGGGGTCTTCGCATCCTACGCGTCCACGATGAACGAACCTGCCAAAATGTCTGCTGGTGTACGGATAAACGAACAAACTGGGAGTCCAGACGAAAGCTGTATCCGTAGATGGAGTCACTTCGAAAGAGTTTCCGTGCCATGGGTTGATCCATGCTTCTACTGTCCAAGACTCCCAATCCCACCGGCTCTGCCTTGACCATCCGCAGCTAGACTTGGGACTTGATCTTTAGGGTTCGAGGCCAAGGTGGATGCCATCATCCTCATCTCCCCTCTTTCCGATATCGTCAGTACCAAGACGTCGTCAATTTGTTGTCCACGGAAACGGTGCTAGCCTGAAGAAATAGCCACTGCGCCGTCCGACCTTCTGACAGCATCTTCCCGGGCACACTGCTTGCCCACGGACCTGGTCACGACCTCATTCGGATTACCAACCAGCCGTGCCAACCAACTAGCCCGCGCCTCTCGGGACGTATTATGTCAATGGGAGCAGCAGACAGCAGTGCTCGACCGTCAACGTCCATACGGATCTGCGCTCACCCTTTTCGCGCCTCCACTAGGACGGTACACCTGTGAGGCGCAGGGTCGTTGCCGATGATCCTTCGAACCCAGCAAATGCCGCCAGTGTCAACTCTATTGCATGGTACGCCTTTGGTTAGCCATCTCCCGTTCGGGACTCATTCTGCGCGAGTGCGCGCGCCCGCGCAAGAGAAGCCAATCTAACCACACTTCAACTACACGAGCAATAGAGCTCGTCCGTTGTTTGGGTCGGAGACTATATCTTAACCCCCAAGAGAAGATTTCGGTCGTTGTCCGGGGAGGGGGTGGGGGGTAATTGACGTGGAGCATCTAGATCTGCCAAGCACACCTTGAATTGACAAGGGGTGCCTCTGTATCAGAATATTGAGAGCTCGCCACGGAGCCATGGCCTTCATCCACGGCAGCGGCATGTTCTTTTGCTAGTGAACGATGACCAGCCACTGGCCGAGGTAGGACGAAACACTCGTCACTGGGCCCGGGAAATGCCATTGTGAATTCTTGTCAAACATTGGTCCGTATAGGCGTAGTTTAAGGTGTCAGGGCGCGGAGACTTACCAGATGGTTTACTGTGTCTCTAGTGGCATCGATGGTTCCAATGATGAAGGCCAGGTAAGGTGTGAGGCATAGCCGCATAGGTACAGAATCCTACCCGATTCCATCTCGGGAGGGACGTTATGGCGCGGCAGAGAGAAGCCGCCACAAAACTCAAGGTGTGTGTGCGTGTGTGAGTGTTTTGGTGGTTTAAGACGATGCATCTTAGCCCTATGTGAGGAACTTTGGGAGAAGCTAGGCCTTGTGTGCGGGCTGAGCTAGGTAGCTTGGGGAGCAGTGGTTTTGAACCCCCCAAAAACCCCAAGTTGCTACAGATTAGCTACTGCGCTACGTACCTTACTTTCACCTTAAGGTGTACCTTGCCGCGTATGGATTCTGGGCGACGGCGGCCTGGAATGGGCCCAAAGGCCACAGCTCACCACCAAGTGGGCGGTGGTGACTGGTGGAGGGATCGGCCGCCCTACAGAACGCCAGGCGAAAGCTTGGATCTGAACGGCGGCCCCCAAATGGGGCAGCAGTTCCCGCGTCGGGGTAAGGGCGATTCTGCCGCAACAGCGCATACCAATTACCTTAGCTGACAAGGTACTCTCTGTAGACTGAGGTAATTCCAGGAGCCAGGGCGGCGCTGCCTTTCTGTTGCTTGACATGGCATGACTAGATACGAATAGGCGGGTGTTGGCGACGAACGGCGCGGACTGAACTGTGCATTCTGCCGTTTACCATTTCCCAAACACCCCCCCCCCCCCCGAGGGCCCCAAGGACCCCAAGGTGCTTCTGCGCTGGCAGATCCATCAACGAGAGAGGCGCCGAGCAAAGGATGAGCGCGAGGGGGAGGCGGCGAGAGAAACGGGATCTCTCTGCGCGTGCGTGCGTGCAGCCCTACGGGACGGACATAAGGTACGGAGTAAGGTGTTTATTGTCGCTCTGTATCCGTGTCCGTAGCACATACGGATGGGATAAAGCCTGTCTGCGCCAATATCCGTACGAATTCCCTGCCCTGTCCTTTCTTGTGTAACACCAGAAGTTGGCAGGGGATGCGATCCTTGGTACCAGTACAGGACTGTAGGTACGGGTGTACTCCGTACGTGAGTACGTTCTTCGTGGGTGGGGCGCTGTGAGTCCTCGATGGTAGGTTGGTTTCCTCAAGGGCTGGCTACCTAGAAATCTAGGACTATTGTCGAAGCATTGAAGCAGAGCAAGGCGTCCACGAGGTTATTCCTAACTTCCTGCATATGAGATATATCGAGAGCAACTTACAAAGCAAGACAGCTGGCTCAAAGGAGCGAAACCTTGACGCTATGTCATCCAATGTGAACCGAGCGAATTGCTCATTCGATTTGTTGGCGACCCGATTGACGCGGGAAGTCCGACAGTTGTCACCTGGTCCATCGTCATCCATGAACCCGAAGTCTGGCCAGCCTGGAGCTTCAAGATGAAGGATGGATTGATTGATGCACAATGGATACCAAAATAAGATGGGTAAACCCAGACTGCCTTTGACTTGACGCGCTTGATTCGCGATGGCATCTCGGGGTAGCATTTCGCAGGTATTGATAGAAGGAGACGAATGCAAGTGGGCAAAATTAGCCCAGGCTAGTAACCGTAGAGCCAATAAGAATACTTCTGCTGTGCCGCGTGCTGCCACCAACCAAGGTATTAGCCCTCCAAGTCGACTTAGTCCCACGGACGATGTTGAATGGCCTATCTACTATTATTATTGAGCATCTCGATATATCATGGTGGTGCTGTCGGATTCTAACAATATCCAAATGCCTCTCCCAAGATTGGTAGACAAAATTGGCTTTCCGAAGGGGTTTTCTAATTCTGAACTTGATAGAGTACATCCGGGGGTGTTTCCGAGGATGCCATATGATGAGGAGTGGCCAGGCGCCAGCGATTGTCTAGGTCCCCTCGTCGAAATGGAGATAATGTCGTAGGGATTGATGGACACCAAACCCTTTTGCGTTCGTCGTACAAGTGATGCAGTCATTGGTATTTGAGGTGGATGATTTGGATTATCTAGCGAGCAGGAGTGGACAAGTACCAATGTTGCTTTGCCTTAGGTAAGTAAGGTAGGTAAGGTCGGATGATTCGAGGCATTCGTAAGGGAAGGAAGGTATCCGTAAAGTAAGAGTCCCCGGGGCTTGGTGGTGCCGTCGGGTTGGCGCTGCCGCTGCCGCTGCCGCAGTTTAAACCCCGAGGAGCAGCGCCTTCCTTGGAGGTCCAGCCACCTACGGATACCTACCAAAGGCGAGTGCCCCTGCCCCCGCGCTGAGTATTCCATTGTACGGAGTACGGATACACAGTAGGTAGTCTGGATGGAGTCGTGAGGAAGTTGCGGTTGATGGGCGTTGCTTTCCTCTCCTGGTCGTAGGACTCTCCACCCCCTGGGCCCTCGTAGGTAGCAAGGTAGGTAAGGTGCCTACACAGTACGTAGCGTATCCGTAGGTTCTCCGTACCGGGCCACCAGCGTCAGAGCCAGTGCCACCCTTCCCTTGTCCCCAATGAGCAATGGTACGTACTCCAAAAGATACATACTATGTACTCTTTGGTGTGAGTCTGTGTCTCCCCTCGACGTGGAGACTCAAAACTTATCGCGAACCCTTGAACGACAGCCGCGGTGCACTCACAGCTTCTCTCGACCCGGTCGGGTGGAGCCATCAAAGAAAGTGCGAGATGGAGATGCAAGGTACGTACCTCCACCGCCGTCTCTGTTCAACTTACCTGACGGACGGATACTCTTCCACTCTTCCATGTCTTTGAGAATGAGAATGACTGAAAATGACACTCAAACACAACACCACTGTCGGACCCGACCCCTGCAACACAGCAACTGACTACTCCATCCATTACCGAGTATTGCCATCTTCATCTCCTCTTTTCAGTCTCTCTCTCTGTCTCCTTCATGCTTTCACCCCGCCCAGCCTGGACACTCTCCGAGTCCAACCTTGTCCTCCACTGGCCTAGATGCAGCGCAGCATCCGTCCAGTGTGCATGTGTGTGTGCTGCCGCCTTTCATCGCCTACCGGACTGCAGCCTGGCCGTCAATCTGTGTGTGTTTGGCCTCTTCCAGCTCCGTCAAATCTCCTTGCTGCGGCCCAGCCCAGCTGATTCCTTACCGGTGCGCCCATCTCTCCTGTGCTGGTGTGCTGGTGCCAGCCTACAGCCTACCGCATACACTCACCTCTCTCCCAAGCCGTCCCGTCGTAAAGAGCTCCCGTTGAAACTGAGGCGCCCAGTATCTGTAAACGGAGAGGGGAACGAGGCGTTGCTCTTGGCTTGCTCCGTTTAAACCAAAAGGTCATCAGGCACCTTCTCGACCACCCACTTGTCTCTTGTGTCTGCGGACTGCTGCCGTTCTCTCTCTCTCTTTCACACACACACACACACACACACTCTCTCTCTCGCTCTATCTCTGCCCTATGGTCCCCTCACCCCCCCCCCCCCTTTCTCTTTACTATTAACACGCCCGTATCCTCAACCCTCTCCTCTCTCTCTCTCTCTCTCTCTCTCTCTCTCTCTTTCTATACCTTTGCCTCTCTGTCTCTGTGTCTAGGTCTGTTTCTTCCTCGCTCTCTTGCCCCTCCCCCCCTCCTTCCTTCCCATGCGCCCCCATCTCCATCCCTAGGCATCGTGGTATCCTACCTTACCTGAGATGGGTAATTCGTAGGCTTCCTCACTTCACCCACACCACATCACACCCCCCTTCCACACAGCCGCACGCCCTCCCCCTGCCTCCCCTCCCATCCCCTCCTCGTCTTCTGGCGTAAGGCACGGTACCTGTACGAATACCCTTCATCTGCTTGCACGTCTCTCTTGCTGCGATACCTTGTACTAGTGTAGGGTCGCCAGGCTATGTGGAACCTATCTACATAGTTACAACTCCACGCCCTGCGAGGCACCCCTGCTTGTACTTGGTGGTCCTTCGCACTCACGCCGCCAGCCCTGTCGTTGCTGCCAGCCATGTCATTGCTCCCGGCTTGCTGGGCGGTTCGGGCTGAGCTCCTGTGAAGCCTTTGGGCTACTTTTTATTTAATAGCTTGCTCTCCCCTTCCTCTGCCACATCTTGCCTCATCATCCAGACTTCCAACAATCTAGACTTGATATAAGTTGCGACTTGTCAACTATCACCAAGCTTCCTCTTCTACATCTTGAACCAACATCCCCCCCATAATCCTCTTACACCAAGAAGCGCGACAACACCACAGCCCGCTCACAATGTCAATGTTCACCATGTCCCAACATCACCAATACGCCTACCCGGCAACAGCTCCCGCTCCCAGAGCATACTCTGGACACGGAACCAGCAGCGCCTTCAGCAGCTCCGCCAACCCTGATGAAGACTGGACCAAGATCTCCGACCTCGCTGAGCGCAGGAGGATCCAGAATCGCATTGCCCAGCGCAACTACCGTACGTCAAAGTCATAGCCACCCAACGATACAAGCACGCAAATACTAACACCGACTTACAGGCAAGAAGCTCAAGAGACGCCTTGAGGACCTCGAGAGACGCGCTGGCCAGGAAGGCACATCCCCCACCGAGAAGCCCGCGGCAACCAAGAGCACCAAAAGCAAAGCGGCGGGCAAGACACAAAAGACGCCCCCACCAACAAAGACCATGAACCAGGGCCAATTCACTCCTCCTATGAACAACGACGACGAGGTCTTCTTCGCACAACAGCACTACGAGGACGACCGCGGGAGATCCATCACTCCTCCGTTCCTCACATACTCAACCTACCCCCCGGCTGAAGAGATGATCATGGCTCCCGCATACACCACACAACCGTACCCCATGTCTGCCGCCGAGTATCCCACATATCTCGCCGCAACGGTACCGGTCACGCTACCGCCCATGAACCACTTCCAAGACGCCATCAAGCGCGAATCGTACCACAGCGACGACGGTCTTTCTCCCTACATGAACTACGCGTACATGCCCAGCATGGACATGAACGCGCAAAACTCCTACGACCCCACGAACCCTCATGTGAGTTATATGCGACAACCGCCTTCCCGCGATACATGATGCTGATGGGTTGATGAGCAGACTCCTCCGCTCTCACACTCGTTTGACCACTCGGCCAACTGTTCCGACGCCGGCTACGAGTATCCCACAACACCACTCTCCATGCCGGGATCTCCTGGCATGATCCAGCAATAGAGAGCGCAGCGCGAAGGAGGAGGAGAAACGAATATGCAACATCCCTGTCTATCGGAGCGTAGCATTTCTGGCGACCACAATTTGGGTTTCCATCACCACTTGGTTCTTTTTCATCCACGACCCCCCTTTTTTTCCTTTTGCACATGTTCAGCGTGGCTTTGGCCAGGAGTTCGGGGGCGTACGGATCGCATGTATTGGTCGAAGCGCTCGACCTCACGGAGATATGACTGGGAATAGGCGACGGCGTTTCACTTTGGGCAGACTGATCACATCGAGGGTCGTCTTGTTACGAGGTTTGATACGGCAGTCCAAAATTTAAAAGACGAGATTGTCCCAAACATTCTTTGTACTACTATAGAGAGCAACCTCAAAAAAGTAACACGATATCAATCACATGAGTGGAGCATCCGCCTTGACTGTTGTGAGGTGTTCGTGCTTGGAAAGGTGTCCGATGACGAGATGGGCGTTGGTATGAGGGCCCAAAGGGCGGCAGCAATAGGACGGGACAGCCTGGTAACGAGAAACAGCAAGTTCTAGCCCGCCGTGGACGACTATACGTATCGTAGGATTATACGAAGCGTGCAGGGAAGGCGGAGTTAAACATCAGTCTGGCCGAGGCGGGTGCGGAGAAAATAGCTTAAAGTTTCTTAACTCCTAGTATTCGTGTGGACTCGGGAAAAAGCTCGAGACTCGAGATACAAACTACAAGTCTTGGCCAAGGTCAAGGCAGCTGACAAAGCACTTTGAGGAGCAGACCTTTTGGGGTTGAGGATGAGGGTGGTGCTGGGTTATTCGAAGCATGTATAGAGACTAAGACACGTCCATGGGGGAAGAGGCAGACAGGAACTTAGACACCATGCTTCAAGATTTTTACCGAACTGTGGGAGGAATTGTTTCCATGATACCTCACTTCTGAAGAAGACGGTGATTGTCGATAAATGGAAAGACCGGGATTCCAGCAATCCTGAGCAAAGCAGTACACTAGAGATGAACGATGTTGCGGTACCACCCACGAATGAGCCTCTGCCGCAAGCGAGTACTCGACAGGGATCAGAGACCAAGACAACTGGAGAGAGCGGAATGGGGGGAACGAGGGGCGGAAAGCATATACGCGAGAATACCTATCGTCCCTCCGTTTTCTTCAACATAACGCGCAACATAACGCACAACAAGGCTCCCCAAAAGTACCTGAAACAAGATTACGAAGACATCAGGGAGATTCACGAGCAAACAACGTAGAAACCAGTGCAGCCCGGTAGAATAAATACCCACGTGATTTCGCGGAATAAGAGGGAATCTGTGCCTTGGACAAATTCCCGACGGGCGGATGTTCGCCCGTAGCCCGGTCGGATCTTGTGAATCTTCGTCATATGCCTTTACGTGTCTTGGGGCCGGACGCCGTGGCGGTGGAACGGCTTTGGTAGTCGTGGCCTTCAGCCAAAAGTCCCAAAAGATAGCACTTTCTGAGGATTGTCTGTAGATAACTCATATAGGGTACATTGGGTCGGGATAGGAAGAAGGGGAGGGTGGAAGGGCGCTTTCAGAAGCATGCCTTACACGGCAAAGTCCGAACAGCCTGCCGCCGCCTTTTACTTGCCCCCTTCTATGAGGAGCATGAGAGGAGAGTTCTTACACATGACAAATGGAGCGGGAATACGGCGTGTCAAGCGCATGAAATGGGTGTCTGGACGGATATTACGAAGACGATACGGATGATTCGTACACGGCGGCAGGGCAGAGCCGGGCGTCGAGAAGGTCTCAATACATCATGTCAAAAGGGAACTTTGGCTGCTGTTGCAGGGCATTCGCAAGGTGTGGCATGGCATGGGATCAACGCCTTCATGGGTCGATGATGGTTGGGCGGACGGTCCGGGGATGGCATTCGGATGGCCCAAGGGAAGCACGGGATTTGAACCGCTTCGCTTGTCACCCTTCCCTACTGCTGCGAGCTGCGTTTATTTCTCGATTAGGGAAGCATGGCCATTGTCGTACAAAGA
Source organism: Colletotrichum tamarilloi (assembly GCF_030869305.1). Lineage (NCBI taxonomy): Eukaryota > Fungi > Ascomycota > Sordariomycetes > Glomerellales > Glomerellaceae > Colletotrichum > Colletotrichum tamarilloi. Next base: position 107,894 of record NW_026849395.1, read on the forward strand.
GAGAGAGGCCGACCCGCCCCAGGGTTATCACTCGGGCTCTGGGCCAAGGTGACACAGGGAGGATTCGAGTCGGCTGTCAGGTTGCGTACTGCTCTTGTCACCCCCCCCCCCCCCCTCCCGCAAGCGCAGAAAAAGGACCAAGCATTAGGAGAAGAGGGGAGGGGAGAGAAGCAAGACTGACTGATAGCGCGTGCAAGAGTTGCCGGCGACCGCATGATGTGTCACCAACGACTTTCATCCTTACCGGTTTGCCAAGGGGGGACGGCCGCGAGTTCGGTTTGGTGACACAGCATTCGAACGTAGACGCAGAAGGGGAACTGACTTGCACGTATTGGAGGCGCTTTGCCGCGAAACCCTGGAACGTCGGTCGAAGAGGAGGAGTAGGGGGTGTGGGGTGTAATTGGGGGAGCCCAAACGGTCGGTCGGTTCAGTCAGTCTGGGGTAAAGATTGTTGATGAGGCCATGCTCCCCTTGGCACTGATTGACTACAAGAGATTGGGGAACTTATGGGAGGCGTTTCTAAACTTTACCACGGCCAGTCTCCAAAAGCTTAGCAACTTTTGGGCTAGTTTCTACTACCAGTCTTGTATCCGAACGCCTACGGATGTTGTTCAACTGGGGGAAGTCGCCGGAAAGTCGCCGAGGGCGGCAGAACGCCATCTTTTTGGAGGGAGGAGGAAGACAGCCGAGTGGGAGGGGAGTGCGGGATAAGGAGACAGAGAGGCTCGAGGGTGGCCGTGAAAGAGACGGGAGAGAGAGATCCCGGGGGGGCGTGTGCCGTGTGCGAGCTTGTCTTCCGGAGTTAAGCCCCGACTGCTTTCTGCCAACCCGTGCCATCACTGCCGTGTCAAGTCGTGCGATAGTAGAGCCTCCTCTTCTTAGTAAGGATTCCATCCGAAGTGCGAGCATCTCAGGATAGGGAAGTTAATCTGTGGGCCGAGATGGGGCGGGGACAGTTCACTTTCACCGGACAACAATCCATGGTACTCGCGTTAGTCTGGAAGTCGCGAGATATTCTTCTGAGTTGTACAACCCATCAGCATGATAGGAGTTGTTCTGTAATAATGCCATGTACCTAAGGTACGCAGTGCCGGCAAATGTGCATAATAATGCCGCTAGAGGTCTCACTTTCGCGTGTCCTTTAAATAGAGTCGCGGCCTTTGGAGGAACAAAACACTTTCCCACCACCTCATCTTATGTCTCTGCCCTCTCTCTCTCTCCCTCTCCCTCTCTTCGAACCAAAAACAGGTAGCGCTATTACTAGTAACTGTGAACCGTGACGCTGCGCACGGCCTAGGCTGGTACGACAGGTTGCATATGTCGGCGAGATTTTGAAAGGTGCCGAAGTTACGGAGTAGACTCTTGCAATTCGTCGCTATGATGATGGCTGCCGAAATATCCATAACTCAGATTGAACATTTTCCGGTACTTACCTTTAGGCTCCAGTGGTCCCAAAGGATCATCCGACAAATGGAAGAACGGTGGGATGTGCAGGCTTTCCTTCTGTACTCCGTAGGTGGAAACGGAATCGGGACCGGGGCCGGAATAAGATCGGACGGAGTTAGGGGCCGTTCAACAACAGAAGGCATTACCCCAAAGTTTCTTCCATCGATACAATGCTCAACCATATTCAACCACGTCTGCGCAGCCAAGTCCCAAGTCTTGGATCAAGGTTCCTTGAAAAGAGTAGACAAATACTTGGAGTGTGTTTGTTATATACTTGATGAACTGTTGACTAGTGGATAAATCATGCGACTGAATAGGCACGTTCTAGACCTCCAGCCTACTCCAATATTCAACCCGATTTTGTCCCTTTACTTCGTCTCAAAACTCATCGGGGAGATCTGGAACCGTCGTCATCCCGTCTCAGTCGGCTTCAGCCATGAACCATATTAGGCCGTCAAAAGGCCTTGCCCGCCTCCCCGTCTTACTAAGTCACGAGTCTTTAGAACCGCCATCTTCCTGGTTACACACTCGGGGCCGATCCGGCAGAAGACGGGGGCACAAGACCGGCCCCCGTCAGCTCGAACGCCCGTCCCCATAATCCCGTCACTGCGCTAAAACAACATCCGTCCACGGTCATTTCATGCCTTCTCCAAGGGCGCAATCAAGACAAGCTCTTGGGATCTGCTTACAACGTTAGGGGTGGTCGGGGAGCTGCAGAATACAGAGAAGAAAATGGTTAGTGATTAGTGATGAACATACACCACACCACTCAGGTGCAGCTCTCCCCACAACCATCAATGTCAATATCCATCAGCAACAAGGAACACCCCTTACGTTGCCTTACCTGGTCGTGTCTACCAAGTCAAATGCGAGCCGGATCATCCCAAACAGACATCGTAACGCCCCGCACCGAGGCGATGAATCGTGAAAATTAAGACGATGAGAAAGTGGTGTCGCTCATCCGAATCCGTCGAGGCGAGCATTAAGTTAAGCCTCAGCTATTTTCGAGTTTAGCCCACGCTAGGCTCTCAAAGACATATGAGCTTGAGCCCGGCGTGCCGTTTTGAGGCTAAAGCTGCCTTTGGAACATTGACACAACACACGCAGACAAACTAAGGGCCTTGTGGCTCAACCTAAGATTGATCTCATTCGTCATTGCATTTTACACTTGAGTTTCGCGCTCGCCTTCGCGACCTCGCCCAGCTCGCCCCTCGGTGTCGCTCGCGCTGAGCCGCACCATTTCAACTTCAGCAAACCATCGTCTATGTAGTGAAGTTTCAATTGCATTCTAAAGTTAACCTTCTCGCGTGACATAGCGTGTAAAACCGTTCTTAGCCGTGAAGCAAAACCCGTTCAACCATCTCCAACGGGTAAGCAATCCTGTCAATTGGCTGGCTCGAAAATTGACACCATTTGCCCTAGCGTTTCTCGGCCTTCCTTCTCGGCACCTTGGCGGAACAGGCCGTGATGATCTCCACAGTCTGAGTCTTGATTCAAACGTTCTGACAAACCGCCTTTTTCCAAATGCATAGGCTTAGCTTCGTAGTGCTTCGGGGTAATTTGAGACAATGACACAGCGATCGAGATGCCACTCCCACCTCCAAGGACGACTATGTACGTCCTTTTGCCAATTACGGAGCCGAACCCATATGGATTCAATCGATCCTAGGCAGCAATTAGAAGTAAATAGGGAGGCACTGGTGCTTTATTTGAACTAAGGTATGCGCTGTGATGTGAAGGAGGGAGGATGAACATCACAGCCGTTGTACAGCCACAATTCAGGACGTCTGTGGGAGCTTAGGTAACTAGATTGCTGAGCCACAATACCTTAGCTATCGGGACCCATTCTGGTGGGGCCATGCTGCACGCCTCTGCCCACTCATCCTATTGGCCAGGATTTATGTGGGAGCTCACCAGCCTCGCGAACGCTCAGATGAGGTCGTCATGATCCTTCGCGCTCTTCAACGACTATTGTCCACCGTCGACCGGTCACGACACAGCCCTATTTTGGAGCCAATTCCGTCCCTAACGCCAAACAATTGAAATTCGTCACTGGTTTTTGGCCCGTTTTCTGCCAATTGACCAGCTCGAATCTTCGTGCCATCAGTTCTGTTCCGAACCCACGCCTCAGTGCAACTGCCGATATAGCCACAGCTTTGCCAACCGGCCAAAGCGCACATCATGCCTCCCGATTGGAAATTGCTCTACCTTTACGGTGGCGACAAGTCAGTGTGCCCAAGTTTGCTTCACAAGCGTTGCTCGTGGTCATGCCTGACCATCCGGCCTCGTTTTCTGATTCCCGTGTGAAATTGCATTGTTAACCATCAGGTGCAGCCCCTGGGACTCAAGTCTGTGGACCGATTCAGATGACAGAGTACGTGGCGGTAAGAGCCAGTCCCATTTGCACTGCGAGTCACCGGAGAAGGCTGAGTTCTTCGGCAACTTGGACATCACCGCTCTGGGAGGAGCAGGATTTGCGTCGCAGAGGACACTCGGCACACTTGACCTAGACTTGAGTCAGTACGACGGGCTTGCTATCAGAGTCTTGAAGAGCGATTCCAAGAAGTACACAGTCACTATCAAGGATGAAATCCTTCCTCCGAGAGAGGATGGCCGCGACCAGAGCACCATCAGCTGGGAGTATGACTTTGTTCCCGAGGAGGGCGAAGTGAAGATCCCGTGGGAGCAGTTCAAGGCAACCTACAGAGGCAGGGACAAGCCTGATGCCAAGCCACTGGACATTGCCAACATCAAGAGAATCAGCTTCATGATGCGAAGGTAGGACGCAAGCCTGTTTGCGAAACAATCCCCCGGCTGTTGTTAACACCATCGCAGCTTCTTTGGCACCCAGTCAGGTGATTTCAGCTTCACCGTTGGCTACCTGGCGGCTTTCAGCAACCGTCGCGAGTCATCGGGCTCCGATGTCTCGTTCCAAAAGGAATATGTCGCTGCACCTGCACCGGCTAAGTCATCATCATGGTTGAGTTGGCTTTGCGGATGGGGAGATAAACGAGTTTAAGATGCTAAGGCGACTGCAAAGCTGTATGGCAAGGCGGGTAGGAAATCACTATTGTTATTTGACATCCCAAGAAATTCCATGGCGTCAGGGTAGGCAAGTGAATTTCATTCCATAAGGCTACATAGAGCTTTAAGCAATCTGGCCCAATACCTTGATCAAGTCAGCAGTAACACCCATGGCCGTGACATCGCCACCGGCACCTGCACCCTGGACGATGAGAGGGTTGCTGCCGTAACGTTCCGTGTAGAAGCTGATGATGTTGTCGCTACCCTTGAGGGCGGCGATGGGGTGAGATGCGTCGAACTGCTCTAGGCCAACCTTGACCTGCTTGCTGGCAACATCGATGCTGCCAACAAAGCGAACGACCTTGCCCTGCTTTTCCGCAGCAGCCTTGGTCTCCTCCATTTGACTGTCAAACTCGGGCAGTTTCTGAAGGAACTCGTCTCCACTCGAGCACGACTCGAGCTCCTTAGGAATCAAGCTCTGGACGGGGAACGAGGTGGGCGATTCGACGGGGAGTCCTGCCAGTCTGGCGAGAATGGTGAGCTTGCGGGCGACGTCGAGGCCGTTGAGGTCGTCTCTCGGGTCGGGCTCCGTGTAGCCCAGCTCCTTGGCCTTGGCCACCTCGGCAGACCACTTGCCGCCGGCGCCCGATGTCGGAGCGAAAGAGTTGAAGAGGAAGGACATGGTGCCGCTGAAGACACCCTCAATCTTGGTGACGCGGTCACCCGTGTCGACGAGATCCTTGAGGGTCGAGATGACGGGCAGGCCCGCGCCGACGGAAGATTCGTGGTAGACCTTGGCGCCGGAGGTCGAGGCCGCGTTGAAGATATCCTGCCACAGCTTATAAGAGCCAGAGAAGGCCTTCTTGTTCGGGGTCACGATGCTGATTCCCTTGCCGAGGAAGACGGGGTATGCGTCGGCGACATCCTGGGAGCTGGTGTTGTCGACTAAGACAACCTTGGCCGGGGCGGCGGCAAGGTAGTCGGCGAGCTGAGGGAGAGGGGGAGGGGCTTGCGAAGCGCGAGACAGTTCCTCGATGGCGCCGGCAAAAGGGGTAGGGGTGTACTTCGCATCGTACAGGGCCTTCTTGCTAGTCGAGATGTAGATCAAGTTGAGCTTCGGGGAGGGTCTGCGAGTGGCCAAGGCCTCGAGCTGGGACAGGAAGCACTTTCCGACACCACCAGCACCTGTAACACCCCGGTTGGTCAACCCAAGTTTGCTAACACGTGCAGTAGGAGGAAGAAAAGCCTTGAGGTTGTTTTGAGAGGTGAGCAATATTCTTACCGATGATGGCGATGAAAACTTGCTTGGAGGAGGCCATTGTTACTTGCTTGATTGACTTTCGTCGATTGACTCAGATGTACTGGCAGAAGAGTATGTTATGCAAGTGTACGTTGGGAAATAGACTCATTTTCGAAGCCCCTCCGACCGCGGGGCAGCTCTTAGTGGGGTAAAAGCCATTCAGACCCCGAAAATCTGTCGGTGAGTGCGGGGTCGGTGTTCCACTCACCGAGGACAACACCGACCTACTCACCGAGCGACCGCATCCGGCAGACGGGCATGTCGGCATTCCGCACCTTTCTGAAGACCGAAGTCCAGGGAGCTTGGGCCCTCCTTGGCCAGGTCGTGTCGTCATTCACTCCAGTCTCACCAGGGGTGAGCTTCGGCCGAGTGGACTTCATACAAAGCCATAGGGCTGACTCTACAGCAAGCTCAATTCGATTCTGTAGCTCATAAAGGGTTGCTTGTCCCCGATCTTGCACCGTGGTGGGAAACAGGTGGTTTCCTCGCAACAGCATCGCCCATCATGTCCCTACTACAATCTCTTCTGCACCTCACCAACTTCAAGAACCCTCTGCTGCGGACTCTGATCCCCGCCGTCTCAGCAGCATATGCGATCCAGGCAGCCTTTGCTGTACCGTCAATCGTCGCCCAAAATGAACGTTTCTACGACTTCTCCGGGTCGCTGACCTACTTGTCCGTCACTGCTCTGAGCTTATACCTGCCCTCTCTCCGTGCCAAATACTCCTCGGCCGTTGCCAGTTCAGCGCCGCTCCCTGGTCTGTTCGAAGCGTTCACCAAGCCCGGTGGCGTGGGGGCCCTCAACTGGAGACAAGTCGTCATCAGCGGTGCCGTCGCGTTCTGGGCTGTCAGACGTAATATGCCACTCCTCTAGCCGCGCGTGATGGCCAAAAACTGACTGATTGTGAACCGCAGTCGGATCATACCTCTTTCAGCGCATCTTGGAAGAAGGCAAAGACTCTAGATTCGACGAGATCAAAAAGTCCCCGGCGAAGTTTGCTGGCGCCTGGTTCGCCCAAGCAACCTGGGTTTCCCTCTGTCTCATGCCCGTCATCGCTTTGAACTCCGTACCAGCCGCCGCCTTCGCCTCCCTTCCCGCTTTCAAGATCACGGACGCCATTGGCCTGTTCGTCTACGTCGCTGGCTTCGCATTCGAGATCACGGCAGACAGGCAGAAGAGCAAGTGGCTGCGCGAGAAGCGCGCAAAGGCCCACGACGAGGAGTTCATGACCAAGGGTCTGTGGAGTGTTAGGTATGTCTGGCGATTACACCTGAGCGGTGCGCGTGCTGCAAGACCGCATGCGACGCTACCCTTCGACGCTGCGAGAACAAGACACAAGCTGATCCTCTCTGTAGCCAATACCCCAACTACTTTGGTGAGATGTCACTCTGGACAGGTATCGCGACTGCGGCGGCTGGAGTACTTGTGACACAACCCATTCAACTGGCCCTCGGCTTGTCGTCTGGTGTCACCGGGCCACTTACTGCGATGGCCATGTCCTATGTGAGCCCGGCCTTTGTCAGCTTCCTTCTCCTCAAGGTGTCGGGAGTGCCCATGAGCGAGAAGAAGTACGACAAGCGCTACGGTGACCGCAAGGACTACCAGGAGTGGAAGAAGAACACACCCAAGTTGTTCCCCAAGATCTTCTAAGTGCGCAGGTACTGCTGTGGGCATCATAATCTTCAATGCATCTATCATGATTTGGGATATACTCAATGGTCAGCGAGCTTCACTCTGTAGATGATTCAAACGTGCAATCCATTCAATGCATATCCTATTCCTGGCCAACGCAAGGTTACGATCTACGGCCAGACAATTATCCTTGAGCTCGCAACAAGGAATCCTCAATCCAATCCCTTCTTGGCACGTAGCCAGCCATCCTCATGTTCATTGCGTTTGTCCCAAAGCGCCACATTAAAGAAGAATAAACCACCCGCCGGGTTTCAGTAAATCATGAAATGCGCCGTGTTCTCCCACATTTTGGTGTAAGATGGTATGTAGCACGAGGACACCAGTCGCTCTTCCCCAGCAATATGCTTTACTGGTGGAACTTCTTGACCTTCTCAACTTCGTCGAAGCTGCCCATAAAGATTCCAGCCCTGTCGTGAATACCCTCGGGAACGACGTCCAGCATTCTCCTCATTTGGCTGTCTACCGCTTGGCCACCGGCTGTGATGATGTTGTTAGTATGCTGCGATTCAACCGGTCTAACAGGCTGCAACTCACCATTCTCAAATACCAAGGCCATGGGCGCGCACTCGTACAGGATACGAAGCTTGCCCTTGGGGCTCTTTTTATCCGCCGGGTAGGCAAAGACACCTCCGTACAGCAACGTACGGTAGGCGTCGGCGACCATGGAACCAATGTAACGCGCGCTGTAGGGCTTGCCGTTCTCCTGCGGCGTCTTCAACGAGTTGAAGTAGTTGTTGGTGCTGTCCTCCCAGTAGAGCGAGTTACCCTCGTTGACGGAGTAGATGGCGCGGGACTGGGGCAGGCGCATGTCCGGGTGGGTGAGGATGAACTCGCCGACGCCGTTGTCGAGGGTGAAGCCGTTAACGGTGCCGCCCTTCATGGTGAGGACGAGCTGCGTCGAGGCGCCGTACATGGTGAAGCCGGCGGCCAGCAGCTCGGAGCCGGGCTTGAGGATGTCCTCCTTTGTGCCGGTGGAGCCCTCGGGCAGCTTGTGGATGCCAAAGATGGTGCCGACGGAGACACCGGCGTCGAGGTTGGAGGAGCCGTCGATGGGGTCGCAGGCGACGGCATAGCGGGCGCCGGTGGCGTCCTTGAAGAAGATGATCTCCTCCTCCTCTTCCGATACGAGCAAGGCGCAGCGGCCAGAGGACCTCATGGCTTCGATGAAGAGGTCATTGGAGATGACGTCGAGCTTCTTTTGGTCGTCGCCCGTGATGTTGGAGGAACCGGCCAGACCCGTCAGGTTGACCAGGGTAGCTCGGCGGATGTAGTATGCGATGGACTTGAAGGAGAATTGCAGAGCGTGACACAGAAGACTGGACTATCGTTAGGAGCTATCACGGGGGCTTGGAAGCGCGTATGAGACCTACGTGAAATCTCCGGTGGCTTCCTTGTGCTTGGTTTGCTCTTCCGTCAGGAAACGGGTCAAGGTGATAATGTTGGTGTTGATCTTCTCGGTCTCTTGTTCACCGGCGTTCGTTGTGTAGGCTGACATGATGGGCTAGAATTTGGTCTACAGGTACCGAGTCTTAGCTATCAATGGTAGAGGAGGAATGGTCTGGACAGCTTGTGAACAGAGAGAGAAAACTTACGGAATAATTCCAATGGAGGACGAGGGGTTGACACTTGCGATGGCGGGGTTCACGGGAGCTCTAACAAAGAGTGTTGCGCACTGACACAATGGTTCGGGATGTAAGCCGAAGGATAGTAGAGGATAAGTAGATGAAGGGAAATGTTGCAGGAGGAAGGGAGGGAGAGAGAGCAGAGAGAGAGAGAAATAGTCAAGAGATGCGATCACGAAGGAGGAATTGGAAGGGGAATGGACCTTGTTTGTAGTCCCCGGGTCTTGGGGCATGGACTATTACTAGGTAATTACCTGACACTTCAATCATCAGCGTTGCCGGAAGCTCTCGTGTGTGTACTTCCGTACCAAGGGGTCCTCTTCTGGCTCTCGATGGGCAAAAGCATGGTCCATGGCCCAGCCATGGGAAAATGCCCCTCAGTTCGGCATACGGCTATCACAGGGCCACACGTCCTATTATCGCGCTCGATCCCGAGTCACCACGACAAAGTGGAGTCAACCGCAGGCACCTCCGGCCGAGGGGAACCCGAGACATGGGGACGCGGGCGCAACAAGGAGAGGACGCAAGGCGTCCCTCGAGGATTTCTCGGAAACCCTCGGCGCGGTGTGCAGCGAGCACACACGATGGCTGCGGCAGTCTACGGGTGGCTTTGGGAAAGCAGACTCTGAGAGGGCGGCTGGGTTGGAACAGAGAACCTTGCCTTTGGCGGGGGCGGGGGGGCCACGCCGCACCTTTGTGTGGGCAACGCAGCTTAACAACACTAATAACTCGCGTCGAGGGGGAGGGGCTCCAGAGCCAGAGGCAACTCTTTCGGGGATAGGAGATGAGCAGATAGAGGAGCGGCAGAGAAGCACGGCGGATAAGACATGACCGATGGACGAGGTGACATCATGCGGGCGATGGGATGGAAGTGTTCTGGAGTCTGAACCCTAGCACCTTTTTCTTTCGGCTTCCAAGCCGTTGGATCTGACGGATATGTAATAATTGCTGTTTCGGCGTATTACCCCGATAATATTCTCCTCTCTGAATAAGGATGTTGGGATGTTGGGATGTTGTATTTTCCATGTTCTTTCCCAGTCTGTGGTGAGAAAAAGGTGTTGACTTTGTCCGGACCAGTGTGCTTCTTGTTGCTCCACGGGACGGACGGGGGTCGATTCTCCAGTAGGTGCCGGATGGAAATAGAAAGACACGAGAAGTGGGATGGATAGTGAATGACAAGGGGGTTTCCGCGAACCCACTGCTTACAATTACCATAGGAGGAAAAACTAGTCATTGTGTAGTCATGGGAATTCAGCCTCTCCATACTGGTTGTGGAGAGGGAAGATCCAATATCCGTACCTTACCTCATAGAGAGCAGTTGGTTGCTCATGACTGGAAAAACGGTAAAGATTCAAATCAGAAGCGAAACGCTTTAACGCCTCATTGACAGGCATAACTGGAGAATATCCTTGGCGTAGATGCTACCTCCCTACGCAGGACCTTAGCCGCAAAGGGAATTATTCCGTATGCACTTGGTAATTAGGATATAAGTTGCCGATGACTGGCCCCTTTGGCCTTGGGTAAAACGTACTGCCGTCAATTGTCACGGGTCACTCAATTTCCCCAGCGAACCGCCCCACCTCCTTAGCTAAGCTGACCGAGTCGAAGAAAGTCTCTAGGCACGTGAGAGCCTTCTCCGCACCCGGCTGCTGCTGCTGTTGGCGTTATGGCTGCCCAGGTGCGCGTCCTTCCGTCTGTCTGGCCCCCCGGGTCCCCAGGCTCCCAGCCAGCAAGCCCCAGCTCTGGCGATGTCTCGGGTTCGCTGGCGGACCTCGGCATGTGGCAGCTCGTCTTTGAGCCGGTCGGCTTGCCCAATGCTCTGCTCTCTCTTTCTCTCTCTAAACCGCACCACCCCGATAAGACTCCCTATTTGCTTTCGATACCATATTTGAATGCTACAACCTCCGCGTGAAGACCAGCCCACTCATCCATCTCGTGCTGCTTCCCCATCCAAAAAAGGGCCATCTCCATAATCCAGCAAAACATCATCATCTAACTCCACCATCGCATCCATCCCATCCGGTGATTTGCAATCCCATCAAGAACCGCCAAAATGGTCGCCGACGCCCTCATCTACCACCCGTCCGTATCGCACTACAACAAGTTCGTAGCCACCACCGTCGGCCGCGACAAGATCCTCCGCACCCTCCAGTACTTTGCCCGCTTCTACGCCTGGTACCTCTTCCGCACCAATGGCTCCAAGGCCGAGATCGCCCCCTGGGACGCCATCAAGAAGCAGTTCGGCCTAACCCGCAAGATCATGCGCATCGGCAAAAATGTCGAGCACTTCAAGGCCGCTGCCGTCGCCTCCGACGCAAAGACGATGGATCCCGTCCTCCGCTACGCCGCTGTCGGCCGCCAGCTGGGCTACGCCGGCTACCTGACCTTTGACGCCGCCACCGTCCTCGACGCCGCCGGCATCAGAAAGTGGGAGGGCGCAAAGAGGCTGCAAAAGGAGGCCTACCGCTTCTGGGCCATTGGCATCCTCTTCAGCGTCGTCGCCCAGACCTACACCCTCTACCGCCTCCAGCAGCGTGAGGCCAAGGTCGATAAGAAGGAGGGCGAGGGTGTCGTCGAGGCCAAGAGAATAGCAATGTACGTTCCGCATAGTCCCTCAAATGCTTTTTCCAAAGTTCTGGCAACACCAAGCTGACAAAACAAACAACAGTGAGCGCGCCGCCGGCCGTCTGCAGCTCATCTCCGACCTCTGCGACTTGACCGTCCCCACCTCTGCCCTCGCGTGGGCCAACTTCGACGACGGCATCGTCGGCCTTGCTGGCACCGTAAGCAGTTTGATTGGCGTGTATACCCAGTGGAAGAAGACGGCATAATCGCGTTGCCGCACGGAACAAAGGAAAGATAGTACGTTGTATATGTATGCTTGTGATGAATTGTGTTGTATGTCGGATAACGAGATGCGTCGTTGGAGCGATTGGTATTGTACTTGTCTACTAAATTGAAGAGGAGGAACGTTAGGGGTTGAGCTTGACTGAGGCAATGCTTTTGAAATCTTTTGGGCGTTTGGTATGCACCTAGCCTGAGCTGAAGGCATGGTGCTATGATGGGCGGGACAAGGTAGACAGACTGCCAGCTACTCCCTGCTGTCGATGCGGACAATATAGTCGGCTTGGATACCAAGTAATCCTCTTTCACCAACATCGAATATTCAAGATATTTACGAACGGAGATATCTCTTGCTCTTGCTGATGGCAAGTGGTTTCGATCGCCCTCAGTCGCTACAACTCATTTGGAAGAAAACCGGTCTGAGCCATGACACATGTCATTGTTCGATTGACTCGAAAGCCGGCCCCCAAAGACCAAAATTGTGCTCATAAAGCGAATACGCCATTTCATTTTTGGTGGATATCCATGCATGTAATCGTACAATATACATCAGGCACTCGACATTTTTTCCCTCCTGAACTCAACGGACCCAGAATCGTTGCATCCGCAGCTGTGTTGTTGATGATGCTTTGACAAAAATCGCAATTTGAAACATGCCTCGAACGTCTGCTCGACGAACACCGTAGAGGCAGGCGTAAGCCTAACGCTGCTCAACCACCTCATCCTATTTCATTCTCACGGAACACCGCTTGTTGCCATTGATATTTACCATTGTGGCTGGAGCCACTAGAGTGGAGGTGCTTCCAGCATCTATTCAGAGTCAAGGACAGCCCCTATGAGGCAAGTTTATGAGCAGGAGTGAGTTACCAGTAACGGCCACCACGTTCATACTCGCGAGGGTACCCATCACGCGGGTAACCTGCTTCCCTGGGAGGGAAGTCTCTAGGGGGGCGATCATACGGCCCTCTGCCGTTGACATAAGGGTCGGGCGGCGGGGGGTAGTCCCGTCGGTAAGGGTCGTCGTAGCGGCCTCGTGGAGGGGGGTAATCGTCCATGGGGCGACGCGGAGGAGAGCGGTAACGAGCACGCTCGTCGTAGTACTCGCGGCGGGGACTACGCTCACGGTATCCCTCACGATAACCATCTCTGCGTGGGCTGTAGCCTCTCGGGGGACCACGTCGGTCGTAGTCGTCGACTGGAGGCGGGTAGGGTCGACGGCCGCCGCCGGGGGAACGAGACCGAGCGCTGCGCATGTCGCCACGAGGCGGCATGTCCGGTTGAGTCTGGTAAAACGTGAGTACAAAAATTCTCTCATCATCGGTCATCTGCTCTTGCTTACGTCTGCTACGCAGGTGACGCGGCTTCCCTTGAATTCCCGGCCATCAAGCTTCTCGACAGCGGTTCTCAAGTCCGCCGCAGTCTCGAATTCAACGAAGCTGGATCGAGTCTTGGTCAGCAAACGCAAAATTGCAGGTGTTGGGCTAAGGTCAACATACCCGCGCCCGTTGCCGTCGCGGGGCGTTTCCGAGTAGACAACGTCAAGGCTTGACTGACGAGCAAAGTCTTTGAGGTCCTATATCCAGAATCCATGTAAGTTGGTGTCCAGGATCGGTATGATGGGCCGAAGAGGGCTGGTAATCCAGGATTCATAGACCAGTCGGCAGCAAGCCAAGGGGATTGAAGCCAGGAGTGGTGTCGTCCGGCATTGGGGTTCCGTCGCTGCTTTGGCAGGCCCGCGCCGGTTCAAAGAAACGGCCATGGACTTGGGAAAGCAAGGTTCAGGAGCGCAGCACGGTCCGGACTAGTCGACTGACAGGCCGCCAATGGCTTGGAGCTGAGGCTATACAGCATGCCGAAAAGTCCACAGTCCACCTCGAAGGGTACGATGAATGTCCAGGCGCGCCATAGGCGCAAGAAGAGAAGGGAATCCAGGAATCCAGCTTAGAGAATGGGGAGAGAACAACAGACCTGCCAACTGGTATCGGTGGGAAGTCCCGTGATCTGCATTCGGTGGGGAGTGCGGCGAGGCCTGGGAGGAGCGCGCTCATTGTTGCCAAAGCCACCGGCACTGCCGCCCTCCCTGTGACGGGTTCCACGGGCAAATTGTACGGTCAAGCGTTCGCCCATGAAGTCGGATCCATCTTTTCAACGCTATGGTTAGCGCACCAGAAATGAAGGGATATCGTTACGCGGTGGGACGGCGCAGTAGGACATACGGAAGGCTAGGCAAGGAAGAAGTTAGCAACAGAGTAATGCATATAGGCGCAATCGTAATTAGAGCTGGGATCACCTACCAGGAACAACATCGCGAGCATCCATGGCATCCTTGTACTCGATGAAGCCGAATCCGTTCATGAGCTTTATTTCGGTAATTTCGCCGGTGCCATGGGTCGCGAAATGGGCCTCGACATCAGCCTTGGTGGCTACGAAGGTTAGCCGGGTTGCGATAAGAACGCGCCGGATGATGCGCAAGGTTGAGCTTACCATTGCGAGGGAGATTTCCCAGGTACAGCCTGGTGGAGGATACCTCGGTCATTGTGGCGTTGAATATGATGCGTCCTTGGATAAACAGTCAGGGTCGGTCGTTGGATAGAAACAAAGGTTGGCCCAAGATTCCGGTCTGGATGGAGGAGAATTCGCGAAGGCGATGGTCCGCAGACCGGGCAGGGAGAGATGTCCAAAGGGTTTCCAGAGCAGTCCTAACGGAATAGCTGCGAAGGCAGAGAATGGGGCGACTGGGCCGGGGAGGACGAGGCTTCAACGGCACAGGCCGGCTTTGACCAAGGCGCAAAGATTGAGGTATACTGACGATTCAGGAAGACGAGATGCCCGGTCTAGTCGTCGCTCGACGTCTGCGAGAGGGGAATTGAATCGACGGGGGACGGTTGGTGGGCGGGAATATTATGAGGACGGGGATTTCGACGCTGACCCGGTCGGTCGAGTCGCGATGCGATTGGTCGGAGCAGAGATGGAATCTGACTGTGTGAGAGGTCAAGGGCGCAGGATTCGGAAGAGGAGGAAGAGGAGGGGTTCTGGAATGGTTGTGGTTGTGGTGGTTTGAGGAGAATGGGACAAGGTGAGGTAGGTAGGTAGGTGTGGTGGTTAGGCAAATGGAAGGTATTTGATATTGCTTAGGTAGGTTGGCATCCGTACCTCAGGTAGCTACACAGTAAGGTAAGGTAGGTACCCTTGGGCAGGCGGTAAAGTTCCTTACCTCTGCGACGGGAGGTACCGCGGTACAAACAGTGGGTACCTGATAAACCTATGTTCCTTGCGATTCGGTAGGCAGGAACTTAGGAAGAAGAGGATGAGAAGGAGCCTTATTTCTTCCTTTTCCTCTTGAATGGAAAAAAAAAAAAAGAAGGAGCAGGGGAAACAGCAGGAGGCTAGGAGCTGTGAGTTCGAAAGGAAGGAGGGTGGAGCGAAAAAGAGAATCAGACATGGGCCTGGAGGGGAGGCGAGGAGGAGAAGACTGAATCTGGGCGTGATGGGCCGCCAGCCGCGCCCCAGAGCACAGCTGCGGCCTTCTGCTTCTGGTCCCAAGGTACCTTTGAGCAATGAGGAGAGCGCCTGCCCCCCCCCCCCCCCCCCCCCCCCCCCCCCCCCCCCCCCCCCCCCACCCCCTCCCCGTCTCTGCCCCCCCCCCGCCCCCCCTCCCCCCCGCTCGCCCCGCGGGGGCCGGGGGGGGCCCCCCCGCCCCCCCCCCCCCGGCGCACTAGACGTAGCATCAGCCAATGATCGCGTTTGATTCAGTCTCCTCGACCATCGTGATCCTGGCTCGTACCTGACGATGGTGGGAACCTGAGGTAGGTAGGGAACCTCACCTCACTCCAAAGGTACTTTTTGAAGGTACACGAGCTCGGGTTCTTTCTTTGAGTCGCAGAACAGCCAACACCTTGCTTTCTTCATCACTCAAAATACTCAGCCAATCCCGTCTACCTAAGAGCTCTTGTGCCCAAGTCCTGAAGGTATCATTACCCTAAGAGTCCATCTTCATTGATTCACTCATTCATTACAACAGCGATGGCCTGAAAACCCCGGGAAGATGAACCAAAAGCCTCTGGCTTGTTGGACATCTCACCTCGAGGAAGGAACCTTGCCGTTCAGCCAGATCAGTTACATCGCTCTAACCCGGCTCAGGTACGGATACCTCGCCAGACCAGGGTCTGCGAAAGGGGAACATCATGTCCGAGGGTTCGCTTTCATCCGATCAAGCTTCCATTCGGCTCCACGAGTCTATCTCACCAGAAATCTTGTGGCTAAGAGGGCAGCCAACTTTCGTTCTTGTTGTGTTGCAAAGTCTAGACCTCATCTCGACTCAGCTTTGCGACAAATCCAGGGGAAGTCGCTCTATGCGCACAGGTACCTCACTAAAGGTATTCATACTGGTCATTGATCACGGCTAAAAGAAAAGGCGTTCCAATTTCGGGCTAGCTCATGCACGTTGAATTTGACACTCTTCAGTTTGAAGGCCGTCACCTGTGGCTAGCTCCAACGGTCACTGTGGCGCTTTCCCTCCGCATCCTCCTTCTTCTTACGTTTAATTTCTTTTGTTTCTTTAATGGATCCAACTGTCCCAGAGAGGAGGAGAATAGAAGGAGTCGCCGGCGCAACTTCAAACTCCCCTTAACGTCCCAAAACAGAGAGGGGACGAAATAAGGAAGATCTCCGTCAAGGATGACAACCTCCTCTTGGCTTCGGTCCTATTCCGATTGCCAACATCGCACTGCCCAGCCGGGCCTTGTATCCACGTTGGTTACAAAGTGAACACGGGATGCACCAGTGTTCGGCAACTATTATCACAGTAGAAAGTCTCAGCGAGAGACAGAGACAACAGAGACACGCCAGGCGACCTCGTCACCAGATCGGTGCCACCCCGGCGCTCTGGCACCCCCCTTTTTTCCCGTACGACCCTCGCTACATTTGGTAACCAAGCCCAGGCAGTTCCAGGACCTGTTCGTTTCACCAACCCGCAATAGGACAGTCGACACCAGGCAACGTCTCAATTCATAGTCACATTTGAAGAGAAAACCAAGCCGAGATTACCGTGACCATGAGGAAAATCGGAAGATCAATGGCAAGGAGCCAAGTCTGCCAAGACAGTTCGGATACTGCAACAGGCTGACTTTACTCGATACGTTGTGACTTGTGGAACGAACCAACTTCCCTCTCCACCCTTTCTCCCGCAACAACTATCCATGGCAAATCAGGGATGACTTGAGAGAGCGAGTCGGTCGCGCGCATGCCATCCGATTATCTTACACTACTTTGACACACAATCTGATTAATCATGGTCGATTGATTGATAGAATAGATACTTGGTTGTCGCCATATCACCCAACCAAGCTTCACAATCCGATGTGCGGTACCACAAACACGCAAGCTAAACCCATCCAAGACGTGACGAACGTTCGGTAAAAGATACACCCTGGAGTAATACCGAGTATTCTTAATCATCAAAACCTCCACCAAGCCGTCCGCTCTGAGGGGATGGTGGGACCCCGAAGCCCGAGGTTAGCCTGGCCTCGAAACTCAGACGGCCCAGCAAAGATATCTATTATTCGCATCCGACCTGGTTCCGTAACAGAGACGGGCCTCCTTACTCCTGCCTATTCCACACATATTCTCCTTTCCTCTGCCGACCTATATGTCAACGGACAAGCAAATCTAAACCACCGCTCTCGCGGGTAGGAACTTCAGACTTATTGTCTCATGAGCCAAGGTGCAATTTCCTGTGCTGGCTTTCGGATCGCACGCTTTTAAGGTTGTCACCATTGACTTGAATGTGTCTTGAGCTTCATCAATCTCGCGCGTGTGGGGGTTCCTGCCTAGCTTCTTTATGTAAGTTTACGTATCTAGTTGACTAGACAATCCATCGCGATTCCTGGGGAACCGCATAACCTTCCGTAGGCTTCATAGGACACAGTCTCGTGCCTCTTGTCGCTTCATTACATCTTTCCGTGAATAGATCCCTGTCAAGACTTTTGCATTATATGCCACTTCTTGGGCCATCCGCCTTCCTCTCTCCTGACATGAGGGTGTATAAGTATGTATGTACTTCCGGAAGAAGAAATATCAAACCAGACGCCTGCTCATGCAACCTCATAATCGTTTCCGGCGTATGCCGCCGGTTTGGGCTGAATGATCGTACTCCCATCGCCGCATCACCTGTAAACACATCCGAATGGTATCAAACTGACCAAGTAAGCAAAGCCTGCGCGTCTTAACCAAACAAAGTTTCTATCAATTCATCCATGAACGTAAAGGCTAAGTGTGCGCTGAGAAAAGATGTCTTGTTAGCCACGTGACAACCAACGGCAATTCAGCTTTGCACCGACAACTTACTTGAGTCTCGAATTGTTGAAGGTTGCGAACACACGCCGGCTGGCTGCTTGTGCATTCACTCTTCCGACAACGCTTCCTGCTAGGTCGGGTATAAGAGTAGCCAACATCAAGCTGGCTTCCGTCCTCGTCTTCTTCTTCTCTGATGCCGTCCTCGGTTGCTTGTTCTTATTCATTTCACCACCGGGCCACATGCTATCCTTGAGCAGGGCGATGTACTTGATGATGGCATCTTCCTGTACAAGCATCTTGACATTGTCTCGAACCTTGCGCTCGATTGTGCCGCCCAGTAGCTGTTGAAGGACAACAACCACAGCACGCCCTCGAAGCCAGTTGTTTCCTCGGTTGAGTTCAAAGACTTCTAAGAAGATGTCGCAGATAGGCTTGATGAAAGACTCTAGCTCCTTGTTCTCGAAAGCGTTCAGTTCAGCCTCGGCCTCAGCAGCGCTGACACCATCCTCGTTAACAGGTAGTGGCATAGCGTTCAGCTGGTTAGTGGCTGCTGCGATGAGATTCTGACCAGCCACAGACAATTGATCCAAGACAGGAATGTTGCCGAGGATGTCTTCCATTCCATCCGTAACGGAGTCGTAGAACCTTGTGATCATGTCTTTCTTGTCCTCGCGATCCACAAGATCTTGGCCTTGCGCTATCACACTTTGCGACAAGAATGCTCGCAGATCTCGACTCCTGCACGCCTCTGGAAGCTGAAGGAGATCTCGGAGATACTTCTCAAGGGCCGTCCGTCGTTTGCGTAGAAATTCACTCTGGAACTTCATAACCATCCTTCGCCTGGGAAATTCTAAGTTCCGAACAGAAGGATATCTTGAGCGAAGTCTCTGATGCAGATCGTGGAACTCGCTATACCGGCGAGTAACCATCCATGTCGCGGCTGGCATCTTCTCGCCAGCATCTCTTTGCACCTCGATCACATACAGGGCAAATTCCCTTCCATCGTCTTCCTTGCCGACTTGGATGGCCTTGATCTTGATCGTTGACCGCCCATACAAGCTGTTGTCGCTTTCTTGAACAACGTACTGTTGCCTTTGAAGTTCTTTGCGACGGATCTCACGTTGCAGACTCGCCTTGGACTTCCGCAGGATACGGAGCTCAGCCGTGTTGTTCGTGAGGTCCGCCTTCTTTGTTAGTGACTCGACAATAGCATCTTGTGCTATGAGGCGGTCAATATCATTGGACAACGCCGTGATAGCTTCTGCTAGCCCGAGGTCACCAGGGGCTGCTTCCTGGATTTCGTCCTCAACATCGCCTTTTGTTTCTTCCTCTGGATCGTCTCGTTCGTCAGAAAGGTACTTTTCCTCATCACCAAAAAGATCGTCATCTACAAACACTCCAATGCGAGATGCCGCACTAACGAGGCCAAGAGATGCAAGGCTTGGTTTGTCGGTTTCCTTGGAGGAAGCTGCAGGTCTTGACATTTCAAGTGATCCACGAAGGGATTCGTTATCTCCAGAAAATAAACTTGACCTGTCGACTTGATCATCCGCCCCAAACAATGATTCTCGAAACTCTTCAGCCGTTTGCGGCCGATTGTCCTCCATTATGTTGTTCAGAGCTTCTTCCATTGCTTGTACCACGTTCGTATCTGGCACAGGAGGCTTGCCTGCGTCCTGGTCAAGACTAGCGACCGAGTCCATCATGCCCTCCTGATCGAAATCGTCGTCGTCAAATAGCGGGGTTGAAACATCTTCCTCGAAAGAACGACGTTGCTTAGAGAGCGATTCAGAACCGTTCCCGTTTAGAGCGAGGCTGGCCAGATCCGATGCAGAACCAGCTCGCCTTGATAGCGGTCGTGTTAACCTTGGGGCTATACGGGTGACAGGACTGGGCTTGAATTGGAAGGAATGAGAGCTTCGATGCGTCGGTGGGTGTGCTGGAGTAGACGCTGACGGCTCTGCAACGGGTAGTGGTGCACTTTTCGCCGACGCTTCTTGTGAGGCTAAACACTTGTAGAATAGATCAGACTTCTTGAAGGCCTGGAAGAATTGGGCTTGCATCGCGTCCAACACAGCTGTCTGGGCCCTCAGGATTGCTCTGCGAGCCCTGTAGTACTGCTCGGGAGTGGCTATCTTGCCGGCGTTCAGGAAAGCGCGCACCTCATCTCGGGAGGCTTTCGAGACCTTCAATTCGGGTTTAGATAGATATGCGTGGTCAATCTGGCCCAAATCCTCACGGTCAGAACTGGTCCACATTGGTAGATTGGACGGTAGATGCTCGTCATCTTGGCCCTCATCCTCCAAAGGATTGCGAAAGCCATCAACAACCAGCCAAAATTGGACCAGAGGCATCATGTGGTGACGATCCATGAACTCCATGAAATACGACAAGCCTGATGCATCTCGGAGCAGGTCAACAAGAGATGCATGCTCTAGCTTGGAGGGTGCCTGAGGAACACCGGAAGGGCGGGCGGGCAAAGTCGCGGAGGACTGTCGACTTCCACCGGCAGCAAGAAGCTGGACGCGTTCATCCAGTAGTCGCTTGCCCATTTCTAGTCGTCTGAGGTAGACCTGATCCTGATTTTCCTCCAAGGAATCCCGCTTCAGCTGGCTCGCGACCTCGCTCCGTAGCCGCCTTGCATCCGAGAGATTGCCGACTTTCCGTATAGCGCGGATGAACTTCTCAAACTTTCTCTCACTATCGGTGGGCGAGAGACGGGGTATAATGGCAGCCTTGCCTGATCTTGGTGCTGGAGAAGCATGTTGATCCAGCGCCGCCCTGAGCTTCCGGACTGTCGACCGATCTTGCAACATCGAACGCCCGTAGTTTTCCATAACTTGATTCCAGGTGTCCGGCTCGGCTAGGATTTGCATTACGGGAAATAGCACAGCGCAGGCGACGATCTCTCGGATGATGCTCGAGACGGCTCGACTGGCAAGCATGTTTGGCGGTAGGACTTTTGGCAGAATTCCAGACACCATCTTTCGTAAATAATCTTGCTGCACGAGCTTTGTGTCGGGGAATGACAACGAAGCTGCGGGATGGAGCTTCCCATCCTTGTATTTAGAGGCAATTGCGAGGTCCAGCTCCTCCGATTCCGTCACCGATCGATTGAGTTTCTTCCCTCGGACAGCTCGCTCGGCCTCGTAGAAATCGCGGAAATGGGCGTTGAGCATCGGTACGATTCGAGTGGTGACGATGTCGACGAGGTCAAGCTCCAAGAGGCGCTCTCGAATGTTGATGAGGGCATCGCGCACAGCTTTATCGACCTCGTTGGAGAAGACTGGGTTCTTGCTGATGTTGGAATACCACGAGCTGACAAAATCCCGTATGATGAGTTCGAGGAGGTCGTCGAGGGCTTTGGATATGCGTTTGGAGTTCGGGTCGAGAGCGACTTTCGTATAAGCCTGTCTTGTTTGAAGGCTTGAGACCTGTCGGGCCCAGGCCTTGGGTGCGAGGAATGCAGGGCCATTTGGTCGCGGGGATCGGTGTCGCAAACCGTGTCCGAAGCCGCGCGACGTAACGAGGACGAGGGCGAGAAAGGCGACAACGGTCAAGATGACCCCTCCAACCAAGGCGTATCCTACCCATCTCAAGACCGGGACCCAGCTAACAGCATAGCCCCAGGCTATGAAGCATGTGACGGCGGCAAGGATCAGTTCTCTTCCTTGCAAGGCCATATCCAGATCGGTTGTGAAGGGCGATAGGCTGTCGCTACATCGTACGTCGTCGATAACTGCGGTACTCTCGGGAGCTGCTGGGTTGGGAGATCTGGAGGAAAGGAAGAATAGGTCGGCTTGGCTGGGGTTTATCGATTTCAGGGGACGTGAAGGTGCGGGTCGAGAGACACGTGTGGATGGTGGATGGCGGATGATGTTGAGGTGTGACCGTTGGACGCTTGTTCCCGGTGCTTGCAAGGTGAGGGAGCACCTAGGCGTGTACCTCGGTGAAGTGTACCTGACCTCACCGTACTTACGTGCACATTACCTCAATTTGGGAGGTACCGTTTGTACTCTGCATAGCAGGTACAGCAGGGTACCTAGGCACTGACCTCAGAATACTAGCGGCTTTGCAATACTCTTACCGTTGCTGTAGGCGCGCAGCAGGGTTGGGTGCATGAGGTGAGTCTCGGTGGGGCCCTGCCACTTGAGGTACCTCCGTATGCTTAAAATGCGCTTGCCTTTCACCGGAAAGCTACCATTGGGGCATGAGTTGCGTCGAGAATAGAGTTGGATGTATGCAACTATGCGGACTTTTTTGCTAGTGCATGAAGCTATAGCGGTGAAAAGCCCATGGGACTGAACGTATTGTAAATAGCCTCGACCATCGTCGAGCTTGCATGTACGATAGTAAGAGTTAAACATAAAGTGGCCTGTCAACGGCCTCTGACATACGTATTTTGAAGTTCAGTTCTCCATCAAGACCAGGGCACAACATAGTCATCTCTGTGAATCTACGACAAGAGGAAAGGGGTATTATTTGAACTTTTTCGAGCCTCAGCACCGGAGTCTCTCTTCCCAGAGAGCCATGCCGCCATCACTCTGGTCAAGTCCTTGCCATTCACCATGGAGGATCTTCCAGCCTGCGGAAAAGCGCAATGTGCTTCTGGCCCTGATTCCGCGTCACCTTCTTGCTCTCCTCCGTCTCGGACGCCATCACCTTGACACACTCGTCCGCCTCCTGTTCTTCCTCGGACACACGCTCGAATGCAGGATGGGCATTGAAGTGGCCCACCATCCACTGATGCAAGGGTTCGACGTCTGTAATGGTGTACACGATGCCTCCTGGGCGCAGCGCAAAGGCGTATTCGGAGTTGAGCGTCGTTGATACGATTCTGGCTTTGTGTTTCCGTGCCTTGAAGTGCGGATCGGGGAAGCAGATGAAGATCTTGGAGAGCTGTGCTTTTTTGAAAAAGTTGGGGAGAAACTTCATGCTGTTGGCTCGGAGGCAGCTGATGTTCTGGTACCCGCCAGTCTCTTGATTCTGAACTCTGAGGGCCTTGATGCGCTCCTGGACATATTCGGTAACCGAAGTGCGGATCTCGAGGCCTGTAGAGGGAAGAAGGGTCAGCACACTCACCGGTTGCGAGCTTAGAGAGTCCACCTACCGAGAATGAGGGTCTCTGGGAGGATCGGTGACAGAGCTACGGTCAAGCCTCCGAAGCCGCAGCCAATGTCAACAACCTCCACATCCTTCGTTAGACTGCGCGTTTTCGGCTTCGAGGCATCCAGGGTCATGGATTCCGTGACTGTAGGATCGGTGGAGGGAGTCTCATCGTTGGCTGCGAAGGCGGGATAGTACTGCGTCCAGTTCATGGAGTCTGGACTGGCCGGGCTTTATTTGGGAAGGTGACAGTTAGCGAGAGAGTAGAGATCAGAGGGCGGCATGACCATTGAGACTCAACTAGACTAATTGATGGTCCGAGAAAGGGTTTGCATGGGCGCGTTGGCGGTAGAACTTCTTTTTTGGCAGTTCAGCCACGCCATCTTGGTTGCGCGCATTGCGATACTCCTCCCTCTTTGTGGTTTTGTTTTTCTTTTCCGGTCTACTCATGGCCAGTCGCTGGTCGAATCCGATCAATTACCTATGAAAAGAGCCGTAGAGAATGATTAGAGACGTTCAAGCTGTCTTCGGGCAGAGAGACGGCTTGGGTGGGGAGTCGTCTGGTCTGCGCTCAAAGTGAATATTTGGCCGCCTGAAAATCAAAAAGTTGCGATGGGAGCGGGCGGTGATGCATGGCGGGGGACGATGAAAGCTGCCGATTGGGCAGGCGGTGAAAATCGACACTCGACCTCCCCCGTGAACCTACCTCAGGGTATCGGTACCTGAGTGATAAGCGATAAGAGCTGAAGGCCCGCCCGACGCACCCGTGCCCGCTGCGGGTTCCTGGCTGCGTCACTCGTTCCGGGTGATCAGCCACCCGCCAGTGTACCTTACAACCTAGTTAAGGTATGTTTTCCAACGCTGAAGAGGGGCCGAGGGCGCCCCTTTTGCCATCCAGAACACGACGGGAGGGTTTCCTAGATACAGGTGTAGGATATATCAGTGATGGATTTGTGAGAGAACAGAAAAGGCTCAGAAGGGAGCGGGGTGACTAAACTACCTTGGCCTTAAGGCATGGGAAGACATATAATATAGCCCCAGCTTCCATCGAATGGAAAGAGGGGGGGGGGGGGGCACTCTCGGAAGATTACCAAAATGCCTTGTCACTTACAGAGTGGGAAAGTCGTTGCACCTTGGCCGCTTGATCTGAACTAAACACTAAAACGTGACGGAGGCGTCGGTCGGCCATCCCATGCTCTCTCCGCGCATCCTCATAAGCATCTATATCAATGCCTCCCTTTGCCTGATTATCCACCTCGGCACCCAACACCTGACTGTCTCACGACTGGCCCGCCCAAGAACATGGCCGATGGGAATATTTATTAACATAGAGACCCCCCAATTGCATCCCTCGGCGCAAAGGGTCCAACATCCCCAGCAACGACCCTCTACCTGATTGCTCAATCACGTCTCGTCATACCACTCTCAACATCCCTTTCGCTACCTGCCGTCAGACTACCTTAGATTTCTGCCGTTACACGCGCGACTGCACCAACCGACCATTGCGATTCAAGAACACCCCGCCGCATTACTCCCTCCCGTCATTCTCCCATCATCGTCATCTTTCTTCAATCAATACCAATCTAAATAGCCAACGGCCCTCGCCGTTGCTCCCGCAATCCCCTGATGAATACTCACGCGCAAACCGTCTCGTGGTACGACACCATGATGACCTACTCATTACTACACTCCGACTATCCTACCATTGTCAGATACATTTCAGGCGCCTTTGTAAGCCCAGTAAAATTCATCCCAGCCGCCGCGTCGCTAACACTCCCTCAATAGATCGCACTGGGATTCTGCTTCTTTGGCCCTATCCTCCTCCTGATCGGTGTAGACATCGCTATCTACACCTATAGAATATGTTGGAGCCGTCCATGGAACCAAAACCAAAATCAGACGTCTTCGCGCGAGCCGAGGCACCTGTCGCAACCGCAAAAGGCACAACCGCCGCCACCACTGGAAGCCTCGGGTGGAACGACGGCCGTCCCTTCGACAGTGACAGATTCAGCGCGGAAACGTATACAGCATCCGAGCGAGTCCGGGACCGGGCACAGCCCATTTTCTGGGTAGAGCGAATGCGAAGTTATGATCAAGGGGCTGTGCTTTGAGCGCAAGGTTTTTGCGAGAGACTAGAGCAGTAGCTCAATGGGCGTATAGGTCACGGTTGCGTAATGAGCTGCGAAAAGCGTTTCTCTCCTGATCCAGCGTTTTTTTCCTTCTTTTCAATGTGTCTACTTTATCGGGCTCCCAATCGTATCTGGGCAGTTCTCATGGCGGAAGGGGAGGCTCGCTTCTCGTCTCCTTTGTTGAGGTTCCCTCATGAATGGGATGTCCTAAATATTTACTATGAAGCGACAGGGGCAGCAGACACGAGTACTAATACGGAAAGCTACCTTACTCTTGCATGGAATTTCAGGGTGCCATAAGATTCCAATTGGGCCTCCTAAAATATAGATCCGTAAACAGAACTTACGGGAAATAGCAATGTTTCCAAGGAACACGAGTAGTGGATGGTTTCAAATTATTTGAAGACATCATTTCTAGGGTACCTGGAGCTCTGTTCTAGGGTACCTGGGGCGGTTCAAATTCTGTTTCTTGCTTTGAGGTAGCACCTTGGTGTCGCCTGCCCGACGTCCCCGCTATTCCGATAACGATAAGGGACTTTGGGGTGGGATTTCCACAGCGCTCACTGCGCGCGCATGCGTCCAGGCAAGATCCTCCCACCTACACCACCTCCTCGACGAACGCCACCATTGTACACAGCGACGTCAAACATAGCAAGCATTCCTTTGGGTTTCTGATCAACCCGAGTGATACTCTCGGAGCACACCAAGATGCAGCACACCAAGACCCCGCAAGATCCAAACCTCTACGGTCAACCGCCGCCCAAGAAGCGCAAAAACGACACGGCCCTCGGCAGCTCGCTCGACTTCACAGCCCAACTCACCTCCCTCATGTCGGCCACGCCCTCCTCAACACCCTCCGCACCAGCACGGCCTCGACCCTCCAAGGCACGATCAAGCCTCTTTGGCGGGAAAGGAAGAGATAACGACAGGCAGAAAAAGAAATCCGCAGACGCAGCTAGCAGCAGCAACAAGTTGAACCTAAAAGACCCGCTCGGCACGGAAGAAGAAACGTCAAACCTCGCCAGCGCACGGCGCAAGATGGAAGAGAAGGCACGCCTCTACGCAGCCATGAAGCGGGGCGACTACGTCCCCAAGGAGAACGAGGCGGCGCCCCTCATCGACTTTGACCGAAAATGGGCCGAATCCGAGGACAAGAAGAACGGCCGCCGGGAGGATGCGAGCTCAAGCGGCTCCGACGATAACGAGTCCGACGGCGACGGCAACGGCGAGGACAACACAATCATAGAATACGAAGACGAATTCGGCCGTCTCCGCCGCGGCACAAAAGCAGACAAGGAACGCCTCGAGCGCCAGCGCCGGCGCGGCCTCCTCGGCGCCGAAGAGCTCGAACGCATGTCGGCCCGCCCCGCGGCCCCGGCCAAGCTGCTGTACGGCGACGCCATCCAGACCATGGCCTTCAACCCGGAGAACCCCGAAAAGATGGCCGAGCTGGCCAAGAAGCGGGACCGCAGCGCCACGCCGCCCGAGGCCAGGCACTACGACGCCGACAGCGAGATCCGCACAAAGGGCACGGGCTTTTACAAGTTTAGCAAGGACGAGGAGACGAGGCAAAAGGAGTTTCAGGGGCTCGAAGAAGAAAGAGTGCGGACGGAGGCAGCGAGGAAGGAGAGGGAGGAGAAGAAGGAGGCGAGGCGCAAGGAGATTGAGCAGCGGCGGAAAGAGGTCGAGGCCAGGAGAGCCAAGAAGATGGCTGAGAACTTTTTGGACGGGCTGGCCGCCGACATGAAGGAAGAGTGACGGTTGAGGAAGGCGGTGATTTGAAAATGATACCCAGTAGGCAGCACATTTGCATTATGAGAGCAAGGCCGTTTTGCCATACAATGTGGTTTCTTTCACGTGTGACTTTGAATTCCTCTATGCCTACCGCTCTACACATAACACTACGACTAAGATAGGAAGACTTGCAACATGTATAAATCTCTTTAGGTAAGTGTGTGGCCTACTCTGAGAGGAATCGGCAGGCTATGTAAGTAAACCTTTCTGCCGTCCTACAAGTGGCTTTTTGGGGGCATCTTTGCCCATCCATAGGTATTTGCCAAATATGTATACAATCGCCTGCCTAATTGCGCCTACTGAATGACGCCCATAGATGCTCATCCATATCTCAATTGACGCCCCCAAACAAAAGAAGTCAACAGCCGCATTAACGAACACAGACTGTTGACGCAAAAATATTGTGTGGTACATTAATCCGTACAGTAAATCATGGTTGTGGTTGTGACTTTGTCCGTCATGGTCAAAATGGGTGTTATGTGAACCACCATATACATCCACAGTCGCTAAGTTGACTTGTCCTTGATGGCCGGTCTCGAGGTGATACCAAGAGGCTGTCTTCGTGTATCCAACGTTTGCTCGAGTCTGCAATTGCTACCGTTTGCCGGTTTTCCATGATCATGACCTCAATTGGCTGGCCCTGATCGTCTAGTACGGGCACGGTGTTCTGGCCGTCATCGCAGACTTCGACTTGTCGGCAGTAGGCATTCTTCGTTTGGTCGAGCGAAACACGTCGCTCTTCAAATTTGATGACCTGAGGGTAAGGTGGTGGTGGGGCACGGCGTGGCCTATCAGTCGGGATTGGACTTGATTGGGGAGACTGGGTTTGCAATCCGCGGACCAAGAACTGCGTCGATGTTGAAGGAGGGAATGTTGCTGCCGCCGGAGGCCTGGACGTCGTAGTAGAAGGCTTTCTTTGATAGCTGTTATTCTGGGCAGGGTAGACGAAGACTTCGAGAAGGGTTCCGGGCCAAGTACAGATCCAAGGCCGATCGCCGGCCTGTGCTCCTTTGACCCCTTTCCTACTGAATTCAGACATACCAGGCGGTGGTCCATCCCATGACCCGCCTCGTTTGGACTGTGGCTGTTGCTTCTTGGGGGTTGAGACGACGCCAGGGAACCTATCTTCAGGTACGACCACGGTCTTGTTGTATGTCATCTGGGCGAACCATGCGGCGCCGCGGCCTTGTTCTGAGGTGTCGTTGACAAGACGCATCTTTAGAGGATCCATGATCAGTGGTGGTTGAGTACCCCACGAGAACATGTTGATCCTGGAGTTATCGTCGTGATCGCTGTCATTGAAAGTAGTAAGTTTTAAGGTGTAATCAGATATAGGTAGTTCATTGGCGATTCTGGAGACGCCCATGACGTAGCTGGTAAAGGGAATGTTGCAGGTCCAGGCTTGGGCTTGCGTTGTGTCGTTGAAGCAAGTACTTGGTGCCTGACTCGCAATGAGAGGCGGCAGACCGAAGGTACCAATCTCCATTGGTGGAAGATCCGGTGGAAGAGTAGCAAGGGGCTTCACATCAACCGTGGCTGTTGGGATGACCACTGGTATAGGCTCATCGTCCTGATGCTTGCCGGGCGGCTTTTTATGCTTGGCGAAGAATGTTCCGATGACAGCACCGAGAATAATACCCCTAGATATGGTTAGCGACATCAAACAGAGAAGGGAAGAATTTTATATCAACTCACATCATCACCAGTCCAACTGCCAACAAGCAGATAGCCCAGTAAGGAACGACACCAAACAACCTCTTCTTTGCCCTCTTCTGCCATTTGCGGTCGGACGCGTTTTCGCCCTTCTCGGCGTAGGACTCGGCAGCAGTGTTGATCTCGTGTTGGCTAGCAGTCTCATCATTCAGCGTCCGAGAAGATGTCCGGGATGGCGATGAAAGACGCAAATCCTCTCGTGACTCAAACTCGGGGTTGCGTGTCGCAAGTCCGATGCCGCCAGCGCCAGCAGGAATGGCGGGTACCGTTGCAGTCATGACAGTGACGGTAGGTTGCTGTGCCGGAGGTTGTTGCTGCTCTGGCTGCCGTTGTTGCTCTTGTTGAGATTGCACCGGAGGCGTCGATGATTGTGGTTGTTCACCAGGCTGTTTCCTTGTATAGGCCTGCTCGGGATACCGAGTGTAGGGCGGAAGCTCTTCGGTATGGCCCAATGGTCCGATCAGGTCAGCAGCTTCCTCTCCATCTGGCCCAATGCGGCGGTGATATCCATCGGAGCGACCAGCAAATCCCACGGGGATACTGTCACCATCGTTCGTGTCGGGGGTTACAGTGTTTTGCGTGTAGAGTGTATATGGGTGTGTCGGTCCGCGAGGCCCGGCGTATGATCTTTCAGACATGCGAGCGGTGTTTGACGTCGCGACACTGTTGGTCCGTTGCGGGTACATTTGGTACGGGAAGGAGGGTCCAGATGGTCCCTCGTAGGGGCTCTCGGACCTGATTATTGGCGAATCGCTCGAGGCACTGGAGACACGAGACATTGGGGCGCCGTTGGATTGGGATTGAGACGTCGAGCCATCGTGACGGAGGGCTAGCGGATCGTGGGAACGAGGAGGTTTTGAAATGCTGGAAGGTCGGGGTGGTGTGACGCGCTGAGGCACGGGAGATTCTCGTGACACAACCGCCGAGCCAGTCGAAGGGTTGGTTATCGAGTTGATGGGTTGATGGGAAGCAGAGACGTTGGCTGGGCGAAAGCCGTCCGAGATGCCCATTGCGGCTAGGTCGTAGTCATCATCGTCGGCGGTCAAAGAAGCCCTCACTGACATCCTGAGGGAAGCCCTCCGCTCGTTGCCTGCCTTGTCGTGGAATGGATCCATGGTGATGGTGATTCGATGGTCGGGTCTCGATGTCGACGACGAGCTGCGGCCGGTTGAGAGTGTGGTGGCACCAAGTTCACAACATGGGCGTCCGCCGCTGACCCCGTAGGCCCAAATCCAGATCCAGTCCCGGCCTCAACCCGCGGTTGCCTGCGTCGTTAACCCTCTGCCGATTGTGCCGCGCTCCGAACCAGTCGTCGCCCAAGATAGTCGAAAAGAATCGATCGAGTGAGTCGACAGAATTGTGATTACGAGGTTGTCGGGATTTTGGTGGTGAGTGGTGGACAGGTGTGGAATCAGTAGTGTGCAAGAAAGAGAGGCAGAGCGTGGGTAGTTGGGTCGTGGAGGAGAAAGAGAGGAATAGGCGTAGGACAGGGCGAAAGAGGGAGTGAGCAGGAGAGTGCGGGTGCGGGAGGGTAATACCAGACAAGGTTGGACGATTCAGGAACAGTTTGGGTTTGGGGTCCGACACGAAGCGTCCGGGACGTTGATTGGTGGGAGGCCAGGGGTTCCTCTTTTTTCCCTTCTCTACCGGCTGCGGAGGCAGGATACCCAGGGGCCGTATTCAGAAGCGAGAGAAGCCAACCCGTTGGAGACTTTCCTGCTGGAACCAAGAAACGACCGGGGCTCCCTTGACGGTGGAGAGGAAGTGGTACTTATGGGTACCTGGCCTTCAGGCACATCACGGCGTGATCAATCTGTATTGGAAGTGTTACCCAAATGTTGTCCAGGCCAGCCCGGGGGGGAAGGAAGAGAGAAAGACTCGAGAGGAAGAAGGAGAACAGGCTATGACCCAGATGTACTACGTAGTATGTACATACTGCGTGGGAGGCGTGGGCACCGGGCAGAGAAGGTGCGTGCTGGGTGAGTGACATGGAGGGACAAGAAGGGGAAACCGTGCCGTCTTTGGGAGCACTGAGCCGGGGGGCCGGGCGAATCCATCACAAAGACGCCCGAATACAGACAATCCATTGCTAAGGTCTAGGGAGTAGTGGTACAGCCGTTGTCTGTATGTCGCAGCAGCTGGATCAAGTACACTCTTCCGACACGACTAAGACGAGGAGCGTGTGGCCGTGTACGTGTATTCTGGCCTGGCGTCAGCAGGCTGCAGACAGCGATGATGGGAAGACAGGCTGGGCAATGTCACAGTCTCGTCGGAAAGACAAAAGACTGGCGGGCGGACGATGGGTATCTTGCTCTCATTGACTATCAACAAGATGTCGTAGTATCTATCTGTAGTGTAGTGTAGGTAGTCACGTAGTCTGCGTGTCTGACCTTTCCTCGGCGATCTCTCTGTTCTTCAAGAACAATTGCCCGTATGTACATGTACGGAGAGTGCTAGGCGGAATCCGCAAGTACAGCCCTACCTAGTAGACTGCAAAGTCTACTTGCCTTTCCTTAGTAATAACGGGCAGAGACAGAATCGAGGGTGGAGGAGACAGGAACAGCACCAATGTGGGACTGCGGACAGCCCTCGGCCGGCGCCTCCCTGAAGGTGCAGGTGCAGGAGTTCGTTTGTGTGTGAGACGGGTGGGGAGGTGCAGCATTGGCGTCTGGAGTGAACAAACGCTAAATAAGTCCAAATCCACCGAATCCGCCCCGCTCACTGCCCACTGCCCAGGTCCACCCAAACAGACTCGGTCGTTTATCACCGGCAGGGAAGGTCGTTAACTCATACCAGCTAACCTACTCCATACCTACCCTATCCGCCTTTCCGCACCTCAGTATCCGTACGGAGTAGGTAATACCTACCACTGCCTATATTCTACCTCACCTAAGGTCCATCATACATTGGATAGTAGTGGCACAATACGCAAAGCAAGGTATCCTTTCGTTCCATTCGTAGATCCATCTATCCGTAGATGCTATGATTACTCACCAAGCCGTCCCCAAACATTTGCCTCAAGGTATTCTCTCCATCACACATAGTAAGTAGACACAATACTACTGCGGGGAAAACTCGTGGCTCTACTGCGTATACATCACAAGAATAGACCGAGGAGAACATGGTCGGCTGCCATTCGGTGCTTCATCGTTTCTTCCTTGTCTGGCATTCTTCCCACCCACCCACAGCGTGATAGCGCCCACGCCCAAGCACAAATCCCGTAAGGAGTAACGTACCACGAGCGGACCGGGATCGTCCTCACCTTATCTGCAGAGCCGGCCGACAGACAGGTTGTCGAGACCTGTTGACCAACCAGTAATAGCGATCTTGTCTGATTCTGTTATACACTGTCAGTCAAGGGAAGTCCAAACACTTTACTTCCAGGTTGCCTCTTCATCTATCCGTACGGACGCCCACCACCGATTCACAGCAGGCATTCCAGAAACAATGCCACATGTTCTGCCCAGAGCGATCGTGTGTGATGAACCTATTTACCCGGGACACCGCAAACAGAAACCAAAGTTCTACTGTCCCATGGCTGAAGTTTCTCTTGACTTGTAAATATCGGCAGAGTACCAGAACTAGATTATCACCTCTTTAGGGCTCGGCCATCCACCGACCAGCCCTCCCAGAATGCGAGAAGGTGACCACGGGGATCTCCGAGCTCGCTTTCATCAAGTTGCTCCTGGTGATGAACTGGGGGAAACAGGGCGATTCTGTATCAAGTCGTGAACGAATGCCGATCCTGTCAGCAACACCAAACGATCCTTCAAGTTCTTCGGATGGACTGACGAGACCAAGTAGAGTCTTCGGAGTAAACTGGTACTACTGGGAGAGATGCTGTCGCAGAGCAGGGTTTCAGACGTTTGGCAAACAGTGGGGTTCCCGCCTCAAATGCCGCCGCGCCCATTCACTTGAGGCGCCAGTTTTGGCAGTATGGTCGCTGTCTACGGAGTAGCTGTGTGGTGTTTTCTCCCACCTAGGTCCAGCCTGTCAGCCCCTCGACTAGCCTTCCACGCTTCTCAGTCATGAGAAAAGGACTTGTTCCGGCTTGCAGTCAACGGAGCAAAAGAGTCAAAAGTGAAGAATGAGTGGAAGCAGGGACGTTTGTAGATCTCAGTTTGGCTGCCGGCGCGAGAGCTTGGCGCTAGATCCGAAACGAGACTAGCGTCGTGCCAGTCGGCTCAAGCGCTGCGGGCCAAGCGGTCTCTCATTCTCTGCCAAGCGAACATTCAACAGGGCATGTGGGGACCGAAAACAGACGACCTGGGCCGAAAAGCCTCTGGTACGAGAGTGACGGGATTACTATGGCAGGGGGCGAATTGGGCTTAGCGTCTGTCACTTTCTTCGCCGTGGACCGTGGAACGTGGGCCCCGTCCCCTGTAAATCTCATCCGCGCCTGCAGAGACCATTATGCAGGCAAGGAGGCCCACGACAGAAATTGGCAGATAAGCAATACTGCCCTTGCAAAGGCTATCCGCATTTTGCAGGTGCAAATCAAACAGCAATTGCCATTGACGTTGACTGGAGAGAAAGAGCAGTACGGAGTAAGATTTGAGGAATTCGGAGAGAGCTCGTGGTGTCTTGACTTTCCCGTCGTTGACTGGCTAAAGCGGATCCACCACTCCGAGTGGACAGAGAGTCAGAGACTACGGAGAACCTAGGGTGTCTTAGGTCAGGTGCGAACCGGGAACGTACCGCGCCCGGAATGGAATGTGCAATGGGCCCCACATCAGTGTGCTTCTCTCCGCCGGTCTTTTTCTTCTTGTCCAGAACATCTCAAGGGGCTCCAGGCTCTTTCCATGATTGTCTCTGCCACACTCAGACACAGCGCCAGACACTCGACAGGGTGCTCCCACGTACCTACCAAGACACTCATACCGGTATTGAGCTCGTCGATGGCTATTCAAGGCATCAGGTAGCCACCGTAGTCTATATGTTTCCTTTTCCAACATGGTGTACCGCCGATTGTCACGAGTATAAGGTACGGAATCCACTTGTTTATTCAACCGCCTTACCTCGCCAAAACCCGGCCTGCCAAAGTGCTTCCCGCTGTCTCTTGGTGGGCATGTCGGCTAGCGGCAACTGATCCTACATGACGAAGGATTCCCTATGATGTACGGAGTAGTAGGTATTCGTAGGGATACTTGGATAGCAACTCAAGTAAGATGAGCTCATGTCGCTAGATCTACAGTTACCTTTCCAAACGCCTCTTTTGTCCCTGTCACAATAGACACGCTGGCACGTTATCTGAATTAAAGATTAAGGTTCTGCTAACGGGGATACACATTTCAGTTTCCCCGGAAAGGCAACCGGCCAAACCTTTTGCGTCCGAGGCAAGTCAGAGTCGACTTGTCAATACCTAGTTCAAGACACCGAAGAAGCTTCCCGTCTCGCTGAACTTCGGTCACCGATGGCTGTTCCCTTACAACCGCTTTCGTCTCTTGGCAACCTACCTTTTTTCCTGACCTAGGTATTTCTTCCCCCTCAGAACCTTGTTTAAGTTGTTTGCCTGTTTACATTAGTCTGTTGGGAAACCCGAGTTGATCTCAGCATTTCTTGTCAGGCATGGCCGTGTCAACAACCCCATCTTGCCAATCTGTCCCGGACACTGAGTGACCCATCAGTTTGCAACGCTGACTCGCACTTTTCTATTGCCACTGAGAAACTGCGGGTACCAGACAGATATTGATTATTATTGACCATCTTTGCTACGGAGTAGCTACGATATCTTTATCGACCAACAACGGCAGAGTCTTTAACCACTTGGTCTCTTGCTATCAGAGCTTTCCTCTGTGCTGCCGTTTACTCACGCTTATGGATACCAGGGCCACTATTCCTGGTCTCAATCGGCGCCGCTGACGGCGACCATGTGCCATGGGCGCCTCTTCAAGCCCTTGGCTTGCGGATTGTGGATACGGTTCCTTGCCAACGGAAAGCCCCCGACTTCCCCGTCACCCGGGATGCTTGATGACTTCACCTCG
Source organism: Colletotrichum tamarilloi (assembly GCF_030869305.1). Classification (NCBI taxonomy): domain Eukaryota; kingdom Fungi; phylum Ascomycota; class Sordariomycetes; order Glomerellales; family Glomerellaceae; genus Colletotrichum; species Colletotrichum tamarilloi. Next base: position 142,843 of record NW_026849395.1, read on the forward strand.
ACTTTCGTGATACAGTTGGTCCCTCCGCTCTTCGTCTCCTCTACTATCAGTTGATGTCCGTATCGTACTCACGTTGCGCCGTATGCAACGTTCAGAACGGCCAGCGCTGTGTCCATAACAAGAGACATAAAAGTGCAGTCCTGGGACAGTTGTCTATCACCATTAATATCCTAGATTACAGATACTACATCACACATTCATAGACAACTATAACTTATCCGAGTTGACGAACATCCCACGACCATGCGCGTCTTCTTCCTCGTTACCCTCAGCAACGCCAAAGGGCGCATCCCCGTTTGCGATACTTACTCCTTTTCTGTTTCTAGTTACTTGTACCTGTTCGACTATGCGGCTCCGATCAATTTGCAAGCCAAGGTAACCAAGCCCGCGGGCTTTCCAATCAACCAACCCTTCAGGCGCTCGACCCTTCTCAACGCTGCTTTTCTCCCTCAATCGCCGTTCTTGGCTGGGCCAGTCACGCCTTGCGGCAACCTTCGGTGTGCAGCTCTTGCGACCAACAGGTGAGGCACCCATGCAGGCACAGAGTCAGAGTCGAAGTCGCAAAACACTCCGGCATACTGCGAGATGGATGCCTACCAGCCTGCGTCTCATCAGTCCTGGCACCCGCATACGAATGCATCATCCCATCATCTGTCTCTCGGAGCCGACCCCGGACCATGTAAGCAGCCATAGGCCCGCCCGCTGCGACCGCCCGGAGCTCTTCAGCCCACCTCAGCGTAGGATTTGTCGCCGGGTATGCTCAGCAGTGGTCAACGCCATCGGTAGTCTCCTCTTGCTTTGGACGGATGGGTGTAGCTTCGGCTATGATACAGGTCACATCTCCCTCCGTGCTCGTCCCATGATTTCGGTGTAACCTCCTCATCAGTATGGCATCTTTTTTGAACGATCCCATCCACCAGACAGAGTTCAAGAATGGCGATGCCTTTCAGCTAGCCTGCTTAGAAGAAGAAAGCGACCAGTCCCAAAATTGGCCTTAGTTGACTACCTGCGGGCTAGGCGTCTGCATTCTCATTCCTACGTGGATCGAGGCGACAGAGAAAGGGTTGCTGTGACCTGTTTTGTATGGTTGGGGTGGTTCGCGGCTACTGCACGTTAAGAGATATGTGCGGCCGAGTGGCTCTGATCACTCGATGAGCAGCCCCATTTTCATCCAGTCATCCCCCTCCTCAACCCCCTGGTGAGCAACAGCTGCAAGTGCTTCACGTTGTTGGCCCCAGGGGTCGCCTGATGCGGACAGGTTTCGTTGGTTGCCTGTTCTTCCTTTCCTCTGCATTTGCAGCCTCATTTTCTACTCCACATGGCCGGATATCCCAATAGATGTTGGTTACTGTCAACGGCAGTCGAGTTGATGACCGTAGGATTGCATTCTTCTCGATAGGCAACGTGCTACTTGGCCTAGATTGCTCTCGAAGCCAACAACTTGACCGGCAACAAGCTTGATTGATCTCACTCTAGTTGCTGAGTCTGGTACTGCATCGTATTAGTTGCAGTGGTGTGACTCCATATGTTCCAATCGCGGACTGGCAGTGAGTAGGGCAGATCATCCGTTTCTTTTCCCCCTCATGTTATCCGTACATCTTTTTTACGCTTTCTCGTTCTCTCGTTCGGGTCTGTCATCCCCTTACACCATTGTGCAGGCATCTGGTCTCGCATATGCGCTGAGTTGTGCCACTCGGCAATGGATAGCTGCCTTGCCTATAGTACGGGTAGGCAATTCTGGTGCCACCAGAAGCCGGAACGTGGTTCTTTTCGGTGCGCTTTGAGTTGTCTCGAAAGATCGGCGTGAAACACGGTGAATGGGTTAATTGTGTGTGTGTGCAGGGCTGCCGTGGAAGCAGGGCGGAGGAAGAAGTGCTTCTTTCTGCATCCCAAGGAGGGTGCCCAGGTGGGCTGTGAGGGTTGGAGGTACATACCTACTACCCCGCATGAGACGCCATCTCATAGCCTTCTTCCTATGTCGATACTCGGACACTACTGGTACTGGTCATTTGGCGATAGGGTAAAGGGGTACTTTTCTTCTTCGTCTTGGTTGCCAAGGTGAAAGAGACGAGACATGCACTTTACGGACCAGTCCCCTTGCCTTTGCACTTTGCATCGTGCATGAGCTCGAGCTTGCATGCAGCCATTGCTCTCTTGCTCCGGACACTAGCAATGAGACGAGGCGAGCAACGCTGACCAAACATGTAGGTAGCTTCCTTCACGACCTGTGTAGGCATTGCTCAACCGACGCTGCCTGCAATGCCCCCGTCGCCGAGTGCAATAAGTATTTGATCAAGCCCCATCCCGGACGACTGTCTGTGCAAAGCTCGCTTGTCGTTGTCTGCTCCGTCTCTTCTTCGGTGGTGAAGCAAAACTCTCCTGCTGCGTACTTGACCAGTAAGGGTACCGTCCCAGGCAACTTGTTCCCAAGTTCTGCTGTATCATACCAGGGGTGTTCCTTCATCTCTTCGCATCTCTCTATACACAAAGCTTGTGCTATTGCTTCTGTTGCTTGCTGCTTCTTGCAACCCATTCGCTCAAACAACCCAATTCAGCTTTAATTACCCGTCATTCCCAAAACGCACATCAGCCATGGCTCATCAACATCAGCACCACCGCTTTGACGACGCAGCTTCCGTATCGAGCTACTCATCCGGGAGCTCCTCCCGGTCGTCCTCCAGATCATCCTCCAGCTCGGGCGGTTCCAAAAAGTCCAGATCGTCCCAAACATCCCACTCCAACATCAAGAGCGACCACTGGACCGTCTCCTTTATGAAGTGGACGACGGGCGCTCCCCCCGGAAAGCAATTGGCCCTGCGAAAGACTAAAGTCTGCGACTACGAAGAGGACTGGGACTACGACGACGGCGGCGGCAGCGTGTACAGCGACGCGTCGTATATCTCCTACGCCTGGGTTAGCCCCAAATGGGACGACAGCATCTCCGAGATCGCGTCCCGCTCTAGTAGCCGATCGAGCGGTCGGCTCCGGAGGGAGCAGCGGGGTTCGGGCGGAGGCCGGCATCGGTTCCCGGTGCCGCCCGTGTCGTATCAGCCTCCTCCCCCTCCCCCTCCTCCGTTCAACCACCCGCCGCCTCCGCCTCCACCCGGTATGGCTCCCGGACCCGGGTTCCCCATGTACGATGATGAGCCTGCCTTTTTCGATGTAGATCCTGGGTATCACCAGCCTCCTCCCGCGGCAGCTTTCGGCGGCGGCGGTGATCCCGGTTTTGTGGATCTCAGTGCCGGAGGCGGTGGTGGTGGTGGTACTCACTTCCCTGGCAACCCTGGCAAGTACGATGATTGGGAAGAATGAGTCTGTTTTCCTAGTCTCTGAGAGACTGTGTGTTCTTTCTTACTTGGTTACGATTCTTGTACGGACATACGGGCAGGCGGTTTGTTCTTTTTATTTTTGGGCTTCGATTGATGATCGACGTTGGCGTTTGACAACAAAAAACACTCTCTCACACATACAAACTACCAGACTCCCCTTCCCCTCCGATTGTACCCAGAACATTTTTCGAAGGGAGAGAACAGAACCTTCAAGGAAATTGGGGAGGGCATATAATGAATTATGATGTCTGTATCTTGCTTTATTGTTGATGATATCACGAGAGAATAAGATTATAATACTGATGTGTTTATTCGCTTGGCTGAAACAATGCTTTAAAATGCCCACGCCCAATTGGCGGCGACTCTGTTTACTATCTGCTCTTTTTTTTTCCAACTCCATTCTGGAGTGCATCTTGACATACCTCAATAGGAGCAATTTATAGAGTCGAGACCAATGGTGGCCCTGGACAATCGAGACTGACGTACACAATGGATCATTGATCACAGCTTAAATTGGAGTATTCACAACGGCGACATGCCTGCAGTGATATCATCCTAAGTAAACTCCCGATGAATTATATTACCGGCAGACGGAACTAAAGGTGAGGAAAACGGCCTCGATGCGGATACCTACCGGTCCTGCGTCATTCGGGGAAGCCGCTGTAGCTAAAGCTCGAGTGTGTGGCTGAGCATTTCTGCGCTGTTCCTCGGCTCTTTGGAGTCTAGACCACAGCCACACACAGACTTCACAGTTGGCCTCAATCCACGCATTTCACGGAGCACCGCGTCCATATTGTCTTGATCTTGCGTCTCCGACTATGCAACTTGTGCAGCAAGTGCTTCTCAGCCGCAATGTAGTAGTATTCTGGATAGTGGATATCCTGCTTTTCCTCAGTTGGCAGATCGTATACTGCAGTACTTGCATATAGAAAAAATGACCCTCGGCCTCCGCCACTTTTGATTTGTCGTGCAGGAAAGCTACCGCAGCATGGTACTAGGTAGGTATCATTGTGGAAGGCTCGTTTCGCAAGCCAATCAACGTCTGTTTAACCCAATTCAAGCGAATTCTTTTTGTCGTAGACACAGGTCTCACTCCCTACACTTCTCTCCCCATTGGCTCACGAGGACCACCTTCACTTGAACCACTCATCTATCCCCATACTTTTGATGACTGCATAGAAACACCAACGTAGCTGTCTTACTTAGCCCAGATCTCATTCCAGAAACCTTAGTGGCTCGTCCATATCCACCTAAGACCTTGGGCCGCGCATTTCCGGCCATCCAAGAGAGCCCTGGGGTTTCTTCCCCCAGACCAGGTTCTATGTTCATCACTCAGCCTTACAAGTCCCAATACGTAGTAGTAGTCCTTAGCCGCAGGCAGCAAATGTTGCCTAGCATTTAGCGTCAAGTCCTAACTCCTTATTCCCCAGAAAAAAATACCCTCAAGGTTATAGCAGGACTTGCTTTCACGACTTTCCCTACCTCACCGCTATCCTAGCGCAGCCGGAGTGACTCAAACCATGCTTTTCACGCCTTCTCTGTTACAGGCGGCCTCAGCGACCCATCTCAAATTCCCATATGCTGACGACCCGAATCTACTGGGCCGGCTATGCTCATTGGTGTGTGATGGGTTCCGGCGAACTTACCCGCATATTGGATGTGGTGGTTGCAAAACCCCTGCCTAACCGGCTAGACTTGTGATCACGAACGCCTCGTTGACGTGGTTGCCTCCCAAGTGAATGGGTGTGTATCTTCTTCTGTAGTTCGACTATATAAAATAGCAAACGTCTCGCACATTCAAGACTTAGAGATTTCACACACTTCACTAGTTCGACATCCCCTTGTCTTTCTACTCCATACTATACAAGAGGAAGCATCTCAACTGTCTTACCTCTTATCATCAACGAGATATCTCAACCCAACCAGACCGATTGTATAACATAGACTCACATTGTTTCCCCTCGAGCTGGCCTCATTTTCTCAGCTTTTACAGACAATGGACACAATCACAGATACCGGCTACGCCGACCCCATCAACACCTCATCCAGCACGGCTCAGCCTCCTCCTCAACTGGCACTGCTGGACTTCTTCTTCCCAGGCTTCAGCGTTTTCACAACAGCCTTCCAAAAGTACCTCGGAATCGACCTAAATGTCTATATCCCCCTAGTGATCCTCTGCGGCGGCGCCACCTTTGCCTGGAGGTACTTTAGCGAGTACCTCTGGGAAAAGGTCGAGAAGCACCTCATGTCGACAGTCGAAGTCCGCACCGACGACGAGATCTACAACATCCTCATGTCCTGGGTCGCCGCCCAAAAGTTTGCCAAGAACTCGCGACGTTTCGTTGTCAACACCAACCTAAGCTCCCGTTCCTGGTTCCTCTGGCGCTGGGACGACGAGGAGGAGGAGTCGGACGAGTCCTCCGACGGCGGCCTCGTCGAGATCTCGGGCCAGAAGAAGAAGCCCCTCGCCTACACCCCCAGCTTCGGCAGCCACTCGTTCTGGTACCGCGGTCACCTTCTCCTCTTCAAGCGCAGCCAGAACCGCGAGCAGGCCTCCTACCTCGTCGTCAGCGAGCGCGAGGAGATTAGCCTCTCGTGCTTCGGCCGCAACCCCTGGGTCCTCAAGGAGCTCCTCCAGGAGGCCCGCGCCGAGTACCTCAAGAAGGACTCGCAAAAGACTATGATCTACCGCGGGAGCACCCGCGCCGGCACCACAGAGCCTACGTGGCAGCGATGCATGGCCCGCACTTCCCGGCCTTTCTCGACCGTCATCCTCAACGAGAAGACCAAGAAGGAGCTCGTCGACGACGTCGCCGACTACCTCTCCCCCGTGACTCGCAAGTGGTACTCCAACCGCGGCATCCCCTGGCGCCGGGGTTACCTCCTGACGGGTCCCCCCGGCACCGGCAAGTCCTCGCTCTCGCTCGCCCTGGCCGGCTTCTTCAAGATGCGCATCTACATCGTGAGCCTGAGCTCCATCTCGGCCAACGAGGAGAACCTGGCTACCCTGTTCGCCGAGCTGCCCCGGCGGTGCGTTGTCCTCCTGGAGGACATTGACACCGCCGGCCTGACGCACACCCGCGAGAATGGCACAGGAACCGGTAGCGATGCCGCAGACGCCAAGGACGGAAGCGGCGACATGGTGCCCGGCCAACTGACCGTAGGCAACGGGGCCAACAACACCAGCGGCCGCCTCTCACTATCCGGTCTGCTCAACATCCTCGACGGCGTAGCCAGCCAGGAGGGCCGCGTCCTGATCATGACCACCAACCACGTCGAGAAGCTCGACAAGGCCCTCATCCGACCGGGCCGCGTCGACCAGATTGTAAAGTTCACCTTGGCCGACGGCGAAATCATTGGTGCCATCTTCCGTGCCATCTACGCACCCCTCGAGGGCGACGAGGACATTGCCGCCCAGCCCCTCCAGGAGCACAAGCAACTGATCGGCGACGCTCTTGAGGACGACGACGACGAGAAGAAGGAAAAGCTTGCCGAGCAAGCCGCCGCCCGCACCGCAGAGATCGTAGCCGCCGTCGAGGCCCTCTCCGAGACTTTCGTCGCCCGCATCCCCGCGCACGAGTTCAGCCCGGCCGAGATTCAGGGGTACCTCATGAAGCACAAGCGCAGCGCCGAGGCCGCGGTCGCGGGCGCGGCGGAGTGGGTGACGGAGACGCGCAAGGAGAAGAAGGAAAAGGAGCTCAAGGCCGCCGAGGAGAAGCGGGCGGCCGAGGCCAAGCAGAAAGAAGAAGAGGAGAAGAAGCGCAAGGAGGAGGCCGAGGAGAAGGAGAAGGAGGCCAAGGAGAAGCGTAAGGAGGAGAGGGAGAAGAAGCGTAAGGCGGAGAAGAAGAACAAGAAGAGTAAGCGAAATAAGAACAAGGAGGCGGCTTCTTCTGATTCATCTTCTTCCGACTCGGATTCTGGCTCCGGCTCGGAATCGGAGGCCCCCGCCAAGGGTTCGGAGAAGAAGACTGCGGAGGAGCCGGTAGTGGTCTCGGGGGCCAAGGCCGAGCACGGGGCTGAGGATGTCACGCAAAAGCGAGACTCGGGTTACGGTACTCCAGTGGAGGTTTGAGAAAGCTGGAGCCCTGCATCACAATGTATTTGAGGCGTTTGTTTCTTTGCCGTTTCTGTATACTTCTTCTTTTGCATTAACCGGCGTCTGGGCGGCCGGTTTAGATGGGGAGATCCGGAGGAGAACTGCGATCCCATGTCATAGTGTTACTTCTTGAAGAGGGATCTCATTTGATTTCATCAAGTTTATAGAGAGTGGCATGTCTTGTGTCCATCTTGTTTTCAAGAAGCGATAGGCCAATGTAAATGGCATGAATCATAAAAACAATAGAACTGTGATTGTGATCAGAGACTTGAGCCATTGAATGCCTAGTAACCTAAATGACATTGCAACGGTAGTTAGACGTGAACACTTTGGTTGGCGTATCGACGAATGCAGCATTGACTGCCATCAACAATTCACAACTGTATTGTTGTGCTTGCTTGGGATGGGCCTATCATGTAGCGTCTCAAACTCTGACTGGGGTATTTCTAAGAGCTGAGCATGCATGTCTCATTTCATCACATTCGGCTATGTGGCAAAGGTGGGCTATTACTCAATATGGAGCCTGTCATTCGTGGTGGCCGACAACTCCTACCTGATGTGTAAAGTATTGCAGGCGCTACTGAACATTTATTCACGTCGAGGACGTGTCTAGCCCACCAGTATATCTGATGCAAAAGGACCCCCCCATTCATATTTGCTCCATCCCATCACTCATGTTCTGTCGGTCTCCCCCTTCTCAACCGAAATCCGACTCGAGCATCATTTTGCTCTTCCACCTCGCATGATGGCCGCTGTGTCCAAATCTGAGAAGGAACTCTATGAAGAATGGAAGAATACTCTGAAAAACGACAACCGCGACATTTCAGACCTATGGCAGGAAGCACTCAAGAATTACAAGGGCATTGTTGGGTTCGATTTGCAACGCAGCTTCGATAACGTTCAAGACATGATCAAGTTCGCAAACCAAGAAATGGAAAGATTCCATGATTACAGACACAACAAAGGAAAAGTCGACCGTTTGAGGAGTGCGTTTGCTTCCAGCCTGGGATATGTAGAGACCGCAGCCCAGATCCTTGTTCCAGCAGTTGAAGGAGCTTTCCCGCCGGCTGCTGCCATAGGGACGGCTCTGACGCTCATCATCAAAGGCTGTCGCAGTGTCACGGTGGACTATGACATTCTCGTCGTGTTCTTTGAGGACATGAACGGTTTTCTCAATAGAATCGCCATTTTAGAGACCAGGCTGCCCAAGCATCGAGCCTACCAAAACTGTTTGATGGAAGTCTTCGTCTCTATGCTTACCATATGTGGCCAAGGAAGGAAGTGTATCGACCTTCGCCGCTTCAAGAAATGGATCTCTAACCTGGTCAACGGTGACGGTGGCGAGCTCACGGAGGCAAGGGACGAACTGAAGAAGAAGCTGGACAATCTCCAGATGGCTACTCAGTTTGCGATACTAGCCAACACCGAGGCGAGAAATGATCTTATCAAACAGCTCGACGACAACCAAAGGTCACACGCCAAGCTACTTGAGAGTTTTCGGAGCACCATCGACAGCATCTACGACGAAACTCGGCTCAACGGCGCCCTTCTTGCACAGGTGCTGGAAAAGCTGTCTGAACAACCAGAGGAAGAAAAACAGCTGGAGATATCGCAGACTAAGAATCATGCGCCGTCAAGAGGACTCCTGAACGGTTTGATGGCAATCGGCAATAACGACTCTCAATATCAAGGTCTCAAACATACACACATCTTAGGTTCCTGCAGCTGGCTCCCTTTGGAGGCTCAGTGGGAACAATGGCATGAGATCGACGACGGAAAACGACCACTTCTTGTCGTCACTGGCTACCCTGGTGTCGGCAAAAGCCACTTGGCTGCAGCAATATATGAGAAGCTTCAGGAGAAGGCAAAGCAAGATACCACAGGGAACACATGTGTCATTCAATTCTACTTCAACAAAGATCACCACAGTCTGAGCTGTTTTCTTTGTGGTTTAATCACGCTGATTAACCAAATTGCCGAGACTAACGACGCCGCATACCAAATTTTGGACGCTCAGATCAAGAAAGACGAGCTGGGCTGTCTCGACAGAAAGGATTGGCGGCATCTTGTCGAACATCTACTCAAGCCAGTGTTCGAGCGAAGTCTCATGCTACATGTATTTGTTGTACTGGATGCAATCAATGAAACCACGCAGTGGTCAGATCTTATGTCCTTCTTGTATGAATGCATTGGCAACGAAAAGCTCAGAGTCTCCGTAGTTGCCACTTGCAGACTTACTGACATGATCCGTCTCCCTGATGGTATCACACGTCTTAAAATAGAAGTCACCAAGGAAAAACAGCGTCAAGATTTCAAGCTCTTCATCTGGGATAAGATTCAGTCCCTCAAACATCTGAAAACGTTCAGCCGCTATGTTCAACAAAGAGTCGCCGATGTGGTCGAAGAAACGTCCTCAAGTCAGTATTTCCCCTCCTTATTTCTCTTAAGAGGCTCATTACTGATTATCATTCTAGATATGCTATACGCAGGGCACCTGCTCACTTGCTTGGATGATCTTGGCCGTGAGGGAGCCGTACTGAAAGCTCTCAAGCAAAAGATGCCACACGGCCTTTTCGGCATGTACGAGACTCTTGTGGCCGAATCTCTGCGTCTTTTGCCCAAGAATCATCAGAAAGGTGTCGTAGCACTGCTGCAATGGATTGCGGTTGCTCAAGGAACCTTCACACTTGAAGAAATTCAGTCTCTAGCAAAGCATCTTTCACACGATAGTGCCCTCGATCTCGACAAGGTCCCTGGTCTCTTTTCCAAGTTTATCACGGTAGGAAATCCCGGATTCGATATAGAGTCACAAGCAGTTGCGAAAACCAGCCAGGCACAAACCATCAAAGATCTGACACAGAGAGACGACGAAAATGATGGGGACAGCATATACTACGGTGGTTCGCTTCCGGTCAGACTCAGGGAAAGGTTCATGCAGGGCTACTACTTCGAAACTTTTGGTCCTAATGAACCTCTTATCGTCGAATACCGATCAGAATTCTCGGCGTACCAGCGTTTCATGTTCTTGACCTGCACGGAGTTGGCGCAATCTGATCGAACAGACGTCGAGGAGGGACTGAAGCGATACTGTGCCTTGAATGCTATCTGGCACTGGTCAGGAATTAGCACCGATCGGCATACGCACGAAGAGAACGCTGAAGTTCTTGAGGCTTTTGCCAAGCTGCTTTCTAACAGAACTGGACTTTCCAGTATACTGCGACGGGCCGACGTGACGCATCCCGAGGGGAATTTCGAAAACATCAACGACGCCATCTTACACTGGAACCGAACCATTGAGAACGTAGATGTAAGAGATCGTCTTAGCCTTTTTGCGACCGAGTGGTGGCATGAAGTTGGCCAAAACCCCCCAAAGTTCCGTCTTGGCTTGGCCAAGGCATATCTGCTCGATGTATACCAGTCGGATAGTTTGCAAGACGCTATAAACTCGTGGAAGCGTCTTCTTTCCATACTAGAAAGGGTAAGTGCATCGATATTTGCAGCGATGTAAACGAAAAGACACAAGAAGTTGTTACTGAGATCTAGAACAGATTGGCATGAGCAATGATCTGATTTGTCAAGGTCGTGAAAACTTTCCTGAGGAGTTTGAGAATTTCAAAGATCAGAAGTCTTCCCACGATAGCAAGGCTGTTCTTGGCTGCTTGAATCTCTTCGATACAGAGTCCAAACCCGACGCAAGCAGTCACCGAGCGGTAGCGGAGCTTCTTCGTGCAAGCGGTCATCTCGAGCCAGCCGAGAAGACCTGCAAAACCGCCCTTAATCTTTCCAATCTCGGAAGTCAAGACTGATTTCAAGCCTCTTGTGTTCTTGTTGAAATTCAAACCCAAATGAAGAAGTACGATGAAGCGTGTCAGATCGCTCAAGCTGCATTCTTGGAGTTATCGAAACACGAAGTACCCGCGAAACTGAAGCGTGTCGTGTACACAACATATGGATTCACTCGAGCCTTCCAAAAGAAGTTTGATACAGCTCTGGAGTTCCTGGAAAAAGCTAAGGATTCGGATCCGGACGGCTTTACCCCAAGCGATCTTGATGACTACCTCCATGTCTCTAAAACCAAGGGAGCTGTGGCATGCATCAGAGTCTTGAAGGGCTGCAACCTCACAGAAAGAATGTCTTGGTTAGTTTTAAGGTATCAGGAAGAAAGATCGAAGACTCTCGACTTTTGCGCCCGCCTTGCCAAGCAGGCGAATGAACAGGAGTTTATCGTCAGCCTCTATGAGGAAGCAGTTAAACTCCTAGACAGACTCGACGCCGCCACACCCCTTCGGACGGACCTCGCAGTCGTCTATGCCGGGGTGTGCAATAACTCGGAAGGAGCCCTCCAAATTCTAGAGAAGGTCTTCGACAGCCGTGTTATTGGCCGTCGATTCCCGATCACACACGTCGATGCGAGAATCACACTTCTGACTGCGGTGGAGTTGATGGCCAACGTCCAGGTTGCGCTCTTCCAAAAGTCAAGAGATCCAGATTACAAGACGGAACGTCTCCGATCTCTTGCTGGCCTCATGCAGCGCCCATTTCCAATGCAATTTCCTAACCTGTCCACATCTTTCACCATGTCCTACCGGTTGGCTCTATCTTGCATGTACATGTCGATAGGCCCCCTGAAGAAGTTCCACGAAACATTGCAATCTATAACGGATGACGCTTTTGTTGGTCTTGGAGACTCTGTGGATTGGAACGACATTTTTTGTCTCTTCTACCTTGCACAAGTTCTTGCACTTCTCAGTCGAGCACTGAAAAATGATGAAGGACTCATCCGATATGCTCGAATTCTAGGCTCTGCAATATTTTCACAGCGGAACAGCGCACATAAGGGAGAAACACACAGTGAAGGTCTGGATTCTAATGGGCAAGAAGAGAAGACATCCGCTGCTTCTGTTGAAAGCAGCTCGAAAAACCTGGCAGACAGCAAGAGCGATATGGACGATCAGCAGCCTGTCCAAATTGTGGCGGGTCTTCGAACACATGAGAACGACGGCGAGAACAACACGACTGAATATGAATCCCTGGACGAGGGAGACATATTGGATAGCATCAAGATTCCGTGTGACTATTGTGAACAAATAAGTCAGCTTCGAGGTTGGGGAGGTCGCTCAGGTTATGTCTACCTGTTACCCGCGAGCAGCATATTCGTATGCGGAAATTGTCAGGCTTCCATTGCGAAACTTAAGCCAGAGTGTGTCAATTTTAAAGTCGGGCCCTTCCGCATTGTCGAGTATCGCTACCTCAAGCTTCCCATTGAAGGCTGGCGTGGGGTCAAGAATGGTATGTTGAGGTTGGACGGCGAAGAGCCGGTGCTATTCAATGACTTCTTGAAGAAGCTTCAGACAGAGGTGATCAAGAACGCCTGGGATCGGATTTGGTCTGGAGGGGTTTAGGCGTGGTTGCTAGGGAGTGTGACACTACTTCAGTCGCATGCCCGTAAGTCAGGGCAGCTAGTATGCAGTCAGTAATTGTTGAGAACTTTCGGGTGGCGGTCCAAACTTGCCTTGGTATATCAGACTAGATAAGTGACACTCAGCGAATGAACAAGTTTACGGGCACATTGACGACCGACTTGCCTAGCTATCTGGAGTATATGCTCAAGACTGAGTACGGAGTGCGCCCAGGAAACCGAGCTACCAACGACGCGAGGGCGAACTTGCCGATGCAGATGCAGCACCTCCTGTACCGGGCCGACATCGTCAATCTCACCAGGACCTTGGAAGCGGCCCTCACACATTAAGCGCGCAGTAGAGACCCCGGGGACAACCGCAACGCAACAGTGTTCATGCAGGGGCAGCAGGTGTTCGGGAGTATGACCTTTACACGAGTGCGATGAGCGTGGTCTGCCGTTCCCGTGGCAGCAGGAGTGCTGGGACTGGGCCGATTCTCCACGGATGTCGTCTTAAGCAGGCAGACGCCTTCACTGAAGGATTCCCTTCTAGATCTACTGTTTCATCTCCTGAGAGGATGGGAGGGAGATGAAATCCATATGGAGGGAGCGCAGAGGAGCGAGGAGCTACAAAGACTTGAGGGAGGTCTGCACGGGAGGCTCGAGACTGTTGAGGTTCGGTACAGCATTCCTAAGCATGGTAAAAGTGCCAGCGAATTGAGAGGGTAATTCGGCGGTCGGGAGCAGCACGGAGAGTGAAAATCGTAAGTCGATTGAGCGCTGCCATCATTTCGAGTTGGACTATTCCGCGTCTCAGAGATAACTAGAAAACATACAGCCATACTACTCTTAAAGAAGTTCATTGATAAGCATAAAGGACTTGGTAGAATATATGCGGAAAACATAATGAGATGTGAGGTAAGATTTGCTGCTTAGGAGGGGACAACACTGCCTACAAAAAGATGCATCACGAGAATGGATGAAAACATCAAAAACATACAACACCAGGTATTCGCTGGTCGTCACCGACCCAACTACTAATCCGGCCCTCATTGGCTTATCTATGGGAGAGCGGACGGGATCCCGAGTTTTCCAATGGGTATGGTCGTATGTGCCAGCATGAGCATGCTAAGTTGATAATATTTACAGACAGCTGTTCGAGTTACACCCGTAGTCTGCGCTGAAGGTTTGGAAGGCGAATGCTGACAACAACTTCGTAGCAGGCTTCTAGAAGCAAGTCACTGGAAAACGGGGAAGATGCAACTCTAGGGTCTCAGCGGCAGAGAAGCGGGCCAGCTAAGGCAGAGTGTCATCATCAATGGTTCGATAAACCTTGGATGGGTTGTGTCCTAGATGCATGCGGTTCCCGAGCTAATAGAACGGGGACACAATACATCTGACAGTGTTTCAAGGGCAAGATCTTCAGACGATGAAGGATGTCCATGTCCGTGCCGAGTAAGTGCCTCTGCCTTGCCTTGCCGTGCTGTACATTTGATCGCTGCGCAAGGAATGGCGACGGTTCCTAAACTGGAGAAAACTGGAAACTGAGGGGAGGGGCCGGACCATGCAAACCTGGGCAAGAGGGCCGATGCGAGACCGATGCGGTGCGGTTCGGGTTGCAGGGCATGAAGAACGAGGGGTTAAAAAGAGAATTTTTTTCTTGGACGACGTGATGGTTGTTACGCTCGGTCTAAGAGCCTCGGAGTTCGAGGCTGAAGAGAGGACTGCGAGAAGGGGCCAGCCGCCAGCTGCTTGTGACATGTCGTTACGCGGGGCGGTCCCATTGTGGATATCCGCCGGGAGGGGCCATCGTTCGGAGGACCGACGCGGCGATGCGAGGTTGAAAGCGTGGGATGCCATACCATACCTTGGTCGCAGTCGATCTACTGTGTACGGAGTAGCAACCGCCAGTCACTCAGTCGGAGTTCAGAGTATGGGGTTGGTGGGAGAGAGATGGGCTGCAAGGATGTGATCCCCAGAAAAGGTCTCACATCTCTTGTTTATTCCCTCTTTCTTCTTACGTATCGATGTGCGTCTGGCGAGGCGAAACTGTCCAGTTGTACAGGGTCTAAATGTCGACATGCTTGTCGCTGACGAGATGCGCACATGCGGCACGAACGAAATCTGTGCGAATCTTATTTAGTTTGTTCGCTTGTCTCTGGTCTCTGCGGAGTTTTGGCCGGGCCTTTCACCTGCTCCCCAACGTGGGTATGGCGAGGACAGGAAGCTCAGCCACGATATACGCGAACACCATCACCGATAACACGTGGTTATGGTGGTGAGAATGAAGCCTCGTAGTTGTGTTTGGATTTTCCGCGATGCGGTGGCTTGGTGACTGGCCTGCCTGTCAGCCCTTAGTCTTCCGTTACCCTAGCACGCCTGGTAAGCTGCTTGCTGCCCTTGCAGTTCTGCAGCCAGACGCATGTGCCTGTGCCTTCTTGTGTTCCCATAAGACTCTTCCGTGCCTGTGCCTGTGCCCGCTCTAGCTGCTTGGTGAATGGTATTGATAGTACGACTAGGCAAGTTCCTGTCGGCGGAAAGCAAATTGGAAATGTCAACATCGGGATGCATGGCCGTTTTGCATCAAGCTAGACTGAACAAGCTTAGCGAGTCAACGCCAGAGATGGCCGTGGTGTTGTTGAAGATGGAGCTATCAAACGATGAATCGTCAACGAGCAGAAGGGGCTAATCCTAATTAGGACTTGACCAAATCAACTGCAGTTCTGGATGCACGCCTCGGGGCAAGCGCAGCGTCTCATCCTGGATGACGCCCTGGCCAAGTCTGGGGACCTGAGAAGCCAGGCGCACTTACTGCACAGTATATGCCGCCGAGTGAAAGAATGATTCTCTGCAGCTGCCGTCGTTGCAGAAAAGCGCCAAAGAGTATCCGCAATCTTTCCGCAACTGGCGGGGTCATGCGATTCGCCTTCCGTGATAGAGTGAGAGATGAGGGGCAGAGGCGAGCGAATATTGCCCTGACGTAAGAAGCCCTGCCCTACCAAAACTTTCCTTCCTCGACGAGAAACCGCTGGAGTTGCACGGGGTCTTTTTACTTGAGGGACTTCGAACTAACGCCTGACGAAAGGGTCTTGTTGTCGTTCGAGCTTGAGTTGCTGTGTGACGACTGGTCCCCTGAACTTGTATTGAATTTCCTGCTTCAATGACCAAGATCACGAGCGAAATAACGAATAAGCGCCTCAGGGCGCCGATTACGCTCCTCGGATGACTGGCTTGCACCGCCTGTTCAGCCTATTTGACCCTTGAACTTCTTCTGGCTGCCATGACACGCAGCATGCTTCTAATTGCCGCGTTGCTGGCCTCAAGAAGCGTCTGCGGCCCGGTCCAGTGGATCCTCAATATATGGAACACGAAGCATTCTCGGAGCACTAGAAGCAAAGTACAAGGCCTGCCATGTTATCAAGTACCTCGATCTCTGCATCTCTCCGTGTACTGACTCCTGCCAACCTGCTTGTCACTTCACATGTTTTACGTCAATACCTCCGTACTTGAGACAGGCGACGCCAAGGTACGGAAGGGGGTAACCGCGGGGCTGGAGGGGGAAAAAGTCTCTCACCACGTTGAGCCGTTTCCATGTCTCAGTGCAGACGAGCTTGAGCTGTCTCGAGAAAGCTTTGGTGGCCTATTCAGATACTCTCTTTGCTTGCAATAAGGGAGCCATCCGTCGTGCAAGGCTGATGCCGCGACAGTCGGATAGACAGGCATCAAACGCTTCGTTCCGAGATGCCGTCCGTCTTGCTTTGGCCAGGTAGCGATCCAGCTCTGAGCCAAAGCTGAACAGAGAAGCAGGACGGCAGACTCTTTTCGTCTGTTTGAAAATTTCATCATTCCGATGGAGAAAAGTGTGTGCGAGAGCTCAGCAAGGTACAGCTGGGTACTTGTCGCAAGTCAAACTTGCCTCTTGAAAGTATCCATCGAAATGGTACCTTTGATGGAGGGGCAGATTGATAAGGTACCCTTTGGCTTTCGGCCCCGCTTGACTGTACTTGGACCCCACCAGACATTCCGAATGAGGTGGGCGAAGACGATGCGATGCGAAAATGTTCAGGCAGGTACGTACCGATGGATGGAGGGGGTGAGGGGGAGGGGGGACCTGGGAAACGCCATTTCCCATCTTTTGGCGGTGATGGTACCATAAGTAAGATTTGCCTTCCTTCTCACCGGGCACACAACGGAAGGTGAGGTGGTGAGGTTCCTGCCCACCCACACAGTAGAGCACCGTCCCCCTCCAACTCGATCCATCAATCATTCAGCAGCAGCAGCACCACGAGTGTGTTTCTTCCTGCATGTTTCTTGTCAGTCGGACATTGTGCTTGTACGACCTCACTGCATTCCGGACGCAGGGTCCGTCGCAACCTTATCTACTTTACCAGGCCTACCGGGGTCCTCTCCTCTTCCATTGTGTTGATGTTTTGTTGCTGTGTGAAGCTTCAGCTCAAGCGATACAATACCGAACAGATATCTTTGGCAAGCTTGGAAACATGGCAGCCGACTCAATAGGCCCAACAGACCATCCAACCGACTTGTCAGGGTTATCGGTGTCTCAATTTCCCTGGCGCGATATGTCGTTGATCTCTCGCCTCACCTGGGTATGTAGCGAGCTGCTAATTACCTTAGCTTACAGAGAACGTTTGCTACTTGTACTTGTACACCTCGTCACGCCGCTGCTAGAACAAACAAGACAATTCTTCAACGCCAAGGCAAACGTGTGCTAGTGCAGACCGAGGTGAAGAGCGATACGCCAAGTTTGCGAATGCGCCGAGTCCGCAGTCGAGGCGAGGCGAGGCAAGAAGAGGAAGGGTCGTTGGCGCAGCGCCAGATAAGCATGATAACGATAGCAGTACCTTGTCTCCAAGGGTCCTGGCTTCCAATCTTAATTGTTCGGAATACGGCAACATCATCACATTGTTCAGTCGAGAATACCACAGAGCAGATGACTCGATATTGAAGAGTTATACAGGCAGATCAGCACGCAGACAGCTTGAAGCAAGACTAAGTACGGATACATGCGCTCATTCGGAGGGATAAATCTTCGGAAACCTGGATCGGGCTGGGCATTGCACCGAATTGACTGCGCGCGCAGCCCGCACACTCCCTCTTCCCCAACCCAAGCCACCGGTTGTCACACAAGTCCAGGTCGCACACTGCCAGTCTGCGCCGCCACCGGTGTTCGTTCCTGGGCTCTTTCCCACCGGGGGTTTCGGGCGTCTCGTTACTGTTACTGTCCAGGGAAGGTAATGCAGACGGGGAGAGTGAGCGAATGGTCTTTCCTGTCCGAGGTAGACGCCGGACAGCGGGTGGCTATACTTGGCCTGGGATGTTGCTACTTGTTGATGCGCGTCCAGTTCCAGTCGCAGTCGCAGCAGTTCAGACCAGAACTTGTACTCGTAGCACCGGTCCCCTCCCATCCCGCGTCTAGGAAGTAGTCGGGTGTACATCCATTCCCTCCGTGGTCTATGGTCCATGAACCTGTGGTGTATGAGTATGACTATGATCCCACCCTTCAACGGATACCTAGCTCGTTTTCGCCCTTGGTCAATGGTCTGGCTGTATGGTGTGTTGCGACGTCAGTGGGGATTTAATATTAAATCACTCCCCCGTACCTTTTTTTGCCTATGCCGCCGTTAGTCTGCTCCTATCATCTGCAGGGCAGTGGGAATAAACAGAAGAAGAGAATTAAGAAAAAAAAAGATAAACGCCCCTTCCACCACGGCACCACCTCGACCTCTGGACCCTCTTCTTGCTGTTACTACTGCTGCTGCTGCCTCCCGTTCGTCTCCGTCCCAACATCTTTTTACCCACTGCCTCCCTCTCCTGATTTCTTCTCATTCATAGCTTCTTCCCTCCACTTCTTCTTACTCCCACCTACTCTTCCTTCCTCGTCCTCCTGATCCTCCCAAACTCTCTCCAACACACACTTTGGTCCTTCACGGAAAGACGACCACCCTCTACCAATAGGTGCGTTGGGCCCGAATTCACTGCCCCTCCCCCTCTTCCTCCTGTCCCCTCCTTGGTGCTGGAACATCCTTGTCCTGATTCTGCACGTTGGGCACCTTTGGCGACCTGTTTGCCAGGCGCGTTGAAACGGCGGTGAATGGTGTTTGGGAGTTCAAAAATAAGTCTTTCTGGCTAACCCTTCAGTCTTTTCGTAGACTTCAATTCTCCCAAAATCACAGTCTGTTCGACCGCGCCGCCCAAAATGGCTTCCAGACCTGAGAACATTGGCATCAAAGCCATCGAAATCTACTTCCCCAACCAGGTTGGTCTCACCATGCTTTTTTTTTTGCGCCACCGCCAAATTGCTGGAAGAGGGAGAGCGAAAGGGGAGAGAAAAAAAAAAATCCGCGCTCTGCCCCTCAGCGCCGAAATCGCAATCCACACGCCAGCACTGCCAGAATTACCCCTCCTCAATCTCCCACCCCAGGCTCGGGCGGGTTAAAAGCCCGCTTCTTGTTGAAGCTCTCACAAGATTCTGAGAGCATTGTACTGACCTGTTTGCTTCCCGTCGTCTAGTATGTCGAGCAAACCGAGCTTGAGACTTTCGATGGCGTCAGCGCCGGCAAGTACACCATCGGCCTTGGTCAGACCAAGATGGCCTTCTGCGACGACCGCGAGGGTGAGCTCCGCCTGCTTCTCCCTAAACCCGGTGCTTGCTCTAATCTGTCGCGCTTTTTGTAGACATCTACTCCTTCGCTTTGACCGTCACCTCCAACCTGATCAAGAAGTACAACATTGACACCAACTCCATTGGTCGCCTCGAAGTCGGCACTGAGACTCTCCTGGACAAGTCCAAGTCCGTCAAGACTGTGCTCATGCAACTCTTCGGCGAGAACACCAACATCGAGGGTGTTGACACTGTCAACGCCTGCTACGGAGGTACCAACGCCTTCCTTAACTCTGTCAACTGGATCGAGTCTTCCGCCTGGGATGGCCGTGATGCCATTGTTGTCGCTGGTGACATTGCCCTCTACGCCAAGGGTAACGCCCGCCCCACTGGAGGCGCTGGCGCAGTCGCCATGCTTGTTGGCCCCAACGCTCCCGTTGTTCTGGAGCCCGGTCTGCGTGGTACCTATATGTCCCACGTCTACGATTTCTACAAGCCCGACCTCACCAGCGAGTACCCCTACGTCGATGGTCACTACTCCTTGACCTGCTACACCAAGGCTCTGGATGCTGCCTACCGCGAGTACAACAAGCGTGAGGCCAAGCTCGCCAAGGCTGCTAACGGCCACGCCAACGGCAACGGAGCCACCAACGGAGAGTCCAAGATCCCCAAGACCAGCCTTGACAGATTCGACTACTTCTCCTTCCACGCCCCCAACTGCAAGCTCGTCGCCAAGTCGTACGCTCGCCTGCTCTACCACGACTACCTCGCCGATGCCGACTCACCCGTCTTCGCCGAGGTCGCCCCCGAGCTCCGCGACATGGACTACGAGAAGTCGCTGACCGACAAGGTCGTCGAGAAGACCTTCATGGGTCTCACCAAGAAGAAGTACCAGGAGAGAGTCGCTCCTGGTGCCCAGGTCGCCACTCTCCTCGGCAACATGTACTGCGGTTCCGTTTGGGGCGGTATTGCCAGCTTGCTCTCCTACGTTGACGCTGCCACTCTCAAGGACAAGCGCGTTGGTGTCTTCAGCTACGGCTCCGGTCTGGCTGCTAGCTTCCTGTCTTTCCGCATCAACGGAGACGTCACTCCTCTCGCCAAGGTGCTCGACATTCCCGCCAGACTCGAGGCCCGCACCAAGCTTGCCCCCGAGACCTACGAGGCTGTAAGCAATTTCCTTCCCCAATGCAATGCCCCCAAGTGAGAATTTACTGACAACATCTCTCCAGTTCTGCGACCTCCGCCACCAGGCTCACCTCCAGAAGGACTTCACCCCCAAGGGTGACGCCTCCACCATCACCCCCGGTACATACTACCTGGAGAAGGTTAACGACAAGTTCCAGCGTTCCTACAGCGTCAAGGCATGAAACCGACAATGACTTTTTTGATCTTGGAATTGCGAAACAAATAGAGGTGGCTGCATAGATCCTGCGACAGCATGAGAGCTGAAGGAGCACGGCCAGCATTACGTACTTTAATCAGAGGAGGAAATACAGAGACGCCGCCGGCCACGACAGACGGAGATTCTGTCGTGAGAGAGGAATCGGCGCTTGGAATGCACCTCGCAATGGGGGCATTGTATATACTGGGCCAGATAGCCGTATTTGAGCGTCCCTTAGGACGAATGAAGCTGGAAGAATAGACGAATGAATTGAATCATGCCATATCACTCTCAGATTATCATGTGCCGCAAGTCTTTGTGGTAAATATTTCAAAAGTTCATTTTTATGATCCCTTATCTATGCCAAAATGCCAAAGGCCACAGCCCCCCTTGTGCGGTTGGCTGTGATGCTAATGATGCTACACTACTAATACATGCCACGCATGGCAATCTATGGGTAATATACGCGGCCGTTTCCAACATGATCTACGCCCGACAATGAGAATCACTAGTCACATCCATTATATGATGCGGCCTCACCTTCTTTACTCGTACATTTCTACTTCTCTTTATTCGTCACCTTTCCACTTCCACTCGGCCCGGCGGTGCAAATGGTAATCCTTGCTCTGGATAGCCTTGTAGATACCATACAGACCGCCAATGGGCGGCTTGGACTTTACGACGTCGCGCCAGCCCTTCTTCTCGCCCTTGCGGGCCTCGACGTCGACCTTGACCTTGTTGTACACGGTCGGCAGCGTCGTGGCGTTGTACTTTTCGCGCAGGGCCTCGTACCAGCTCTTGTTGTTGTAGGCCTGCCAGAACTCGTCTTCGGTGTAGTACGTGTGCGCGTACAGCCACTTCATGCCGCCCAGCTCGCGGAGCTTGTGCTCGAGGGCGCGGTTCTTGGTGACGAATTCGGCCGGGTCAGAGGGGCCCCAGCCCCAGAGGCCGATGTTGAGCATCGGTTTGGGGGCCGTTACCGTACTGCTGCCGCTGCTGCTGCTTCCCTCAGCGGCGGGCAAGGTCTCGACCTCGCCCGTGTGCGGGTGGAACGTGGGCGGGGCGGTCTGCTTCAAGGGACAGAGCCAGAGGGGCCAGATGCCAAAGTTCTCGGCCGTGTAGTCGACGAAGCGCTCGGCGTTCTTGTAGGGGAGGGCGAGATCCTGGACGACGAAGCGGGCCGACTCGCCGCTGCCGTGGAGGGCGCGGTAGAGCATGCGCGTGTGCAGGAAGTCGTCGAGGAACCAGCGGGTGAAGCGCGTGAAGGGGACGTACTTGAAGTAATCGAAGGCGGCGGCGCCGACCCAGAAGCCGGCGCGGTCGTAGCGGAAGAGGTACTCGGCCAGGGGCACGTAGTCGACCACGGCGGACGAGGATGTCGTCGCCACTGTCGACGCCTCGCTATTGGCGGAGCCGGCGGTGAGGGTACGGTCTTTGACGTGCAGGTAGAACCAGGGGTCCCAGGCGCCGCTGAAAGTCTGCGGCTTGCGGTCCTCGGGGATCTCGTCCGTCAGCTTGCCGGTGATGACGACGCCGTGGTCCTTGGAGAAGAGGATGCCGTCGACGTAGTCGTTTTCGGCGTTGAGCGTCTCGGCCTGGACGGTCTCGACGGCCTCGGCGACGCTGTGGGTGCGGTGGTACGTCGTCTTTACGTACTTCTTGGCCTCGACGAGCTGCAGCTCAATCATGGTGGTAACGCCGAGGGTGCCGACGGCTCCCGCAGCGCCGCGGAACAGGTCGGCCCGCTCGTTGGTCCGGTTGGCGCGGACGACCTGGCCGTCGGCGAGGACCATTTCGACCTCGTTGATGGTGTCGTCGAAGAAGCCGTGCTTGAAGCTCGAGGACTCGCCCGCGGTGCCGGCGTAGCCGCCGCCGGCGGTGATGCCGGGGAACTCCATGACGACGGGGGGTATGAGGCCGTGGCGGAGGGTGCCCTCGACGAGGCGGTCCATGGGGACGTTCGGCTCGACGAGGGCGGTGCGGCGGGCCTTGTTGACCTCGAGGACGCTGCCGAGGGCCGAGATGTCGACGACGCGGTCGCGGCGGAAGGGGCGGGTGCTGTTTGTCGAGCCGTGGAAGATGCGGTAGGGTTCCTTGCGGTCGAAGAAGGACCGCACCGCGGCGGCGATCTTGGAGACGGTCTTCTTGTGGCGCTCCATTGTGAACTCGTTATTAGTCGTGCCTGTCCCCTATACTATATGAATGATTCACCGTGAGCTCTCTCGCCCTTCTTGATTGAGTTTCTTGTGAGATCTTGGTGAGATCTCTGTGTGTTCACATCCAACACGGGGTGAGGGTGAGAATGAGATGTGAGTGAGAGCTATGCCAATGAGATTTCGGATGTGAGGTGAGATTTTTCCAGACGTTGCGCTGGCGCCGTAGCGCCACGTTTTCGGGGCTGTAGGTGCCTTAGCTCACCCGCATGTACTTTATCAAGGTTCTGACAGGGGATGCTACCTTACCCGGAGCTGTTCGGTGCAGGGGTAGCTCCAGCCTCAACCATTAACGCCATCTTCAACCTCTACACTCTGGGGGATCAATCTGAAATCTTCAATCCCAGAGGTGGGTTATTGAGTCTGTGACAGTGAGTGAACGACCTTCCGGTGTCACTCGACGCTGGAGCCTCTGGATTCTCGCAGAATTTCATCAAGGCGAAGGGTGACACGACGAGGTGCGGCCCGTTGCCGATGCAGCAAACACAACATTGGTGTGTGAGGTGAGATCTTTACCAAATCCGCCCTCTCTCACCTTGCTGCACTGCAACACGGCCCGAGCATTTCCCGACTCGTCAATCGTCACGAACGCGTGGATCAGCGCACAGAAACCTCCGTATTCGTGATACGCGTTTCGTTGGCCCCTTTCGCATGTGATACTAGATAGCTCCTAGAACGGGGCGGACAAGAATAATCTTCTTGGCTTTGGAGATCCGTCCACTGCTTGTTCAACGGGATGATCCCAGCAAGGAGGGTGAGTACGGACACGCTCGAGTCTCGTTTTCTGTGCGAAGTTATCTTATTTTGATTTGTGCAATTGCTCGCCCTATTATCATTCCTTTTTTCATGAGGCGTTTAAATAATTACATGGTCTGATGTTGAATATGCAAAAATCATTAGTGATCTCTCTCCTCTTTCATCGAACACCGGTAAAGCTCATCATCAGACATCGACGCGACTCTCCCTGCCCCTTTGCTCCTGGTGGGATCTAGAGTTTCGCCGCAGTCTCTGGCGCAGCCGCCAATGTCGTCTCCTTCTTGGCGAGAACCCTCTTATGCACATCCTCAGCGCTCACGGCACTTAACGACTCAAAGTCGAGAACCTCCTCCTGCAGCGTCTTGGACTTGATCGAGGTCGCCCTGGAATCGATCGTCTCCGGGCTCGTGACGGCCCTCTTCATGAAATTGGTCCACCCTTCAAAGCACCGCCTCGCATTGGGGATTTTTGTCAGGATCAGCGCGAAGCAGTGCGGCATCCCCTCGTACTCCTCAAAGACCACGGGCACGCCGTCCTGGTGCAGCTTGCGCGCCATGTACTTGTCCTCGTCCGCCAGCAACTCCCACCCCGTGCAGATGTACACGGGCGGCGCGCCCGCCCAGCTGCGGCTCATCAGGAGCGTCACCAAGGGATGCGCGAGGAGGTCGTCGTCGGCGTACATATTTGTCCGGGGCGGTTTCGCGGGCCAGGCTTCGCAGGGGGGCGGGTTGTATTTTGCGTAGACTTCGCCTGTGGGCAGGTAGTCGAATTCTCCATTGGCGTCCCAGCTGGGCGAGCTTTGCGTGATGTCCATCCACGGTGAGTTGAGTGCGAGTCCCGCGGGTAAGGGGATTTCTCTCTCCTCGCCCAGCCAGCGAATCTTTCGATTCTGTCTGCGCAGCTCGAGGAGGAGTTGTAGCAGAGATAGACTCAAGTTGCCCCCGGCACTATAACATGTTGATTAGCACACCGACTTCCTCCTGACGATTGAGATTCACTCACCTGTCTCCAGCAACGACGATATGTTTCGGGTCGACGGCTTGGTGGTAGGCATCGGGTGGCGGGTATAGCAGAGTCAAATAGGAAACCAAGGCGTCTAGCAGAGCCGACGGGAAGGGGTTCTGCGGAGCCAGGCGGTACCGCACTGAGTACACGCGGCCTCCAGTCAACTTGGCAATCTTTTTCGTAGCTGGTCGGTGAGTCGCCGGGTCGCAGAGATAGTACGCTCCTCCGTGAAGGTACAACACCGTCAGCGGGCTGGTAACCTCCTTCTGTAGCTTTTCAAACTTGTCCTTCTCCCCAATCGCGGGCGGCCGCTCCTCTTCCGTCGCACCGGCACGGTAGCCCGTCCACTCGGCCTCCACTGGCACGATATCCGGCAGTCGCAGCTTGAGTTCTGGGGTATCTGGTGCCCTGGTTGACTGTATGATCCCGATGATGGCGTCGCGCACGTCGGTTTCTGGCGGCACGGGGCTGGCGTATGTGGAAACCCATATCCTCCCCTTGACGCCGCTATCACGGTTCGCGAGCTTCTGCGTGGACGTGATGGAGCGCAACTTGGCTGGCTGAAGGTATGAACGTAGCACCGAGATGATGAGATCGCTCCGTAGATCTAGGTACTGGGGTGACTTTGACAAGTGTAGAACATGAAGCAGTGCTACCCGTGTTATCAAGGGCACTTTGGGCAGCAACGACAACAGCAACTTGAACTGGGCAGGGTCCATATTGAGAGGATTCGGATAGTCGAAGGATGATCGGGACATGGCTAAAAAAAAGGGAGGGAGAGGGAAAATAGGCAACGGCCTGGTCAAGGGATATATAAGAGAAGAAGAAGCAAGTGAAGGGTCAAGGCCAAGACGGCTACTATGCCTGACGTGGTTGAAACACCAGCAACAACACACGCTACTCCAGCAAAAGAAGGCTGCAATCTGTCGATAGAAGGTAGCAACGGTCAAGGGCTAGGGGCCAACAGGATGTTCAGATGAGTAGGGAATTGGTTGCGGGACCCCCCTGGCCATCAGATTCGGAGCCCACTCAGACTCACACCCACACTTCACCGTACGGATCGGCGGTCCCTTGGAGAGGGGATGTATCTAGCCTCTAGGAGCAGGGTACCAAGGTCGAAGAGAAGACAGGGTAAGCTGAGGAAGCTTGCCGTGGAGTGTTGTATGTGTGTGTGTGCGTGGTGTGGATGGGAATAGCTGCTGTTGTGGGGAAAGCGGGAACGTGTTTGCACTCCGTCACGGTACAAGGAGGATGGGAAGAACCAGAATGGAGAAGAAAACAAATGTAACGGTAAATGGATGGTAGCCCACAAGTGTCCGCAACATGAGCCAGAGTAAGAAACCAAAAAGAGTACTGGATAATTAAAAGAAAGCCAACGAGGCTGGGGATGCTTCGTTGGCGACTAAGGCGAATTGCCTACCTCAGGTGAATGGCAGACAAATCGATGACATGTCGGTTAGCCCGAAAAGGTGCCTCGGTTGATGGGATTTTCCCTCGAGTGATCGCTTGTGGCCATCAAACGAATGCGCAGCGGTCTAAGGCAAGTTTTACCCTCGCCGTTAGCTTCCCGCTTTAACCCTTGCATCATGTGCCAAAGGCTACTAGTGTAATGGTGTTGTATCCCTAGAGAGGATAGTTCTCCAAATTGGGGAATATCCTCATGGTCACTCCAAATTCTTAATCCATTGGGGTTTCGGAGCAATTCCAGCAGCGATGATGGATGGAGTGGAGGGTTAGAAGAGGCCGAGGGGCCGAAGGAGGGCGAAGATTGGATATGAGTGGCGCGTAGGACGACACTCACGAGGAAGCCCAGCGCAATGCGAAGCGTTCCAGAAGCCGTGAGTGGACGGTTGATGAGAAAGTAGTCTGAATCAACTAGGTAAGCACGCAAGGTACCTAGGACTTGGTATTAACTTCTGAGCAGCACACGGCTACCTTAGGCTTCAGCCCGTCCTTCAGGGAGAGAGAGACTGTTGATTGAGATGGCAGATGCAGTGGCGGGGATGAGCCTGGCAGGCGTCATGTTTCGAGTATTACCGTTGCTGGTAAGGAGGCAAAAGACCAGACGGTCGGCAAGCCGCAAGAAAAGATGAGGGTCGTTGGCTTTTGCTTCATCAGCAGCGGCGGCTCCCAGGGGGGTTGCTGTTGTTTGCTCCGCAAGAACGGTCAAAAGAGGAAATTGTTGCGGAAAAGGGTGGAACATGTTCGTTGCTTGTTCTTCGGCCCGCTCCAGTGCTGTCTACGGTTCTGCCTTACTCCGTATTCCTGACTAGATGTCGCGGGGCATACGTTTCGCACCAAAGCTGGGCGGTTTCCTTCTTTTTTTTTTCCCCCCCTTCCTGCCTTCATGTTCAGATACTTAGTTAGATGGAGGAGGGGAAAGATGAATGTGTCAGTGTTTGACATTAAAACACTCTTTGACATTTGCTCCGAAGGCCTCCTCCATGTGGTTGACAACTGATACTTCCCTTACTTACAATGTACCTTGAAGCCACGTTAAGGCTTGCGCAAAGCTACTGCTCGGAGCAATCCGCCATGCTTCGAGGTGGCTGGCATTTTAGACTGAGAGATGCTTGCTTATCCACCCTTCAGAAGTTCAGATACTCACTTCAACCTTCTCTCACCCCTCATCCTAACCCTGCATTCTTCACTCTGCTCCTCAAACATCTGACCCATCGTCTGTGGGTTGAAGCAAGGAGCTTCAAGCTCCGTTGTGGTACACTATTAGAGTGAGATCTGCGCCCGTTGCTGAATCAAGCGCGACTCACGAAAGAAAAGAGACACCACATCCCACACAAGACACTAAAACCCCATGCTCCCATGCTCCGTTTTTAGTTTTCTAGCCCCCCTCTCGGATGATTAACGTCGCTTAGATGGAAGAAGAAATGCACCCAATCCTACGGCTCCGGCAGTGGGCCCCCGGCGTTCAGGCGCGCTCCCGCAACACTATCGGGGGACGCCACCCCATTTCAGTCGAGCTTGCGAAGATCGCCAGATACCTTCGTTTTGCAGCTATTTGTACCTGCCTCGCTTTCTACAGTCTCGCTCAATACTCACGTTCTCTTTCATCTCTGCTTGACCGGCATCTATGCGGATCCTCTCAAACTGCACATTGCCAATTATTCTGTCGTAATCGACTCTTGAAACTGACTGCGTGACAGCCTGGCCCATCTATGAACGCTTTTCATCTGGCAGTAAAAGTACTAAAAGTGAATGAGACGGGCTCATTTCGCGGTGAGACGTTGACACGCACACCCACACTCGCCAACGAACCTTTTCACCCCCGCGAGACCCTCCTCGCTTACGGGACAACTATGGCAACACCCGAGATAGCGACCAGCCCATGTAAAACACGTCAATGGAACCCCGGCCAGCCTCACACGTTCACGACCCCTCTGAACCCTGAAGCTGCGGTCCGGGGCTGGGCTGGAGTTCTGGCTCTTGCACGTGGATAACTGTCACACAAAGAGGTCGCTTTCGGATGTTTTATGCCGCCGCATACACGTAGTCTGCTTCAAGGCTTATATCTACCTTTTGCTACTCTGTACAGGCGTTTCTTTTCCCAAAAGTTCCACACGCGCAATTACACCCGTCGCTCTCCTGTTCATGACGCAATGAAATCATAGATGCATACTGTACATTGTGTTTCCTTACTATCCCATTCATGAAGAAGCGGATGCCTGCTGCTGCGAGTTGCTGTCGGACGAGGTTCCGTTTGTTGCTGCCGGTGTGGCGGCAGAGTCCTTGTTGGCCATGGCCATCTGCCAGGCCGGGATAGAGGCCTTTGCGCCCGTGGCACCGCTGAACGGCGAAGGGCGGTTGAAGGTCGGCGTGCTGGCGGGCTTGGTGGTCTCGGTGCTGGCAGCGGCCTCCGTGCTGTTCGCAGCAGGAGCGGGCGTAGCGGTCGCACCAGGTCGCAGACCGTTGGCGGGTGTCGATGATGACGCGGCGGTCATGCGTTGTGTGATCAGGGTCTTGACGCTAGTGAGTTCGGTGTTGACCTCCTTCAGTCTCGAGTCGGTAAGATCCTTCTGAGTGTTCATAGCCTTAGGGATGGAATCCTTGAGGATCTGCACGTCGTCCTTGACGCGCTGTGTCTCGAGTTCCCTTCGCTGATTGGCGTTCCTCAGCTCCGTCATAATCTTTTCAATATCCTCCAAAGCCGTGTCCAGTTTTTCAGTGCGTTTTTGCTCCGTAGCCTTGAGTTCCTCTGTATCCTTGGCCAGTTGCTCGACAAGCCCAAAGGCCTTGTCAAACTGCTCCTCAATCGACTTCTTATCCTGTTCGAGCTTCTCGGGTGTCGGCGGCGCAATCAGAGGAACCACGTATCGCTAAGCTTTGTCAGTCATCTGTTTTCGTAGAACCAGAGGTGTCGAAGTTCGTACCTTGGCCAGAGTGTATGCGCCGTAGCTGAAACCACCGACGACTGTTGCCATGATGAACCAGTCCCTCCAGTCTCTCTTAGGGGGCGGTGGAGGAGGTTGCCATGCCTGGTACTGAGGAGGGTATGCTGGTTGGTAGTATTGTTGTGGTTGTTGCTGTTGCTGCTGCTGAGCGACCGGCATCGGACCCGGTGCAGCCTGGACGCCGACTCTCGATAAAGCGGCATCGATTTCTTCTTGGGTCAGGTTCTTAGTCCGTAGGAAAGACATGCGACTCTCGATGGACGAGCTTGCAACGCTCGGGTCCTGCAGAACTACAGTACAGTCAGTATAGGGTTGCGCGCGATACATCGGTTCTTTGGGACTAACACTGCGTCTATCTACAAGTTAGCAGGCCGTCATTGGACGTGGGGATTGGGTTCACCATACCGCTGATGCGACGATATCCTCTCGTATCGCCATCTTCAATGTGTCGCCTTGTCAACCTCGCCGCGAACTTCTTCAGTGAAGAGTACACTTCGCGGTAATGGAGGCGAAGGTAAAAGGCATGTGCAGTTGGAAGGAATGACGGAGGGCCCTTCGCGACCTGATTACGTGCAATAATGGGTGGCCGGATCCTGAGCCGAGGCTTCGGCGTAGAGCAGCGGCTGGGGAAATGTCTGGAGCGATTACCTAATGCGGAGAAATGCCGAGCAAGTACCGTCCGGATGTCCTTCGTTCACCGTCACGTGTTGGGCATCACCGAGACCGTGGCAGCCGGGGACCCATCGCCCATTGTTTGAGAGGGGCAGTGCGCAACCAATGAACGAGGGGCAGAACAATTTGTTTACTTGCTCCAGAGCAACAACACTTTTGCATCTGCTACCCGATCCGCCATCCCACTCGCACCTCCTTACACACGACGCATGCACGCACGCGCAAACCATACATCTTTACTCGAATTCGTCGCGCAACAGCTTGCTTCTATCTCCGCGACTCGCAATTGTTGGCTCCTGGATCGCAAGTCCTTTCGCAAGTCCGTTGACTGCGATTTGGCACTAGAACTCCCACTGTTCAGCTCCCTCCGACCATGTCGCAAGACACCGGCCTGTGGAGTGTGCGCAGACCAAGAGAAGTCAGCATTTTCCTCAATATCAGCCTGTCGCAATACCATGGCCTCTAGAGATTCGCCCTAGCTAACATCTTGCGCAGACATTAGGAGGCATTAACTACAACACCGGCCTACCTCAACCCGCATCAGCGATGAAGCGATCCGCCTCAGGCGTCGGCGCAGGCGCGCCCTACTCAAACAGCCATGGCCGATCCATGTCCGGCTCCAGACAATCTCTGGCATTATCGCGACCTAGCCAGCCCATGTTCCAGCGCTCATCATCCGGAACGAACTTGGCAGACATTGGCCTGTCCTCAGTGAAGCGAACATCATCGATGCGCGACAAGTCCTTTGCCCCGACGCCTGCACCAGGACGATCTTCACAAGACGATAGAAGGAGCAGCGTGTACCGCGCAAGGACATCAACCGCCGGACCCATGAGCCACCAGAGTTTCTTCCAGCAAGCACCACAGCCTGCTGGCGTACCACGAGACCCCCGCCCGCTGCGAGACAGATCCTACCAGGCTAGAATAGGACAAGAGCTGCTGGATTACCTCGCCCAAAACAACTTCGAAATGCAGATGAAGCACACCCTATCGCAAAACATCATCAAGTCCCCTACACAAAAGGATTTCAACTTCATGTTCCAATGGCTGTACAGACGGATTGACCCGAGCCACAAGTTCCAAAAGAACATCGA
Organism: Colletotrichum tamarilloi; assembly: GCF_030869305.1. Classification (NCBI taxonomy): domain Eukaryota; kingdom Fungi; phylum Ascomycota; class Sordariomycetes; order Glomerellales; family Glomerellaceae; genus Colletotrichum; species Colletotrichum tamarilloi. Next base: position 173,815 of record NW_026849395.1, read on the forward strand.
CCAAGAAGTGCCGCCTATCTTGAAGCAGCTGCGGTACCCGTACGAGAGAAGCATCACAAAGAGTCAGATTGCCGCTGTTGGTGGTCAAAACTGGAGCACTTTCCTGGGATTGCTGCATTGGATGATGCAGCTGGCGCAGATGCTGGATGGCTACGCCTGTAGTCGATACGACGATGCTTGTCTCGAAAGCGGCATCGACGTCACCGGGGATCGTATCATTTTCGACTTTTTGAGCAAGGCATATAGGGACTGGCTTGCCATGGACGAGGACGCAGACGACGACGATGCCAACCGAGCACTGGCCCCTCATATTGAAAGGATGGCCGCCGCTTTCGAGCAGTCCAACTCCAAGTACACCTCCGAGCTTGAAATGCTCGAGGCAGAGAACAGCCGACTTTTGCAAGAAATTGAAGATCTTGAAAAGTCTACACCGGATCCCGCGGTACTCGACAATCACTTCAGGATCATGGAAGAGGACAAGATCAAGTTCGAGGAGTACAATGCGCTTGCCATGCAGAGATCCGACAAGTACGAAACCCGAATCAACGTTCTACACGAAGAGCTTGATAAGCTCAATGAGGAGCTGAGAGAGGTAGAGGACGAACGACGAGGACTTCAAAAAGCTGTGGACGATCTCGGCATCAGCATGCAGGATATCGACCGCATGACTGCTGAGCGGGAACGTCTCCAGAAGGGAATCGAGTCGGCATCGCAAAGATTGGAGGACGTCAAGAAGAAAGTCGCCGAAAAGGAGATGGAGGCGAGCAGGAAACTGGACGAACTCGAGAGAATGGTAGACAGATACAACACTTTGGCGTATCAGATTGCGCTCATACCTGCAACCGCAGTCAACGCTAACGGCAGAGACTACGAATTGCAAGTAACGGTCAACGATGGACCGGACTTCAGCTCTTCCCAATTGAAGGGCTCTAGCGGCGTTTCTTCAAGCGACCGATTGCTTGCTGACCCTGTTACTGGTTACCAAGCCGCTCACATTCTCAACCTCGACTTGCGCGGACAGGTCAAGAACAGTTTCCTCACGCTCAGAAAGGAGATTTCCGAAAGGAGAACCATTGCTATGGACAACATGATGAAGGATCATGATTTGCTCGATGGCATCAAGGAGGCAATCGAAGACAAGCGTAACGAAGTTGAGGCTCTGGAGCATCGTGTCCGCGCTGCTGAAGAAGAATATGAGAAGACCAAGGAGGTACGCAGTATGCCTGATCTGCACAATAGACCACCCACTAACAACACAACTATCACAGGTAACAACGACACAAAAGATGGCGTCTGATGCCCAGATCGAGAAGATGGAAAAGGAGCTTGCCAAGATGCGAGCCACTTTGTCAGAGTCGGTACAGCTGATGGAGCAACGTGAGATGAACACCAGCATCGAGTAAGTCCAAGTAAATCGCAGCTACCGGTGCATCAGTACTGACCGTTACCTTAGATACGAACAGCTCGTGCTTCGTGCCAACTCCCTGCGAGAAGAGCTGCATACAGAGATTGACCGCATGCTCAACGATGTCATCAAATTCAAGATTCACGTACAAAAGAACCTTGACGACTACGAGGGTTTCGTGGCCGATGAGGTTCAGGCAGAGTTGGGCAGCGAGGAAATGGGCGACGACACACGGAATATCAACATGTGAGATCTGCTTTGCAAGGTCCTTTGGGTGGCTTGATGGACGCTTTCCTTTGCGAGGATCGTCTATTGGTTTTCTTGATGAGCGTTCCGCTCGGGCGCAACTTTTAGTCCAGGGCTTGCTTTTGTTCTTGTTTCTCAGATACCATGATGACGGATAATGACGGCGACAGGGACTTCACAGTCTCGATGAATTTGAACTTGTTTACTGTTTTTTGACTTTTTTGTACCTCTATGGCTTGAGTTGGTTTTTGAAGACTTCCAGGTAAAGCTTAGGGCCCATTCGTCTAGTTCTGCGCGGCAAGCTTTTGCGTGGGAGAGGCACAACTCCATAGCTATCTCCGCCTCGAGACGCAAAGGTTGATGGAAGGATACAAAAGGCGAGTTGACAACCTGATGGGATTGTTCATGGCACACGATCTGTACGACATCATAGCCACCATATCTCACATTCTCAAACCTCATTGTACACAACCAAAAAAGACAACAACCCATATTTGAGGACATATAAGAATGCCAGCCGCAGCTATCATGAACTTTCTTACACCGACAAACCACCAACAACTCCCCCCGCCAAACAAACCAGCAGCAAATTCTGACGCCGCAGTCTGGGAATCAGCAATCCTCGCACTACGCCGACAAAGCAGCATTCCACTCTTGGACAAAAAGGTGCAAACATGGCGCGACGGGTTTGAAGAGGCAGAGTACCGGGACGTCCACCATCTCGTCCAGGAGCACCGCTTACCACGGGACGCAACACGGCAAGTCCAAAGCTGGCTACGGGAGGCCCGTACGTTGGAGACCGAGGCAAAGAATTGCGGACATAAACCTACAAGGATCCTGTACGCTGGTATCGTGCAGGACTGCGAGGCGGAACTGCATTGTCTTCGGAACCAGTTCGTCATCAAGACGTTTCGGTTTGAGCGTATTCCGCATAACCTTGCGAAATTACGGCGATGGATTGGTCGTAGCGAGGAGAATCCAGCAACAAGTACCACGGGAGTTTCTCTAAATACTACCACGATTGAAAACAAACCGTTAGGAAGGACCATATCGCTTCCATCCCTCGGCAAACCGCGACCGCTCAGCCTTGAGCTCGTAAGGGGAGCCATGGAAATACCAGACGAGGTCGACGGCCCGGACGCAATGGACGACGAGAACGAAGAACAAGAAGAGGAAAAAACAAGGAAGACGGAAGATTACACCTGCTCTGACCAAGAGTGGGCTCATTGTCTGGAAGACTGGAGTCGACGCCAAGAAGACTGGGCTCAACAACAGGAAGACTGGGCTCGCCGCGAGGAGGAGCAGGAGAGCCAGCGGCTGCAGCTGGCGATGAGATACAAGTACCCGGTCAACATGCGCAGAGCCAAAACACAGTACTTGCGGGCCATGGAGAGGCAGGAGTGGGAGCAGGAGAAGGGGGTGTGCGACTTTGCTGGTCATGATCGTTTCTCGTGGGCCTCGGTGTAGAACATCATGTTGGAGATCACCCCAGGCGTTCTTTGCGTTGCAGTCTAGAGGATTTCAATGACGAGATAGTAAATTACTGCCAAAGACCAAGATGTGGTTTGCTCATGAATGGTGAATGTGAATCGCATTGAAGTCAGGTTGTCAGATGCGAGTGCGGTCACCATGTCTCTTGTTGCTTTGCATGGATGCTTACGTGAAGTCTGCCATGTGTGAACAATAACCGTAACTCGCAAAGAGGCGGCCCCCAGTTGGCTAAAAGTCGCATGTCAGCTCTTCTAGGGTACTTAGGTCCCCTGTTCTAGGGTACCTGATTGTTATCGCTTTCAAAAATGATGACTTCTGAAGGTGAAAAGGTAGAGAGATGGGTTACGAAAAGGGACTAGCGTCGTTGCCCCGGTATCTCGCACAACGCACAACGGAGGGATCATTCCACCGTGTCTCCGCGATGGGCCGCCGGTACATCAAGTAATACGGTACCGCCGGACTTTAGCAACCCCCGCACTCGCACACAAGCCAAGTGCAATAGCTCACCCAAAGTACCTTAAGTTGGTGGGTGATGGAGATGGGACTTTGGAAGCCGGAGTCGGTGGCTTGAACTTTCAGGGCTGGTCCAGTCGTATGGAGCATTGGACTGTCAATGAGACGGGCACACCCGTGGGCGGGTTAGGGGACTTTGGTTGTCCTAAAAGCCGGTATCTCCACTGACGTGCCAATCAGATGCGCCGACTTACATGAAATGACTTAGAGGTAAGGTAGTGACGCGCAGATGCTTGACGCGTTGCGACAGGTAGACCAGCTCACTTTTCATAGCCATTGGACTGATGGCTCAGAGCTCATCATTCCTGTGGCTCGCAATCGCACATCTGACGTGCAGATTTAAACCAAGCCTCACCGCATGAGTGATGCACACGTATCGATGACTGCCTACCTCATCTTTTCTCTCTCGGACCGGGCTCATTGCTCTCGCTAACGCCGAGTGGATCCCGTTCCGTCTAGTCCAATTCCCCGGCCGGCGAGCGCGGATTGCAACCACTTTGAGCTTGTCTCTTCCACTCCCCTCCCTCCCTCTCCTCTTCTTCGTGTCACATCCTGCATATGTAACAAAGTCCAACTCTATCTATATATCTCGGAATCCCCTCACACCCCTCGGGCAAGAGGGTCTTTGATGAACCATGTCCAAGTTCAGACAGTTCTTCCGCACTTTCTTCCAACAACCGCCCACACGTCCCGGTACTAAAAAGGCTTCAGCAACGCCGGCCTCCGTGCTCGCCCTTTCAATGGCCTCATATTCAACCACCGTCACCAAGATCCCAGACCTTGGTCCCTCGCCCGAGGATGCCTCATCTAAGCCTCATCACGTCACGAAAAACGGCAACAGAGTCGGCTTCAAGAACGTCCACCCTTCCTTTGGTGATGGCATCGGCTTTTCCAAGATGGTCCGCCATGTTCTCTGGTACGTTTCAATCTCAATCTCATTCTCACAGCCCGGTCACGCCGGCCTCACTTCCGCTTCCACTCCCGCTCAATCGCATCTAACAACCATCACAGGCCGCAAGTGACGGGTGAGCTCAAGTGGCCAGACACCACGCCGCCAACAGTGACCGTCAAAAAGCCAGAGTTCCTGCCCAACCGCACAGCCTCAGACAAGCTCCGCGCAACATGGCTGGGCCACGCCTGCTACTACGTAGAATTCCCTTCCGGCCTGCGCGTCCTCTTTGACCCTGTCTTTGAAGACCGCTGCTCCCCCTTCTCATTTATGGGTCCCAAACGCTTCACCCCCAAACCCTGCGACCTCGCCGACATACCCTTTGTCGACGCCGTCTTCATCAGCCACAGCCACTACGACCACCTCTCCCACGAATCCGTCCTCACCATCCAGAAGCACAACCCAAAGGCCCACTTCTTTGTCGGCCTCGGCCTGGAGTCCTGGTTTAAGAGCGCCGGCCTCAAGAACGTCACGGAACTCGACTGGTGGGAGGACGCCGAAATCACCCTCAACATCGACAAGGGCGTCGACGAGGCGCCCGAGTCCATCACCGCCCAGGTCTCCTGCCTCCCCTGCCAGCACACCTCCGCCCGCACGCCCTTTGACAAGGACACGACACTCTGGGCCTCGTGGGGCGTCAAGTCGTCTGGCAAGTCGGTCTGGTTCGGCGGCGACACGGGATACCGCGCCGTGCCGTGGACCCCGCTCGATGTCGATGACTACGGTCCAAAGTACGCCCACCTGCCCATGTGCCCGCAGTTCAAGCAGATTGGTGAATTCCGAGGACCGTTTGACCTCGGCCTGATCCCCATCGGTGCATACTATCCCCGTGTTGCCTTCTCAGGGATGCACGCCAACCCGTTCGATTCCGTCGAGATCTTCCAGGATACCAGGTGTCAGCGTGCCATGGGCATTCATTGGGGAACATGGGCCCTGACTATGGAAGAGGTTCTGGAGCCGCCCAAGCTTCTTCAGGAAGCCATGAAGAAGAAGGGCTTGCCCCCGACTGGCGTGTTTGATGTGTGTGAGATTGGAGAGAGCAGGGACTTTTAGGTGAACGACCGTTTGCAGTGTATTATTACTGTATTCATTATCTGTTCTTTCGCATCTAAAGCGGGCGTTCTTTTGGGTAACGGTTCCTAGATACTATGTAGATAAAGGCATGCAGCGCGAGATATAAGCGTCAAGCCATAATCAAATGCGTCACTGAAGACCACGTTAAATTCTAGCTCAGCCCGTTTGACTTCGAAGAGACTCGCAATTGGTGGGCCAACCAGTCTGCGCATCGCAATAAGGCGGATGACTACGCAATATGCAGTCAGCCTGCACCTGAACACAAAGTGCCAATAACATCTACGACGCCAATGGGTTACCGGTCACATGATACTAAAACCCCCTTAATTATCGCTTCGTCAGATGCTTCAAACATCCAGCCAAACAATAACGCACGCTCAGCGCTGATCCTCATCATGGCTTGCCAGATCTGCAATGACCTCCACGGCCATGGAGACATTCAAGATCCAGCCTTGAGGACCAGGCGGAACCATGATATATCAGGGGTGCCATGGGACAAGTTCCAAAGCTCTGCAGCCTCTTGTCACACTTGTAGTGTCCTCTTAATGGGGTGCCGAGGCTGCTTAGCGCAGCATAATGTTCATGAAGCCAACATCAACCATTGCGACATACGATTCATTTACAAGTTGTCGTCTGACCTCAAGTACGATTTTCCGGTCGACGTTGACAAACAAATTCGATTTAACATGACAGATGGGAGTCGATTTGAAGTCGAAATTTTTGCGCTTGAGGGCGGTAAGCACAACACAATCCATTGGTGATATGTGGAATCATACATGTTGAAAGGAATGCCACAGATCCTGTTCGTGATACATGGGAATCGATACCGACCACATACAGGACATCGGAAGGTACTGATTCGGGTATTGCTCTTGACAAAGTCAGATCATGGATTGACATTTGTCTCGGCGATTCTCATGCATATTGCGAGTCTCCTGAAAAGCCGACGCTTCCAAGCCGGGTACTAGACGTTGAATACGCTAAAGACATGATTCGACTCATTGATTCCAGCGGCCAGCACGAAGACTACATCACTCTCAGTCATTGCTGGGGCCAAAAACAAATCATAACCAGCACAAATGCAACGCTTTCCCAACGCAAGACAGGGATTCCAATGACCAGTCTCTCGAAAACCTTTCAAGACGCCGTCCTAGTCACTAGAAGACTTGGAATCAAATACATCTGGATTGACTCACTGTGTATCATCCAAGATTCCAAGCTCGACTGGGAAACAGGTCTGTGAAGATGGCCGAGGTCTACAGTAACGCTTACTTGACCATTGCTGCTACGCAATCACGCAATGGCGATGGAGGACTATTTGTCAACACACCCGACTTCGAGGTCTCTGACTCTGTCTTGCCCACGGTCACGGGTGACCCCTATCGACTGCTCTTTCGACGTAGAATCGACCATCATCTTGAGGTCATCAATATCGTCAATCCAATAGACCGAGGAGATCCAACATCCTCCTTCCATCCTTTACTCACTAGAGCTTGGGTCTACCAGGAACGCATGCTGTCGACACGCGTTCTGCATTTCGGCCCCCAAGAGATATTCTTCGAGTGTCGTTCCGACCTCTTCTGTGAATGCGGCCGGATCAAATTTCATGGGTCATCCGACTCTTCCCCCATATCCATCACCAAACTCTTGCACGCTTCCGCACTTGATAGCGAGGTTGATGGGTACGACTGGGTGGATGTAGCTGGCTATTTTATGGCGAGGCTATGGTGCACCCTGATCACCTCATACACTGCGCTTCATCTCACAGTGACCTCGGACCGTCTACCGGCCATTGGAGGTCTCGCAAAGCATATGGCGGTCAGGCGAAAGTCGTCCTACCTGGCAGGGATATGGAAAGATTCCATAAACGATGATCTTCTTTGGATCATACGGACTACCCTCAAAACCCCGAGACCAAGTCCCAGGACCGCACCGACATGGTCTTGGGCTAGTGTTGACTCGAGCGTCGATGTGTGGGACGCAGTGTTTGTCTGGGACCCCGACCTTGACTACGAAGAAGACTCCAGAGGCCTTTTTGAGCACTACAGCGCCGTTATGGACTGCCAGGTAACTCCATCAGGCGTGGGCAAATATGGCGGCATAGCCTACGGGCTCCTGAGAATATCCGGCCTCACAATGGAGGGTATACTTGAACGAGACACCGTGATTCGTCACGGGAAGGAGACCGTGGTTCACTATGTCGTTGTATCGACCGGGCGGTTCCATATCCATGCTGATTACGTCTTGGATAGCCCTGGTCCAGACCAAGTTCTTCCAGGCGCAGATGTCCTCTGCCTCAGGATGAGCTTCATCCAAGATGGACCGAGTGACAATTTCAAGCTCATTTCGTTGGTCCTGAGGGAAAGCAAGCAGCAACCTGGTAAGTTTGAACGGATCGGTTGCTTCTTCATCCAGTCAACCACTCCACCGAACGATTTGCAGAGAAGCATGTATGCGGATGGCAGCGTGCGTACAGTGGATATTGTGTGACACAGCGACATGAAAGCACTGGCGAAGACTTGTATCGGACCACAGCACAGAAGCGTAGTCCATCGTCGGCGACACCGTTGCAACAGAGAGCTGTCTGGTATTTTGTTGCCTCTAGGGCAGCAAGTGTGTCCAGTTCAATCAATATCGGAATACTTTCGATGATTGGGTAAACTTCTTCTTATTAGACAGGAACATGAGATGTTGAGCACATCGCCCTATATCATTTCAATCTCTTATGTGACTCTACAACTATAAAGCATTCTCATCAACGATGTTTCCTTCCACGCAACAAGATCATATGCAAACCTTCGAAGCCTGGTTACACAGCAAGCCTCACAAGGTCGTTGGCCAAAACTTCCAGATAAAGTCCTCCACATCTTTCCATAAAGTCTCTGGCTCTTCAAGCGCAGCAAAATGACCTCCTCTCTCATGCATTCGATACCAGCTCACCTGGTCTGTTTGCTTGATCCACCTCTCAGGTGCAGTGACAAGCTCATACTTGAATGCTGAATATCCTAGTGGGACTTTGAGAGTCTTCCAACCATTCATCATAAGCTCAACGTTCTCGAAGACCACACGATGGATATAGACCGACGTAGGAAAGCACCCCGTGAACCAATAGAGGGCCAGGTTCGTGATGATAAGATCTCTATCTGGTGTCTTTTCAGACCACTTGATCATCTTTTCCCCGATCCAGGCGAGTAGTGCCACTGGGTTGCTTCCGATAATGTACCCTGCACTGGCTGGCTTCGTTCCGTCGAGTTGGATGAATGCGGTGCCTGTCTTTGCAAATTCGGTCATTCTGGCAAAGGCTGCTACCTCGTCTGGAGTATACCGCCCTGCCTCAATACCGGCCTCGACATCTTCACCAGCAGGTGGTGGAACATTCAGCATGCTCATGTGGACGAGTTTGCACGCTGGATCGAGATTCGCAATGACGGGCGCTGACCAACCGCCGAGGTCACCGCCTGAGGCAATGTAGCCAGACTTATCAAAGCCCAAGGCATGCATCATCTTTGACATGAGGCGAGCATTATCGAGATGCGAAAAGTCCCTGTCGAGGGGCGGTGCGTCAGAGAACGGAAATCCGACATGATGAGGCACAATGACGTGATAGGGAAGCGACTCGGGGTCGTATTGAGATTGAAGTTTGCGAAGGATCGGGAGATACTCTACAACAGAGCCTGGCCAGCTGTGTAGGAATAGAATGGGGATTGCGGCTGGGTTCTTGGAGAAAAGAGCGAAGAAGTTGATCTTGTATGTTTTGGAGTCGTCATCGGTAACATCCATATTGAACTGGGGAAAAGTGTTGAGAGTAGACTCCCATTTTCTCCAGTCGTATTCGTTCTCCCAGTATTTGACCAACTCTGAGAGGACATCTCGATGAAGGCCGAAAGACCCATCATCCCTCGAGTTGAACCTGTTGGGTTTGGGAATGGGGGTGAGTTTGAGAAGCGTCTTCAAACTGTCAATCTCAGCATCAGGGACTGAGATGCTGGTGGCCGTGAGATTTGCTGAAGGAGGGACCTCGTAGGGATGGGCACTGAAAGGCAGGGAGGCCATTGTCTGGTATTTGGTAGAGTTGTGTTGACTGAGAGTGATGAAGAAGGGAAAGATGGTTTGTTTCTTTCCTCTTGTAAGGAATTGAAGCGATCTTTATACCAAATCCTCAAGTCAAATTGCTCAGTCTGTTGCCTGGTCATGCTATCAGCGGCCTGTTAGTAGGATCAGCAGGCAGACTACCAGAAGTTTCGTGAAGCCACTTTCTGCTCGTTGCATAACCGATAGTTTCCATACTCGAGCGTAACAAACATCTTCTGGCTATGGGTATTCTGTGGTTCTCCAAGGGATGTGCAGGAGTTGGCCGAACCCCGTACAATCGTAGGGAAAAGGAGGCCAAAGATAATTCGCCGGCTGACAGGTTATTCGGCCCAAACGGGAATAGCGGCATATACTTGCCTTTGCTTAAATCTCACATGAAATCGAATTTCGTCACTCACTCTTCTGCTTTTCTTTTTTTTGGCCAGATCGGAAGGCCAGAGAAGAAAACTCTCACCCGAGCATTGATCTCGGCTGCTCGCATGCCAATAATGGCCCCTGGGCCGAATAAGCCCAAGTCGAGACGCACCAATACACGAAGCCGGACAGGGTGCGTATCATGCCGCCAAAAGCACATTCGATGCGATGAGAGGCGCCCATCTTGGTAAGCTGCCTTCCTAATGTGTCCATTTACGCGGTCAGATAGTGGATATAAAGACTATTTCGACAAGTGCTGTCTGGGAGGATCCAGTCACATCATAACAACTTACCCCACGAGGCTTCACCACAAGTCATAACACTTCAGGAACGCACGATTAATGATCTTATCCGACAGCTTCAATTGTACACTCAAAGAGCAGTTGTGTTCGTATGTGCCGAAGATTCCGCTCCGCGAACGTAGAGCTGGCCCTTGCCCTGGTCAACAAGCACCGTGGGCCGTTGAGGATACACGGCCCATCACACACCACTCTCATAGCGACAAGGAGATTGCCGTATCATCAGAGGTGCCATCTATCCAAGTGCTCACAATACCGAGTCCGTTTTATGTAACTCCGTGGGAAGCCTTTGATCCCTTCGACACTTTGCCCATCAACATGCCTCTCAGGTCGAAGGAACTTCTTTACTACTGTTAGTCTATTCTCTCATGCTAAGCCAGCAATACGTGTTGGCTGTATCTGATCATAGCACAACAGTTTTCCAAGCTTGCCGCTCTCACAGTCTGCTACCCGGAAATCCGGATGATTGGTAAGTGTCTATCGCGGTATCCGGACGACAATATATTAAGAGGCACTGCAGTATTGCATCAGCTACTTCCGATGCGGATGTCCTGCAAAACACGATATTGTTATCCGGTCTTCACTACGCATGGAATAAAGGCGATCTCTCTTCATTTGAATCCACTTTTGTCTCCCAAAAGATCCAGAGCATACGCCAGGTCAACTCTTGGCTTGTCGCAACGCCACACGAACGAGATATCATGCGGTGCGCAAAGTACATCAGTACGCTCTGCTTCATAGAGGTGCTACAACGCTGGTTCGCTCTTATACTCCGTCATACTGACATTTCGAATTCTTAGTGTTGCCTAGGAAATTTGGCTATTGCCGAATTTCACCTTAAAGGTCTCATGACTTATCTGGATTCTCAGCGAGCGGAAACCCCCGGTCAGCACATAATTGATGACATTCAAGTTGAGCAGATGAATCGCTATCTTATTCTGTAAGGAACCTCAAATGGCAGAATAAAATGTACATGTTCATTGATTCCTTACCTCACTAGAGATTACAACGTCGTCCACTGCTTGAAGAGCCGCTCAGATGACAATCTTGCTACCTACGCATCATCTCAAGGCAAAAAGCCACACTCACATCTCAGAGGGTTGGCCAACTTGAAACATGGATGGCCTAACCACGAGGCTAGTGATCTGGATCTTCGCCTCAGGGCTCTCCGAATGGTACCTTTCTTTTTCGGCTCTGTGCCACAAGGTAGCAAGCCAAAGAACATTGATATGTACCCGACTATTACAGCTCTTCGTAATATTACCAAGCTCGCAGACACAAGACATGCGCAAGCATCTGCTGACGTAGTTCTCACCACGCCCTGGAAGGTTTGGGATAGTGGTGGCTCATCCGACCTACTGTTCGCAGTCATCAGCGCCCATCATTCATCATTGGCCGACAAGATTCAACTCCCATCTCGTGGAAAGCAAACCTTTATATCGTCGTGGTCTGGATTTTGTGTGGGCGTCGGCATGTATCTGATTGCCGCTCTTGGGATCTGGAATCAGGGTCTACCAATGGAGAAGCAACTGCACTATCATATACTCCAGATTCTTACACAAGATTTGCGAAATGACTTAGCCAGTCTCTCCAGTATGAGCCGAGAGACACGCGACACGTGGCTCTGGAAAGCATTTGTCGGTTCATTAAGTGTGGTTCATGCCCAGCTATTATTCTGCGACAAGCGCCTCGATTCCATCCTGGAAGAATTGGCCAGCTTCGTTCGGAATTGGGCCAAGATCACAGGCGTTGTTGCATGGTCCGAAGCCAGGGAAATGTTGAGCCGCGTTGTGTGGCCAGTCAACTTAGATCGCGAGGATAGCTTTGAGTCATTGTGGGCAAGGCTAATCTAGCGTTCCTCAAATCTCATTAGAGGGCTCCTCCTGATTTAAATGAATGTGCAAGGGCTAGCCAAAACGGTCTCATCTGCATCCATTGACAGGTCTCCGGTGCCCTTAAAGCAGATGTGAGCACAAAAAGTCAAAAACATACAACACCAGGTATTCGCTGGTCGTCACCGACCCAACTACTAATCCGGCCCTCATTGGCTTATCTATGGGAGAGCGGACGGGATCCCGAGTTTTCCAATGGGTATGGTCGTATGTGACAATCTGCTTAGTCAATGGATCTTATAGTGGGTGTCTTTGCTGCTTCGCTATGGCTCAAAACTCAAGATGCCTAGACGATTATTCCCACTCGCGAGAGCCCCAGCAGCTTACAACTTCGATCACTTTACAATCAAGACCTACTTTTCTGGGGCAGATTACTCCTAATACTACTTGTTCAAGGATCACATGCTTAGCCATTGATATATACCGCAGTAGTCATGCTTCCAGTGCCTTGCCGAATTGAGAATCCGTTTGTCAAAACGGTCGATATCGTACACAAGGATCAACCTGCCACTTTCCAGTACGCCCGTTTGTCTGCATAGTAACCTTTGCTGTTTATAGCTTGACTTAGCATAAGTTGAACCTTAGATAGGCGTTCTACCGGCTACATGCCCGAAAAGAGTTCGAGTCTGAGACTTGGTGGAGTAGGAGACTGACGACGACCCCAAGCCAAGACTGGGGACGACTGGGAAAAGTATATGTAGATATAGCAACCGGCTGCAAAACCCCTACGCGCATCCAACGCCAGAACAGGACTGATCTGAATCCTCAATCACGATGCATCTATTCACTTGCACCACAACTGCCGTCTTACTGGCTTCTGCGGCGGCACAGTCTCTCGGAGACGTCCTAGCCAAGCATGGCTCGACCTCAATGCTCCACGGCCTTCTTACACACCTGAAGCTCATGGACACCTTCGAGAAGGCACAAAACTCCACACTCCTGGCTATGACCGACGATGCGATCATCTATCTCGCAAAATGGGGCCTGAGTCTCACCTCCATGGACCCAGACATCGCCAGGGGAGTCTTGCAGTACCATTTCTTGGAGGGCTCTTACCTCTCATCGGCTCCCGCACTTCATACAGAGACCCAGCTAGCCCAGTCGTCACTCAAACCATCCTCAGGCTTAACAAACATCTCCAAGGGGGCCGTCGTCAAGTTGACAGCGACCTGCGACGGCTCACACAATCTACGCGTGGAGTCCGGCGACCAGAAAATCGTACAAACAGTCGACACGGACATTCCCCACACATACGGCGTCATTCACACAATCAACCAGGCTCTAGTACTCCCCCGTAGTCTATCAGAGACAAGCAGCCTGGGAGAACTTGACGGTTTCTGGAACGTAGTCACCGAGTCCCGCATGGATGGTGTACTCGAGAAGCTCCACGACGTAACCGTTTTCCTCCCAAGGAACAAGGCCGTTTGGAGAGGACGCTCGAAGCTAGAATCGCTCGGTGACAAGGCACTAGAGACGCTCATTAAAGACCACGTCGTCCCGGACCACGTCTTGTTCCACACATCTTTCCCACAAGAGCCGAGGATGGTGACGACGATGAGCGGCAAGAAGATTTCCATCAGTGGCGATTCCAAGGGGCGAATCTTTGTTAACCACAAGATGGTGACGATGCAGAATGTGCTCATTAGCGGTGGGGTTGCTCATGTTGTCGATGAGCTGCTGTCACCGGAGACAGGTATGCCTTCTATTCTGCCCAATGCCTCGTAGACCTCCATACTGACGCACTTAGATCCTGACCATGACTCACCTCCTGGCACCATTGGAACTCCTTGGGGATTACGTGAAGACATTGCTCGAGCTGTCGTTGGGCTCACTGTTATTTCAGGTGTCTTCATCATTGGTGTTATCAAAGCCGTTAGATGGCGAGCCGCCAAGAGGAAGGCCTTTTTGCATTATGAGCCCCTGCCAACCACGCCCAGTGTGGTTTGGGTGGTGCCCAAATAAACAAGTTGGGAGCAGGCTGGCTATAGGATACGGGAGGAAGAGTCGAAGATGTGGCACCAAAAGAGACAGGTCTAGTCTGTAGAGGCGCAGTTGTATGGCAATGAACTCCTTTAGCAAGTAACGATATAAGCAAACATGAATGAACAAGGACCCGGAAACAATTACTTTCAACATCGGCACAGTAATCGACTGCTGTCCAGTGCAGGAGGCATCGAGAGAGTGAATCTCCTGACCAAGCTCTACTAGGGCTGAGGCAGCGGTCAAGTCACCGTACTTGATCAACGTATTGAATGAACTGTGGAAGAGAGAACGTGTCTCAGTCTTGTTTTAATAGATGGTCTATCTAGTAAAATTTGGCTTCCCCTGCAGCTGTCCTTGCTGTCATATCCCATAGTTTCGTGAGACTCTTCGACGCCGACGCCGCCCTCCTTCGCATCGCTGCGACCTAACCATCTTCTCGATCTGGAAGGCGATTCTGGGATAATATGGTTCCCTTGGTGTAACCGCGTACCACGCTAAACAATGCAAACATGGGAGATTTTCCTTTGCCCTGACCTGAACCCCCGGTCCGAGTTTTCCTGTGCCTCCCTACCACCCTGATGGCGTGTGACACATCCCGTGTACACCCTAGACAAAGAGAATAAACAGAAGAGTAGAGGTATTGAAGTAAGAAAAAGGAGCTTGTCCAGACAGACGACATGAGTCGAGAAAATGAGTAGAAAAAGAAAATAGGTGTGAGGGTATTAGAAAATCTTGCTCGCCAACGCAGACACATCATCAGACTGCGCCAGCTGATCAAAAGCTTTCACCAACCCCATTGCCGCACCCGCCGCCGCACCACCGACGACAACCATCTCCAACCCGCCGACAACAGCCTGCCTCACGCACCGCAAACCGGACCAACCCGAGACGATACACGTCTTGACGTAGCCAAAAGCGAACAGCGCGACGGCCATGACAGCGACGGAGATGTAGAGCGCCAGGTAGACGTCCTCGGCTGGGACGAAGAAGTAGGGGAACAGCGGGATGAGACCGCCGAGGAGGTAGCCGGCGGCGATGGTGAGGGCGGAGATGAAGGCGCGGTTGGAGGCCGGTTCCTGCTCGCAGTGGTGGAATTGCATGAGGAAATCGATGAGCCGGGGCGAAGTTGAGAGGTGGTCTGTTACATCTTCGAGGGTCTGTTTGGGGAGGTCGTAAGGTTCGAGAACCTCGAGGACCTGGGCGCGGGCCATGGCCGGGTCGTCTTGCGTCAGGCGGGTGCATTCGCTGCGGGTTTCCTTGTAGGATGCACTGTTGAGTTTGAGTGTTAGTGATGCTCTCCAAGCATATTGTCAAAACTATGGTGAAGAACTTACGCTTCGCTCTTGGCTCCAAGGTAGCCACCGAGACCCATTGAAATAGCACCGGCAATCAACTCCGCCATACCGCCAAAGATGACAACCTTTGTCTGTCCCAGCGCTGATAGACCGGCCGTGAGGGCAAACGGCACCGTCAAGCCGTCAGACAGTCCAATAGTGGCGTCGGAAATCATGCGAGCGTCGAGGCGGAAGCTGCGCGAGTCGCTCTCCGAGACTCTCGTGGATGTGGTGGACGTTTCTGACGTCGCCGTCGCCATGGTCGCTGTCGAGACGGTCCGGTCGCTGGACCGCAGCAGGGGTTGCCTCTCGAGGTCGCCGCTGTCGACGATAGTCTCATCCGACATTGTGCTCTCGGCGCGGCCGTTGACGGTTTTGGCGCGCGTCGGGGGCGGCGTGCGGCCGAAGAGGAGGTTTTTCAATGTGACGAGACCCATTTTGTGTGATGTGATGTGATGTAATGGTAAGTATAGCTCTTCTCTTAGAGATAAGAGAGAGGGAGAATGTAAGCCGGGTTCCCTGATGTTTATGTGTTATCGAGATGGGAGCGTGGTGTCGAAGTCCAGGCAGGGTTAATCTGATGTATCTCAATCTTCTCTCGCCCTGATCCTGTAGACCCGTTGTCGAAGCACGTCCGAGGGAAAGAGAAGCTTCTTTCGACTTGTAAATCGCCGAGGTGTAAGCTCGGGTTTTAGTAGGAGAATCGAGAGAGAGAACTCGACTCCGGGGTAGTGAGACAGGCTTGTTTGTTTTGTTTTGGTTGAGTCGAGTTGTTCACAGGTCTGGATGATGTAGTATGAAGTAGTATGAAGGGACGAGATCAGTTGGCATTCCAGTGTCAGATCGAGAGTGGTGTAAGAGGGCAACCATCCGTCAGTTTAAATTCCTCGAGGCCTGGGAACGTTTGACTTTCTTTCTCAAGGTACCGTCCCCCCCCCCCCCTTTCTTGCCCTTACATATCAAAGCTAAGCAGAATCAAGGTACTTTGACTAGAAGAATGTCAAGTAATGGGGCAACAAAAACGAAACTTACAAAGCCCCAGAAGTGAAAAAAAAGGCCAAGCTTGCCTCGAGTCTCGCCCATGACAAGCAAAAAAGCAGCCTATGGTGTAGCTTGTTGCTCAATGCGACCCAGAAAGCCATTAGCAAGGGCCCAGTTCGAGCGCCCCCGATCCCAGAGGCTGCAGGGGTCGCAGGCCACCCTGCGACCCGGTGTTACCATTCGGACGTGTAATCAGCAACGGCCGATCGATGATTGGCCAGACCCAGAGGTAAGCACTGATTGTAGTGTCCTTCATTGGTCCTCTGGCTCGGGAGTGCCCCACCAAAGCTCGGAAGTACGGACGGACAGGTACGGAGTACGTACCTCTTATATCCTTAAACGCAACTCGGAGCACCGTGACGGACCAAACTGCATGGTTACCTCCGCTTTACCTTTGCTTTACATAACTACGTTTCCTCTTTTGGGTTTCTCACTGCGTCTACATTCGCTATTGATTGGTTCACGGTGCAACCGGCCGACCCTCCGGGGGTCATACGGCCGGTCTTCCGGCGTTTATTTCGCAGCGCCGAGTCGTACTGTGGTAAAGGGGGGGCTAATCTTCATCTAGAAGCCTACCACAGTAGTGTACATAGAGAGGGAGGACAGGGGGAAAGAGAAGACGGTGAAGAGAGAATAAGCATGCTCATCCTGACTGGGGCCATGCAATTGCACGGTCAATCGCTTACTGCAAAAGGTAGTTGGTCGAGAGAGAAAAGTCCGAGGGGGAAATCGCTGCTCGGTGCTCGGCGCCGCCGGGAGACGGGAAATTCGAAATCCAAGCGCTCTCACTGGCCCGTTGGGTATCCAAAATGGTTCCTGGCTGATCTGGATGCACCTTGTTCACCTTCTTCCGTATTCTATTGGGGTGACTACTGACTTGCACGAGTCGAATCAGAATGGCGACTCTTCCCTCCAGTCACCAGACAACTGCTAAGGGGAAAAAGAAAAAGAAAGGAAAAACGTCACTGTATAACGTGACAGAGCGGCGCAGTACGATTGAATCGAGAGTGAGACAGGTCCTACGTGGCCCAATTGAGTCGATTTAGAGTAGGCAGTGTCTCGTGTCTCTTGGTGGCCGAGGCGCACATGCACACATTTCACCAAGAACGACGTTGCCGTAGAACCCTATCTCACAAAATGTCATAGGTAATGTCGCAATGTCGTCCCTGACTTTTCCAGGACTCATCCCACCGGAGACCCTTTGACTTTACAGACTGCAGATTGCGAAAATACTGCCGTAGCATTGGGCCTTATCCGCAAATCACATCCCATGGCCCCTTACCTTGAACTCTTACTCAAGGACTCGAGAGCCAAAGCGTTGCACGCAGTATGCTTTGACTTTTTCGACTCTCCATTGCAAGCAAAGTTTCGAGCAGTTGCCTTTCGGGGAACACATCCTGTGTTTGCCATGTCTCATCCAGAACGGTAGCTCAACCTTCTAAATTGTTTCCTCTCTCACCCACTTCCCGACGTGCGCAAGACACATACACGCACAGAAACAGAGTGAGAGAGAGACACGAGTGTACCAAACTTTCAAGACAATCTAGATCACAAAACATGAGCCAACCTCTAAATTAAAGAGACCAAAAGCAATCGTCTCACTTCAAATCTCGATTCCGGCTGCCCGGTGAACACAGCACGTGTACGGAAGTACATTCCACAACCTACGTGCCATACCTCTCTGCCTGCCTGACACCCACGCATCTCACCTTCCCCTACCTTATCAAGCTTGCGGTGTATATGTGTGGCTTTGGACCTCCGTCCAGTGCTGGTCCCAGAGACAACAGGTGGGGCGGATCGGCTCGAAGGACAAGACACTTCCAGTCCCCGGCCATCAGTTCGGATCCGAACTACCATTACCCACACACGGCGAATGGCGGAGCTCGCTGCGTCCCTAGGGCAGCTGAACAGCTCTGCCGGCTCCCTCCCATGATTCGCCACAGGTGACTGTTTGACAAGCACACGAGCAAAGGCAGACGCAAGTCTATGCGGACTCTTCTAGCTACCCATCACTGCCACATGGAATCTTCCATTCTCCTACCTTACAAACTTCCTTCCCCATAAATACATCACATACACCAGCCTCACCCCAGCCACACTTCTCTTCACAAACACTCATCCTCATCCTCATCCTCACTCAACTCTCTCACCCCAAACCAACTCCCACCCTCCACAGATACATACTCCGTACATTCCATTCCTCGCCTCACACACCCCACACTACGTCATCGCAATGGGTCTCCCAATCAAACTAGGCGTCCCCAACGTCCCAGAAGACGAACCTACAAAGACACAACCAGCTCAGTCTAGTACCACAGAAACAGTCGGACAGAGCCAGCAACACACGGGCCAAGCTACCGGCGCCGGCGCAAACACGGGAGCCGGCACGACCCGCCCCAAGACGGAAGCCGAGCTCGAGGCCGACCGGCTCTACGAGGAGGCCATGGAGGAGGAATACGCCAAGAGAGACGGCGGCTCATAGCCCAGTATAGACAATGAAACCAGAAAGATCATGTATACGGAGACTTCGGTATGAACTTCAAAACAAAAAAAACAAAATGCAATTATTCATAATGGGTATCTATGCCCAACTATCAATATAACCGTCCCACCTCTCGCTCATCAATGCATGCATCACCACAACCTCGGCCTTCTTCTCCCGGTACAAGTCTTCGCTTTCTAAGCGATCTGGAACGGATGCGCCTCGGTGTTGAAAACAAACTTGTTGTCCGCTACTTCAACTTGGACCTTCGCATCCGTGGCCTGGATCAGGTAGCTGTACTTGAGAACCTCGGCGAACCAGAAACTTTCCTGGAAGTCGTCGAATGACCCTCCCTTCGGATCCTGGACGTTGGTGATGGACGAGAAGCCGCTTCCCGCGCTGCACGTCTTATTGATCGCCAGGAAAGCATCCCACGCCCAGTCCTGGTACTTGCTGTCGCCGGTGGCGCGGTAGGCGTAGTAGTAGCTCTCAATGACCTCGGGTCGGAGGACGTAGCCCGCGCCGTCCTCTCTGATCCAGAAGCCTGCCTTTTGGTAGAACTCTGTCTGGTTGGCGGGCGGGTCCGGGTTGAGTGTCTTGTTCACCGGCGGCCTGTCGTCTTGCCAGCGGAAGATTTCTGGCCCGATTCCAGTCGCCGTCTGTTTGTACGTCTCGCGGCAGCCCTCGGTCAGCTTGATGCCAAAGTCGACGTATTTTTGCTCCTTGAGAACAAGACCACCGAGAATAAAGTTGCCACCATCGAAGCACGCAACTAGACGAGCTTGTTAGCAGTCGACCATGGCCAAAAAGAAGCGGTTCAAACTTACGATGGCTGCTGACGAATCTCAGGTTCGCGTTGTTGTACGCCGCCAAGAACGTCAAATCAGGCCGAGTAGTCGGGCTCGACGCCAAGAACTTGATCGATGAATCGGCCGCAGCGATCCAGCGCTCCTTGTAGAGCGAAAATCGGTTCTGGTCGTACACCCACATCTTGATGAGGTATTCGTAGAAACTGTCGGTGCCTCCGTTCCAGCCACCGGACCGATCCGCAAATGTCCCGTTCGAGATGAAGACGTCAGTACCCAACAGGCCGGGGAACACCTCCTCGTTGGGCTTTAGGAGGAAATTCTCGCCCTTCTGTGACAGGTCCGCGTATTGCTTGTCCCCCGTTAGGTCGCTCAGGCGAGTCCACTCCAGCACCAAGGTCCCAATGGTCGCAATGCCGTTCGTGTCGGAGCCCTTCTTGCGCGGCTTGGGATCGTAGATGAGCGTGTTATCGGGGATGCCGGTTGCTGTATCGAACGCGACTTTGAGATTGTCTGCAAGTTTCTTCGACTGCGCGAGAAGATTGTCTACGCCGGTCTGATTACTGGCGACATCTTTGAGTGGTCCTTTCAGCAAGTCATGTCCTATTCAGTTGTATTAGCTTTACGAGAGAAACACCACCTTTTTACATTGGGAAGCTTGTCTCACCTGCCAACATGCCGCCAAGATATCGGATAGTCGTCTCAAACAGAGAGACCTCGCTATCCGTCACGTTGAAGTTGATGGTCGGTATAAAGTCTAGAATCTGTCCCACAACGTCCTTGTTCTCCATAAGGATGGCAGTACTCAAGGCGTCCACAGCACTCGCACCCCAACCATTCCTACAGCAAAACATGGTCAGGAAACGGGGTTCTTTGCGCTCTGTCTCATGTGGAGCAAACGACTAAGAACGTACCGGTCATTCTCGGCCGTGTTCGACACCGGCTTGAGCGTGTCATTGGGGAAGGCGAACTTGCGGTACCCGTCCCACGAGCGCTGGAAGGCTTCCTTGACGGCTGCCGCTCTCTCGGGCTGGTTGATATACTGCGGCGCGGCGGCCTGTAGAAGAGATTGAGGGGAGGCTGACGCCTGGGCGAGGAGCCCGGCGATGGCCAGTCCGCGCATTGACAGGTGCATCGTGTTCGCGACGAGAAGCCTCCAAGCTATTAGATGTCGGTCCTGGGAAGCAGAAAGAGACTGAGACTACAGACGGAGCAGGGTCCGGACGAACGACGAACGATAGTGAGGGAAGGAGAGAGGCTGTGGTCAAATATATATATCTACCGTCGACTGCATTATTGGAGCGCGCAAAGGCTAATAAAATGACAATGGGTCAGTCGGGGGTGTGTTGGAATCACGCAACCCCCAGGAATCGGCAAACTCTGGGAAACTTCGGGAGGGAGGACCTGGAGACTGGGAACACTTTCACGCAGGCACAGCATGAGATGAATAAACTCTGTTTCTCATCCATAGTCCCCCGGACTTTGCGTTCGCCCCTGCTCCATGTCTCATAGTCGGGACCGTTTTTTCCACACACCAGCTGCCCCTGCTTCTTCTCCTGCTTCTGTCGGCTTTCTGCGTCTGTAACGTTGGGTTTGTTGTGTCCATTCGACATGGTAAGTGGTCCTCGCGATCCGGTGTCTTTCCCTTCCCATCTCCGGCTCATCTTCGCCCTCCTGATTATTGTTCCTTTGGATACCACCCTCCACCTCCCCAAAGTCCCACCACCACCCCAGTAGAACGAGACTATGAGTGCATCTAACACCCAGGAGTCAGACGAACTGTTCTTATTCGAACGGGGGTTACACCATTGGTAGGGCGAGTGATGAGCCGTCCACGCGGGCCGAGTCCGCTGGTGGCCGTAATGACTGGCATCAAACACGCGCAGAGAAGATCTTGCCCAGGTTCGTCGCTGCTCATCTCGAAATGGCAAAGTCACCAGGCACGGACGTCCCTGGTGAATCAAGCACGTGCGGAGCAGCTGTTGGGGGGAAACTTGGGAAAGGCCCCTTGCCCAGTGAGTGCTACCCAAAGTTAAATGCAGCGTTGCGTTGCAGTTGCAGTTGCATACGGGCAGATGAAGTCAAGGAAACAAATGCTGGCGAGTTGCAATACCCGAGCCTCCGAGGGATAGAAATGAGGGGATGTTCTGGGCCCTCGTACAATGCCCCGACCACAAGGTGTTGTAAGTTGTAAACTTGTTGACCTTCCGTATGAGGCAGTGGCTCCTCGGGACTTTGGAGATGCGCTTCAACCGAGAGTCAATTTGCATGGCCTCCAGATATTGACCGACTGCGGCCTTTGGCCTTGGCGCGGGCGGATCAGAAGACTGCTTGGTTGTGCCGACGGCCGCTATACCCGGCTTAATCTAGCCGGGGATGATCGGAGCTACTGATCATTGGATCTCGGAGGCTCTGCATGCTCGGCGTCGATGCAGTGCCTATTTGATTTTCATGTAAGAGCAAGGAGTAGCGCATCAATAGTTTTAGTCCTTTGGCAAGTTGCCCAAGAGTTACACAAACCAAAGATCAAATGTCAATCGTGATAGGGAGAAATGGCGCGGCGTCAGAACTAAGGTCCGCCAGCTCGTCCCATGTCAACCACTTGACTTGGTCAGAAGGGTGACATTGGAGAAATAACAGATGCGTGCGTGACGATCTTCATCTCCAACTCTTGACTTTGAGTTCGGTACCTGCAAATCCGTGTCGAGGCCGCCCCCGCACTGCGCGAACCCGCGAACACGACCTCTATTGAGCACAGCATACAGTCCCCCACCTGCTCTGTTGATACGCCGAAGGCAGCGTTGGAAATTCTAGGTAGATCTGACTTGGATGGCATGCTTCTACAGACGGACTTCGCTTTCCTACCGGGCGAATCGTCTGATGAATGCATCCTGTTTCCAGATCGGCATCGTCGTGATTGGCCCACCGACGAAGCAAGGGTCGCTTCAGAAGTACGCAAAGTTTACTTCGTCGTTTGATTCGTTCTTCCTCTCGAAGCCGCATTTATGCTCTTGTTCGAATCCCAACGAGTCATGGAGTTTCCTCTTTCTTATGCGAAAGGTGCCTCGCGGAACACCAAGGGAAAATGCCATACACGCGAATCCATCTCTTGTAAGGTGTGCCGTCCTTTCGAAACGTCGATTAGACTTTAGCCCGCAATCTCCAAGGCTGTGTCGTGTTTCTGGGGCTGTACGAAAAAGCGAGATAGCCTAGAGAATACAGGTATTCAGCCCTGCTTCCGCAACCTTGCGAGTGCGGCCGCGACCCCGTCTGTAAGTGCATCGTCTTTCGCACCTGCGCTGTCAATTTGTTTCGTCTGCGTCTGCGCCTGCACCGGCGTCTGTGCTTGTGCTTGTGCTTGCACCTCAGCAGTCCGCCTTGATTCCTCAATAGCGGCGGCGATCATCGCCTCTTCATCGTCCTCGTCGAGATCCGGATTGCCTCTCTCCAAGGCGGCAGGCCTCTTGGGCTGGGTTGTCGTTGGCGTGCCCACTGCAGGTGAGCCTCTCGATGAGTCTCTCGTAGACATCTCACGAAGCGGGACCCTGCTGAGAGGCACAGCTTGATCCAACCTCGATGCTTGCGACGGCCTCCCGTCCTCGGTGCGGTCCGATCGATCCAGCTGTCGCTTGCCTGATTTTTGTGCTCGGAAAGGCTCCTCGACAGCCTTGACCCATTTGTTGACCTTGACAGCGCCCCAGCCAGCTAGCGAGCCAATCTCCTCGGGATTCGCATTGATGGCTTTCTTCAAGCTACCAAAGTTACTGACCAGGGCAACGGCATCCGACTTGTTGACGCTCCTGGGAACGGTGACGAACTCGACGAGCTTCTCCGCATACGTTGACGCTTGTTGGCCGCGGATGGCGTTGAAATTGGCGTGCTCGTACGACTTGTACAGCTCGAGGTATCGCGCGGCCTCGGCGGCTGACCAGCAAAGAATGAGGGTGACGTTGTTGACCAATGAGGTCTTGGACAACTCGCGCAAGACCTCCTCGTGGTTTGGAATATCAACCATAGTCAGTACGAGACGTAGGTTGTATTTCCCTTGAAGATTCCTGATTCTCGTATGGATATACTCGGGATGGAGGCGGTGGTACTTGAGACTGAAGGCAGATACGGGTTAGCATGCCTGTCATTAAGGTAGGAAGGTAGGTAGCTTGAGGGAATTGGTTGAGTAGTGAACCTACCTCAGAAACAATGCACATGTCGTCAAACCAAGACCGTAGTCACCCAGAATATCGCTGTACTCCCATGGCATCGACTTGAGAGATGCGAGCACCGGGTTGCCCCTCTGCCGTGGAGACACAAGAATGGCCGAGCCGGATCCTCGCTGGGGAAGGGCCTGGGGTGTCGGTTGGACAATCTTGCCGCTCGCAGAAGCATTTGCGGGCGGTGGTCTATCCAAGCGCTGCGGTGTCAGCTGCTGTATCTTCTGCGGTGTCGGTTGCTGCACACGGGGACGAGATGGTTGAGCCTCGGGGCGTGAAGGTGCCGGGTTCGAAGATGCGAGAGCGGCCAGGAAGTCTTCGTCGGCACCGAAATCGTCGTCCATGATTGGTGATTCTACGTATTTGCCCAATTGCTTGTATGTTGAGGAATCGGAAACCGGTCTCTATATGTGCCACGGTGCACGGCGTGGAGAGCAGGAGGATGGCAATACGCCTGGTGATGTTGAACGAGGCAAAGAAAGTGCACGCGGTGAGAGTCGCGTCTGCGGAAGCTAAGGTATGGATCTGTAATACGTAGTACATAGAACGTAGCTCACCTTTGGCGGGGTCTGGTAGCCAACGCAATGGTGACTACAGCGGGCCACACGCCCCAAACGGCAATTGATGATGCCATCGAATTTGGCACCTCAGCAAAACTGTCAAACTGGTGGGGTCATTCATGCCATTCACCTCGCCTTTACTCCGTAGACTACTCATTGAAACCATGAAGCAATAGTATTTCACATACCTCACATCTTTAAGTTCTTCTCGTTCTCAGATTTGAATTGGTATCGAATTTGATACTGTTGTTCTTTTTACCTGGTTTAAAGTACTCTTACTCAGACATGCCGTGTCCGAACCTATTTCAACTCCAACGCCGTTGCCCTAACCTTGCGGGTGTTTCCGTACCCAAGTTAACTAAAATTAGATCATCCGTCATCCGTCCTTGTTTCCTGGCCCCGATTATGCTTCATCGTAGTTGCTCCCGCGAGAAGCCGCATCACTCGTCATCTGGTCATGAAGGTTATAGAGAGCCTTCAACCAGGTATCAAACACCGTTTCCAGGTTCTGCGCGTCATCTGTCTGCCTCCTCGCTTCTAGAACCTGGTCCCTCAGCCTCTCGTAGGCTTCGATCATGACCCAGACCTGCAGAGACGAGACGTCTGTCCCCGTCTTGTGCGAGTTGTCCAACATGCTCGTCGAGAGCTCACGCGTCAAGAGGTCCATTGCAATCTGCAGGCTCAGGTTCTGATTCGACCCTCCTTGGGAGGACGAATTGCGATTCAGTCGGGCGCGATTCCGCGGCGGAGGCGGGGGTGTCAACGGCGGCTCTGGTGAGAATGACAGGGGCTTGAAGTAGATCGCTTCCTCATCGAATGCAACCAGCGTACCATCATCAGACCGCGGTGACCTGGAATACGCCGCCGATGCACGGCGCAACGGCGCCGGTGCCGGCGAAAATATGTCTCGGCGGAGCTGCTCTGCGGGTGTCTCGCCGGCGCTGTGGCGTGACCGGGTAGTAGAGGAGGAAATCTGGCTGTGCAAAGATTGTCGTGATGGGAAGGGATCAGAGTAGGCGTCAGTGTATATTGAGCTGACGTCCTGGGTCTCGAGGAGATCTCGGTACTGGTTCGCAATCAGGTCGACGCTTGTGACTTTTTCGGCGGTTTTGGCACTCCTCCCATAGCTTGCGTTTTCCAGCTGGCCAATGGCGTAGATGGGCGTCTTTGCATGGCGTCTCATGCTCGATCTCGTGCTAATTGACGAGGTCGGTGAGCTGAGTGAGCTGTCGAGAGAGGGCCTCGGCGTTAAATTGCTGACGGCGAGGTGTGAGAATTCTGGAATGATGGCCGGCGCTGGTGGTGTTGTGTCGAATGAGACTTTTCGTGGTTTTTCTGGGGTTCTTGGTCTCGCTGGTAGGGGCTTTGATTTTGACTGTGATTTTGACTGTGCTTTTGATTGCGATTTTGATGTCGGATCTTGAACAGCGTTGCTGTCTCCGAGATATGCGTGCCATTTTGCATCGCTCAGGTCTGGTGACAAACGCAAGGAAGGTTGGCCGATGGTTCCGGCTTGCTGGGCAGCTACTGCCACCCCGGTATTGAGTTTGTTTGATGCCACGGGGTCGATAGGTGCAGGACGTCGGATGGACAGGAGCTTCTTTTGCAATCTGCGCCGTAAGCGTTGTGGAGGTTCCGGCGGGTTGTTTGATATTGGGGCTGGCGGTGCCAGTGACTGTGCATGAGGACGGCGATCCATGTTGTTCTGGTTGGAGTAGCTATGGTGGGAAAGTGATGAGGCTACGCTGGGTGAGAGTATACTGCGATGAGAAGCGGTATTAAGCCGTTTTTTGGTCTGGTAGTATAGCAATACCAATGGTTGTGGTAGGAGAGTTATCAAGGGTTTGTACCAAGTCATATATGGGTTGGTTGAAGTTCGCAGTCGGCTGAATTCATGACTCTCTGTGAGCGGCAAATGACGTCTCGGGGAATCAAAATTGAGCGTGAGAAAATGGGCTGTTCCATGCATCTGTTGGTTTGTGGGTGTGAGGGGATAGCAAGAGGGAGGGATTGTTATAGCATGGAGGAGGGCAAAAGGCAGAGTCAGCGCAGGTATCCACGCGCATGGAGGTCGGGATATGCATGCACGATGATGGAGGCTTTGAGAACTCGACGAGGCAGAGCTCCAAACCGGATTCCCACTGGACGAGCGGGCCACCAGGCATGAAGCGGGCAGTGGGAGAGCAAAAAGGTTAAAGAGGTCACAGAGGAGGACATACCGGGATGGTGTGTGCAAGGTGTGCAAGGGAATGCAAGGAAAGGTAGTGTAGGGTAAGAATGAGATGCCTCAACTCTGCTGCGTCTGCGAGGCAAGGCAGGGTAAGCTAAGCTCAGAATGATGTGAGGTTGGGACAACACATCGCAGTTGGCTGGGCCTGGACAAGGTAGCCATGCGTTCCTGTTTGCTTCTTCTACCTTACGCAGTAGTGGCAGTGGAGAGTGGATATGGAGAAGAACCACCCGAAGGTCGAGACTCGAGGCGAAGCGTTCAAGATCCCGCTCTGTCTGTTGGTGTCACGGTGTTTGCGGCGTGTGCCATGAGCAGTCACTGCAAGTCAGTCAGTCACTGTCAGTTAGTTGAGAAAAAACATGGATGGAGAGGATGGAACGTCGAGGGCATCCTTGCTGAGCCCACGTCATCGTATCCCACCTTTGCAACATATGCCCCAAGAAACTCGAGGGAAAAGGTGGTCGAGGCTCTGACCGGTCAGGGATGTGGCCTGGGGGGTTGGTGGACTGTCCCGATCACTGGCAGGGGTCACATCTCAACTCGCATTCGCTCAACGGTGGGCTGTGTGACTGTGAGAATGGCTGCCATTGCAATGGATGGACGGCATGTTGGATGGTTCGCGGTGAGCGGGAGTGAGTTCGGAGTTGGGGTCAGAGATTAGACGGGTGGCATCGAGGGAGCAGTGGTGAGATCTTGCGAGTAGCCTATCGTAGTGATGGGATGTTTTCTTCATAGTGATTCTCAGTCGAAGTCCTCTCTTGATGATCTTGTGGTGACATTTCTTTGCAAGTTGCTGATGGTAAGAAATTGCAACTGCATCTCTACTTTACATAATAGTGTACGTACTGATGAATACGTAGCGACCCCATGTACGTACCTACTATCGACAATCAGGCGCTCGGGTCAGGCAAAGACCAAAGGGCAGGCGGAAAGTCGGAAGGCTCCCGTCTTGCCCGTAGCCGTGTGGTGGATTGGCCCATGTCATCGAAAAGCCTCACCACTTTGGTGTTCGCAGTAGTGACATATTCCCAGTTCCCACAACCTCCCACCCGTGCCACCTTCAACCCTGATCTTACGTCCGCCACTTTGTCCCTTCGCGGCTTGCCTCCTCCACCTCGAGGCTACACATCCCAACGCCGTGGCCACAATGAGCCAATCAACGATTGCAATTTTCCCCGCGTTCTCTTGTCTGCGTTGAATCGTCCTCGAGCCACCAACATTTGCCCTACCGCCTCCGTCTGTTGTTCGGTTGTTCCCCCCCTCCCCATCTTCAGCTGCAATTCATTCGCCTTCTCAACCAACAAACCTCTTCAGCAGTCCGAGATCGACAGCCATCCCGAAAACTCGCCTCCCGAACCCCTCCAACATTGTCCAAGCATCCCGGACTGCGCTCCGGCATTGGACGACGATCATCCGTCTTCGCCATCTCATCCATCAACCTTCATCTAAAAGTTAATGGGGATTGGCATCGGCATCGGCTACACCACCTACACGACCCTACAATACCTTATCCCAACTTATCATCATCATCATAAGCCATGAATGACTTTGCTCTTTTCCCCAATCTACCTCTGGAGCTACAAGACAAGGTTTGGGAGGCTGCCCTTCCCCCGCCCGCCCCGACCGCTTTTCATGTTCAACTGGCCCGCCATCCTATGGGCCGCACCGAGGATGGCTCCATCGACCGCTACAATGTCAAAGATAGAGTTCTTCTCTACAGACTTCGCACCTCTGGATCCCCTCATCTCTCGGATCGCGACTGCGTCATGTCCACTCTCTTTGGCATGCTTTTCGTCTGCCATCGATCCTATCGTGTAGCAACACGCGCCCTCAAATTCATCAAACCCTCTCACCCATTTCTTCTTCGAGGCGGTGATTCATCCTCCTACACCCTCATACTTCGAGGTGGCGATTCCCTGGGCGCATACCACATGAAAGTTGACGCCATGCGGGATCTCATCATTCTCAATACTGGATGGCAGTGGCCCTGCCGTCTGATCAGTACTGCCGGCGTTTTTCGTCTTCATGTGCCAACACCGCTGCGCTGTCTGGCTCTCGCCTGGCCTGGGCCTCACCAAGTCGGCCCGTCTGACGGCCGAAGTTCATTCTACAATTCCGAGGCTTTGAACGGTCTGCTAACCTTGTGGGGCTCCCGTACTCTCCGTGCTCTCTACGTTGTCGTGGATCCGGCTCATCTGCGGGAGGCGGAGAAACCGTGGCCCGCTTGGGGTAATCGATGGAGTGTGCCGATGTACGCAGGCTCTGACACTATACTAGAGGACTACTTGGCGTCTTTTGAGGTTGATACAAGTAGTCAGACACAATACCTCTTCCAACGTGGAAACCGTCGGTACTTTGAAGTCTCGGCCGAGCAAGTGGCGCGGTCCGGTGGTCTCGGAGAGGTCGTCGAGCTTCTCGAATCAGCTCGTAGGCGTCTCACCCCTACCGTCAGCCAGGGCATTCATCAAGAACATCTCACTCAAGCACTAGAGAGCGAGACAGTGCCATGCAGATGTAGGATCCTCTCTTGGCAGCAATCGTCTTAGATGATACGGTATGCCGCCCTTGGGTCCCCTGCCAAGTCCCACATTGCATCGTGCACCATCTTTGGCGGGATATGCAAACTCCATGCCTTGTCTTTCGCATGGCCGTTGTTGGTCTTAAAGTCAACATCAAGAATTGGATCCGGTGTCAGAGAACAATACACACGACTGCGTTCTCCTACGTCAAGCTTGAAGATCGGGTCGAGGAGATCCCGATGGGAGAGCTGTAGCCAGTAATGAATGAACGATTCCATCGGCGTTTTGCCGAAGCCAGCCACGTATGAAGCAAATCCTACGGCTGGAGATGCAAGATGGAGGCGGAAGAAGTGTAAGAATACCACGAGGTTCATGAGAGTATTCGAGTATTCGGGTATCTGAAAGGACGCGGGTCTAGCTAAAGGACAAACTGAACTGGCGCCCTTTCAACTATACATCTCACCACCACAACCTTACCGAACAGACGTTTTGAAGGGACAACCTTTTGAGAGAACAACTATGGGTATAGTTCAAAGTGCGAGAAATCCGATTGTCTGGCACTTTATTCGCCAATGCCGCCAAGGCCAGCTCGATGGGCGCAAACACAGAGAGAATGAACCCTTGGCGGTGAGATGCCGTCTAGAGCCGTTCTGCACATACTTTACGGAGAATTACCTACGTGCGTGCGTTAGATGAAGTTCGTCACGGCTAAGGACGCAACATCAAATTCTCCAGCCACATAAACCCCGAATGACAGGGAACTACTTCGTAGAGAACCTGTCTGATCGGATTCTTCCAATCTCATTCGCTCCCCTCACCCAACACCCACGAACATCGTCAACATCTGCAGTAGAAGGCTAGAGGCCAGAATTGGGAGGCCTGGGGGTCTGGCGGAGTGTATACCGAGCACGAGGCACGCTAAATTATCCAGGCGGAGGAATTCTTCCATCAATCAGAGGCCGTAAAGGGGATGGGTCCGAAGCCGGCTCGGCCTGGCGAACCCCCCGCGCTGGCACGCCGTCTCTGGGCCGGGTTGTTTTCTGCTGCCAAGCCCCATTGAAAGGGACCCTCTCCGGCGCATGCCCCTCCAAGCCCTCCACTGAAGGCCCCTCCCCCTCCTTCCCCCTACCCCTCCATTCTTCCGTCTCCCCCTCATGCTTCTGCTACTAGCAACTGTCCCCTCCTCCGCCTCCGGCCCATACTCCAGACTCGGGGTAAGGCAAAAAAGTGAGCGAGGTGGAAAAAAGTAGAGGGTTGTAGCCCGTGAGTGGTCTAGCCATTGGCAAAGGCGGGGAGGGGAAGGTGGGAGAAGAAACGCATCGTCGGAGGCTATAAAGGTCTCAAATCTCTCTGCCCGTTACTGTGTAGTGTAGTAATTCCCCCTATTCTTCCCTCTTCCCTCCTCCAATCTTCTTGCTGTCTACTGTCCTTTCTCCAAGAATCACGGCCCGTGTTTCTCTCTAATTGTTTATTGTTCCCGTTCTGAGACAGTTGCCCATCATGAGTCTCGATATTACCATCACCGGGTGGCAGACGCGCGATGTGCGCTTCCCTACTTCCCTGGACAAGACCGGTTCCGACGCTATGAACGCTGCTGGTGACTACTCTGCCGCCTATTGCATTCTTGAGACCGACTCCAAGTACTCTGGCCACGGCATGGTATGTTTTCCCCTTTCCCTAATCCCAAATCCATCTCAGTCTCGTAAAGTCGCTCACCCCTCTTTCTCCCTTGCCAGACCTTCACAATCGGTCGAGGAAACGATATTGTCTGCAAGGCCATCGACTACTTGGTCGAGAGAATTAAGGGCAAGAAGCTGTCAGACCTCGTCTCAAATTGGGGACAGACCTGGAGATACCTCGTCAACGACAGCCAGCTGAGATGGATCGGTCCCGAGAAGGGTGTCATCCACCTGGCCCTCGGCTCCGTTGTTAACGCCATCTGGGATCTGTGGGCCAAGGTCCTCGGCAAGCCTGTCTGGCGCATCGTCGCCGACATGTCTCCCGAGGAGTTTGTCGCCTGCATTGACTTCCGTTACATTACCGACGCCATCACACCCGAGGAAGCCATCCAGCTCCTCAAGGAGCAGGAGCCCACAAAGGCCCAGCGCATCAAGGACGCCGAGAACAGCCGCGCCGTCCCGGCCTACACCACCAGCGCCGGCTGGCTCGGCTACGGCGAGGACAAGATGAAGGGCCTCCTCCAGGAGACCCTCGGCAAGGGATACCGCCACTTCAAGCTCAAGGTCGGCAGCAGCGTCGAGCAGGACAAGAGGCGCCTGAGCATCGCCCGCGAGGTCATCGGCTACGACAGCGGCAACATCCTCATGGTCGACGCCAACCAGGTCTGGTCGGTGCCCGAAGCCATCGAGTACATGAAGCAGCTCAAGGAGTTCAAGCCCTGGTTCATCGAGGAGCCTACCTCCCCCGACGACATCCTCGGTCACAAGGCCATCCGCGAGGCCCTCAAGCCCTACGGCATCGGCGTCGCCACCGGCGAGATGTGCCAGAACCGCGTCATCTTCAAGCAGCTCCTCATGTCGGGCGCCATCGACATTTGCCAGATCGACGCCTGCCGCATGGGCGGCGTCAACGAGGTCCTCGCCGTCCTGCTCATGGCTAAGAAGTTCAACGTGCCCATCGTCCCCCACTCGGGCGGTGTCGGCCTGCCCGAGTACACCCAGCACCTGAGCACCATCGACTACGTCGTCGTCAGCGGCAAGCTCTCCGTGCTCGAGTACGTCGACCACCTGCACGAGCACTTCCTCAACCCCTCCGTCATCAAGGACGGGTACTACCAGACACCCACCGAGCCCGGCTACAGCGTCGAGATGAAGGCGGACAGCATGGACCAGTACAGCTACCCCGGCAAGCAGGGCGTCAGCTGGTGGACCAGCGACGAGGCTAAGCCCATTATTGAGGGAGAGAAGATTTAAAGCCGGAGTTTTACGACTCTGGAGGGGTCGAGCAGAGTATAGATTGCTCGTCCGCAGGGAAACGATGGCATCCTGCATGGCTCGGCAGCCGCCGGCCATCCTGTGTTACCGACTTACGAGAAAAGGGGTCCGGCCAGGGAAGAAGGTCGGTCCGCAGGGCAACGATGGCATCCTGTATAGCTAGGTCATATTGGCTATCCTGTGCGATTGGGCACATGAATCGCATTGGCACATGCGAATCCAAAATTTGGGGGGTCTGGCGAATAGAGCCAGACCGCAGGGCAACGATGGCATCCTGTATGGCGCAGCTTCGGCTCTGTGACCATCCCTACTATCTAGCGTTTGATTTTGATTGATTTTCTTGCGAACCAAAAAGGGGG
Organism: Colletotrichum tamarilloi; assembly: GCF_030869305.1. Classification (NCBI taxonomy): domain Eukaryota; kingdom Fungi; phylum Ascomycota; class Sordariomycetes; order Glomerellales; family Glomerellaceae; genus Colletotrichum; species Colletotrichum tamarilloi. The sequence goes on from NW_026849395.1 coordinate 206,666, forward strand.
TTTGGTCATAGGGGCCATTCCGCAGGGCAACGATGGCATCTTGTATAGAAATGAGTCTAGAGGCTCTCTATCCCGTCACAATAGCTACATAATGAGACAATTCTCTATGAGATACTGATCCTGGATCTTATGTGATTTTGGCTGATTATATCTGGCATAATATGTGAGAGAGTGAAAGTGAAGGTTAAGAAAGCCCCCAAGGTGAATGTTGTGAATAAGGTAACTGAAGAGTGAGAGTGAGCAGTGCACCGCCACATACACAATCAGTCAGCCACGCAAAGCTCATAGATCCGAAGCTCGCGCCACACAAGTGGCCCCAGAAATGATTTTAAGGAGGGAGCTACGGATACGGAGCAAATAAGGAGACGTTTCAAAACGGCAACCAGACAAAACCCCCTTCCTGCCCACAGCGTTGTGTCGCATCGCAAGTCGATGTGTCTTGAAGAAGTCTGAGCTCAAGAGAAACACGCCACGCGCGAGGGTGAAGAGGAAGACCAAGAGATCTTCGACAGCAGGCTGTTGAAATTGCCTGATAACATACCTTCTATTCCATATTTTACCCCACCGAATCGCTTGGAGAGCTTCCCGGGCGCTCATCCTCAGCGTTTGTTAATTCATATTTGTATATTGAAAATATATTCATCGTCACTCACTCACGCAGCTCTCATCTCATCACACGACAACCTCACTCACTTCATCTCACCCGGCAGCACCGGACACGCACACATTCCCCCTCACAACGATGCCGCCAAAGTCAACAGTCAAGATAGAGTCCGCTCCCGAGGGCTTCACGCCCGAACGGTTCGAAAAGGAGCTCAAGAGCCTCGCGGCAAAGGCAAAGGGCCAGACCAGAGGCAGGTTCTACAAGCAGCAGGCCACGGCGTACCTCAAGGCCACCATCCTCATCGCCCTCGCCGCCACCTACAGCAATGTCTCCCAGCTGGCCATGTCGCCCGTCTACGGCGCCATCCCGTCCTCGATATACCATGCCAAGCTCGTCATGGTCGCCTGCTTCTTTGGCTGGGCCGGCAACGTCGTTCTTAACCGCACTTTGCCGTTTAACCCGGCTACTCTGCTGCCCGTCGTCGCCCTCTGCGTCCCCGCGATCCAGTACTACCTCTATCAGACCAGCGCTCTGCTGACTGCGTATTGGGGTCCCCTGGTCATGGAGGCCGTCACGCTGTTCCCCCTCGTCGTCATCTCGGTGAGCTGCGTGGCGACGGAGATGGAGAAGGTGAGCCTGTCCAAGCTGCCCAAGTTCCTCGCCGACGCTGCCCCGGGTCTGGGCTCCTGGGGCCTCTTCCGCTTCGTCGAGACGCTGTCGGGTGACTATCTGCAGACCTACGTCGGCCGGTCCTTCTTCCAGACGCGCATCGGCCTCGAGGCGCTGCTGGGCGCCGCATATGCCGTTTACGCCCCGTCCAAGCTGCTCCTTCTCGCCGTCCCGGCCGTACTGCACACGGCGTTCTTGAACCCACATGCGCTGACGCCCATGGCTGCGGCTTCGCTCAACTCCACATTGCAGGCGGATAACTGGTTCCTGCTGGATCGCAAAGAGTCCGTCACGGGGTACGTCTCCGTGCTGGAGAGTATCAAGCATGGGTACCGTGTCATGCGGTGCGATCACTCGCTGCTCGGTGGCGAGTGGGTGAAGCACAAGGGTCCTCGCGTCGCGGAGCCTATTTATGGTGTCTTCGTCATGTTGGAGGCTGTTCGGCTTGTTAAGACGACCAAGGCTGTTCCCGACTCCAAGGCCAAGGCTCTGAACATGTAAGTTGCTGCTCTTCCTTGGCAAGGGACCTTGGAGAAAAAATTACTAACGACAAACCAGCGGCCTTGGTATCGGTACTACGCCCGCGGCTTTGGTCGCTCACGGCGTCGACACGACGATTGTCGAGATCGACCCCGTCGTGCACGAGTTTGCGTCAAAGTACTTCCAGCTGCCGTCCAACCACACACCCGTCATCGCAGACGCGGTAAGCTACACGCGCAAGCTCGCCGACGACCCGGACGCGAGATTCGACTACATTGTCCACGACGTCTTCACCGGCGGCGCCGAGCCCGTGCCCCTCTTCACCCTCGAGTTCCTCCAGGGCCTTAACTCGCTCCTCAAGCCAGACGGTGCCATTGCAATTGTGAGTCACGTCTTTCGCTTACGCAACCCATTGTGTATAGTTCGTATATACTCACGTTAGTCGTAGAACTACGCCGGCGACTTCCTCCACCCGGCCCCCAAACTCGTCGTGGACACAATCAGAGAGGTCTTCCCCTCCTGCCGCATCTTCCGCGAGTCGGAACACCCTACCCCGGAGAAAATCGAGGAGGAGGGCCAGGATTTTACCAACATGGTGATCTTTTGCAAAAAGACGTCCGGGAAGCTCAAGTTCAGGGCCCCCGTTGAAGACGACTTCTTGGGCAGCCGCACCCGCCGCGCGTTCCTGATGCCGGCGCACGAGGTGTTTCCCAAGCACTTTTTGCAGGGGGATTACGGGATCTTGAGGGATAACAGCACGGAGCAGCTGACTAAATGGCACGAGAAGAGCGCGCTGGGGCATTGGGAGGTGATGCGGGTTGTGATGCCGGACAAGATTTGGGAGTTGTGGTGATTGTTCCTATTGTCGGGAAATGGTGTTTGCGCAAAAAGTCTGGATCAAGGGTGGGAATTGACGAACAGTCATTCCATTGGAGATGAGGAGTGCTTGTTCTCTGTACATATGGTACTCCGACATGTGTAATTATATTGGAATGAGTTAGAGCTGCGTGCCCCAACTACCAGGCTCACCTAGAAGAAACTGTTCTTTGAGTACAGAATGAAACCGCTTTCTATCAAATACTTCTTCACATGTCCTTAGCATGCCTTCCGTATCCCATCAACTCATCACTCTGCACTACTTGTCGAAGTCCCTTCAGCCTTCATCTCCATAATACTACCTCACTCACCCTCACCCCCCTTCTTCACGACAACCTTCCTAGCAGCCTCAAAAGCAGCCTCCTTCGTCACCGCATTCGTCTCCCGCACATACTCCCCCAAATACCCAGGCACCTCCGCCACCTCATTATACGGCCCGGCCACAGGCTCCCCAAGAACCTGATAGACCGGCACGACCCCGGTCCACACCCTCCCCGTAACCTCCGCATCCTCTTTATCAGCCCTGTCATCCCCCGGCGGCCCCTCGCGGATCTTGGCACTCCCCGTCGCGATGCGCACTTTGAGCACGCTCGTGGAGGATAACTCGCCCTTGTTGGGTGGCACGCGGGACGCCTCCCAGCGACCTGGGACGACGCCGTCCGTGATGAGCTGCATCGCGTAGAGGCGCTCCGCGGGGTCGGAGACGAGGGTTGCGTGGCCGAAGAGGACTGCGGAGCGGTAGTTGTAGCTGTGGGCGTTGGGCGTCAGGGCCAGGACGAGGCCGTCTAGGTGGGATGCTGCGATGCAGACGGGGAGGCCTGGAGAAGACGAAGTGGACGAAGTAGAAGAGGTAGAGGTGGACGTAGGAGAGGCGTCGGAGGGTTGACGGGAGATGTTTATGAGGCGGGAGGAGACGTAGCCGTGGAGGTAGAGGTCCAGGACGTCGCCTTCGTCGGCGGAGGGGCGGGAGAAGGAGCCCATTTGGCCGAGCATGGGGAGGATCGTGGGGAAGGGGGATTGCGGGTCGTTGAAGGAGACGTGGAGGATTGGGCTTGTGTTTATTATGGTGTGGATTGTGCGGAGGGCGTAAGATGCTGTGAGGTTGTGTTAGTTGATGACTTGGTGAAAAGGTTGTGAGATGAGAGGGAGAGTGAGAGTGAGGCATACCACGCGGGCTGTAGCGTTTGACGGTGCCATATGGCTCTTTGGGATACTCAAGTTCAGTGCGAGGCATGGTTGGATGCTATCTTCCTGTTGAGATGATTGATGAGATTGTTTGGTACGTTGGTGTTGCAACAAACGTCTAGTTCTAAAGCCACTACTAAATGACCTATTTGAGGTTGTCTGTCTCTCTTTGTATTATCATCCCCCCTTCTCCAATTTGATAACAAGAAACGCCCATCCAATGACACGACGAAGAAAAAACACGCCGTTTACGCCCGCCGTCATCCCGCGTAGACTTATTGACTCATCTGGGGCGAACCGGGCCGGGTGAGGTTCACTATGCCTTTCGGGCCCGGCTCCGAAAGGAAGAGAAGCCATGCGGAGTGAGGTGAGGTGATGTGATGGCGGGATCATGGAGGGAGGGGTTTAGCGGCACCGGCAAGCGGCATACCTGCACACGTTGCAGTCCCACGCCAGACTAGATCGAGTAGGTCCAAGCAGCCACCTTGGTGTCTGTCGGGCTCCCGCTGTCAATGACCATCTACGTGTGGCGCGAAGGAGCTAGCGGCCATGCAAGATCTTGTGCTAAGGAGTGCTTGTCTTCAGTGATGACCTTTGCGGTCGTCGTCTGTGGACGAAGCGGCGCGGGACCCAAGTGAGCGGGCGGGGGCGGAATTGCCGGATAAGGTGTGGAGGCGCGTCCCCGGTCAGGCTCTCGCTGATGTGGATGAATTACGGCTCTACGGATGGGAACCGGACATCTCGTGACTGGCATATAAGTGTTGGAACAGGTAGTCTCATCTATCGCTTGAGTCAGCGGGGGAAGAGAATATTCCCAAACCCGCTCGAAGCCTCAAAATGCCGTTGGGAAGAAGTGCCATAGCGAGACCAGTCTTTTCAAAGCCCGATGGACTTGAGCCTGATCCTCGCCCCCAGGACTCAAGTCGGCAAAAATGGTTTCTTTCCTTCCAGAGAACGTTTGTTCCAAAACCTTGGGCTACTGCCGATGCCCGAGACTGCAAAGTTTACCATCATCTGTATGTACGTGTAAGAGGAAGAAGAAAAGCGTTAGAGTTGAGGGCGGGGTAAAATGATGGATGGCGATCACGTTCGTCTCCTGGGGCTATCAGACGGGACAAGCTTCAGGACCTGAAGGTTTGTTTGCTATGCTTTGGTGCGTCCCCGAGTCCTTGAAAGTTGGAAGAATGAGAGGGAAGAATCGTTGAAGCAATCTTGTTCCTACGCCGTCTACGCGCAGGAGTTTTTTTGCCTATTCTTCACGCCTCACTGGGCTCTTGTGATTCAATCTCCTGAAGCCGAGGCGCTGGTCCTCTTTGTGTGCTGTCATTATACAGCCAAGTACGTGTGGTTTATCTTACATGATATCGCACAACTTCGCCTCATTGATGGCATATCGGTAGGATGTCTTCCGGGCGCGCTCACGGGCATCTATCGTTAGAGAAACAGTACCTACTGTCCAAGGCTACTGCAGAGTATTTGACGGCAAACGCACAGAGGGAACCGAGTGGAAGGAAAGTTGAGGAAACAAAGGCGCATGCAGAGGCGGTAGAAACAAGTCTTGCGTTGCTTTACCTGCCAGTGGCGCCGCTGCGTACCTGCGCCGCCCCCCGCATACCCGCGCAGAGTCAAAGAGTCTTGATGTCTTGGTCTTGGTGTACTACACCGCACTAGACAGAGTGACGGTCAAGACAATGTCCACGAATGGTCGGCGATGTTGGTGGTGTAAGAAGTTGAGCGGCTGGTCGGATTCGGTAGCAGCCGAAACGCAGGATAGCTGGGCGGCCAAAGCTTGATTGATTAGCCTTTTGGGACCATCCGACCTTTACTAATCAGCTGGTGCCCTCGGTCTTCGCAGCACGTAATTCACAGAGGGTGAAATCACTGGAACTTGTGGAAGCAGGGCACTCTTGTCTCTTGAATCTTGAGTCTTGAATCTAGCCCTCGTGGGCAACCTCCGCCGTCACAGGGGAACCCTCGCCAGCTGTCTCCACTGTAGAGGGTGCGCCAAGAAACATCGAAGCCCCTGACAAATCTCAAGGAACACTGGGAATCTCCCATTCCTTTCTCTCACCCAAAATCCCTCCTCACGCCCTCGTGACCATCCATCGCCTTTAGCATACTACGGATACAGAGCAAGAAGACTCTCACAGTCACACAGACTCAGATACCTCAGCCCTTTTCTCTTCAGTCCACCACACCAAAGTCGACTGTCTGAGCTGCTGCAGACGTGCCCCTGGCGCCACCGGCTTCTTCCCTGTATCCGCCATCCGATTCCCTGGAGTCCTGGACTGCAGCTGGCTCTCCCTTACCTCCCCTTATTTTCCCACGGCTCGACCTGATTGCCCGCTGCAGGTGTATCTGTACAGCTGCACTCGTCGACGGAGTGAGAGAGAATGCGAGCGAGGAAAAGGACGAGGACGAGGCGCCTTGCTGCATGACGGGTACACATGTCACCCCAGAACCGAGGATAGCTCTGCCAAAAGGCGATTGCTTTTCAGAGAGAAGGCGTTCGACTCTTCATGTTTCGATCAACCAGGAGTCCCAGGACATCTGCAGTTCCAAAGGAGACACGCGGGCTGCACAGGGGAATCGCCGTTGCGTCGTTCAAAGGTTCTATTCTCGGGCCTCTCTCCTCTGCTAGGCGCAGGTAGGTTTCTGATGCGAGGAATGCACCTTAGTACCTTCTTTTCTCCCCCTCCCTCATGGCGAGGCCAGCGGCAAAGTTAGACGTCAATTGTCAAACAGCAAGGGCAGGCTGCGTGTGTTTCCACATATGGCCAGCAATTGGCCGAGTCTATCACCTCTGGTCTTTAGGATGTTCCTCTGCACTCTGGTATTACGGAGTACTGCACAATTGTTCGACGAAGCGCCGACCTTCAGAAACTCCTTGTTGCAAGTCCACGGGTCGATTAGCCCCAAAATTGAGCCTCAACGAATCATCGCTACTCCATTGGACGATGACGATGGGACACAACAAGTGTTGTCAAGGTCTGCGCTGCTCTAGTATTATTTCCAGCTACTAACACGAGTCCATCCAAATTGTTCCATACCAGCTAAGAAGAAAAGACCCCACAAAAAGGGTCTGACTTTCCTGTTCCGATGACAAGAATAAACCACCCTAGGTCCCAAAAGACACGAGGCGAATTGCTATAGATGAGAAGAAACCACCGGCCAGACAGACACCCTGGACCAGACCCAAAGACCAGAAAAAGAAAGAAGATAGAAAAGAGTCAAGACGGATGGAATGGAATGGGGCCTCTGGCCGGCCCTGGACCCCTCCATCCCGAACATCGTGGGTTTCGACGCTGAAACAGAGTCGACGCACGCCACGGCGTCGTGGTGGATAGAACAAGGTTCTAACCCCTGTCAGCCTTGCCGCCAGCCCAATCACCGCCCCTGACCAGTGCCGGCATGAACGACGTATCGAGAGATCTCTCACAGCACCCTGCCCACGGCCGGTTTGAGACCCTCTTCCCTCCTACACTACGCTTGTCGAGTGTCTACTGTCAAGTATCTCATTTTTGCAACTCGACTCTTCAGAAGGACCAGACATCATTTCAGCCGATTCTGGCTCTGGGATTGGCTTAGACCATCCGCTGAGGTAACATCTGGCCGGGTCCCCCAGAACCCCCATACCGAGAATAACCTTGGAAATAGGCTACCACAGTATGCCCGTCCCATGAGACGAGGCCGGGTACTTCGTACGGATACTCTGGTCTGCAGCGTCTGCAGGTACTGCTGGCCTTCCCTGACCTCCGTGCCTCTTCATCGTGTGTCCCTGGCGTTACGTCTTCCTGCTCCCTCATCTTGCTCCAGCGCGGTAGCCCATACGTAGACGCAGCCGCAGGATCACCGTCCATCCATCCATCCATCCGTACCTTTCTTTACACTACCACATCCAAATCTACTCTGAGTCTCTGACTATCCGTACCTGACCTTCCACCATCTGCACACACCCCCCTCCCGTTTTGTCAGTCTGCCGGCTACTCTTTTCTCCTTCCCTCTTCGTCTGTGCCCCCCGTCTTCGCTCTCCACTCTGGTGCGTCCCCGAAAGCGTATCGAGAGAACATCCGCCTCTGCTCGTCCTACCGCGCGCCCTCACACATCTCCGTCCTGTCGTCCTTCATACTATCTATCTGCCACTTCGTGTGTACATCGTGGGGCATCTTTCCTGTCATGTTTGTCTTTGTTTGATCGTGGAATGCAACCATAGTACGAGGCATTCTCACAATGATTCGTTTCCTTCACTAAGACTTTTTTCCTTTCCTTCAACATTCCCCCATTGACTGGGTTTTTTCGATTCTCCTCCCGGCCGGCCCGCGGCCCCGACAAACGAAATGTTCATTCCAGGAATTGTTCAGGCCTTGGTCTCGGCCCTTACCTTGTCAGTCACCCGTCATCTCCTCCATCGTCGACGCAGGTTAGGGACAGTTGGGAGCCTCAAATGTGAAAAGAGGCATGGAAGAAACAATCATGGGCATGGGAGACAACTGAAGAGCGGAAGGAACCGCGAGAACGGCGGGAGAACATTTGCGCTAACCATCCTGATTCACAGTGGAATCGTCATCCAAGCCGCGACGCCCGCCGTCTTTCCTTTAGCAAAGGGCCATGGCTCAAAGATCTTTCGGGACGGCCTGAGGCTGGTCCTCATCACATTCCTTGTATCATCCGCCCTGTGGGCTCAAATAGACTTCACCGGCATCACCCTCGACCCAACCTCGACTGCCGGATGTCAAGTCGCCGTAATTTTTACTACAATCTTCGATCAACTCGCCCGATTCACCATCGAGCAGTTCTTGCTATGGGCTATCAACGCGAACGCGAGAGCGCCGGCGAGCGCCTTGGTCTACCAGGCGGTCCTCGGCGTGCGGTTTATTCTGGGCGGCGTATTTGTTGGGTTCCAGAAGGCTCAGATTGCCACCGTTTGCGTTGCCAGGAATGATCTTCTGGCTATCGGTGCTGTTGTCATGGTCACAGACTTTGCCGTGATTGCTGCGCTCGCCTTCAGAGCCAACTCGATTGGCATCACGAGTGTGCCGGTGAAGAAGGCCATCTTCTGGGTCATTGGCGCCCTCGCCCTCTGGACTGCGGTACGTATTACACGCCATTGCTTTGACATATCATAATACTAATCACACATCATCTTGATAGACAAGTATCCCAATGCTTCTGGGCATAGACACTATTGAGCTGATCTTCAGAACTGCTCTTCCCGCCACTGGCCTGTCAATCCTTCTCAGTACGTGCCGAGCCTTCGACTCGCTGCGCTTGTTTGCTAACACTTCCCAGGCATCCTAACAGGCTCTCTGGGAGTCTTGCTACCCCCTCGCCAAAAGCAAGAAGTTCATCCGGATGCCCAGTCCCCACGAAACATCAGTTCCAGCAGAGACCTCTCAACTTCAGACACTGACTACCCGCCGTCGCGATACGAGGACCTCAAAGGAGGCACAATTACTACTGTCACGACTTTCAACCAACCTGTTGACTTTGGTGGAGGTGTCGGCGGTGGCGCTCTGCCCACCATGCCTAGCATCGCTCCGGGTCAGGCATCTACCGGTGTAGGCGGTGTTCCCGTGCAGGGCCAGCTCTTCCCACCGATTCGGGCGCAGACGGCACCTCCCAGGCAAAGCAGGAGCATGGACGCGAGACCCAACATCATGAAGGGACGGAGTATCTTCGACAAAATTGGACCGGGCTCGAACATCAAGAATGCTATATCCAACCCGATCCTCCAGGACAGCGGAGAGCAGAACCCCCTGAGCAAGATCGCCACCATCGACCTCGCCACGGCCGCAAAGAACGACAGGGAGAAGAGAGGCAACGACTTTACTTCGATGCAAAGGAACTCGAGCTTCAACGCGCAGCGCCCGGCTCCCAAGCCCCCAGCGATTACTCCGGAAGAGGCTCTCAAACGTGCTCAGAGTGGAAAGAGGAAGGAAGTTGGGCTGAAGTCGCCTCCTGCGGAACCGCAACAACTCCGATCGGTTGGGCTCATGTCGAATCCCCCCGCAACGACTTCGTCCGCCCAGCTGTCCCCCGGCGTAGAGGAAATCAGACGCAGATCCCCCAGGCAAATGCCAGAGACCCTCCAGCAGCTCGAGATCGAAAAGAGACCGGTCACGCCCCCGCAGACCGCACCTGTGAGCAGCATCTCTCCGCCTCGGCCACAACGCCCGGAAAGACCCCTGAGCCCCTTTGAGACGATGGACAGATCAGCCAGCCAGCGTACTGTGGAAAGGACTATGAGCCAGAAGACGCAAAAGACCCTCGACCGTTCCGTGAGCCAGAAATCCTCTACTGCGACCGAATTCACAGTTGCATCACCGCCCCTTGGTCTCGTACCTCCGCCTCCACCCAAGAGCGCCGCTCGTTTGATGTCACCTACCAAGAAGCCGGATCTACCACCAACCTGGCCGATTCAGACCGCCGTTGACCCGACAATCCGTCCCTCCAGGCAAAAACCTCTTTCGCCCAAGACACCTGGTGGCAGCAGTTTACAGCGACGCCCGACAGGTGGCCTGCCATCGAACCCTAGAGCGATGGCCATGAGGCCTTTGCCCAAGGACGCAGTTCAACAGGAGCAGACTGTCATGTTCGTGAACAAGATCCAGTACAATGACCCGACGGCAGTGCAAAGCATCATTGAGGGAGCCTCGAACCAGGCCGCCAAGACGCCTCATATGCAGTCTCCTGGGCCAGGGCTCAAGTCATCAGGGTCCGTCGTTCATAGACCTCGCCCGATTCCGAGACAGCAGGGCAAGGACCGTCAAATCTTCCCAGCAGAGAACTCTCCTAACCACAGGCGGAGCAAGTCAGGTGGTTCCATCATGAGCAGGAAATCAATTCTGTTATCGAATCCTGGCAGCCCGACTCAATTGCCGCCTCTGCCACCACCACCGAAGAGCGCCGGTAACCATCCTGTACGCGCACTGCCAAATGACACCAAGAGCATGACCTTCGATGAGAAGATGGATCTTTTCTTCCCGGGAGCTCTTGGCAACTCTGAGGCGGGCGTCCAGCCCAGAACCCCAGTTCCCGAGATGCCCATGGTTCCTTTGGCCTTCAAGCCTGCGAGCAACTCGGGAGGCGATGAGAGAGATGCATGGGAATCAGGAAGCAGTCGGGATCAGTCCAAGCAGTCCGATCGCTCGACCAAGACGTCCATTCGGACCCAGAGTATTCTAGATATTGAAGAGTCAGTTCGGCCAGATCTGCCTCGCAACACCTCCAAATTCAGCGTTGATACCTCCGTCATTACTGGAAGACCTGATGAGCACGACTCTTGGATTCCTGCGTTACCTGTCAACGACACCGCGGAGATCAAGCGAGCATACGATGGAGCAAAGCGCCAGTCATCACCTGTGCTTCCGGTTCGCAACCTTAGTCTGTCTGAGTTCAGCGAGACGAGGACGGTCAGGACTCGCGATGAAGAGACTACGACCAACTGGGGATCCATTCACTCACCTGTCGCGCCGGTGAACATCCAAGAGGCTACGCACATGCCGAAGCCGACTTGGATCCAGCCTCGCGACTTATCCATGATCAGCCACAACGACGGCAAGGAGGTCATGACAATCATGCTCGATGCATCTATTGAGCATGAGAGAGACGTGGAAGCCCCGCAAGAGGCTCGCGAAAGCCCCGTCAACCTTCCAGAGGTGAGCCTCGCAAACAGAGGTGCTCGCTGGCATCGTCGCATCGGCGACGAGAGCATCACATTCACTGAGCGCAAGGAGCCGGTGCAGTCGCGCAGACAGCCGCCTCCGAGAGCTCTCCAGCTCAGATCTCCCGTCAAGAAGAACGCGATCGTGATGCACGCCGCAGAGCCTTCTCCATTGGAGTCGCCGCAACACGCCTACGAAATGATTCAAGCGCAACTCAAGAAGCTGGAACAGCCGAACCGCGACTCGTACGAAAGCCAAGGACAGAGAATTCGTCTTCTGGAATCTTTGGAGGCTGAAATGGGCCAGCAAGAGAACCAATGGCACGAGATGCAGCATGGTCTCAGCCGGGACTCCATGTCGACAGTTGGGACGACGTCGGTCCGCAACTCGCAACACGAGTCTGCAATTGTCAACTCACGAAGCCTTACCCAGATTGACGAGTCGCTGCAAGAGATTCCCCAGCGCAACAACATTGCGTTAGACCGGCGCAATTCCCGCCGCGCTCGGATGGGCAGCATGAGCAAGTCGTCGTCTGAAGATCTGAGGACGCTAAGCGCGTCTTCCCTCTCTTCTGACGGCACCAACAACAACCGCACCAGTCTCTGGCAACAGCGACTTGCGGATGCTCAAATGGAGTATATGGAGAACACTTCCGAACTATTGGCAAAGAGAAACCTCAATTTCTTGTCTGTCTCAAAAGCGCCCTTGAGTGCGACTGCTGCGGCGTTGCAGCTTGGCAGTCCTACCCCACCGGACACCGACGAGGAGTCCGACGGCGCTGACGGTGTCAACGCTCAGATACTCGCGAGGCTCATGCCGAACGAGCGAGCTCCCGCACCCCCAGAATGTCTGTGGAAACCCGACTCGCCAGTTTATTTTGAGCGCGAACCACCGCTGCTTTGGGCTCGTCCCGCAAACCATGGCGTCGCGTCTAAAGTTACTTCCCCCAATGGCGACACCTTACCTGGTATCTCCGTTCGCCCTGCGACACGCAAGGTCTCCGATCCCCTAAATATCGTGAGCTCGCAACTTTGGCAGCCCGATCACACTGCTGCTAAGAAGCTGCGGCCCACCTCCGGACTTTGGCGTGTCTCTTGGAGCCCTGAGCCCATCAAGGATAACTTCCAACAGCCCCAGCGTCCCCTGACCCAACGTCCACCAAGACGTAGCAAGCGTGTCACACTGTTGCCCGATATTCTTGAGAGCCCGCAACCCCTTCCTGATAAGAGAGGTACGCTCGGTATCTTCCAGTTCCCCTGGGGCGAGAAGTCGGACACCGCCACCGTCCAACCGCGTGGGCCAAGTCATATGTTTATGGCTATGCCCGGTACTATGTCAACTGGTGGACCTGCAGTACGTGCCGCATTAGAAGCTCGCGCAAAGCAACTCGAAGCTCAAGAATACTCCTCTTCCTTCTTTGACGACTACGACGACGAGGAAGAAGGTGACGACGAAGTGTCTGATATCGAAGACGACGAAGACAGTGACGACGGCTTCGACGAGACCACCCTCTGGGAAATCGCCAGTCTACTCCAGTCGGATCAGGTCCCGTCCAAGAACAGTCTACTCCCCCAGCCTATCACATACCGCCCAGAGTCCTTTGCCGAGGAGTACATCTCTGAGCGCTCTCAATCAGAGTACGAAGACTCCGAAGACGAGAAGACAGCTGAGGATAACGACGACCCCAAGCACGACTCAATGGTCATCACCATCGCGCCCGAGGACTTTGCCTCCTCGCCGGAACCCGTCTCCCTTCTCTGGACCCCTCAGCCAAAGCTATTCATCAGCCGTCGCACCTCAACAGGTCTTCCGCAACCCGATGCCCGTGTCTGGGGAAGCTACCTCGACAAGATGAGCGCCCCTGCCCGCGTCCGCGAGCGTCTCCCAGAGCCTGCCGTCATCCACAGCACTTCTCTCTGGACCGCGCCCGCGAAGAAGCAAAAGCTGGCCCAGTCCAACACTCCCCTCTGGAGCAAGCCGCAACAGCAGCAGCAGCGCAAGAGCAAGAAGACGTCCATGTGGGCTGCCAGACCCGCCGTCGTCTACACCGAGTCTACCGGCCTGTTCAACCCCAGCCACAAGCGCGCGTGCTTCAGAACAACCTCTGCACTCCCCGTCGGCCTCGGCATGCCCTCCGCCGCCCGCGTGACGTCCGAGGAGCTGCCCCAGCTCGAGTCGTTCAGCCTCTGGGCCCCTACACCCGCAGAGACCCGCATCGAAGACTGGATGTCCCTCGCCGTCGCGAGACCCAGCTCCCGCGCCTCGTCTGGCCGCTCCACGCCATCCTTGGACACCGCATCAACACGATCCGACGATGAGGAAGCCGTGTCCGACTTTGAGCCGCTCCCCGAGGTCCCCGCCGTCAAGCAGCCGACATGGTGGGATTCCCTCAAGGCCCAAATGTCCGCTCAACCGCAATCTACCCAGCCTGAGCCCCTCCGCCGCACAACAGCGACGGCAGCGCAATGGGAAGCCGCCCTGAGTGAGGCCATCGGTGCGATCCCCTCACCGCGTCTCGTCCGCAAGGCTTCCACGCCGTCAGAGTGGGCAGAGGCTCTCAACCGGGCCGTGTTCTCATCCTCCTTCAACGCAGCGACGTCGCACCCGGCCCTCGCAGGCTCCGTGACGACGACAACAGTCTGCGACCCCGCCGTCGCAAACCCAATCTTCTTCGCCTCGGTTCCTTCTACCGTCGTGCCCCTCTGGACCGCCCCCGTCGTCACGATCCCCAAAGACACGGGAATCATGTGGATCCCTCCCACCAAGCCCCGCCGCCACGCGCACGACACGACGCCCATGAAGCCCGAGGACCCTGAATCCCGCCGCCTGCGCATCAAGCGCACCAAGAAGATGGGTGGTACCAGCACCGACCCGTCCACCTTTGGCCTCGTCAGCTTTGACGGCCAGGCCATGTGGAACGACGTCTACGGCGCCGAGCTCAGAAGCAGGAGCGTCACGCCCCTGGGTGGTAACCGGTACTGGATCGCGGAGGACTTGGCTCAGGAGTCTGTGGAGGAGGAGCTGATTATCCAGTTCGGGTGAGAAAATTGTCGTGTTTGGACAAAAGATTGGAAAAGGATATCCAGAGTTAGGAAAGAACAGGGTCTGAGATTTGTGGTCCCAGGGAAAGGAAATCGGTGACACGATGTACGAAGAAATCAGTGGTCCTTACATAGCGTTTTTTGTTTCTGCGAGGTTGTGGGGAATTCCCTTCTTTTTCTAAAAGGACTTTCGCAGTCACACCCACACACTCAAACAGTGTTTCTCTTTTTTTATCTTGTCTAGTAGCTACAAAAGCTTCAGGTGTTCCCACGTTGTTTCTCTTGATGACTGACGTGTGTGTGTGTGTGTTTCTGCGTGTTTATGTGTCTTCTGGTTACTACATCGTGGTAATACGATTTACCCCTTATATCCCCGATCGATTTACACCCCAAAGTCAGAATGTCATCACCCACAAAGAGTCGGGAAGCCACACTACCGGAAAGCCAAAGAGGCAAAAAGAAGGTGAGTGTCGAACGGCAAAGATCATTTCTCTCCATTCATCACGAGTCATCGTGCCGACTCCAAAGTGCGCGTGCTGTCCGCCTACCACCTATCCATCCAGCCACGTAAAAGAAGTTGACACACGTCAAGCCTACCCACGTAGCAACCATCTAGAGAAAGAGGAAGTCATAATAGCTCATAAATATTGTGGGGAGCCCGGCTCCAACGGCAGCCGTGAAGTCCAGCCAAAACGGTGGTTTTCTTCCAACTAACACGAAGAAGAACGTTTCCGTCAACTCGAGGGTCCTGAAAACCCCGACAAAGAGGACCCGAAGATGGCCAAAGTATGCTCGTTATTTGCCCTCCCCCCCCCCCCCCCACCCAAACCTCTACTCTTATATACGACAAAGGAGTATAACATGATGAACTACACCTCGAGTTCGTCAACTACTTGGCCAGTCCATGTACTTCTTCTTATCCATCAATCGTACACGTCTACAACTTCCGGTCTCAGCACCAATCAGTCACATTCACACAAACGGAGACTACAAAAAGAAGAAAGAAAGAAAGAAAGAAAAAAAAACCTGATGACATATTTGTCATTCATTGAACCCACGTATACATCTTCATTAAATTCTACGTCATCTTCATCGTCTTCGCGACGTCACGTCATTATTCCCATGCTGTTCTCCATTGCCACAACCCCTTTGGAAAAAGTCCATTAACCCCTCCTAATCCCATTTCCCGCCCATTTTGGGAAAAAAGACCGGGTATTTCTCGACCTGTTTTGTTGGCCCGTCATGGTCACGTTTCCGTTCCCATCAAAACAATGGAGTGTGCTTAAATGAAGTCGCCAGTGTAGACGGAAACTAATGCTAAAGAGCATGCGAGCCTAGGTTAGAATACTGATTCCTGCCGGACATTGCGACGCCCCCTCCACAATACGAAGAAGAAAGACATGGTTGCATGGCGGAGGACGGGGAGAAGCGCCTGCTTATTGATACTGTCTTTGCCATGATGGATTATTGGAATGGAAGCAACAAGAAGACCACCGTACGCGAAGCAAAAAACATGTTCGAAAAAAAGGAGGGTAAAAAAGCCATGATATAAAACCAATGGGCCGACCAATGAACTGATCCTGTCTGTTTTGTTTTTGCCTCTTCGTCTACCCATGGCATAATGCCACTGCAAGAACTAGCTGGAAAGAGTACTATGTCTCTAAACGAGGTAGATATTTGTTCTGGCGCATGGCCCATCTTCGCAATGTGGACTACGTGTCTTGCGCGATGCTTTGATTCCAAATTCCATTTCCCTCTTCCAATCTCCTTGCCCTTTTGTGTTTTTTCGTTCGCATTCCCATTTCATCATCCACCCGTTCCGTCGCCAGAGGGTGCTTGTCCTGCCATGGCATTCCATTAAACCTGGGCTCGAGGACTTGCCTAGCGAAATCGTACATGATTACGTCGTCATAAGCCTTCTCTCGTTGGTAAGAAAATAATAAAGAAGCGTTAGGGAAACCCAGCTGGAAAAGCTGGAATATGTATCTGTCTACAAGGCTTGTTGCCAGCCACAGATGTCGCCGTGTAGAAATTTTGTAGCTCGCTCGATTCGGCCGAGTCGATCGAGTCGAAAAAAGTGCCGGGACTGTCTTTTGTGTCGGATGTGGCATCGAGTGAAGAAAAGGGACAAAAAGAAACCTCCAACTGAAAACCCCCCAAACCCGTCGCTATGCAGACAAGAAAATCAACAATGTTCGTACATGTACAGGGCTGTTGTAGCCCGAGAAGAACGGTCAGTCCGTCATGCTGTCAAGGTTCCAGATGTTGTGATTGACCATCTCTTGCCTCATCTCAGCTGACCGTCATCATTTGCATCCGCTGTAAGCCGCCTGACGGCGAAGCGTCAACTGATCCACGACCGAGCGCAGAGTTTGCGCTTCTGCTGTGAGGCAATTTCTTCGGCGGGCTAGATGGAGACGGAGTATGCTCTGGGGTGAAGACCCGGGTAAAGGCTGGGCTATCGTTGTGCTGCCGGGGTGTTCTGGCAGGGCTCGATGTGAGTTGGTCTGCGCGACGGATGACCTCTGACAAGACGTCTCGGAGATCGCCTGCGCGCTTGACGAGAGCCTTCAGGCTGTTGGTGCCAAAGTGCAGCTTGTCGTCGCGGGCGGCGGCGTCGGAGACGGATCGTTGCTGCATGGCGTCCAGGACGGATCTGACGATATCGGTAACGTCGTGGCCGCCCATGTTGATGTTATTCTCCGGCGTTCTTGGTCGCGGCGGAGGAAGCTCATCCGGAGCGGGACTGTTTCCGCCAAAGATGTCGTCGTCTGGAGAGAAGACCGAACGTCTACGACCAGCGGGGCGTTCACGAATGACGGCTGTTTTGGAAACGTTGATCTCGTGTACCTCATCAAAGGGGTCTTCCTTCTCGATGGGGTCCGGCGACGCAGCGTCGAATCCGCTCATGATAGAGGATGAGTCCACGTCCATGCCCTCCAACTCATCTTCATCAGGCGACGCGAGTGCAATGATACCCTCGGCTTCCTCCCAGAGACCTGCGTTGGAGCCGCCGAGCATATCCAGATCTCGGCCATGGCGACACAAACGCTTGAGATCGTTGACGAGCAGCGAGAGCTCTCTAATGTGACCGGAATGCTGCTTGAGGCTAGGTTGTGACGCTTGAATAGAGGCGGGAACAACCATTGCGAATGCGTTTTCGGTTTCCTTGTCTTCGCTCTCGTTGCCACCAAACTCAAAGTCATCGTCCCAGTCCTCGCTGACGGTCTTGCTACTCAGGCCCCAGGTGCCGAATTTGGGATTCACGGGTCCTCTGTCTGTAGGATCGTGGACTACTGGCACACTTTGGCTGCGAACGTGCATGGCTGAGGGTCGCATCCGGATAGCGGCGCGACCACCTCTGATATCGAGTTCCTGCTTTCCATAGGCGGTCTTGGGTCTGAAGGAGGTGCCCAGGTCGGTCTTCTCTTGAGTTGGCTCGCTCCAGTCAAATATGTTGCTTCTCGGCCTCTCGCTAGGGTCGTGCGTTGCATCGGCGTTGCCGTTACCGCTAATGTTCGCAAGCGCCATGCGCAAATTAGGGCTAACGCCACGCGAGTTCATCGAGCTAGGAGGCGATAGCTGGTTGCTGTAGGCCATTTCGTCTTCGTCGCGTGCCCAATCTTCATCGAAATCGTCTTCGATAGAAAGGCGACCAAAGTCCTTGCTTCCGAGCGAGTACTCATTCGAAGGGCGTTCCAAGCTGTAGCGCGGTGCCATGGTATCCGAATCGGTACGAATTCTGGGTTCATGATGAACACGTACCGGCGTCGGCATGTTTTCGTCCTCTTCCATAATCCTCTCGTTAGCATCCCACGAGTGACTGAGCATTTCCTGGATGGACAGCCTCTTTGCTTTGGGATGACCGGCAGTGCTTGGGGGCGACTCATCAAACATGTGGTCGAGTGGGGTTTCCGCTGCGCGATTGCGATCGGATTCGGCAGTTCGTAACGAGTCAAAGACAGTATCGCTCTGTAAGTCCGTGTCATAATCGTCACCAGAAATAAATCTAGCATCGAAATCGGAACTGTTCATGGTCGAACTGCGGTCTGTCGTAGCGCTGCGATTATAAGCAGCTAGCGCTGCCGAGCCCTGGGAACTGCCAGAAGGATGTATCGAGCGGGGAGATGGAGTAACGCCTCCCGACGAGGAGCCAAGTCTAGAAACGTCGACGTTGAAGCTGGAAAGACGTGAAAGCGGCGGCAAGGGCGACGAAGAGTTGCGACTGCGAGTTCTGAGGTGCGTATTGGAAGTGGGGTCAAGGCTGGCGGCAGGGTGATGCTTTGGCGACGTTTGAGACTCGTCTGCAGGCGCAACAAGGTTGTTGTCTTGCGCTTGCGCCTGGCCGGGGGATGTCGTCGTAGGCGCAGACACATGCCGCTTATTCCCACCACCACCACCACCACCTTTGGATCCCGCCCCGCGTTTTGTTCGTCGGAGGCTGCCAGCTCTTGGCATCCAGTTCGGGGAGTTGAAATGCATTGTGAGCGATCGGTGTGTGCGCTTTGTCGGTGTATCTTCTGGTGTTGACGGGGTGTTGTCTTCTTGTGATTCTCTCCCTGTTTCCTTCTCACCATCAAGTTCCTCGTTGGTGTCGTCGATGGCTGATGGGGGATCTTCGACAAGCACCAGGGCTTCTTCAACGGGCGCAACCGAGTCTCCCAGCATGCCACTCCTTATTAAGTAAATATCTTGCTTCTGGCTGTCGGGTACCAGTATGCGTTTTGTTGTCGCCGATCGGGTGCTGGGACTCCTGTCAATTATACGGTCAGGCACGCTCCGTGCAATGACATTTGCTCTGCGATTGTGGAAAAAAGAGGTCCACTTGGTTGTTGATTTTGTTTTTTGCTGCAGGGTCGATTCGCCTTGGGGCCGCGGTGGCACGAGACCTTCTCCTGCTTCTTGAAGATATTGGTCAAAGGAGAACTTTGGTTCTGCGATCGGCTCGATGTGGTTTCCGTCGTAATTGATCTGGTGCAAAGTGGCAGATCGTTGGTGGCTCGTCGCTGGTCGGCGAAGACTGGGAAGGTGTGTCCTGGAGCGACGGCGCATTACAGCACCATTCTGATGTGCCGAGGGCGGGCGCTTCACCAGTTTATTCGGAGGCAAAGGAGGAGGAATAGAACCGGTAGGCGAAAGAATGGGAGCGGCTGAACCGTGAGAGAAAGCGACAGACTGATTATCGAAACCCAAACTCGATCTGATGCTTCCGTGTTGCGACAAAGGCCGTAGTGACAGGCGTCTCATCCAGGACCCACTAGAGGAAACCGAGTCTCTCGTATCCTCATTGACCGAGGGCGCAGTTGCTTGATCTCCCTGCTTCACGTAGGACGCTCTCCTGCTGTGCAATATGGAGGGCGCAAAGTTGAAGTGAGAGCTGAGAGGACGGCGGGGGCGCGCAGAGGGTTCGGCCGGGGCGTCGTTTGGGTTTGAATTCGAATTCGAATTCGAGTTCGAGGTAAAGGAGAAATGAGTGGGAAGTGGCGTGTAGCGGGCGTCGTCGAGGGTCGGCAGCTGGGCAACAGAACTGGTGCCGGGCCGTGAGGAAGAGACGGGAGGGCTGCTCAGTCGATGATTCGGAGGAATGTCTTGGTCTGAGACTAGTATCCTCCTGTTGGAAGAAGACTGTGTGGAACTCGAATCGTCGGGATGAGCAAACACTAGACCTACAGCCGCTGCAGCAACGGCAGTGCCAGTTCCCACGAGCTAATGAGGCGACGAGTCAGCAGGCAAGATGGGATGAACCAGGCAAAAGAGGGACAAGATATCAGGGACACCGGTGCTGCGTGCTGGGAAGCATGGGAATGGAGGAGTATATGGGAAATGAGGAAGACCCATATAGGGCGGGAATTGGTGTGTCTACGGGAGAAGAAAGCATGCGCAACACAGTATCCGCGTGGTTGTGATCCAAGCAGGTGTTGGGGGGATGCCTGTCGGGGTGGATGGCAAAATGCTAGTAAGCAAGCATGAAGGCAATCCAACTTACACTGGGAACGGTCTGCATGATTGCAGAGCCTTATTCGACGCGGGAGAACCAAGCTACGGCTACGAGGCCCAAGACGGGCATGCGGGCGGAAGAGTCGTGGATGCTCTCGAGAGACGTGGTGAGCATCGTCAAGACATATGGGCCAATTTCTCGGGTCGTATGGTGAGGAATGCGCGCGTCGAGTCTTGATGTGTTTTCCGAGGTGTGGGTGGGTGGGTTGTGTCGCGGTCTCGGCGGGCAGAGAGAAGACGGATTCCAGGAGAGGGAGGGAGTAAGAAGAGAGAGAAAAAGACTGAGAAGTTGGAGAGAGAGAACAGGGGCGCAAGGTTGAATCGAAGTAAAGAAATCCTAGACAGGGCCGTTGGCGAGTTGAGCTGGTGGTGGTTGTGGTGGAGGACGTAAGGTGAGTTGTCTAGTTGAAGAGCGAGAGTGAGGCCCGAGACAGAGAAAGGGCTGTAACGGTAGGGCGAAAGAAGAATCGCACACACGTCGAGCGACCGTGATCTCACACAGACGGATTGGCCCTCGGACAATCAAGTACTACGGCCAATGGGTCCAGGAAACCCCCTCCGTTAGACCAGAATAGAAGGCGAAGGGAAAGAAAAGGACGCTGGGGACCGAAGAGAAGGGAAGAGGAAGAGGAGGAGGAGGAAGAAGCGCGCAAGCGGGTTGAACGCGGTAGAGGTCAGATCAAGCCAGACCCGGACACGGTGAGGTGAAGTAAGGTCCCGTCCCGGTAGAAAGGTAGGTAAGTAGAGGTAAGTAAGTTAAGGTAAGGTGAGGGCGAGTTCGAGAGTGGGTGAGGAGGAGAGCAAGGTGGGTGGAATTGGAGACGGGATGGATGGGTGGACGGGCAGACGGGGTGGGCGAGTTTGGTAGGGTGTGGTTGGTGTGTGTATGGTGTCCGTGGGAGTTTGTTCATTCGTTCTCTCGGATGGTCAAGGTAGTAAGGTCCAAGTCCGGGTCCAGGTCCAGGTGTCAAGGTCCAGGTCAAGGTGTCGGTGCTGATGCCGGTCGGTGCTGGGTGTGGTCTAAAAAGTCCAAGGTTCGGAGAGAGGTCAAAGAGGAATGGACGACGAGAGAAAGCAATGCAGATGCAGAGCAGACGAGAGCACAAAGCAGTCTCTGTGTGCTATGGCAGAGTACAAGTCGAGGAATTGGCAGCTAGCCCGAGTATAGAGGGTGGACACTGGATAGACAGGTCGCTACGGTACGGAGTATGGTATGGATAATGGAGAACAAAAAGAACGAGAAGAGGAAGCAGGGTCGTTGTTCCCAGAGAGGATAAGACCGGGATAGACCAGGCTAGCTGAGCTGGAGACCTTCTCTCTCTCTCTCTCTCTTCGTCTTGACTCTTGGCTGAAGTCTGACGGTCGAGCAGGGTAGGGTGGGCGTGGATCGTCTTGGAGGAATCGGGAATTTGGAGACCCAGGCAAGGCTTGCCAGGACAAGTGGGAGGGGGGGGGGGGGGCAGGGCAGCCGAGGAGGGGAGAAGATACAGTGACAGAGTAAGTCTTGTCTTTTGCTTGTGCCTGTCTGTATTCGCAATCCGTTTGAAGTTGTTATTGTATCTGTGGTTCAGTGTGTTCGGTTGAGAGCGTTGCTGTAGTTGTGGTTTGTCTTCTGTGTTGTTTACTACTCTTTCCCTTGCTTGACTCCCTTTCTTTTTCCTCCTCTCTGTCAATTTTTCTTGTTATTTTTTTTTCTCTTTCCTGTATCCTTTTCATAAACAAAAGCGGGCAGGAAATGGCAGATACGCATGCACAGACACACAGAAAAGAGAGCAAGATGGGAGAATGAGAGCAAGTGGAGCATTGGGGGAATGGGGAATGGCAAGCGGGCCAATACCTGCGCTAACGTACCTGCTGCCATGTACCTTATGTACGTACTCCCCCCAGTACTTCGAGAGATGGAAGTACACGCTGGGAAAGGTACCTCTGGCGCAAGAGCCACCACTAGGCAAGATATGCGCAGGCAGCTGCTAACTGTTCGCAGCCCAGTGCCTCGAGGTAC
Source organism: Colletotrichum tamarilloi (assembly GCF_030869305.1). NCBI lineage: Eukaryota > Fungi > Ascomycota > Sordariomycetes > Glomerellales > Glomerellaceae > Colletotrichum > Colletotrichum tamarilloi. The sequence goes on from NW_026849395.1 coordinate 229,184, forward strand.
TTTGCAAGGTGCCTTGCTGCGCAGTGAGGGTAAGGATTCAAGGCAGGCGGGTGTCCACTCTCAGGGCACTATCCATGTTTGCAGGTGCATAAGGTACCTGGGACGGCGGGTGGGCCATCGCTAAGTGCCAGGAGTGGCCCTCGCTGGCGCCTCTCTTCCAGTAGCCGTGGACGCGTGGAGCAGCAGGAGATGACTGCTGAACGCTCCGAGCCAGTCGCTGCCCCGGTAAAATGACGGACCTGCAAGCCCGCGCCAAGCACCCAGGGGACCTGCCTGTGATGTCCTGCACCGTCCATTGGGCCATGCCTTGCTTTCCTACTCCGTATAGTACGCAGTAATGCACCTCAGCTACCAGGTACTTGCCGTCCATGCCTTATCCAGCAGTTGGTTCATGTACCTCAATATCCATCTGCCATCAATGTTATACACAATACGACAATTAATTCAACCATTAATCAACGCCTCCTGTTGTTCCCTACACACGCAGTACACTTTCTACAAAGAACAGGCGCAGACGTACTCCGTACTACTTACTCCTTACACAATGCAGTACAGATGCAATGACTAACTTGGAGGTCTACGACTCTCTTTCCTTTTTGTCACAACCTGCCCGGGCATGCTGGCTGACCTGGGCAATAACACACTCAACCTGTCGATAACACACCGCAACAGCCAACACGACTGAGCACAAGAGCAAACTGCTTCCCATCCCACGCCTTGTTAGTCACAAGCAGAGAGTTACCTACAACTGCCCGACGGAATCCTTCCTGCAACGGACCGCTGCTTGTCTTTGTCCTCGTCTCGTCTATTCCTCCTTCCTCGCCCGCTACGCAACTTCTAGCATGGTGAGGCAGCGCCAACCAGCCGCCATGTTCCACTTCTATTCCGCTTCTCATCCTCCTCTCCCGTCTTCTCTACTCCAGATACCAGATACACATGCAATCAAAGTATCCGTACACATACAGAACACTGTGCCCAAAGCAGTACTATCTAGAATGCTCAACGAACCCGCTCTGCAACACTCTTGACTCGAGTCCAGCCTCCATTCAAGCCTCAATGCTTCTTTGTTGCTTCCATGGCCGCCCCTCCTTTTCAAACAACCCAAAACAGGCCAGCTCTCATCCGAACCGATGCTACACTGCTCAGTGCTCACAGAGTACTGTACTCTCGCCACTGCCACCAGCCCACCGGTGCCAGCCCCCCTGCCACTTCACAAAGAGGCTATTCCAGAAACCAACCGAGCCAACGTAAACGTAGGCTTGGGAAATCCGGGCTGCCGTGGGTGCGTGGAAAGAAGAAACACCGAAAGAACACCACCTGTCCTAGCGCAAGATCGGCTGAGACCTGCTATCTCATCTCCTTGGCACAATCCAGTCAGCACCAAACCCCCCGTCTCGCACCCGAAGACTGCCTACCGATACGGTACGCTTTCCTCCTCAAATACCAACCTCTGGTGTTCTCGGCCGGGCCTGTAATGACAGGAAAAAAGGTCACAGGCCGCCTCGTGGCCCTTCTCACCACACGTCCGTTGAAGTCGGAACGCTTGTCCGTGTCTAGGACTCTTTAGTCTCTCGCCTTGCCAAGTTGCCAACATGAACCTGGTCTCACTTGAACCACCTTTGCTTCCAAAACCACCTCCCTGACCCTGCCTAATTCTCGCGTGGTTGCTTGCCGATGGCCATGGAGCAGATGGTACGTGTATCCGAAGGGGGCCGCCGCGCGACGCAGACAACAACAAGCAGCAGCCCACAACAACTCCCGGCGCTTTCAAAGAGCTGACGGAAGACTATCTTTTGCAGGGGCCATGCCTGAGCTGAGAAGCGCCCCCTCACTCTCGGAGAGAAACCCAGGCGTATCGATCTCCGGAAGCGCCGCAGCACTCGCTTGCTTGCTGTTACTCGCCATCTTTTTAATTCAGGCTCGTCCAGCGGCAGCCTACCATTGCTAGCGGATGGCACTGATGGAGCCCGTCTGTGAACCCGTTGGGAACACCTACAGAGTACAGATACATTTACGCCCAAACCATCAAAACCGCATGGCGGCGACATCCCGTCTACACTTTATGTTTTGTTGCCTCTGTGGACATTGTACCGCGCACAGCATAACCTATGAATCCTCAGCTCGTGTTGCCGACCACGTTTGCACGGCGTCAAGCCACGCTCGCTTCACTTCTGACACCTGCAGCAACTCTGCCTGTTTCTGTCTCTCATCTCGAGATTCAATGCCTACTGACGTCGCCAAGTTTGCCCTTGCCTCGTGTTACTGTCGTTGGCCGTCGTCCATTCAGCCCATGGGCACCAGCATGCCGCCATCTGCCGTTGACTTGCCTCATCTCAAGACATACAATGCCATCTTGGACCGCTACACCTTGGAAAAGGTTTCAACGGAAAAAGGTACGGTACGACCACGACCATATCCTCTATTCCTGTTACACAAGCAGAGGAGTCCTTGCCTATCTACCTAGCAGGCGCGCAAGACCGTCCATATGGTCTGTTCCTTGCCCGCAGGCGTACACAGGCCTCAGGCCATGGGGTGGAGGAGGGACCTTGAAGCAAGTGATAGGAGACTTGTAAACACCGGCATCCCAAGTCTTTCTTACCGCGAACCGTTTCCTATCAAGTCGACCAAGGAAGACCCTTTGATCTCGCAGAGACCGGCTCGATTTTTAGCAGCTTTTTCTTCTGCAACCGTCGTCTTCACCTCCACCACCATCACCAACATGGCGCCATCAACCTACTTCGTACTCCTCTGCCTCTTCTCACTCGCCAACGGCGATCCGTAAGCTACCGGGCATCAGTAGACGACCATGGGAAGAGGAGCAAGCAAAACTACATGTACCGGAAAGAATGGGGTTTCGTGGTACGGTGTGCGGGGGATGGAGCTGAAGCATCGGTGTTGGAGATCAGCCAGGCCACCAAAACAGGTCTCCAAAGAAAAGACCAGACGATGCAACTCCATCCGACAGCCACAGAGCCCATAAAGTTCGGCACTACGCACGGAGGAAGTGGCTCTCGTCCTGTTCCCCGCCTCCCGGTATCTTCTTTCAGCTGGTCCGATGCATCAACAAGCCGGGGCCTCTTTTGCTCTTCCTTTCTTTTTTCACCGCCCTCTCTCTCGTTATTCCATCTGATTACCTAGGCCACGGGGGGCAATGTATCTCGGTTTCGTGGTATCGATGCTCCCACTGGCGATCTCTGTAAGACCCTAGTACACATGCGTAGGTACACGCACACACGCACGGCGCGTGCAGCATGTTGCTTGTTATCCCAAGATCTTGTGCTGCGACCGCCAGCAAAAGCCGCGTGGTTGAGCGAGACAACACAGATTAAAGAAGAAACGATGCCCCAGAGACAGACAGGCCGCCGACCCAGCTGGCTGGCCGCCGGTCTGATGTTGTGATGGGATGGGACCTGAGTCTTGACCACCAGTTGAACCATCCACCCCGCCTGCGGTGACGAGGTGACATGGGTGGTAAGACTCGAGAGAGGAACCTACGCAGTATCCAGTATCCACGAGCAAGGGCCCGCGGCTGGTGGGCCACCTGCCGGCCTGTGTTTTGAGTTGCGGTTGCTTGACAGCCATTGACAACGACAACAAACCAAAACAACAACACACAAAAAAAAGCAAAACAAGTAAACATCCTACCCGAACCGGCACACACCATCATCTCACACAACCACCTCACACCACACACCACGAGACACAACGTTGAGATCGATCCTCGCCGGCAGGTACAGTCTTACAGATAACAGAATGGAAGGGGTCCTCCCCCCATGCTGTGTGATCCACGACGCAAGGCCCGTCACAAACATCATTGCCTGGCTGTTGTTAGGTGATACCGCAGGACACGTCGTTTCAACATGCGCATGCCATGTCCTTGAGACAGACCGAGATGGATTACCTATTGGTCTTGATGCCCTGGTCCTTGCCAACGTCAGAAGAGTTTAGCTTGCCCAGACGTTCCATTTCATACCCCGCTCCTTCCATCTCTCCATCGTTCGCAGAGGTACGAAAATGCTTGAAGACTGGGAAAGAAGCTCGGTGGTTATCAACAGTGGGCGAGTACCTACTCCGTACGTAGTAGATTGGGGTGAGAGGCTCAGTCACCCCTCTCCACACCAGATCAAACATCACTCCAGCCTCACCCCCACCGACTCAATACCTACCTTAGATGGAGATGAAGATGTTTCTGCTCCTTTGGGGGAACGAACCACTCTTTCGTTCAAGGCTACCCGTCCAATCAGCATGTCGCCTTTCGAACTGTGGTTTGGGATACACGAATATCCGTCATGCGTCCTTCACCCCCGCTCATGCCATTGGCAATCCAGCTGGGGAGGGGGAAAGAGAGGGTCTGGCGAGACAAGGTCAAGACGACGATCTCCTGTGAGGCTCTCTCCGATTCCGACGTCCCTCTCTCTCTCCGCCAGCCCACGGTGTCCACCAGCCGAGCCTCAATAGCGACTCGTGCTCCCCGCCAGCCATCATCTGCAAAATGGAAGACAAGTGCGAAGAAGAAAATTGCGGCGGCTGGTTTGTGAAGCACTGAGTAGCGAGCACGCACATTTGCGGCGACCTCGTGTCGGTACTCACCCGCACTACTGCCATGTTTTCTTCTCGAGTACCGTAAGTCCGTACAGAGAAAATGAAGAAAACTGCGGGAAAACTCCTAGTTCCGCCTGGCTAGTAGCAAACTTTCCAAGTTTCGCCCATCCCGTCATACCGCAAACCCGAACGCCTCACGCTGTCCATTCGTCAGCCAAACGCACACATCCATATTCGAGGCAACCGCTTGCTCTAGCGGGCAGGGCGTACTTGGCATTTGATGCTTTAGCGTAAAAGCTTTCTGCCCAACCTCTAAGCTTCAGCAAAAGTCGGAAGAAGGGGAGAAGGAAAGAGAAACCAGAGCCGAATTACGATATGTGGCCCGCCATTTGCATCTGCAAATCCGGCATGGCACAAAGAAGATGTATTCGGGAAAGCTCGCTCCACGGGACCCCTGTTATCGTGGGATTCGGGAACCGGGGGGTGGGAGGAACGATCTGACAAAGCCTTGGCCAATCCCATCTGCTGCCGTTGCGAGAAGCTCTTGAGCGTTTCGAGGTGACACAAATGATCCAAATTCGTCTTTCTCTCCCTCAACGTTTGACTGAGGGCTTGAACACCTCATCGTCACAAGCGATTGTTAAAATTTGGAGTAGTCAAGGGTCCAAGGCTAGAGTAGAGAAAGGACCCTTCTCGCCGCGCCCTAAGCTGGACCGAACGAAGCTCTAGCAAATGTCCGGTAGTGCGTGATCCGGCTTTGAGCTTTCGAGAATAACGAAGCTACCGTATCGCCGACCTTTGCGGCCGTTCCAACTAGAGCCGGCAATGAAAGAAACACGAAGCGAAGCCGTCTGGTGCCAGATACATTGGCGCCGCCCAATGAGGTTACCATAGTGTTCCAGATGACCTGATTCTTCGTGTTGCGCATCCATGCAAGGCTCAAGAAGAGAGAGAGAGAAGCGAGGCAAGGAGGGTAATATCGAGTGTATTTTTTGTCCCTCGGTTCATCGAACAAGAATCGAGGTTCAGGCAGGTAGCTCCTCCATGCACAACACACGGCCGGCCAACTAAGTCCGTAAGCCAATTGACCAGCAGGAGCTGCCAAGACATTGCTTCGAGGGTTTACTCCGTCGCTTGGTTGACGCCCAGGCCCGGAGAGATACCAAGTAGGGTTATAAGTTGAGAACTTATGATGGGGTGAGCAGCTTCCGATGGACCGATGAGTTCCATCTCACCTGCAAGATTTTTTTTCATCTGAGAAAGACAGAAAAAGAAAAAGAAAGAAAAGCATGGTGCAGAATAAGCCGCAGACCAGGATCCTCGAACCAGTTGGGATCTCAATCCATCCAGATGCCAGGCAGAGTCGCGACTTGGGAAGCTAGCCCATGCAACGTGTGCATCGAACATCGACCAATGAAGGAGGTTGGTAGGTTATGAGAGGACGTTCGATAGCGCTCGGGGTTTCGACCAGAGGTCCAGGACCAGCGCACACCTCACAAATCCACACAGACTGTTGCCCTGCTAGTCAATTTAACCGCGTGAAACTTGAAACCATCAAAGCCTCTCTTGGTCCGCGGGGTTCGGTACGAGGACGTGGGAATCGGTATGGAGACTCGGAAGGAGGGGAGCTCGAGGGCAATGCGACAAGGCCAAGTTGTGGTCCGGTCTGCCGACGTCCCGGTGGTCGCCTATGCAGACTCCATAGTAAAATAGTGTAAGCCTGCGTCGGAACCTGTCCTTATGCCACTCCCAGGGAACGCTATGCAGCTAGACGGCCAGCTGATGAATGTGTTCTGCAGGTCCTGCAAGATTCCTGCACGACAAGTCAGAAAAAACCTGCCATTGAATATCGTGCATGTAGTTAGTTCTCTGCATCATCCGAAGGATTCGCCAGAGGAGCTACACGCTTCCCATTGACTGGATGTGAGCTTGTGAAGATCGTTCTGCCCGCACTCTTTCCCCTCCCGTAAACCAGACGGGAAACGTTCTCTATGATGGGACCCGACCCCCTTGGCGCTGCCGTTCCGACTCTCCGGTGCGGCGGTGCCGTCGAACCAGAAAAAAGGCACAGGTTCTGTTGCCGACAGACTCTCCAATGACGAAATCTCGATAGGCAGATGCAGAGTCGTCAAAGTGGGACAGAGGTGGATGCTTGATCCATACTTGGAGTCTGAGCAGGGAAGCCTGGCAAAGAGCCTCCAATATCAAAAAAGGCGCGTGTTCTTGATTTAGCTCCGCCCCAGAGAAACGCCGCAGGGAGTCGAGTAGCCAAAGTCAATTGGATATGGCCTTTCCCAACTCGGAGGATCACCGTTGAACGAAGTTTGAATTTCAGTGTGATTCGCGTGCCATCGTAACCCTCACTGTCAATCTCATCACTGTTCCGTTGCCAGTTGGTAGGGGCAGAAGTCAGATAGATCCTGGTCTGTCATCTCGCCAGTACGAGTACCCCAGTCCAGAAAACAATCAAGGTAGGACAGATTCCAGAGAGGGTGGTAGATGTGGGAACGAACTGCGCGCCAGTATCATCGGAATCAAGGTTTTGTCCCGGGGACCCCTAAAGCAAAGCTCTGTGGTTGCCCGATCTGTCTCGCATGCGACTCTGGGCGGGAACAGGAGCCAATATGTGGTCGTATTGGTAGGGCAAAGGTTTTGAAGGAGCAAGTCCAGCCTTGACCGTGAGCAGATATTCCCACTTGACTGCAGCGTCCAACGTGTGACGGAACTAGGGAACTGAATCCCACATTGAACTTCGGTTGGTGTTGGGTCCGCTTTCGGCCATGGAGAGGAGACAATGACCGAACCGTGACTGGATAGGATGACGCGGAATTGTGTCCGGTTCGAGGCCATGTCCACTGTCGCAGTCTACGAGGTCAAAAGGTTTTCGCTCTTGTTGTTGCTGTTGTTGTTGTGCTGCTGCTGCTGCTGTTGTCGCTGTGTTGCCGCCGCCGCCATCTCGTTTTCGTTCATTTTAACGTTTGTTTTTTCCCTTTGAATCTCCATGGTTCATTTCCATCCAAGACACTGATTGCGGCGATGATGTCCCATTTCGTCTTCGCGTGTCCACCCTAGTGAGAGTTTGCACAGATTGTGCAATGAGCATCGAACATCGGAATAACTTTAACCTGCAACTGGGATCCCCGGACGGATCTCCAGCGCATGGCGGACGTAGTATGGCGTGAGCAGGGCTAAGTCTCCCAACGACATTCAAAACTTTCGCATGTTGATGGCTCTTTTTTTTTCCCTCTCCTAGTGTCAGAGACTGATTGGTTGCCATGCGACAAATGAATAGACGATCCTCTGCAGGTCGTCGCGTGCGTCCTACGGCTGACGCGATTACATGCAGCTGCGCGAAACATTACACGCTGTTCGTCCATCTCCGCAAGTCGCGTCGATGGCCAAGGGTACCCAGCTCGATGCTCAGTGATCCGCGGCTCCCCATTCGCTGCTGTTGGTTAGACTAGACTCTGTGATGCTTTTCAGCTGGCCAATGTCAAATTGAGACTTTGGGTTTCATCCATTTTCGGCAATGTAATGTCGGTGACGGCGGTGGCAATAAAGACGTATTTCGATAGAGCATTCCGTCTACAGCTACGGATGGAGCATCAAGAATTGCCGTTTTGCCCGTTTGTCTCAGCCGACTCCACGGTGTCAGGTCAATCGGCGATGTTATCCATGCTGTCGGGACTTTAAAAGAGAGACAACAACAAGTCTGAGTCGGTCTTTGAAGGACGCTGAAATATCGTTCTTCCGGGAAAATTTGACGGAGAGAAGTTTTAGATCGTGCCATCTGATTGCCTCCTTCTGAATTAAAGAGCAACCAGCATTTGGTGAATGCAGGTGGAGTTCACTTCCTCTTTGCACCTGCCTTATTGACAGTGCCGTAGTGTTGTTGCAATACATTTCATTGGTCCAAATGCTGAGACATTAGCCTGGAGTCACTGGACGCTGCTAAGGTGACATAAGCAGCCTTAGAAGACGTCTTCCCGGGCCGAGCTTTATTCCGATTTAGACATCCGAGCCCGGGCAGGGCACTTGATTCAAGGTCCACATTTTGAGGCCTGTCGTGAATATCGCATCTAGATCACAAGTGAAGTCGTCATAAGGCAGTTGCAATAGCCTAGCAAAGTGACAGTATTCTGGGCTTGCTGCTATCTCATTTGTCTCACGTCAAGTCGACTGTCGCAGAGCCAACAGCTTTGCATCGCTGACAGATTCGTTGAAGCAAATTTCTACCACCACCGCCACCACGAACTTACAACTTTTTGAGTAGCAACGATGGATGCGGAGATTAGAACCGTCTTGCCGAACATCGACCCGGTGCTCTCCGAGTACTCGGTCGGATACTTGACTCACGCATCGACCATCTACTCGGACGAGGAAGAGCAGTCTGGCGTCTCACCTCTCGCCGAGGCAGCCGCTACCGTCACCGAGTTATTGCTCTCTGCCTCTGGAAAGCCTGACGCTAAGCTCCAGGAGAAGATTGAGAAACTCGTTGAGAAATGGGTTGAGAAGTACACCGAGTCGAATGGAGGATTGCGAAGCGGCCCTTTGGCCGTCAGGCGCCTTGATGAGACTTTCCAAGTCAGCTCTCAGCGGAACATGTCTTCCACTCTGGCCGTGTCAACGGGAGCTGTCGATCTTGAGTCTGCAAACGCTCGCAAGGTCGAATCAAAGGTTGATCGAAAGAAGCTGGAAAAGGCCGAGCGCAAGATTGCAGCCAAGCAGCAGAAGAAGACCTTCAAGACGGTTGAGTACGAGGCTTCCAGATTGCTCGACGAGCCTGAGTCTACTCAATCATACGAGGAATTCTACATGGCTGTCAACCCTCTCCAGATGGGTGGTTCTGGCGCGAACAAGACCAAGGATATCAAGTTGGACAACATCGATGTCTCCATTGGTGGCCTGCGTATCGTGACCGATACGGACTTGACCCTTTCTTATGGTCACAGGTACGGTCTTGTTGGACACAACGGTGTTGGTAAATCTACGCTTCTTCGTGCTCTGTCTCGCAGAGAGCTGCCAATTCCGCCTCACATTACCATTCTCCACGTCGAACAGGAGGTAAGAGTGAACTTCGGCCACTCTCAACTCTGTTGTATACTGATATTTGCGTAGCTTACTGGTGACGACACCCCTGCGATCCAAGCTGTTCTTGATGCCGACGTGTGGCGCAAGGTTCTTCTCAAGGAGCAGACTGTAAGTGATACGCAGTTATAATTATCTCTGAAAAGTGCCATCATGCTGACAACCTTGTAGGAAATTACTCAGAAGCTGGCAGAGATCGAGACCCAACGTGCGGGCATGGCCGATACTTCGGCCGATGCCGCCAGACTTGACAAGGAAAGAGAAGCTCAAGACGGCAGGCTCGGTGACATCCAGGGCAAGCTTGCCGAGATGGAGTCCGACAAGGCCGAGTCAAGAGCCGCAAGTATTTTGGCTGGTCTCGGTTTCTCTGCCGAAAAGCAACAGAATGCCACCAAGACCTTCTCAGGTGGTTGGCGTATGCGTCTGGCGTTGGCCAGAGCCTTGTTCTGCGAACCTGACCTGCTGCTTCTCGACGAACCGTCCAACATGTTGGACGTCCCCTCTATTGCTTTCCTTGCCAACTACCTCCAAGGATATCCCAGCACGGTTCTCGTGGTTTCTCACGACAGAGCTTTCCTCAATGAGATTGCGACAGATATCATTCACCAACACTCGCAGCGTCTCGACTACTACCGCGGTGCCAACTTCGAATCCTTCTACGCTACTCGCGAGGAACGCAAGAAGACTGCGAAGAGAGAATACGAGAACCAAATGGCCCAAAGAGCCCATCTTCAGGCCTTCATCGACAAGTTCCGCTACAACGCGGCCAAGTCTTCCGAAGCCCAGTCACGTATCAAGAAACTCGAGAAGATGCCAGTACTCGAGCCGCCCGAGACAGAGTACAGCGTGCAGTTCAAGTTCCCTGATGTCGAGAAGATGTCGCCTCCTATCATCCAGATGACAGGCGTGACATTTGGTTACACGAAGGAGAACATCTTGCTGCGCAACGTGGATCTCGACGTGCAGCTAGACTCTCGTATCGGTATCGTCGGACCCAACGGTGCGGGTAAGACAACTATTCTCAAGTTGTTGATCGGAAAGCTGTCGGCCACTTCGGGTATCATTTCGCAAAACCCCCGTCTGCGCGTCGGCTTCTTTGCCCAGCATCACGTCGATGCTCTGGATTTGACGATGAGTGCGGTTGGCTTCATGTCCAAGGAGTACCCTGGCCGGACGGACGAAGAGTACCGCAGACAACTGGGTGCCTTTGGCATCACGGGCACGACAGGTCTGCAGAAGATGGCGGTTCTTTCCGGAGGTCAAAAGTCGCGTGTGGCGTTTGCTTGCCTTGCCTTGACCAACCCGCACATCTTGGTTCTTGACGAGCCTTCTAACCATCTCGATATCGAGGCGATGGACGCGCTCGCTACGGCCTTGCAAGAGTTCCAGGGTGGCGTTCTGATGGTTTCTCACGACGTCACCATGTTGCAGACAGTGTGCACCTCTCTCTGGGTGTGTGATGGAGGCACTGTTGAGAAGTTCCCAGGCGACGTTCAGGCCTATAAGAAGAGAATTGCAGCTCAGGCCGATGCGGCTGGTGTTGTCAAGGCTCATTAAGGGAATATGTCGTGGCCATGATAGTCTACGTAGCTACCATTGTTCCGCAAAATATGATGCCTCGATCGTCAGTCACCTATTCTTTCAGTGATGGGTGCACTTTGTGAACTTTATGAAGTCGATCTGCGTTTGATAGCTCTCAGGCACACCGTTAGCTCATTTGGCAGTGATGGAGCCCCCCTTGCAAATGTTGAGCTCCACTGGCAATTTAGCATTTTCGGTCAGTGCTTGGGGATCAGTGCCGAGCAATTTATGTAATGCCATTCATATCGGTACGTAGGCTCTGTGTTTGACGTTGGCTTTTGGTAGGGCTGCCTGGTGCCGCACCTGCCCCGATTGTTAGAGAGTCCGTGGCTTCCCGAAGCTCAGCACCATTACCTACAGTTCATGCCTTGGTTTCCCGGGTTTCTGATGGAGATGGTAGGCACCTTATCTGGACGTGTCGTTGGATGTTTGGATCCCTCAGCAGATAGTCGGTCACCCCGGGTCTCGGATCGGAAAGAACAGAGGAGACGAAATACAGGGGACCTGAAGGTACGTACTTGCTGTGGTCGCGCTGTCTGCCAATCTGCTGTCACCTCAACTCATTCAACCCCACTTCCAATTGGTCTTTGGGGGGAGACACTGGGGGGGCACTGGGGGCCACTAGGACGGCCACTTGGGGAGACTTGGGTGGTGGTAGGCGGGTGCCTTGCACTGGTCTTTCCCCAATCGGGGTCGTGCACGGGCCCAACTAGCACCACACAGTAAACAAGCGAGCTGCACCCCTTCCCTCTGGCCTGTCGCTGGCCTGTCGCTGGCCTGTCTTCTGGGCGTCCACCGAGCCGTGGCGGTGAACAAAATCACATCCACCCGCAAACAAAAATCAACAACCTCCTCCCCTACCTAACCACACCTTACCTCGCCCAATCCTCCACAACAACCCTTTCGCCTTGAAGCTTCGCCTAGCTCTCGAGCACTCTCTTCGTCTTCTTCATCGTACATCGCCGGCCAACTTAGCTTCAGAGCTTTCCATCATTCAAAATGCGTGAGATTGTAAGTCGCTCTCTCCCATCAACAACAATTCTGCGACGCGTCGGAATGGCCACTATTTCGGGGTAGCCCCTGAGCGTACCCCGCCGATATTCCCACCCAAGCCATGCTCGCCAAACATGGCCCGACTTGCATCTCCAACGCTTCTGTCATGGGAAACATTCCGCTGACCATTGATTGTTTTCTCGCAATAGGTTCACCTTCAGACCGGCCAGTGCGTAAGTATCTCCTGATCTCAACCCAACAAGCCAGAGTGCGGGGCTAACTTCTTTGAACAGGGTAACCAGATTGGTGCTGCCTTCTGGTGCGTAGCCAACCGCCAACGACGCGGCGATTTCGACATTTGACACGATCTCGAACTGACCTTGGTACAGGCAGAACATCTCTGGCGAGCACGGTCTCGACAGCAATGGCGTGTATGTCACTTGTCCTCCAGTGCGGCATCCTCATGGACCCAGCAGCTAATCATACCACAGGTACAACGGCACTTCCGAGCTTCAGCTCGAGCGCATGAGCGTCTACTTCAACGAAGTTTGTTACCCTAGTCCCCCAGTGTGCAGGCAATCCTATTGACGAATGCTGACCTTCTCACCCAACCAGGCCTCCGGCAACAAGTACGTTCCTCGCGCCGTCCTCGTCGACTTGGAGCCCGGTACCATGGACGCCGTCCGTGCCGGTCCCTTTGGCCAGCTTTTCCGCCCCGACAACTTCGTCTTTGGCCAGTCCGGTGCCGGCAACAACTGGGCCAAGGGTCACTACACTGAGGGAGCTGAGCTCGTCGACCAGGTTCTCGATGTCGTCCGTCGCGAGGCTGAGGGCTGCGACTGCCTCCAGGGCTTCCAGATCACCCACTCCCTTGGTGGTGGTACCGGTGCCGGTATGGGTACCCTCCTGATCTCCAAGATCCGTGAGGAGTTCCCCGACCGCATGATGGCTACCTTCTCCGTCGTTCCCTCTCCCAAGGTTTCCGACACCGTTGTCGAGCCTTACAACGCCACCCTCTCCGTCCACCAGCTGGTCGAGAACTCCGACGAGACCTTCTGCATTGACAACGAGGCTCTCTACGACATCTGCATGCGTACTCTCAAGCTCTCCAACCCCTCCTACGGCGACTTGAACCACCTCGTTTCCGCCGTCATGTCCGGTGTCACCACCTGCCTGCGTTTCCCCGGTCAGCTGAACTCTGACTTGCGTAAGCTCGCCGTCAACATGGTTCCTTTCCCCCGTCTCCACTTCTTCATGGTCGGCTTCGCTCCCCTGACCAGCCGTGGCGCCCACTCCTTCCGCGCCGTCAGCGTTCCCGAGCTCACCCAGCAGATGTTCGACCCCAAGAACATGATGGCTGCCTCTGACTTCCGCAACGGTCGTTACCTGACCTGCTCTGCCATCTTGTAAGTGCCACACGACGATGACCCTAGAATATAAGCAAATGCTAACTTTGTCGTTCCCAGCCGTGGTAAGGTCGCCATGAAGGATGTTGAGGACCAGATGCGCAACGTTCAGAACAAGAACTCGTCCTACTTCGTCGAGTGGATTCCCAACAACGTCCAGACCGCCCTTTGCTCCATTCCTCCCCGCGGCCTCAAGATGTCTTCCACCTTTGTCGGTAACTCTACCGCCATCCAGGAGCTCTTCAAGCGTGTCGGTGAGCAGTTCACTGCCATGTTCCGTCGCAAGGCTTTCTTGCATTGGTACACTGGTGAGGGTATGGACGAGATGGAGTTCACTGAGGCTGAGTCCAACATGAACGATCTCGTCTCCGAGTACCAGCAATACCAGGATGCTGGTGTTGACGAGGAGGAGGAGGAGTACGAGGAGGAGGTCCCTCTTGAGGAGGAGGTTTAAGCGCAGTTCAATCGCACTGTCACTATAACCTGACACTACGCCAACCCACCTGTGGTGGCATTTCGCTTCGCGATTCTGGCTTATTGCTGGAAATGGGCTTCTAGATATACCTCTCTTAGTAGTTCGCCTGACGTATCAAATGAGTACGAAGAATCAGAGATTACTCTGTACAAATTACTGGCACAAACAACACCATCATTCAACCCCTTACTCATATGACACTTGCCAATTCTACGAAAAAAAAATGAATTTCCTAGACTCGAAAGCCATGAGAAGCAATGAGCTTGAGCTACCTAACCATACGTTCCAGCCGTAATAACCTTAGGTACCTTAGTTTTCCTCTCGAGCTAAGCAGGGGCCAATCGGAAGTACCCAGGTTGTGGATCGCGCATCGCTGACTAAGACGTGGAAAAGTTGCTGAGGGTCCCCAATTCTAATTGTCGAGGAGCACCTGAGCGAGCGCGCCATTGGGAGGTGTGTTGTAGCTTGCCAATCTCTCCGACGAAACGAACAATGCTGGCCTCCAGGACGGCATTGAGGCGGGCGTTTGCCGCCTCGCCGGCCACGACGATACCAGCCTTCCTTGTGCCAGCTCTTCAACAGCAGCAGCAGCAACCTCGCCAGTTCTCCTCGACGCCGACACGAAACTCCAAGCTCGGGCGGACGCCGGTCTCGATCCCACCGGGCGTGAAGCTGGCTATTAGCGAGCCGAAGCTGAAGAAGGATCCGACGAGCTACTTGAAGGTTTACAAGAGGACGGTTACCGTTACGGGGCCTCTTGGTACGTTTCTCTGGTGGTGTCCATTCGAGAAAGGGGGTGATGGGAGACTGCAAGGGGCTTAGGCTAATGCTGGATTTGTTGGTTTGCTACAGGAGAATTGGATCTCGAGATCCCGCCTTTTCTGAAAATTGATTACGATGTCGAGGGCAGCACGGCGGTTCTCAGCGTGGAGGACTCGAACATCAAGGAGCAGAGCGAGATGTGGGGTGAGTTTCTTTACTATTTTTTGCCGTCTTTTCCCTTCCCTCTCCTTCACTGCCCTCTTCAAGGAAGTTCAAGCTTGTCTTCTCGTCTTCCGCGAGAGTCGAGTCACATCCCAATTGACTGAACGCGCTTTGCTGACTACTTTGAAATCCAGGCACGACATGGGCCTACCTCCAGCGCTACATCATGGGCGTCTCCGAAGGCCACACGGCGATCCTCCGCCTCGTCGGCATCGGCTACCGCGCGAGCGTCGAGCAGCGCGGCCGCCTGGAAGAGTTCCCCGGACAGAAGTTTCTGTGCCTGAAGCTCGGCTTCACGCACCCGGTCGAGATGGGGATTCCGCGCGGCGTGAAAGTCACGGCGGCGAGCCCGACGCGTATCCTGCTCGAGAGCATCGACCGCGAGCTGATGATGAGCTTCGCGGGAAGAGTGCGCAAGTGGCGGCCGCCGGAACCGTATAAGGGCAAGGGCGTGTTTATCGATGACCAGACGATTAAGCTGAAGCAGAAGAAGATCAAATAGACGATTTCGCTGCGCGGACGGTTGGGTTGGGGTGGGAGCGGGGAGAGTACGGGATGTGGTGTGGCACTTCTTTGGGCTTTGGTACCGAGTCGACTGTTGTTGTGGTGTGTCGATGGCAGAGCTTCTGGAGGGCTGTGTATAGCTGTATATCACTGTACGGGGATGGGAAAAGAGAAAAAAGAGACAAACAATGTACACTATTTATCTGCTGGTTCTTCAAGACCGCCGAGGAAAAATCGCAAAATCCAAAAAGTCCAAAACTTCTTTCATATGTTTTTTACTATTATACTTTTCCAAGACTTTTTGCTTAGCTAGATTTCGAGCTCAAGACCTCTTGGACAACCTTCAACACCTCGCCGTGCACCGCAGCCGGCGCGGCAATAACACCCTTATTGTTGGCCAGCGTCCGTCCGACGGCAAAGTCCAACCTCTTGCCCTGGATATCCGTAACCTGACCACCGGCCTCGCGCACAATGAGGTCGCCGGCCGCGTGGTCCCAAATCTTTTCCTGGTACGTCGCCTTGACGGGCAGACGGAGGTAGATGTCGCCGGCACCGCGGGCAATGGAGCCGTATTTGCTCTGGCTGTCCATGCGGACGCTGGGCTTGGTGATGCCGAGCTTGGCAGCGATCTGGGCCTGGTCGTCGTGCGCGCTGTGGCCGGCCTCGACGCTCTCGCAAAAGGTGGCGGCGGAGAGATCGGTGACGGGCTTCATGGAGATGGGGCTGCCGGAGGCGATGGCGCCGGTGCGGAGGGGCCGCGAGGTGGCGCCCTGGCCGAGGACGGCGGAGAAGATGACGCCGTAGCCCGTGTCGTCGTTTGCGTTGGAGCCGATGTCGGCGGCGAGGGGCGCCTTGTCGTCGACGGGAAGGTTGGGGCAGCCGAGGACGCCGACCTTGACGTCGCCGTCGACCATGAGGGCCAGGCAGACGGCGTACTGGCCGCCGCGGAGGAAGCCCTTTGTGCCGTCAATGGGGTCAATGGCCCAGATGCGGCCGGCGGCGCCGCCCTTGCTGTTCCCTTGGTCGATGATGTCCATCATGCTCTCGGCGGAGGCGATGCCGCCGCCGAGGGAGGCTTCAGCGGCGGCGTCGTCGAGCTGGGTGGTCTTTACGAGGTCCCATATCTGGTCGCGGAGCTGGGGTTCGGAGCGCAGCTGGGCGGCCTCCTCCTCGGCGACGATCTCGTCGTCGGGGAAGTGGTGGCGGAGGGCGGCGATGATGAGGGCCTGG
The DNA here is from genome assembly GCF_030869305.1 of Colletotrichum tamarilloi. Lineage (NCBI taxonomy): Eukaryota > Fungi > Ascomycota > Sordariomycetes > Glomerellales > Glomerellaceae > Colletotrichum > Colletotrichum tamarilloi. The sequence continues at coordinate 245,987 of NW_026849395.1, forward strand.
GCGCCAAAGTCGCCAATGGTGACGGGGGACTTGTCGTTCTTGTCGACGGTACCCTTTGCCTTTTCGTGGAAGACGCGCTTGGTGAGGATGGAGGCGCGCTGGACGGCCAGCTGGGCCACCTCGAGCTCCTTTGCGTAGGATGACATGGCGGGTTGTGAGTCTCTCTTTGTCGAGGAAGACGAGGAGGAAGAGAAGAGGGTCGTGGTCGTGGTGAGAGGGAAGAAGTGGCTCGAGAGGAGGGAGAGCCGGGGAAGAGCTCGTAGAGATAGGATAGCCAGGGTCACGACGAGGACGGAGGAGATGAGGAGGAAGGGCACGAAAGAGAGACGGGAGGTGGGTTCCTGTCTTGTTTTGTTGTTTCCGCTTGATGGTCGGACCTTGGAGGGCATGGAACTCTAGACGTAAGACGGGAGGTCGAAGGCGGTTTGTGTGGATGCGCAATGTGGATGCGGATAGTGGAGGAGGGGGAAAGTTGTGTCTAGGAGGCAAAGCTCCTTGGTTCCTGGCTCACTCTATGGCTCCAGCATGTGTTTAACATGGCGGCTGTTGCGTCATGGGATGGGCCATTGTGGACGCACAAACGAGTCAATTCACCCAGAAGGCCAACTTGGACGCCTGAAGGTACCTTAATGGGTATTCGTAGAGCTGCAGTGTCACGTCGTTTTTTTTTACACCGCCCTCCACTTATTGTTTCTGTGGATAGGATCGGTATTGGAAAAATGCCAGTGAAAAATCAGACTTGAAGAAAAGATGCTCAAATGTGGTAAGCATTTGCCATAACTAGAGCTGCAAGTGCTCTGTCAAGGAGGGGTCGAGAATCCAGAGTCAGGACCCCTCCATCCGTGCTTGCTGCCGGTGCCGGCGCCGGGCCGTGGATGCGACCGATAGCCGTCCACGGGTAATAGCTCAGGTTGGCTTCCTTGCCTTATGTAATATAAGCATTTCAGGCCTTTCTAGGGTACCTGGGGCGGGCTGAATTCAAATTTCCATTGAAAGTGCCTGAGGTGAGGTTCTAAGGCAAGAACCTGCCCGAAAGTCTATGTAAGCTGCAGCAGGGCCCGCCTGGGACGGGTCCCACATTAACACCCGCTGAGCGCATCGGGAGAGCTCCAACGAAAGGAGGACCCCGGCCTCGGATTTCGATGCTCACAATGCAAAGCTTCAATCCAAAAAATCCCGTCGCATCTTCACCACCACCAACACCTCAACCACCACCACCACATCCTCCTCCGCCATTGCTTTCATCTTCTTCGCATACCTCTCAAGCGCCCGAGCAGTGGCAAATCAATAGAGCAAAACAGCCAAAATGACCACAGTCCCCCACCTCCGCTCCCTCTACCGCTCCCTCCTCCGCGAGCTCCCGCCCCGACCCGTCCTCGCCCGCGAGCGCTCGGCAATCCACAACCGCCTGCGCACCAGCTTCGCCGCAGCCCCCGTCGCCGTAAAGGAAGACTCGTCCCGCGCCGCGGCCGACGCCGCAGAGGCCGAGCAGTTCGCCGCCTACCTGCGCGCCCAGCGCACCTACGTCACGCTCCTCGAGCGCTACAACCCGGGCATGAACATGGACGAGGAGGAGCGCGTGCGCTTGACGGCGCGGAGGGTCGGCATGGATCTGCCCAAGGAGTTTAGGGACCGGTTGGAGAATAAATAAAGCGCCTGTTCTGACTGCTATCGATGGTGGGATGAAGTCTTTTTCTGACAGAGAGAGGGGGGCGAGAGTGTGTGGCCCTTCAGGACCGAGATGGATGGTTTGAGGAGGTGACCGCGATGAATGGGCCAATGGATCGATTACGAAGCTCGGCTCTACGAAATTGTATTGGAGAAGCTGTCGACTAGAAGTGAGGGAGATGCGATCAATGAAATCCTCGATGGGGGATGCAGAAGCACAAGATCGAGGGACGGCGACCACCCCTCCACTCTTGGAAGAAGGTGCCGTGTTTATAAATGTAATATAATGGGCGTTTGGGTGGGAAAGTTGTTGTACGAAACTTAACGGGGCGCAGAGAACATCACTCAAAGACAGAGAGGAAAAAAGACATGAAAAAACACTACGATTCACTTTGGAAATACTGGTTGAAAATCTCATGCCGTTCAATATCATGTCTTCGTGCCATGTCTAGCTAATTCCTGGTTCACAAAAAACCTCCTACCAAGAGTTTTCTTGGAAAATATATACAAGAAGTGTAAATAAGAGTCGTTATACGCAAAGGGGTATCAACGTCTTCGTCGCCGTGAAGATATATAAGAAAGTAAATCATACCCAGCCTCTTCATGTTCTCCTCTCTCGTCTATTGAAAAGCTCATTTAGACGCTGCCGACACCGCCCTCCTCCAAAGTCTCATCCCACCCGCCCGTCTCGAGCAAATACTCTCCCAACATCTGCTTCACATTCTTGATATTCTCACCCAGCGCACTCGTCCACTGGTCCTGCACGACGCGGACCTTTTCCTTCAAGTCGTCCGTCAGCATGCGTCCCTCCTCGTCGCGAAGACGCTGCGCGCGCGCATCGCGCTCCTCGGCGGTAAACTCCCTGCCCCGCCCGTCGTCCATCTCGTTCTGCACAACCTTTGCCTTTGCGTGCGTGACGGCCTCCTTGACCTCATGTAGCAGACACAAGAGGTTCGTCTGCGACTCGATGAACTGGTACGTGCTCTTCTCCGTGTGCAGGAGCAGGCTGAAGAGGTACTGCAGCGGATGCCGGCGGTATGACGGGTTCTCGTCGTACTCGGCCGACGGGATCTGGATGTGCAAGGCCTCCGGGTCGGCGGGGGCGATCTTGTCGAGCAGCCTACACAGCGGCGGCGCAATGTCCCAAAAGGCGGAGAGCTGCACCTCAACGCCGCGCATGACATTGCGCTCCATGACGGCCTGGAACTCCTGCGTGCGCGCAAACACCTCGTGCGCGAAAGCCAGCTGCCGCTTCGCGGCGTCCTCGGCAAAGAAGGCGACGGCGTTTTGGAGCTTCTCCTCGTTGCCGGCCAGGCGGTACGGCGTGAGGACGACGTCGCGGTAGCGGTTATTGCGGTCCGTGAGGACGTCAAAGATGGCGCGGTGCAGCATCTCTCGCGCCTCAAAGATCCATTTGAGGAGCGTCAGCTTCTCCAGGAGCTCGGGCTTGTCGTCGCCTTCTTCCTGGGGCATGTCGGCGGCGCTAGCGACGTCGTCGAAGAGCCCTCCCGCCAGCTTGTCGAAGAGGGTTGTGGCCTGGGCGATGCGGCCGGTGATGAGGTCGTTTAGGGGCATGACGACCTGGCTTTGGAACTGCTCAAACTCTGTCTTGCCCAGCTCTTTCTGCTTCTCCTTCTCGGCTGCCACCGAATCATCTTCGATGGTCGACGCATCGGCAAACGAAATGTTGCCGGCGTTGATTTCCTGCTGTAAATTGGAGCGTAAAGCATTTCGCCTCTCAATGGATGCCTTTGCGGCTTCCTCGCGCTTCTTCGTGCTGGTGACATGGAATCTTTCTTTCGTAGTTTCAATCTGGGAGAGGTCGCTGATCTGGCGAACGGCTACTCTAGTCTCGGTCAATTCTGGATGGTTATTGTTGACGGCTGGATGATGACGAGGATACGGCGGCGGAAGGGTCACCAGTCGAGAGACGTCTAGGTGGGCTGGGTTCGGCGTCGTGGGCGAAGCTGATGAGCCAAGGGATTCCGATGAATACCGGAGTGGTTGCGGTGTGACCACGGGCTCCATCTCATGCCAGCCCGTCTTTTCGGGAGGATACTCGCCCGAAGACCTCGGGTTACTGGGGCCCGCTTGCGGGCTGTCCTCCCATTGCAAGGCTTCGTGGGCTTCTTTTGGCACGCCCATGTACTTGGACTCTCTCTTGGACCTCTCGACAAATTTTCCTCCTGCCCCTGAAGAGTCTGCCTCCCACCATCTACTGGCAGGTCGGCCTCGGGAATCTCCATCATCATGGTTGTCACTCACGCTGAGACTCAATATCGGAGAGAGCGACGGCATGTAGTTGGAAGAGTAATTTGGGTTATTTGCCGATGGCGCAATGGGCGAGCCCGGAACGTTGGCTGATGTAGGAGCGGAGCTGGACTCCCCGGGCGTCTCGCGATAGACCGAGTTCATCGATCCGCGATGGGATCGCGTAGGTTCGGATGACTGGGGCGTCCACTCAGCCTGTGAAGTTGCCGACTCACGCCGTGTAACCATGGGACGGAAGAGATCCCTCGTCAGATCAAAGATCTCCGAGCCCATAGCGCCGATGGCAGAGGAATACCTTTCTCGCCTGATCCTGGACTCGTTCACGATGAAATCGGCAAACATGCGAACCCGCTCAGCATCGGTGGCGGCAGTAGATTCTTGGGTAGCGAATGCCTGGAACCGCTCAATTGTTTCGCAGCAAAACTGATCCGCAGTTTGCGTGATGACAATATGCTTTGTGGATGAGATGGATGCTGATGGAGGGCCCTCAGCGGGTGTCATTGAGCTGAATCTTGTTTGAGAGCTCGATGCCGATCGAGTCTGCGGCGGCGGTGTTGGCAGCGCCTTTGGTAAGACGCTTGGCGATCCATCCATCATGGGCGTGCCCTTTGACGGATGAGGTGAGAATGGCGGTGTTGCCGCCTCAATTCGACTGCGTGACGATGACGACCCGGGTGCCCGCGGCGTAGTCGAGTGTTCGTCAGTTCGAGGCGTGTCGTTCGATGTCCGTCCCCCGCTTCTTGGTCCTGATCTGTTGATCGTCAACCTACGTGAAAGCGTGTTCTCATTGGGAACAACAATGTCGTTGAGCTGGACTGGGTTGATGGTCCCATCTATCGAGTTATGCGGTCTGGTCCGGCTCTCAGCCCGGCGCTGAACGATGGTCTTGTCGTGGCGGACTGCTCTCGCCCGACTTAGACTGCCACCAGAGCTCAAAGCGCCGGAATTGCTTGATTCTCCGGTCTGTGTAGAGCTCGCAGCACTAGCAGTATCGATGGTTAACTTTGGAGAGTGTCTCCGTTGTGATGAGCTACTAGGTTCCTCGGGCTGATCAACCCAGTCTGCAGGAGTCGGAGGTACTGGTCCAAGGGCTGCAACGCCGGTTGGCGGAGGGCGCCTTGTGGGCGGTGAAGCCACGGGTGTAGTTGTTCTCGGCCCGCTCTGCACGCTCTGTGACCGAGACGAAGCTGGTGGTGGGACTGGAGGTGGCGGCGGGAGGGGCATTCCTGGTTCCCATCTTGACTGGGACGCCGAACGTGAGCGAGCTGAAGTCGGTGTCTCAACTGCGCTTGCGGAAGCAGCTCTTCGAGCACCGGGCGGGCCGTGTGATGAGTTCGGGTCATTGTGATGTGGCATTGGATGTGGGATCTGGATCTGAAGAGGGGTTGGCCTTGATAACGGCATAGGCATAGGCGGCATCGGCTCTGGAGGACTTGATTCTTGGGGCTCTCTGCTCCGTCTCAGGGAATGAAAACCGAAGCGCCTTTCGCGTGAGCTTGTCCGACCTCCGGCTCCAGGTGGGGGAGGGAACGATGTGTTTGTTGAGGGCTCCGGGGACGGCCTATGAACATTTGTGGGAGGAATTCGTGCTGCCGAAGTATTCGCCGCTGGTGAGGACTCGAAGAAGCCGCTCGGTGGTCGTTGGCTTCGCGGTGGACTATACGGAGGCGGAGGTAATGGTGATCCTATGGAGGCTGGTCAGCAAAGCCGGCCAGGCCCAATGCAGATTTGGGTCAATAGATACCTTGCTCAGGGAACTGATGTGATTGATGGGACCTTTCGGATCCGGCAGCAGGTGAAGCTATCCATTCTTGTGGGTTATAAGGCTGTATTGCGCTTGCAGGAGTGTGGGCAGCCGAGTGTAAGTGCGATGAGGACACTGCTGACAGCGGCGTGTTGACCTGGTTGTGGTATGCACCCAAAGACTGAGTTAAAAGCGGATTGAGACCCTGGCGCAACCGGGTTGGATCGCGAGGATTGTTCATTGTAAGCCAAATGGCCACCCGCTGAGCTGAGCAACTCCCGGCGACGTCAGAAACTTGAGATGGTTGTGGACTCGGAGTGACACCGGAGTCGGTTCGAGGAGATGAGGACGACTTAGACCCTCACTGGGGTTAAGGATACCTCAGCCAGCAACTTGCCGGCCTCTTTCGCACTTCTTCCACTCTTTACCAGCCCATTCAACTTGACTGATGGAAAGCCGATCTCATGTCGAGGAACACACCGCACAACCGAGAGGACGGACAGGCAGCCGGCAGTAAGGTCGTGTCACACCTAGGAGGGGGAGGGCGCGGCTGAAGCGAAAGGGAACAAAAGTTTGAGTGGGAGGACGCAGAAGATAAAAGAGATGGTCATGTCTAGGTCGGGTCTGCTGCAATGTGGTCAACCTCCTGCATAAGAGGTACATACATCCCACCCCACGTACAGGAGGGTACCGGGGTTGCTGGCTCGCTCCTGGCTCACGCTTGATCGCCCGCCGACAGAATTGCACCCCTGTGGCACCCCTACTCTTGGGTGGCCCAGATTCAAGACATTGGGGTGAGAAGCAGAAGGGGCATGGAAAACAGCGGGCTCTCGGGAGCACGAGGAAACGACAGGAATAGCAGCCGGGTCCCGGAGCAAAAGCGCAATGGTGGATCTCAAGGCCGGGACTAAAGGCAGTTGATGCTCGGCGCTGAGTTGTTGCAACTTGCAGCAAACATAGCGACTAGCTCGTTTCCCGACTTCGGTGCAGAGCACATATGTACCTCATAGCGGGAGCCGATACATGACAGGGTATTGAGCTAATTCGAAAGGGTGTCAAGGTATGGATGGGTACGAAGTACGTTCGCCCATTCGCGAGGGGCAGCACTTGCTTGCTTGCGGCATGGGGTTGTGAAAGCGAGCCGGACAGCAAAGTGCGGAACGACCAGCAACATCCCATGTGGCTGTCGCGACTGCATGACAGGCCTGCAGATGCCGACAAAGCTAAGGTGCTGGCTGCTATCCGCGTTGCTGTTGTCTCGTCTCGGGTCCGTCGCTGCAGTTCTTCTCTGGTTTTCTTCTCCCACTTGAGAATGATGAAATGGCGTGGTACTGCTACGACCATCATCAGCCGGGACGGCATACTAGAAGGTAGGAAGGCATAAAGCCCAGAGTCAGGGTCGCAGTACTGAGCATTGTCGACCCGACATAGCAAGCGGACCTTATCACAGTACACCTGAGCAAGAGACAACCAACGAGAAGAGGCGAGCATGGAACATAGCATACGCAAAGCTCGTAGCGACCTGCCACGGCCCAACAAGAGGAAAGATGAGTGAGCATCGCGCCAGGGTCCGGTCCAAAATGGCCTGTCATTTTGATGGGGCCAAGAGAAGAGACTCGTGGAGACGTTGGTAGGCGGCCGTATCGATTGGTTGGTTTTCTCGTGGGAGGTCATTCTATTCTTGGAAGCATACTTAGACCCTGGCTAGTCAAAGAGATGTCTGGGGTTGTGATTGGTTGATGGTGCTGTGAAAAGAACGCGGAGGTGATTGTCGGCGCTTAAAATGCCCTTCGATTTGCTCGACAGTCTGAAAGGCTTCCGTTGCTCTCCCGGCCCTACTTCCTCTCCGCGGCCGCCGCCCGCCCGATGAAGCTGGACGAGTGATTCGGTCGTTGGCTGGCAGCCTTGATGGAAAGCAGGCATTAGCGTTGAGCAAGCTTAAGTCCTAGTCAAGAGCCAGACCTCGGGAGTCTTCCTCACCGACTTATTGCTTGTTTGGAACTTTGGCCGTCTTTGGAGTTTATATCGAGGTGGCTGGGCCCTGTCCTGTAATCGAACAGGGTTGAGGTACCAGATAGCTTCCACGTGAATGAAGAAACCTCCTGTGGATACGTGAAGCTGCGGGGTTGGATGCAAAGAACAGGCATGGAAGTTCTAAATATTGCTCAAGGCCCGTTTGCTTGGAACCAATATGGCTTTGCGGAGTATCCAAGAACTGAGAATGGAAGTTTTCGATGCCATCGAGCATATTTTGGACTGCAAGAATCTTGAAAAGTGCATCGATCATCTGCTTTCTCATTACCGTGTAACGAGGCAATTTGGCAAGCATCGGCACTGCGGCATCCGGACAGTCGAGCAGGTATCATCCGTTGAGATCCCGTCCTTAGGCCTCTTCACGGTGACATCGTGTGAACGCAACGGTCAGAACGCAATCACTCAATGGCATCGCGGACTGCAGATGACCCTGCCCCAAATAGCACGGAAATAGTAGGCCAAGAGCGGACGTTGGCCGCGTGGGAGCGACCACATCCGGCTTCTAGAAAATGGCCTGGAAGGCACTCAGGTTTTGCATCGGCCTGCCGCCTGCAAGCCAGCTGTTTCATATACTATGGTCTGGTTTGAATGGAGAGCAAGTGGTGTTTGCCGTTCCGTGATCTGGACTTGCTTGCAGCTGTAGGTATCGTAAGCGAGACCTTATTGAATCACAGCTTTCTTTTCCCGTTTGATGTTCCAGACGATGGAAAAATAAGTATGTAGATGAGTCGCATTCCGATTGATAGAAAGACTTTGTGACAAATAGTTTGCCTGATGAGCCGACGTCTGCAGTCCCATGTATCGGCTCCGATATATCTCGTCTAAGGTAGTTCATCCAAGGATCTGGTACAACATGAGGGGGAAAGAAGAAAGCTGTAGTGCAGCGACGCAGTATGCCCTTTGCCCTGAAACTATTGCCAGCTGAGACAAACAAAAAAGGAGTTGAGCAATCCGAACCGAGCATGTGGGCTCGTCTTTTCGTGGATTTGTGGTACGCAACATTGATCTGGACGAATGATGAACATGTGAAATCTGCAAGACTACTGAATGAGTACCAACAATACCATGGCAAGCACAGGCCAATCTCGGTCTACCAATTTGGTGACCTTGAACAGGCAGGTCGGGCACGAGCAAGTGGAATGGAAGGTGGGGTTCAGCCGCAACTACGGGCAAACCAATCGGCCGACGATTTACCGCCCAGCCCACCTCGCAGCGGAGAGGCCGTCAGAATTCTAGAGCTTTCTTTCAAAAGAGGTCCCGCGCTCAGATTTAATCCCATCTTCCTTTTCTTTCCATGCGCAACGCTTCCTTGGACATGACACTCCAACGCGCCAATCCGCACTGAGGTAAGGACTGACCCCCAATCTCACCCCTTCTTTATCTACCCCGCGCCTTTTTTCTTTCCATCTTCTCCCAATATGATGATACACCAGCTGGCACCAGTCATAGAGTGATTTGTACTCCCTTATTGATGAAAAACGCTGCGGTCTATTGACCAACCACTGATCCGGGACAAACCGACAATTTATTTGTTTACTTCTTCAACCCACGAAACCTCGCGACGCATATACTTGTTCCTTTGCTAACCTTGCAATTGGAATCTTCAACAGACACCCATTTCCTACCTCGCAGCCTGAATCAGAAACCGAGTCACCGCCGACAAGATGGTCCTCCACAACCCCAACAACTGGCATTGGGTCAACAAGGATGCCTCGGCCTGGGCGAGACAGTACCTTGAGGAGAGCTTGGCGAAAGTCGAGACTACCGATAGCGGTGTCACGGCAAAGATTAGCAAGGTTGTGAGCATGGATGGCGACGTCGACGTTAGCCAGAGGAAGGGCAAGGTCATCACCATTTACGATGTTAAGCTCGTTCTAGAATACACCGGTAGGTCCATCAATGCAAGCACATGTGTTTCACATCCCGTAAAAAACCTCGTTCAACCGACTGTCTCTGCCTGACATTGTACCATTTTTGTGAAGTCGTGTGTTCTGGAGCCTCGCTAACGTAGCGCAGGCACCACTGCCGACGAGGCTGAGGTCTCTGGCACCATCACCGTTCCTGAGGTCGCCCACGACACTGAGGAGGATGAGTTTGTGGTGGGTCTCTCTCTTGTGAAATCTCTGCATTGTCAAAAGGCCACCCCGTTTTACTGAGACTTTGCCTGCCTGCTAGTTTGACATCGACATCTACTCCGACTCCAAGGAGAAGCAGCCTGTCAAGGACCTCGTCCGCTCCAAGCTCGTGCCGGAGCTCCGCAAGGAGTTCCTCAAGCTGCCCGGAGCCTTGATCGCCGAGCACGGCAAGGACATCCAGCATGCCCCCGGATCCAACCCGTCCAGCGGCTTCTCGACCCCCAAGTACCAGGCACAGAACACGACGGCCAAGTCCACCACCGCCTCGACCAGCGTCAAGGGTAGCTCCGGCAAGGTCGTCAACACCATGACCCTGACCGACACCGCCGAGTTCCGCACCACGGCCGAGGAGGCATACCAGACCTTTGTCGACCCCGCCCGCATCGCCGCCTTCACCCGCGCGCCGCCCAAGGTCTTCCAGGGCGCCATCAAGGGCGCAAAGTTTGAGCTGTTTGACGGAAACGTCACGGGCGAGTACCTCGAGCTCAGCGCCCCCAAGAAGATTGTCCAGAGCTGGCGCCTGAAGCAGTGGCCCGAGGGCCACTTCTCCAAGCTCAGCATCGAGTTTGACCAGAACGACGTCGACCACGTCACGCTGATGCGTGTCAACTGGGACGGCGTCCCTGTTGGCGAGGAGGAGGCCACGAAGCGTAACTGGCAAGAGTACTACGTCAACAGCATCAAGCGCACATTTGGGTATGTCTCTCCAAGTTACATCAATCTTGCTGAGATTACATTCTAACGTTCGTTGTTCCCTAGATTCGGCACCATTCTGTAAGCGTGAAAACGTTCGAAGACGAGACCTTGGACACTCAGTGGCAACGTCAAGCCAATTTTTCTGCTTGAGAAGTGGAAGAACTTCCTGCAGGCGACTGGCTGACACGCACAAACGGTATGGAGAGTTCTGCGGCATGCATCATTAGATCCTCAGACTGGCTTTACAAGCCCTGAGTAGCTGGGGCGTCTGAAGTTCCCTTGGGTTCAGCAGCCCCAGGTACGAATTAGATGAGACACGTTGAAATGAAACAAAGACAAACGTTGAAAGGGCCTCCATGATTGCTCCGTATTTTGATAGGGTATGCCTCGTCCTGAGTGGTCTGAAATCCATATGACACCGTGTCCTGGCTACCTCAACCACATAAGTGTCGACTTGCAGTATCATTCCTTTTTGGTCGTTGCATGTTACATTAATACTATACACTACGTATACAAAACTTGTCTTACGGAAGGACGAGCCCATCAGGCCTTAGGCGAATGCCTCTGTCGTCCCAGGGCCTCCACAGACGGCTGGTCTCGTTTGACGTTGAAGTCGTAATTCGACACAAAGATATCCGCCAAGTTATCCCACAGCCCCAAATCGTAGAGGTTTTCGACATCCTTCAGGTTCCACACGCGCTCCCATTCGCCATCGCCAGGCCCGTGGTCTGGAGGCGGCATCCCGTCTTCAGTCCTCGTCAACACCTGCTGCGTCTGCAGCGGCCAGCGCGTCCTCTCCGGCTCGAAGCGCTTGTCCTTGACGCGGTTCACGGGCATGCTCCGCTTGAAGGCGCAACCGTCGTCCATCTCGGCCTTCCAGTCGGACCACTTTAGCGATTCGTTTGTCGTGGTGCCGCAGTAGATGAGCCAAAAGGTGTAGCCCAGCAGGCCCCAGACCAACGGGGAGGTCATGGCCGCGAGGAGGGTGACGGCGCCCATGCCGACGTTGTCCTGCAGGGCCCAGCTCCAGATGAGGAGGTACTCTTTGACTTCCATGCCCTTTGGCGGCCACAGCGCCCATTGCGGGTAGTTGGCGGCGATCTTGTTGGAGAGGAGCGAGAAGCCGAGGAGCCCGCCGTACGAGGTCAGGACGGCCGTGGAGAGGAGGAGCAGGACGAAGTAGTGCTGGTTCTTGTAGCCGACGCAGCCGTTGATGAAGATGCAGTGGTGGTCGAGTTTCGCGACGCAGCGCTTGCAGATGCTGCAGTGCTTGGAGCGGGGAGGCTTGATGAGGTTGCAAGTGCTGCATTTCTGTCCGGGGTAGAAGATTGAGTAGTCGTAGGGGTAGAGGGACATGTAGTAGGCGTGATTCTCGGCCGTGATGTAACCCGGGTCGGCCATGACGGATAGGTACAGGAACCAATAGGGGAAGAAGATGACGATGCAGCCTATGATCTTGTGCAAGAGCGAAATCTGGGGCCACGCTCCCGGGAGATATAGGTATTCCGAAACAGAGAGGATGAGCAGAAAGAAGATCTGGAAAGCGTCAGTCTGGCCTTGAATTTCGCGAATCTGTAGCAAACCCGGACACTTACTACGACGGTAGGGTGCCGGTCATGCATCATGAAGTTGCCAAAGCGTATCATGGACGTCGAGAACCTCCCTCCCGTGATGAGTTTGTCTACAGCAAGGAAGCCGTTTGGGATATGGATCCACATTATCCTATGCATCGTTGCAATTGGCGTGTGTCTGCCAAAATGGTGAGTCCACGTTCCTAAAAGTGAGATGCCTCTGTTCTCCAGCCAGTGAACAAACATGATGACGAACCTTAGAGCCGGCAGTCGGCCAAAGAAGGCGACGAAGACTGTGAAGGAGACAGCCAGCACGAAAAGTGCCGCATTCCTGAGGGCGCCCATTATATCAAAACTAAGTGTTATGACTTCTTCCAACACATTGTCTTGAGAAAACTGAAGTCTGGGTATTCCGGCAGAGATGGCGACGTTCCACTTAGTCCTAGTTTACAGTACTTCGGGCTGGATGTGCCGGCTGAGGCGGGTAAGGCAGACGGATGACAAGTCCTATCAGTCGCTGTGGCCGGTAGCGAGTGGAGAGGGCCTGAGCTTGAGGTGTCAGCCTAAAGTAGGCACACGGCCCTCGTCAATAAGCTAGGTAACTTAGCCAGCAGCAAGGAAGGTTTTGAATAATCCAAGACTTGAGAATCTCTTCACAGGTAGTAGCCAAATGGAAAGAACGTTCGCGGAAAAACCATAGTTTGACATGAGAGTATCGTCATGGCATTGAAGAATACCAAAAATATCGCTGTATCGAATAGGGGAGGTCATAGCGCAAATCTGAACAGACCGTTTACCGTTGCTATACTGTATATAATCATGTGATGTGCAAAATGCATATCTTAACGCATAGAAGCAGTTCACACGTGAACACGCGGCATCCCTTCCATGGAAGCGCGTCTTACTTGAGCACCTGCGTGCCTTCTACTAATACGTTAGATGCCTGCAGTGTTGGCAGTGCACTTGCCCGGGTCACAAAGACGAAGCTGCATCGCGGTCCGTGTCAATTAGAGGCAACAAGCTCATTTCAAAAGACGAAGGCACTTGGTCTATTCCTGACGTCTTTTCCTAAGGCTCATAAAACGGAAGGGCATTTGAGCGGGCTCCTCACACACGCCTTTCAAAGCAAAGTATCGACTTAAGCAAGCGCGTCGTTTGCGCGATCCCTCCCTTTTGACTGACCGCTTCATCGTACCTTCTCGGGACATCATTGCGATTCTCGTCTTGACCAAACTTCTTCAAGGCAGGCTATCTCTCTACATGCAATTGTCCGTCACGAGTTCCACTCTTAGCGACAGCAACACCTATTTCAAGGGCTGAACAAGCTTGGGGAAGTTCACTCGTGTCACAAAGTCAACCTTTGAGTTTTCCCAGCTACACTTCTCATGTTCTTCTGGATATGTCGGCAGGCGGAATCACTTACGATGGAGTGCCCGGCGCCCGCGGCACTCTATTCAAGGATCTGAAATTCTTTGTTTCGCTTCGCGTACCCGGCAGAGTGAGAATCCTGGACCTTATCAAGGTAGGCAATCACTTCTAGAATGCCAGGCGTTCTGGAAGCTGACTGATGCAGCAAAACGGCGGCACAATTGCGAAGTTGGAAACTCAGGCGGATCACTACATTACCTACGATACCGGGCCTAAACCATCTGGGTCGCTCGATTGGAAGTTTGTCAGAGATTCCGTCGACAACGGCGCGGTACAAGAAACGGATAAATATGAGATGCACCAAACTCCCACAGCTTCGCGTCCTGTCGGCTCCTCTCGTCCTGCTGGTGGCTCCCGTCCTACAGCCAAATCAGCCAATTCTGCCCCTATTAAAGGAACCCGCACGCCGTTCAACACCGCCGACGATGAAAGTCTCGCCAGGTGGGTGCTTTCGCATGCGGCAAACAAAAAAAGCGGCAATGAGATCTATCAGACATTCGAGGGAATGGTGAGTTCGGTTCTCGACGTATATTCTTCTCTTGCTTTTACTAAACGGTTGTAGAACAATCGTCATACCTGGCATTCTTGGAGAGATCGATGGGTAAAGAAGCTATCCAAATTGCCTCCGGCTGAGCTTGAGAAGATGGCAGCTAATGCTCCGGATATCGCATTGCCGCCGCCACCGGCAGCCGCGACTCCTTCCAAGCGATCCCAAGCTACGCGACCAGCAGTGAAGAAGGCGCCTCCTCTGGCTATCCCAAAAAGTGTCTCGCAATTGCCTCCGGCGAAGGCAGAGGTGAAGGCAACGGTCAGGCCGAGCTCCGCCACCCATCAGCCAGCCGTCAGAAGGCCATTGACTCCAGCGAAGAGAGCCAAGTTCACAGAGGCAGAGGATGACTTGTTGATTCGCGAGGCAGGCAGGTTTGGCGGTACACCCGACACCAAATTCTTCAAGAAATTCTCAGAAAGGGTACGTCTGCTTTTCACTGTAGTGATAATGGCTCTAGACTGAACCTGAGTAGCATTCCAGTCATTCAGAGGCTGCGTGGAAACGGCACTGGACACAAATATTGGAGCCGCGACTTCGCGAGAGCTCTAAGGAAAGCCTTGACGAGAGCGGACTCTTGCCTGAAGAATCCTCTACAGTCAACATAAAGACCCGACCGGACACAGCTCCCAGCGGCGAGTTCACTCGACAGATGGGACGCCCACAGGACGAGAGGCCAACCGAATCTAACAGCCAGCCCACGGAGACTTCTGAACCCAAGGCCGTCTCATCTGGTGCAAGCCCCGCCAGAGAGGAAGTCGAAGAAGCGGAACAGTCACGAGAGCCAAAAGTCGAAGAGTCCCAAGCTGTTACGAGACAGGATTTCTACGACCAACTGTGGGGCTACCGAAAATTCCACCATATCGATACCCAGACCAATCCCGAGATCAAGGATCAATCTATCGACTTGTGGCTGTTGTGGCAAGCTGTTGGAGACCAGTACCAGAAAGGTGCGGTCGAAATCGACTGGGCAGCAGTCGCAGATAAATTGGGCTTCCACATTGAAAACGCTCAGTTGGTACAACAATGCTTTGCAGACCATGTCGCCGGCTTCGCAGCCAGCGGTCTGTTAGACGAACCTGACGTAGAATCCGAGGACGATGAGGTTTCACAGCCCGAGGATGAAGACGCCGTACCAGATGTGCAGCTGGAACCTCCACAGGTACAACAAGCGGTCACCCCCAGTGCTTCTAGAAAGAGGCAAGCAATCGTTGTCGAGACGTCTGGCTTTCCGTCGACACCAAACAGCCGGAAGAAGCGACAGCGCCTAGGCCCAGACGACGAGATCCCATCGACCCCCGACGACAAGTTGGGTCTCGCAAGCTTCGGAAACCTTGGCCCTAGCCCCTCGCTCAGTGTCAAACAGTGGACGGCCAGTGAGGAGCAAGTTGAGGGGGCCACAGAGAGAGACGTGGAGGAAGAAGAGCCCGAAGAGGATCTAACTGGCAAGCCCCGTCGTTTGGAGCCCGAAACACAGGACTTCGGCTTCGATGATGCCTTCAATGCAACTGACAAATCGCAAGACAGTATCGAGTTCGATATTTCACCGTCACAACAGCTTTTGGGCGAGGAAGAATCCGTGACCCCTGTGCCTCTGTCCTACAAGAGAGATAAAGGAAAGGGGATCGACCGGAACCAATCACTCACTCTTACACCAGTTCAAGAGTGGCCCGCCGAAGAGGGGGAAGGAGAGGAGGAAGAGGAAGAGGAAGAGGAGGCGGAGGAGAAAGGAGCAGAAGAAGCAGGCGAAGCTCCGAAAGATGCCACAGACCAAACCATGACCGACTCCCAAGAATCGACAGATAAGACCGTCGAGCTTCAGGACCTCATGGACCGGTTTGTCTCGTTTGGCTACCCGCGCGAAGATATCGTCTTGGCGCTGATGGCTACTTCGCTATGCACACCACTGGCCACAAGTCTGGTGAAGTACTTGAAGGAGCACAAGGACATTCCCAATAATTGGCAAGGAGTGTGGACGATCAACGATGACAAACGGCTGAGACGTATCGATGCTGCTGGCTCAGAGGGTGGCCCAGTGGATGCCAAGATCCAGAAGTATTGGGATTACCTCGAGTCGAAGCACACGCGGATCCGTATCGCGCAGAGAAGGAAGTTTCTTGCTTATCTAGATGAGACCGGGCAGAGCTCTCAATGAAGTAACGGCCGGGATATATCTCTTCATCCGCCTACAAGTCCAAGGCATATTGATAGCGAGTACTGAGCCATCAGTACCAGACTTTTTGCAATCAACAACATTCATCATGACCACACCTGGAGTCAAGATATCTGTGCCATCTATATTAAATGTCCTGTTAACCGTACACTGTCGTCTTGAGATCATCCCTTATTCCTTCACAATTGAGTACCCATAATGCCAGCCTTCCTTCCTCATATCCTCCCTCACCTTATACGCCTCCTCAGCAACATCCAACAGCCCCAAGTCGACCTCGACAATCTCCATCGCCTCTTCGGCACCCAGCTTGCCGAGCGCACCGACAAGCGGCATCGCAACCTGACTGACACCACAATACCGGACCCTCGCCCCCTCCTCCCGAACCTCCACCCCGCCTCCGCCCGCGGGCCCGCCCGCGTTGACGAGGACCACGGCCGCCGTGTTCTCAAACGCCCTCGTGACCATGACATTCTCCAAGAAAACACGCTCTGAGTCGCGGTTCACCACCTCGGTCGCGCCGTTCCCCGCCCCGTTGTCGCGCTTGTACTCGTCGGCGAGCCAAAACGCGGGACAGACAATAATCCTCGCCCCGTCGCGGATGAGCTCCCTAAACGCCTCGGGGAACGCCAGGTCCCAGCACACCAGCATGCCCGCCCTCCCCAGTGGCGTGTCAAAGGCGCCGTGCGGCTCGGGGCCCTTTGTAAGGTGTGGCCTCTCGTTGTGCCACAGGTTCTTCTTCTGGTACCGCCCCAGCACGGCGCCGTCGGGACCGATGAAATATGCAACGTTCAAAAGGTCCAGGTCGTCTGCTCCCTCCTCGCCGTCCGGCTCCACAATCGTCCCCGGCACGATGGACACTCCTAGCTCCTTGGCCAGGGCCTGATACCGCTCAAGGTACGTCCAGGACTGCGCGCAGGCGGATACGAACTGAGGGTGGCCGGGGACCCATGATGTTAGATGATACTCGGGCAGCACGGCTAGCGAACAGCCCTTAGAAACGGCGGTGCGGATGTAAGCCTCTGCCTTGGTGAAGTTCTCCTCTGGCGCGACGACCTGTGATGCTCATCAGAACTCTGTTTTTTTTTTCCCACGGGGAAGAGGCAGAAGTTCCCCCCGCCGCAGCCGCAGGGAAACCTCGTGAGCCATGGCGCATGAAAAAGGAAGCGCGGGAGCTAGACTGGGCTAAGCATTTTCGATGAGGGGTAGTCCTAGACTTACTGACCTTAGGGTGCATTTGAATGAGCGCGATCTTGACCTTGTCCGCCATCGCCGCTGTCTTCGTCTCGTCTTGAGTTAATCCCGCAGCTTCAAGACGGTCGGGTGTTTGGAGACAACGGCAAAGTTTAGCTGGCGGTCGGGGTCAGGCTATGAGGAAAGACAGTAATACGCCTTCATGCACTTCCCCGCAGTCAGTCTGCCTTGCACTGGGATATAGGCACACAAGATAGCAAAAGGGGAGATGAATGGATGAGAATGATCAAACTCCGGTTAAAAGTGCATAGTGCCCGAATAGGCGACTTGCTAAGTTCATATGCGAGAAATGATGTCAGAGGCAACCGTTTCCCAGTACTAATTTCCACCGATTGCAATGACCATAGTCCAATAACCCATCCGCAAAAAAACAACGAAAAGCAAGAAGGAAGGTAAAAGATATAATCACAAACGCCGGAAACAATTCGCCCTGCCCAGATGTCATAAACTTTGTATGTGTTTCGATTTGGAGATTCATGTCGAATGTCGCTCTCGACCAGCAGCTCTCAAGTCGTCGTCGATCCTCGGATATTGCGTTGAATTAGCGGCAGATCTCTGGAAAGATAATTTGGGGACGCCGTGGAAATGAAGGTCTTGTTCATGGCGCCAATAATTGGAGATATATGCTGATCAGCCTCGAGGATACCCGGCGAGAGATATTTGGCATAAGACACGACGAAGCCAGCAAGTTCGCCTATAGAGCATATTACAATCAGTATCCTTTTCTTGCAAAGTAATGTGTCAACACCATACCGAGCGCAATTAGTCCGAGGTTTCTCACTGCTGATGGTGGAAGACCGTAAGATCCCATGAGTAAAGACGCGACTGGGCACGCCACATATGGCACCCAACTTGTCCAACCCGGTCGATGGAAAGAACCGCGAACTTCTGATGTCGATGAAGCCATATTGTCAAGTGTATCCAGCAGGTCTTCTGAAATCTGGTTCACGTGTGAAAGCTTATCAGAGTGTGATTCGTATTTCGAGGAAATGTCATCGGTAATGTCTAGGAGTTTCTCCAATCCCTGAAAGATAGTCAGCGGCATGTTTGATTCTTGCAGAAGACTTTCTTCACCAACTTTCTCAAGACTATCTTGTCGGTGAGCTAGTTCAATCGCTCGAATGTGGGATAGTTCCTATTCGATGTCAGTCTAGAAAGCAAGTGGTCGGTCTCAACTTGCTTACCAACTGGCCATGAAGGGATGTAGACGATGCTATAGCTATTGTGAGAGCAGCCATGACAGCCGCGACCTCATTTCCAGTTCGTTCTTTGAAGTCTGTCAGTGCCAGCTCATGCGATGCTGCAACTTCGGCGTTGCTGCTAAGGACCGTTTTGAGGAGCACCGTCAGCAGCTGTTGCAGGTTCTGGGCATCCTCGAGGCCGCCTCGCATCGCAGAATTTGATGCCTTTCAGTCAGTTGAGTTGCAGTGCTCGGGAATGAGTGTGGCGAACCTACCTGTACCATCTGCATCACGTCCTGAGAAACATATCTGTCCAGGTCTTGTAAGCTGTTTCGCAACTGATCGATGTCTGGGTTCATTTGGCGGAGCTGCTCTGTAGTCTCAGCTGCTCTCAGATTGATCGCATGTAGGTGGGCTTCAAGCTCTTGTTCAACTCCCTCGGACAGTTTTGAGAGGACTTCGGTGAGACGTTGGTATAGACGAATGCTCTGTGCTGCAGCAATATTAGAAATATTCCCTATGTACGGAGGATAGATAATTACCTTTGTCATTATCTGCGCGAGCAGCTTCGCAGAATCTGAGAGCCTTATGACGGTAGCTCACCCAAGTATTCCACGCAGAGTCGGACTTGGCTAACCCCGAGAGACACGAATCTATCTGCCGAGGTGAGACGTGAAGCTGAGCAACTTTGGAGGTCGGTAGGTTAGCTAGAGCATGTTCTCTGAACGGCGCACATCCAGAAGGGATGACAAAACTGCCTCTCTCCAGATCACAGATAGCAAGACTGGCGGCATATGAGTCCACAAAGTCACGGATTTGTCTGCCGCTGTCGGTGAGAACGGTGGCGTCGTCTTTGCCTTCCAACAGCTGGCAGTTGTTGACCAGGAGTCGAGCAGCGATTCGATGGCAGAGAGGTTCTGACTCGAGTTCTTGGAGCTCCTGCATGGCGACGGCGTAGACATTCGGCAAGCGTGATGCGTCGTGAACTACAACCGACGGGTTGTCCATATGCTCTTCCACAGACCGGGGGTTGTCTGCTCTCCTTTCGACACCTCCCCAAGAGAAGGCTTCGACACCGTCGATCCATGCCCGAATCGACAGCAATCCCAAAAGGATTTTCGGCACACTGCACCACATTTTGTCACCTCCACCGCCTTAGCGTTGTTTGTCCCAGGTTGAAGTGAGCAGAGGGAAGTAGAGAGACTAGAGACGGGAATCGACAGATTGATGTCGCAGCCAGTGGGATATGGCGAGGCGACGCCGGGTCAGATGCAAGGATATGTGAGGGGAGGAGATGAGTGGGTGTGGAAGGACGTTGCGAGTCTCGGCCGTAAGTTGTTGGAGAAAGACAATGGAACGAAATGAGGCAACTTCTAGAGTTGGGAAGTGACTTGGCATGGAATTGAAGGTAGAAAGAGGAAGGAATGGATCATGGGATCTGGGGTTTTGTCATCGGGAAGGTGCCTTCCTCAACCCGAGGCTTTTTGCTTTGAAAGCGGAAAGAGCCAGCCACCACTTCGCCCCTTCCCATTGACCGTGTCCCCCATGACGAGGCAAGGTCATGGTGCCTTCCATTTCACCACTGTCCCGACTTTTTCTGCAGTGAGGTAAGTTCCCTAACTTTCTTCCTTCAGTCTGATACATACGTAAATATTCTCAGAAGACTGTTCTCGGTATAAAAAGGCGCCACGAACTTGAGTCATGGTGAGAATGGGTGGGACAGGACGGCACCAAGCGCGTTCAAGGGACGAAGTGTTTGAGCTACATCAGATCCATTGGTGACCTCGGAGAGAACCTAAATTCATGAATCGGAACTTGTCTGAATACAACAATGCACACTCTTAAGAACACAGGTTGGAATTTTCATCTAATAAGATGACTTGGTGAATGAGTATCTACAAGTAAGTGGTCACCTGGGCTCGTTGATCTTATATGAATATGATCAAGCAGTCGGCAGCATCGAATGACTTTAGAGCAGAGATCCCGAGGAAACAATACAAATCTAGGCTAGTCAGCGAATGAAATAGGCCAGAAAGTGGCATACAACGAAAGATATGACTAGTAGTCAAAATCGGCATCTAGTTTTTAGATTTTCGAGAAAAAAGGCAAGATCATTGTGCCCTCTAAGGAGTTTTCTTCAGAAATAGTCTAAATGTGGCCTTAGTCGTACTACACGAAAGGCCTTTCATTCGACATCATCACCAATGTGGTCTATATAAGGAAATCACCATCCGTCATCCGGGACGCGTATTCTTCAGTGCCTCGTTCCTGGCTGCCGTCAGGAACAGTATGAAGAGCCAGTGTAGCTCTGGAAAACAGCAAATTTAGCTCATGAGTATGACAAGAGCATATTGCGAACCACTCTGAAATCTTTCGCCTCATTGACATCGCAATGCCTGGTGTTATTACTTGGTGTTCAGTCAGGGACAGACCGTTTGAGCACTGTGTCCCAATTGCCCCAAAAAACTGGGCGCCGAGACAAAGAATTATCACGGCTTGTGGCCTTGAGAGTTATACCCCCAAAAACTTCGGAGGCTGTAAGCTGGGGTTATTCTCAACCGACAACGATGTCCGACATCTCGATGACTGCTCCGAACAACCGTGACCGAAAGAGACTCAGTCCGGGTGCCTACGTTTAAGACCCGAGTCCAAAGAAGCATCTTTACATGGATAACCGGCTTTCCTCTACCGACCCTGCAGGAAATAGTGCGCCGACCTCCCTCCACTCGGATGGATTTTCTCACTCCAAAGACTATACGCTGCATAAGGAAGCCAGTCGTGCGCTGCCATGCATGTCTACGAATGTGAGTCTGACAAATGGTGCAAGCAAACGGCCATCCACATCAGCCCATCCGCGCAGAAGCTCGCAGTAGCGGGGTTCTTTGAGAAAACTTGAAGGGGGAAAGGGGGGTCGTCGACCGGCAAGCCACAAGCGTACCAAACATTGCGGCAACATGGACCTCCTCGGGGAAGTGTTCAAGGTTGTATCCCGAAGCGCGTTCTCGCATGAAACCTGCGAGATTTGCAGAGGGACATACATACTTCCCTCCTTTCTTGGGCTGGAAAGAAACAAAACAGAACACCGAGGTGACTTTTGACGTTTGACACCCTGAGCAGATCACATATCAAAGAGTGACAGTGCGTGATAGGGCCAGGGCGGGGGGGCTTATGGTACTCCGGAGGAGTCAACAGGGATCTAGGGTCTTTAAGCATCATCAGGAGCCCAGTCCGCCCCCACCTTTTGACAACAATCTTTACTGCTCACTGCCTTGGTCCGCACATTCATCCTTACCAGAAAGACTCTCCTCTTCAGGGAGCAGAGAGATAGAGAGAGCGCGCGCGTAACATGGGAGAGCGCCTGAGGTAAATCTCGATGTACTTACAGCCAAGAGAAGACAAAGATGCCCGTATCCTTACCCACCGCCTTTTCGTGAAACCATAACCGTAGACAATATTCTTCTGCACTTAGCCGGGTAAAGACCCCAACAACCGACCGTTTGATAGGTTACACATCGAAGGGCCCACCAATCCCGTAGTTCTTCGCCGAAGTGACGTCGGTCGTGGCCCACTGGGAACGACGGACATCGGTGGCATGCTCCCAAAGAAGCTGACGAGAAAGTCCAAGTCCCGACTCCCGGTCTCCTCCCCCCTTTCCCCCTCCCCTTCCAAGCTGTCAAGTCACCCTGCAGAATTCTGATATGTGATGTACCGAAGGGCTTCTGCTCTTCCATTGCTACCTGCATCTCGATTCGTCATTTCCAGTACCGCGGAACGCGGCAAGGCGTCCGACGGGGTCTGGACCACATGGTATTGGTTGCACATCGGAAAACGTCAAATATTTTTCTTCGCCGAGAGAGGCATATATTGACCTCCTGTTAATCCTGTTTAGTCCTCACTTGTCTGAAACTACCACTTTCGGTTCAAGAGCCAGCATTACTGGTGTTCAGCAAGAACTCACTGAATTCTTCTTTCCACTCCCAACACGATCGTTGTGTTGCTTTCTTACCTTGTCAGAGAATCTCCTCTGAGCCTCTCTCCCGCGGACCCAATGCCTTGAAGCTCTATCTCGGAGTGCCTTTTCCGCCTAAGCTTCCTGCTGTTATTAGACAGCCCGCGACCTCAGAGTCCGAAGCAGAGTACACGAGAAGGCAATAGAGCAATTCATTCATACAACCGACTCTAGAGTCACGGTGGGAGGCAACAACTGTCTGAGAGAGTCAAGTCATCTTGAATACACATCTTTCAGTTTGTATGCAAATTTCACTGGGGTCAAAACTGCGGGCATCCAAGTAAATAGATTATGCTGACCGGCAACAGTAACAAGAACCAACATCCACGAGAACGGGGGAGCAAGTAGCAGGCCACAGAGTCGAAAGTCAAGATCGAAAAAGATGTGCACACTATATGACAAGGAGTGGGCCTGCGGCCATAAGGGCTTTCATAACATCGTGTATTGCGAGAAAGTAGGCAAGGGCTGTAAGGGACCGAGTGTCAAACACGAGACGCTTGTTGAGACCAGCGTTTGTAGTGACTGCGTTAGTCGAGCAGCTGACCCCAATCCTCAACAGCGCTGAAGAGTACTCTCCGAGTGATTTTTTGACTCGAGTCACCATCAGAACCAAGCTTGGATAAGGAGAAAGTTGCGCAGGGAGAATGAATGTAGTGGGTACTGATAATTCGTGGGTATTGTTGATTGTAACTAGCAACTCTTGGTAACATGAACAGCGCCATGCCAAAGTAGCTCGCCACGATGTGAAGCCTCACTTGATCCGCCACCTAGGTAGTCCTCCGTATTTCGCCCGTGTGAAGTTCGCGCATCCTGCGAGACCGATCACGCCTCTCTTACAGAACCATTACCAGCCATCTGGCTTGACACAGTACCAGTAACCCTCGAAGATGTTGTTCATCGAGCAACCACAGAGGCCGCCAATGGCCTGGTTCAGGCCCATAACATCGGCTTTGGTGATGTTGTTTCTGGAGGCGATGGAGTCGCACGTCTCACCACCTGTAGCTTTGTAGAATTTGATGCATTTTGGCCACATTGGCTCGAGGTGAGGGTTTGGGGTGGCGATGGGGCTGGCTGGGATAGCAACGACCGAGGTCGAAAGCAGGAGGACGGTGGCGATACTCGTCACGAACTTCATGTTGACCGTAAAACGAGGGCGGATTAATGACTCGGGAGGTAAGGCGAAGAAGAGGATGGGTTGTGTGATTCTCTTGGAAACTATCGAGAAGTTGAGGAGGGTTTATTTATACACTCTGAAGGACTGATGTCTGAGGGACGGGCACTGATGCTCTCATTCACTATGGTGATACCAGCGACTCTGCCGCTCCTGATGCTCTTTGACCGAATTTCGTATTGTCCAGCGCTGGCCAACAATTGAATGTAGATACGAGCATCAGAGCTTCTGCACTTGCAGCAAACTTGAATGGGGCAGCATAAAATCGAACAAACTTATATGAGATAAAATTGTCGAACGACGACGGGACGCAAGTCGGGGCCATGGGGAACGCAAGGGAGGAAAAGCAATTAAACGATGTATTCACAGAAGTTCTAGACGTCTTTGCGCATCGTTGGCTCAACGGCGCCAACGGCATTCGGGGTATCTTGTCTCGACCGTTCCACGTGGGTGCCGCCGCCACAAACGGTTCTACCACCAAGTCTTCATTAGAATTGCGGCATAACCGTTGCGCCTGTCTGTTCGAGGCAAGGTGAAGTATCTTGGCAGGGGGCGGAACAGGGCGATGGATGCGACGACGAAGGGGAGGAGCGGAGAGGACTCCGTAGTGTTCCCGACGTTTGAGAACTTCCGCGCCGGTCCCACCCCGAAGAGCACGGCAAGTGTGTATGGATTTGGGGAACGGCGAATCACGGTCCTGCTTCCATTCACAAACGGGACAAAAACGTCAAAGGAGGGACGAGAGGTGGTGGACAGTTTTGACTGGACCGACACCAATTCGGGAAAGATGTCTAGGGAATTTTTTGGGGGGGCACCGGGGGAGACCAAGCCAGAAGAAGCCGGACCCTAACGGAGCGGGAAGTCTATTCTGGGGCCGACGCTCGGGCCAGCTTGCAAGGCTGACAACGAGGGCGCGGTGTGGTGGGGTCGGATCGACGCACATCCAATGAATGACCCTTGTGCTGGAGCTCGGCGCCCATCGCACGACTCCCCTCCAGCAGCCTCGTTCATCATACGATTGTCAAGATGAAGTGGTCGATTTTTGATACGCTCAGCCAGTGTGCCCCGGCCACTGGCAAATTCGATGTCAGGCCATTCCTCCCGATCCTGCATCGTTCTTTCCCGCCCAATTGCCAAACCTTTGCACACTTTTCTGCCGGAGTAGTTTTTTTGCCTACTCGGCCGCCCTGGCCCGAGTCAATTCGAGTCAATCCCCCCCTCCCTCACGGAATCCGGCGCGGGTCACTTTTCCTGTCTTTGAATATCAGCCGACTTTTGTCTTCGTCCTTCCGCTACAGAGCTCCAGCTGTCTCCTGCGAGTCGCGGTTCTCGGACTGCTCTCCTACGAACTGCCGCAGTTTCCAACAGCACCACCACCACTATCAAATCACCTGAACCGCTCAACTTTTTCCTCCCGCCTCCGTAAACCTCCTGCAGTCTCCCACAGATCCCTTGTTGGATACGTAAGGTGTGACCAGTCATTTTCGTCCTTGCCTCCACATATTCCTCTCCCCCAACCCTCAACTCTTTTCTCGTCCTTCCCCGTGTTTGATGGATCTTGTTATTGTCCGTCCCCGTGCTTCTCGTTTGCCTCTTGCGCCATCACAAGACTACTCACAAAGGCCAAACAATTCTTTGAACGATTCGAACCTTTGCTGATCCTAATAAGCGAAATTCCCGCCTTGACTGCTGTCTATTGCGCGAGCGACACACTTTTGACGGTACACGAACGCGAACGACCGTCTCTGCTCATCCACTGCGTCCTGCCCTGCCTCCCTTGCCAAAGCCGACCCCGACGACTGTTGCTCGCTGCTTGTCCCCATCGCCTTCGCTGCCATTGGACGACTACATTGCCTTGATTGGCTACACGAGGTCGTACGACTGACCATCTTGAGTCGCCAAACTCTTTCACCGACCAAGAAGCGTACGAGGCCCGGGCCTCAACTGCTTAAGGATTATTCGGCAAGCGATCGAGCCGCTGTACATCCACTCTACATTGCATATATCGATTTCTAGATCGACGACCGCCGACGTTTCGGGGGCCGAAATGCTGGCGTTGTGATGGACCCCAACTTTCTCAAAAACCTCGACTACTTTGCTGTCCCCAACAACCAGACGACAAACTCGGCCGAGCAGACTGCCGAGTCATCCGCCACAGGTGCTGCCAGAAATGCGCCGGATAACTCCTTGTGGGAGTCCTTAGGCGGCGACCCTGCAAACTCTGAGTCGACGTCCAATGGCCCCTCTGGTTCGTTGCCTTCCTTTGCTCAGGCATCGCCTGCCAGCACGAACTTTGGGCTCGGCGCCATGCCAACTCAAATGCAGTTCAACCATGGTGGTCAACAAAGAAATTCAGGCTTACCGAGCCGCGCTGCGCCGAACCAAGATCCCCGGCGGAGAGATGGCCATGCACGGAAACGGACCAAGGTCGACTCGGAGGCTGCTGCATTGGAATCGGTCGACTACTGGATCCAATTCGACGATGATGAGGAACAGAAGCTTGGTGGAAGCTTTGAGATCGACTTTTCAAGGCGTAGCAACCCTACCCCGAATTACCGGCCTAGGTAAGATAGTTTGAGCCAAGGACAATTTACTGATCATCAAAGAAAAGCTAACGAAGTGACATTTGCTAGGCCCGCTGCGAATCGCCTGAACCCCATGTCGACTACACCTGGCCTGGGTGCCGGTTTATACACCAACCCTGTGTTCAAACCAGAGGACTTCATGGATGACGCTGCGCTGGACAATGCCCTTTCTGATGATGAGGACTTTTTGGAATCAATGAACCTCGGCGATCAGCTCGGGAAGATTGATTCTCAGCCGCCTCAGGAAGTACCACCTAGGGAGGGCCTTTACTCAACACCCTTGAGCTGGGAAAAGCCTGCGCCTGGGCTAAGGATGAACCCCCTTTTTGGAATGGGGGGAATGGGTGCCATGGGTGCGCCTATGCTTGACCCTGAACAGCGACGCTTGCTAGCAATAGCGCTCAACACGGGGCGATCTTCAACCAGTCTGGGATCCGGCATGGGGTTTGGTGTCGGAGCAGATCTTGGTCCGGAATTTGCGAGCTTGGAGAACTTCGATGCTACTATGGCGTCAGGCAGCATGAACGACCCGGCCAACGACCCCGAGCAATCGGCTCCTCACAAGGGCAAGCAAAAGGAAAAGGCTCCCATTAAGGAGGAGCCCGGCACCCAGAGGCCGCAAGTATCACGGAGCACCACTAATGCCACTGGCGTATCTGAAAAGTCGAAAGACAAAGTCAAGGCTGGTGATCGAACGGCACACAACGACATTGAGAGAAAGTACCGTACCAATCTCAAAGACAGAATCTCGGAGCTGCGCGACGCGGTGCCGTCCTTGAGGTCAATACCTGAGGAAGGAGGTGGTGAAGATGCTGAGGTTGACAGCCAATCGCAGCGCGGCCCCAAAGTTAGCAAGGTAAGCTGGAGTGTTTTCCCCTATTTGACAAGCGCGAAATCATTTACTTACACTCATCGGAAGGGCACCGTCCTCACGAAGGCGACTGAATATATACACTATCTAGAACGAAGGAACAAGGCCATTATGCGTGAGCACCAGGAACTCGCGAGGCGCCTGCAGGCCTTTGAGCAGCTCTTGAGCGCGCAGGCTCGGCAGCCCTTCCCCATGCCGAACTACAGCAGGACGCTGTTCGATCCAAGAGGTTTCTGTTAAAAGAATCTTCCCCCCTCTCATCACATGACGCATTACGATTGCGAACTGTACATATTACGTTTGTCATGGGCTGCGATTTGCCCCCCAAAATATACGATTGTGGTCAATCTACGAGGAATGAGTGGGCATGTTAAGAATAATCACAGGTTATCAGACCTGCAATGAAATATTTTACTGCGTTCAGAATCGAATGGAGCTCTTTGGGGAATGAGAATATGGGGTTATTGACCACTAGAGTGATTCATATGCCTGGTGATGTGTGGGGTCTGAGGCTTTTCGAGTTCAGATGAACTTCGGTGTGAATGAGTCCAGGCTCGAAGGCAGTGGCCCCCTCGAAACAAGAAGTATCAGTCAAAAGGAAAAACCACAAACTTCTCCCTGATTTTAGGATGATCTTACCAGCTACCGTTCCTGCGGTTCTGAATGAGGACGCGAGACCTCCTGGATTTTCCCCGTCTTTAAACGTCATAGTTCCTAACTACTCTTGAAGGCGATGCCATTACTGCCCGGCAACAAAATCGCCAGTAGCGGCTTTTCCAAGAAATGATGGTTGAAACATCTCAACGCTCAACCTCACTTTACCCAATCAACACTAGTTATTCTAGGCGAATGGCGAATACTCAGTCGCCACTGATTAAGACGACAACTCGGCACACATTTCACACTGACCACCTACACCGCGATGAGAATAGCTTCATTTTCTTCTGCATCAGAAGCATCAGCCGATCAATATGGCCTTTGACCAACCCTACCTGAAGACTCAGTTTCGAGAAGGCGAACAGGGCCAGTGCTGATGCACAGGAACCAGCCCCACCAGGTCTATGCTGGGAACGACGAGCTTTTCCCTCTGGCCTTCGAAGCTCCGATAGCAAACAAGGGTCCTGATCCCATCTAGTGGAGAAAATCCTCATACGAGATGCCAGCCTAGTGCGAGACTACACTGCAAGCACACAAGTGTCCCATCTCTTGCGACTTCTCAGGTGGACGAAACGGGGCGATGCTCAAGCAGCAAAAGCGGAATGGCTTCTCTTTGTGTAACGGCACCATTCTATGGTGCCACTTTGGTATCGTTACTTTATTGTTACAGCGATGGATACACGGAGGTTTACAGGGTTTCACAAATGTTGGTACACCACACCACACAACCCGTCTGCACAACCCACCCTTTTCTTCTGCACTAGTCTCTCAGAGCCTCAATATCAGCAACCTCCTTCACGGCCTCCGTCGTCAGGATATACGGCGACGTCTCGTCCACGCAGATGCTATCCTCAATCCGCACGCCCATACCCCTGAAATGCTCCGGCCACCGGTCCGTGTCCGGGACGTAGATGCCCGGCTCGATCGTCACGCAGTGGCCCTTCCTCAGGGGCGTCCGCCGCCCGTAGCCGGGGACGTCGTGCACGTCCAGCCCGACGTAGTGCCCCACGTGATGGGGGAAGAGCACGTCGACGTCGCGCGACGTGACGCCCTCGAAGCCGAGGCTCTTCAGCTGATCGAGCAGGCCCGCCGAGGTGTGCTCGTGGATTTCATCTAGAGAAAGGTTGGCGTCCTCGCGGCAGAGCGCGACGCTGGACCGCTGAACCGTGAGGACAGCCTCGTAGAGGTCTCGTTGCGCGGGGGAGAATTTGCCCGCGGCGGGCCAGGTGCGGGAGATGTCGGTGATGTAGGTGCCGTACTCGCCGCCCGCGTCGACGAGGAGCATTTCGTCCTGGGGGATCGTGTTGTTGTTGACGACGTAGTGGATGCAGAGGCCGTTGCGTCCGCCCGCGACGACGGGGACGTAGGCCGGGCCGTCGCAGCCGTCGGCGGCGAAGCGGTAGTCCAAAAAGGCGTGGAGGTCTTTTTCTCTGGTCCAGGACCGGTGCATGGCGTCCGTGATGACGCGGCCGGAGATTTGGCCCGCGCGGCGCATGTTGGCAATCTCGGCGGGGGATTTGATGGCGCGCAGCTGGTTGATGACGGGGTAGAGCGGGATCCGGACGGAGGGGAACCAGGACTTGTCCGAGTTCATGAGGCTGGCTACGAGCTTGCTGCTGCCGTTGCTGGCCGAGTTCTGTTCGTTGCCGGGCCTCGGGATGTCGTTGTAGACCCGACTCGCGCCCTTGAGGATCTCGGGGAGGCAGCGGTCGATGCGGGCAATGTCGTCTGCCTTGTCAGCGTTGAAGATGTCGAGGGCGGCCTGGACGCCGTTGCGGGCGCCCATCCATTGTTCCGCGACGGGCTCTTTGGGCCTGGCGAAGAGGTGGAACTCGTAGTCGCCGTAGTCCTTGCCGGTCTTGCGGATGACGGCGACCGAGTCGCCCTCGTTCCAGCCGGTGAGGTAGAGGAAGTTGGAGTCTTGGCGGTAGGGGAAGAAGACGGCGCCGGAGCGGTATTTGAGGTCTGCGGCGGCGAGGACGGCGACGGCGTTGTCCGGAAGACGCTCGGCGAGGCGGGCGCGGCGGTCGTGGTATTCTTGGGCTGTTATGCCTGGTGTGACTGGAGGCGGGTGTTAGTTTAAGGTATAGGTTGAGGATGTAAGATATCTTTGTTCTCATGGGCCATTCCTATGAGATTCACTTGAGGTAGGCAGGCAATCATGAGATGAAAAGATGTGTGAGTGAGAATGGTGAGAGCTGACTTACTCTCTCCAGCCTTGAGAATGTGAGGGTGAGTCTCATGTACGGGCTGGCCGAACTGCAGATCGGCGGCAGAGACGTCGGAGTAGGGCCGGAGCTGACGGCCGGCGACGGCACCGGAGGCGGAGGGTGGTAGAGGCCGCCGCCATGGCGATGCCGGGCGTAACCGCGGGACGGCACGGAGGGCGCGGCTCACCGGCCGTGAGACGTTCATGACCGGGTATAGTCACTTGTGATGTGAGTGGTGGGTGCGAGGTGAGAGAGAGAGTCAGACAAGGGAGGTTTTGGTGGATGCGGAAAATGGACGGGCTCTACGGTTCGGATGAGGTCATTACCGGAGGTGCTAACCACAAGGTATGGACGGATACGGTGCAGGAGAATTTGTGAAGGTGCCTGCTCACTGCTGACTCGTCAATGGCGAGCGCAAGCGGACTTTGTGAGACGGGGTAACCTAGATGCTCCCCCCCCTTTTAGGTATCGTGCCACAATGACGAGTGGATGAGAATTTGCAGTGAAAATGAGAGCTTGTGTATAAGTTATTTTTATGTATTTAGTGAAGGCATGCAGGCCATGTTTTGCATCTGCATGCGTATTATTATACATCCCATAGCTTATTCCGTCCAGCCACCCTGCTGCAAATCTGTATGGACATGGTAGAACGTATACTACCTGTATCTGTGTAAGGAGTACATACTGCGTAGGTAGTGGTGTATTATGTCAACTTTTCAAGGTTATCTGAAGCGTGAAAAGGTACCTGACAAGATGCGAATGCCCGCCCGTCAAGACATGGTTATGATGGTCACTGTCGAACACATTGCGTAGGCAAGATGCAAGATGCACCGGGGAATGGACCCCAACATGGCCCCAGAAGCAGCAAGATTTTCTTATTGTTTTTCCACACTGGCAGCTCCATCCAATTTCCATCGTCTGCAAGCCTGTCACCTTTATCCACCCGCAGACAGCCTGTCGCCTAGCACCCAGGTGCCTTGCCCGAGAGGTTGTTATTGTTGACGGGAGGTGGGCCTTGGGTTCTCATCTTCCCTAGGTACCTAAGGTAGGTTAGGTAAGGTAAGGTAGAGAGGTTCACTAAAATTGGGGACCTTACCATACCTACCTAGGTAGGGACCATGCCCGGAATTATAGCGAGCTATGCCTGTACTACAGCGGCTGCATCCACTGCGACCGCTGACTGGCAAGACGCGCTGGGCCAAGCAAATTTGGCCGGTTGCTGGAGAGAGGTCTGGCCCGTGCGTGTTTTTGGGCGAGTCCAACTGGGATTAGCGCTGTTGTTCCCCTCCCAAACTCGTCAAGCGCGACTTGGGTCCTGGCCATGGGTCCTTGGGTAAGCCCGGGGGGGCCACGGTCTGGTAAGAGTGGACGACGGGGGGGAGCCTCTCTTCCCAGTGTTCCCACCACACACACACGCACACACACACACAACACCAACCACTCTCTTGATTAAGAAAGCTCTTTCCTCTGCACATTCACCACACACCTCTCAGGTGCTGCCCTTCACGACGACTCCGACGACGATACCCTCCCCTCCTCCTCCTTTCTCTTCCACTCGTGTGGTTTTTTGCAACTTCTTCTGGGCTCAAACTCCGTCTTCAATGTCTTGGTGAACTTGTCGACACGGTCTCTGTTGGAACGCGTGAGCGACGTGTAGTAGCCTCCCACGTCGCGTGCTTGTCCACAGAGCAGCAAACCCCCCCCGCCTCTCGCAGCCACCACAACCACCAACACAGATACTCACGTTCTGTCTCGTCCTCTCTCTCATTTGCAGCGCCTCCGAACCACTCAGACCCGACCGATAATATTTCAACAGCCTTCTCACATCAAACATATTGATTGGGCATTTTTATGGCAGCCATATCCCTATCACCGAATCCCATCCCTCCTTCGGCCATGTCCACCAGACGAACGCCTTTGTCTAGCAACCCCAATGTGGTCAATTCACCCTTGAGAGCCGCTTCTGCTCTGGCTCACGCCAAACAGAAGCGCTCTCATGCCAACATCCAACGGGAGGAGCTCTACGCCCAGCCGCCCCCGTTCAAGAAGCAGGTTGTCGAAAATGTCGGCTCGCGTCAGCTTCGGTCGCCCTCCAAGGTCACAAAGGCTTCCCAGCTTCCCCAGCGAGTCGGCCGTCCCATAACAAAGGAACGATCAACACACCACGATGACTCTAGTAACGTCGAGAGGATCCGCCAATGGCAGGCAGAGTACCGCGGGAGGTTTCCCAAGATGGTCTTTTACTTTGATAGTGTCCCGGAAGACCAGAGGGCCAAGCTTACCCGTCAAGCCCAGTCTCTTGGAGCCGTATGTGCAAAGCTTGCCAGCCATCATGTTGTTGGCTTCTATCCACTGACAACTTCTTGTGTAGAGAGACGAACGATTCTTCTCTAGTAGCATCACCCACATAGTGACCGCCCGACCGATACCTGCGCAGGAAGACGTGCAAGCTGCTGCACACGACGCCGAACTCGAGGAGCAGCCTCAAACCATCAACCCTTCCCTTCTCGACCGGTCTACCGATGCACGAAGACGTCTTCTGCTAGAGACGACCTCGAGGCGAGCTCAAGCTCACGATGACAGAACCCGGAGGACGAGATCAACCCAGAGCAACGATGTTCTTCACAAGGCTCGGGACATGGGAAAGAAGATTTGGCCGGTGGAAAAGTTCCAGAGGATATTGCAGTTTTTGCTGGAGCCTGACCCGCATGTCGTCGCGGCATATGGCGCCAACCGCGATTCTGCAAGAAACGTAGGGACAAAGAAGGCTACAGAGGAGCCCGGTCTGTTGCAGCTATTGCAGCATGAGCGGCTGAACGGTCCCTCGGATGCTGTCACGAGCCGGGAAATGATCAACTTCAAGGGGCCATATATCTACATCTACGACATTGACGAGAAGCAGAAGCCTATCATGGTGCGGGAGTATCCCAAGGTCAATAACAAGTACCACGGCGAGTGGCCGCAGTTCAGGACTGTTACCGAGGGCCGATGCCCATTTGTCGAGGAGCCAGAACCCGTTGAACGGCCCAGCAGGAAACCGTCAACGCAGCAAAAGGATCCAAAGGAACACAAGGAGCGTGTCGCCAAACCTGCGGCCAAGGAGAGCCCGTCTCTCCAGCCTCCCGAAGTGCCTGCGCCAAAGGCAGCCATTGGTAAGCGCTCGCTTTCTGAGATGCAAGAGGGCCAGAACAAGTTGCGGGCTGCCATGAAGCCTATGGATGTGTTCAACCCTCCCAAGGCCGTGGTATCAAACCCCATTGATTTCGGCCGGACTCAACATGCTTTCACTGGACGGACTGGCAACGGGCGTTTCTTGGCCGGCGAGCCCGTCGCCTCTGGATTGCAGCCGTCAAATGTGACTTCGGCTATCCGGTCGAACATGATCTCGTCCACCTCTGGCATCAACGGAGCCAAGGCCGGTACGAGTAAGGAGGTGCATGGTTTGCAACGCAAGGTGTTGCAGCGGGGTGCACCCGTTCCCCAAGACGCCAGCTCCCGGCGGCTCACGGAGATGTCTCTGGAAGCGACGTCTACCAGATCTACTAGTGTTTCTCGAACCACCAGCAGGCGTATGGAGCTCATTGAGGAGGACGCCGAGAAGCAGAGCTCCAAGCTCTCGAGAACCAGCTCAAAGACACAGGCTCCGCCGGCTAAAAGCAAGCGCGACCTGAAGCCGGGCTACTGTGAGAACTGCCAGGACAAATTTAAGGATTTCGACGAGGTATGTGGAGAGTGGGACTTGAATAATAATACTGTCACGCTAACAGCTCGAAGCACATTCTCACACGCAAGCATCGCAAGTTTGCCGAAAATACTGACAACTGGGCCGAGCTGGACGACCTTCTCAGCCAACTGGGCCGGGTTCCCAGATACCGATCTAAACACTCACGCGACGACGAATACACGGACGACTCCTTGTAGACCAGGCCAACCCATGGACTCCTCGTCATGTCGCCCAACACTTTGACACCGACTCTGCCCTGCTTCCCAATGTTCTTCTCGATCCCCCACTTGCCGCTGCAATGCACGGCGCATTATCATCAAAAAGCTACGGATACGTTCCACTGTTGTGGAATCAATGATACCAGTAGACTGTCCAACATGAAACCATGTTTGGTTTCCGGTCATGTTTATTTTCTCTTCACTTCGTCTTTCACTAATAGGTCGGCTCGCATTGATATCATTGCATGCACAGTGGCGTTTGGCATGGATTATCTTATACCACGACGGCTCAATTTTCCTTTTATTTTCTTTTGGGCGCGGGCAGGGCGGCGGCACATTGTCGGCCATCAGCATCATTACCACCAGGGGCCGTACATGCGATAGGAGGAGAAACTAGGACGGCGGGTCTTAATGAACCACGGTGTAGATATCACATTGAACAGTCTATGCTTGTGTATATTGTACGTTGAACACGAAAAAAAAGCTGCATGGTTTGGGAAAGTAGGATGCTGCGGGTGCCGTGAAGCAGCCCGGGTGTTTGTGTTATTCAGACAAGGCGTTGAGGATAATTCAAGCATTTCATACACCCCATCGTATCCTAGATGAATGTCATCGTGCATTCCAGGCTTTGATTATGTCACCGGGTCAGTTTGGAGACCAAGATCTATTAAGTGTCAGATCCTTCGAGCACGCAACGAACTAACAAGTACATCAAATCTCCGGATTCCGGGGGTGCATTGACAGCCACGATCTCGACTTCAAGAAGCTATTATGTATTCATTCTAGTCTCGTCACGAGAAAGGCACCGGCCTGCGTACCAGCGTCTTACAAGCGGCCCAAGCTTGGTCTAGATAGGTAGGTAGGCAGAACAACACAAAGTTACTTGTTTGAGGACCACTTCGGTTCCTGAAAATCATCGTCTCCGAAATGAGGTGAAGCAATGGGCATTCCATAGTGATGGGGCTCGTCATGCGAATTAAGTTTCGACGATGCGCAAGCTACATAGCTTTTACGAACCCGACGGTTCTGTTTTCCCACGCGTTCGTTCTCTCGGTTACACGTCAGGCGAAAAAGCTTCCATGCATCTACGTCCCTAGTGCTGCGCATTGCGCGTGCCGCACCGCGCGCTGAATGCCCCACCATCCCACGGGCCTCGTTTAGTGGGGCTGGTATGGACTTTGTCCAGCGGGGTCTTGCTTGCGGGGATCATAGTGCGCTTTCAGTTCGGGAAGATCATAATTCAGTCTCTATGGCTCAGTCGGTAGAGCGTTGGTCTCATATCCATCCATATGACTCTAGATCATCTAGAGATATCCAAAGGTCGCAAGTTCGAGCCTTGCTAGGGACAGTTACTTTTGCTCTTTGGGACGTATGAAGTCGTTTTTGTGCGAATTTGTTGTTTTTTGAGGGTTTGAGGTGGTTTGTTTGGTTGGTTGGTTAGGTGTAAATCGTCTTTTTTGACTGCTTGGCTGCGTCTGTCTTATTGAAGCACGACCGCCTATCCCGCTCGACTCTAACTAACAAATACACACACCATGCTATACCATACCTGTGTTGTTTCGCGCAACGCTTCATTCAATAGCCAAAATCTGTCCATATATAGCCGTGCAACTAATGAGAACGTGTTCTTTCAATAGTTGAGTCGATGAAGGAAAAGAGAATGGAGGTCGAATGCTTGGGGGTTGGCTCTATTTCAGCTTGAGTTGAGCTTCAGACGGCTCATTGCCACTTTTGAGTGCGATATATTATACTGAAATGCACACATGGATCATGCGCAAACACTTGACAACTCGTTCCAGTGCTCAGGATCCAGTGTCAAGTACTCAATAATATTCTACTTCTTCTTATTTCAATGGGGCTGAGTTTAGCCAATGTCTATCTTATATCTAAAGGTGAAGAGCCAAAGTCACCGCGAGACCTTACTCCTCCCGCTTCCTCTTCAGTCTTTCTTGTTCTCGCGCATTTACCAGCGACATCGGCAGGTACCGGTCATCAAACGGGGCATGGCTCGGGAAGCCGCGAGGCCGCGATCCGCTATCAGCCGGGGTTTCGGAAATATATCTTCCCAACTCTCCGTCCTCTTGAAAGAGACAGGGCAACAGTTTCTGAACGACGGTGGCCTGGCGAATTGCCTCGTAAATCTTTGAAACGCTGGTACCAATTGTACTGGACTGCTCTTCTCTAAGGCCCTGGTGAAAATGAACTTGCAATTCCTGGCGCACGAAATCATGGAGCGCTGCAGAGCCTAGGCCTAGGCCTTCAGGGTACGTGTAGTTCGATTTGGGGTTGTTGGATGGGTCGGCGACCCACGCTTCCATGGTCTGCCGGAACTCGTCTCGGACGGCCAGGACTTGCATCAATGAGACGCAACTAGATCCATCGTGGGCTAAGGAGTCCATGATGTGGGAGGCGGCTTTGGACGCGACAACCGAGCAGCGCTGGGTGTGGCTGTACTTGTTTGCCCCGTACCACCACACTCTTACCAGCTCGTCCAACCCAATTCTTGTCGTCGTTGTCTCAGTCGTCTGACCCTCGCTCTTGATGTCCATGTCTGCCGATAACAAGGAGGCCAGGTTCGTCACGGAAGGCAACAAAGATATGGAAGACAGGAATTTCTCGTGATAGGCTCTCAAGTCGGCTGCCTGGCAGCATACAAGGAGATGAGCGGCACACATGTGTGATAAGACATCGACGGCCTCCATGGTACGGCGGCCTGAGAGGAACGCAAGGGAGTTGATGCCCTGGTTGTGCATCTCGGCCGACTGGACGTGTGATGAGACAGGATGCGCGAGCGCAGCCAGCTCCGACATGTAGGCACTCATGTTGACGTCGATGCCCTTCATAGTATAGGACTGATCAGGGTCTCCAAAGACCAGGTTCGGGTCGAGACCGTTGTTCGTGGCCGGATTAATCAGCTCGGAGCACTGCGAGAAGAGCATGCGCCCGATCATCTGCAGCGCCGTTCTGGTCTTGTCCATGGCGGAGGTGATGGCGGTCGCTTGAAAGTTGCCTCCAGAGTACACATCACCTGCGGCCACATCGCCGACAACGCCTATGTCGATGACTGGGTTGTCGGAGGTTGAGTTTAGCTCGGTCCGGATCTGCCTATATGCTAGTTGAAGGTCCTCGAGATACGGACCCATCCACTGTGGCGCGGTTCGAGTTGAGTATCTGTCCTGCCATAGACCTTGGCCCGTCCGCTTCTTACCTTCCAGACCAGTCACATACTTGGAGGACTTGAGGAAGTTGCGAATATTGTTGGCCACCTCTTTCTGTCCATCGTGAGGTCGAATTCTGTGAATGAACTCATTGGTCCACTCGACGTTACCAAGTAGGCATTCGGATGTGAAAGCAGTAAGCCCCTGGGCGAGGACTGCGAGTTGGTTCGCTTCGTGAATTACCAACGCAGCCAAGGCAGCAGAGGGTGCAGTCCCGTTGATCAGGCCCAAACCCTCCTTTGGCTGCAGCTCAACAGACTGTATGTCATATTGTTTCAATGCATCGCGGGCAGACATGACTTTTCTGCTGAGGCCTGAACCAACGGTGACGGAAATGTTGGGGTCCCCAATCAGAGTCCCCGCGATGTAAGATAGGGGCATCAAGTCCCCGGATGCCGAGATGGTGCCTCGCAAAGGAATTAACGGCGTGATGTCGTGACGTAGAAGGCTGAGAAGTGCCTCGATAACCTCCAGCCTGACGGCACCATGGCCGCGGAGGTTTTGGTTCGCTCTGATTACGATGGCGGCCTTCACCTAAGCTGTGGGAATAACATGGGACTGTCCGTCTTGATCAACCTGACTGTCGGTCAGGTCAGAGGAGGCGATGATGGCGCTTTGGGTGTGTTGGAGCAGAGAGATTTGTAGTTTCTTGAGCTGCTCCGTCCGTGAGTCGGCGCTGCCGCCGAAGCCCGTGTTGACGCCATACACGACCCAGCCGTTTTCCACATGGTGATCGAGGACGTTGATACTCTGACGTATTCGGTCTCGAATCAGTTGGTCATCCTTCACGCGAGGAACGAGCCCGTGACGCGCTACAGCAATGACGGCGGGAACGTCGAGATACAAGCCGTCTAAGGAAAAGACAAAAGCCAAGCTTCCCAAGTCTTTGACATCACGCGTTTGCTTGCGCACGAGCGTAGCATGTGTTGTTGCCATATTAGTGGATTTGGGCGACCCTGGGGTACGACGAGATCAAGATCTTAAAAGGGGTTCAAGTTCTGTAGGCAAGGTTAGGAATTGAGTCTTGCTTGATTAAAAGAATGTTTGGGAAAAGAAACAGTCCAAAGTGCACAAAATGCGCCTTATAAATATGCCCATGGCCATAATGGCAAGCAGCATCTCCTTCGTGATTGTGTGGCGTAGGAATAAGGAAGGTGAGGTGAATCAGAGATGACTTCTTACGGTTATGTCACGTCTGGATGCCTCTCTGACACTAAGCAGGCCTGGAGAGGGGAAGTGAGAAGAAGTGAATTGCGACTGGTAGCCCGACTACGAGTTGGCTCTCCGCGGCAGAAGGCGTGGTCAAAAATTGCTCGCTCGGTCGAGTGTTGCTCACGGCATATTGTGCTCTCTGTAAGGTAATGGGCGCGGCTTATGCGGTGAGAGTGAGAGACGTCGATTCAGGGCTACGCGCCTGAAGCCGAGGGTCGTTGCATCGATTTCCTGCATCATTCTCTCCAAGTACGGTACTCTGCGATCATCGTGCATGCATGGTGCCAGATAGCCTATTGTCCAAACTTTTTGGCCTACGAGATTATCGGATTTGGTGCTCTTAATTTCAGTCGCCTGTAGCATCGCGAGGCCATGATGAAGAGACGGTTCGAAATTGGTCTAGACAGTTCCGTTGGATAAGTATGTAATTGATGGTGGGCGTGTAGTCGTATCTGGAGAACAGAAGGTTCTTGAGGTGAGGTGCTCGAGGTGCCTGGCAAGCCCGCCCAGGGCGCACTCAGGCAGTAACCACTTACGGGGCCCCGGTCAACCACCTGCTAAACCTAGCACACAATGAATGGCCAGTCTCACTCTTTCATCTCCAACCTCACCTCCTTCCTTTCTTTACGATCTATTCATCCGAACAACCTCCCTGTGTCTGATGACTCGGCTAGCTCAACATTGCTT
Source organism: Colletotrichum tamarilloi (assembly GCF_030869305.1). Lineage (NCBI taxonomy): Eukaryota > Fungi > Ascomycota > Sordariomycetes > Glomerellales > Glomerellaceae > Colletotrichum > Colletotrichum tamarilloi. Next base: position 285,248 of record NW_026849395.1, read on the forward strand.
TCGATTCTTATCCTAACTTACTCATCTAATACTTCTTTGACCACGCATCCACTCTAGATAGCAACGCAGCATCCGAAAATGGCTACCCCATCGTCGCCTGGCATCCCGAGGTCAGACTCGGCGTCACCTCCACCTGCCTCCATTCCAGATCGCCCAGCCTCTCCGGAAGTGCCACTCACCATGTCCGCCTCAGCCATCCTGATAGCTCAACCTCGCGATGTGGCCTCTGCTCTGAGCAGCGCAGGCGAGTATCCTTCAGACAAGGTCGTCGTCAAATTCAAGGCTGTCGGAAGTGCACCCTCGCTCGCTCGAGGGGTGGCCAAGATCTCATCTACCCAGACTTTCCACACTGTCATCTGGTATCTGCGCAAGAGGCTCAAGCTTCAAGAAACAGACAGCGTCTTCTGTTACGTCAATGACTCTTTCGCCCCCTCCCTCGACGAGATTGTCGGTAACTTGCATAGTGTACGTCCATGAAGCAGTTATTACTAATGGCAGATGCACATGCTTACATGCTTGCGATAGTGTTTTAAAGATTCAAGCGGCCAGCTTGTGATTTCTTATGCTATGAATCCAGCCTTCGGCTGAGATTAAGTATGCTATTACATGGTATCCTATGGCTGAACAACGATGAAAATGCCTCCCCCTTCTAGACTCCCAAACACCGGTAATGCAGCACGAAAGTGACGCAAAGCAACGATCTATTGACCACCGAACGCGGTCAGCTCCTTACAACTTTTCCAAAGCGCTGGTAAATTCCTCAAGCGCCTCCTTGGAGATGGGATAGGTGTGCTCGGGTGCAGGATACTGTCGGCTCTTAACCTCGTCCCGATAGGTCTCGATAGCACGAAGACTCTCGCTCCAGACGTCGCCGTACTTCTTGACGAACTTTGGCAGGAATCGGCCGGGAGGGAAGTTTCCGGTCATGTCGACTTGCACCAAGACCTGGCCGGAGCAGCCATTGCCGGCGCCGATGCCAATGGTTGGGACAGAGAGCTTTTCCGTGACAAGTGCTGCGACTTCAGCGGGAACAGCCTCGATGACCATGGCGAAAGCACCGGCCTCTTGTACGGCGAGTGCATCCTCAAGGAGCCTCAGGGCCCCGTCGGAAGTCTTGCCTTGCACTCTGAAGCCGCCAAGGGCGTTCTGCCGTTGCGGTGTCAGTCCCACGTGCGCGAGAACGGGGATGCCCGCGGACGTGATCTTCTGGATTGTGGGGGCCATCTCCTTGCCACCCTCGAGCTTCACGCCTTGCACGCGGCCCTCTTTGACGAAGCGGATGGCAGTTTCCAGAGCCTGTTCCGGAGCTATTTCATAGCTGCCCATGGGTAAATCGCCAACCTGAGTTTGGATCAGTACGATATTTGCAGATTAGATCCAGAGTAGACTTACAGTAAATGCGGACTTGGTGGCTCTTGCGACAGAGCGGCAATGAAGCAGCATTTCTTCTACCACAACTTCACTCGTGTCTTCCATACCAAGCGCAACCATGGCCAAGCTGTCGCCCACAAGGATAATATCCATGCCGGCATGGTCGGCAACGTGGGCACTGGGGAAGTCGTGTGCAGTCATGACTGTGATTGGCTCGCGCTTCTTGTACAGACTGCGCAAAGAACCAAGTGTGACTTTCTTTCTTTGGTTGGCAGAAGTTGTACCCATGGGAGAATGCGAGCTGTGTCGCATCTGCAATGGTTGCGTGACAGCGGAATACATGGGTCGCATCAGAGACGCTGCTGTCGAGGGTCGCGTGCTTCTCAGAAGAGAGGCACACGACCTCAGACAGGTACTTCGGATTGTAGGGAGAGACATATGGGCAGACAAGTACCTTTTTGTCTTGAATAAGAAGTAAACGTATGGAAGGGATATGCAAGTGCAGAAAAAAATGAGAATGCAAAGATGCAAATTTGGTCGTGATGATGCTGATGTTTTCAGTGTGGAGAGAAAAGATTAGGAGAAGTTTGCGTTGAAGGGCGAAGCGCAATCTTTTATTATCCAAGTCATGATGGTTTTTGCTGCGTAGAATTGAGTATCTCCAAAATTACCGGTGGTGTTTCGTTCCCGCCGCTTCGCTGGGCTGGGGGTTAGAGATGGTAAAAGCGGGTCGATCTCACAAAGCTGACCATACAGGTGCCGTGCTGGACGCTTCGCTGTGAATGTCCCCCCCAAGGTCCAGGGAACGGTGTCCGGTCCACCTGCGACCAACCTCCGTGATTGGACAAGGCGCCGAGGCACGTTCGGTGGTCCCCCCTCCAGAGTCCATCGCCGTCTCTTGACGGATACGTACCTTTTGTTCTGGGAAGGGATTAGTGAGCCGTGCTGCGCTTATCGTCCTGGTCCATAGGGCGTCAGTACCATGCTGATCCTCTCAGGGCCCGTTGCTGAGGTAAGTGAGCTAAGACCGAGGCAACTCTGCCTCGGGCCCAGCGGTTTCTGCTCTCGGCCCTCCGCGAGGACGGGCATTGGGATGTCCAAGGTTTCCCTTGGCCCAGATCGGGACAAGCTGGCTAGCGAACCCGACGCTTGGGATGATGGCGCTCGCGTGACTTGACTTTTTGGAGTCTCTTCTCGTTGACTTTTAGCCTTTAATATGGCCAACCGACACCGCTTTCACTGCGTATAAGTCCCCGCATACCTGGGTAGAAGGAAGTGACGAACGGCCGGTATCACGGATAGTCCCCCCCTCCCATTAGAAGACGGCGTTTCCTTCCTGGCTCGTGACAGCGTACAACCTTGCCCACGACTGCAGTCCATGCGATTCGTACTTGCGTGGGATGATGGGTTGTTCCTTGTAGAAATGTCTCAAGAGATCCCGCAAGCAGACGATGTCGTTGGACGGACCGGCCCTTGTGGTATTGCTTTTTCGTACAGCATCAAGGACTTACATCATTCTTGCGAACTCTACTAGTCGGGACTGCCGGTGTTTGCTGGCTGATCTGGCTATGAATGTCTAAGGTGAGTTGAGTTCAGCTGGAGCTGTATACTTGCAACCTGAAGCAAGACTGAATGCCGCTACAGAACCTGAGGAAATGACGATTGAATTCAAGTAACTCTTTTTTTTTTTGAAAGTATCTGCTGCTTTGTATGTAACCCTTCGATACTGGAGGAACGTTTTGCCTCTCCAACATCGACCCCCAGTTTCGACATTGTTCCTCCGAGACGATTAAGGCTTGCATTGTCCCGCATGGCCTTAGTCATGTAAGACCCCAAGACAGGTGGGCAGTGGGCTCTAACAGACAATAAGGGAACCTGTGTGGCTGGCAAGATCCGCGCCTAGCCGCCTAATCCTCGGACCCACCATTCCTTATCGTTGCACTTATCACTTATGGTCCGGGATCGCCCACATCATCATTGCGCGTGACTTGGCGTCAGGAACCCGATCCGACCTTCTCCTCCTCTCTGTAACCACCCACTGCACTCCTCACGATTTCAAGACCAACAACAAGCGACATCCCGTATAGGATATTGTCTCTCAAGACCCCGCGGCGAGACCTCATATATAGGGGAATCTCGACACTAACATCGATCCATCCTTCCCCGCATCCGTCCTACAACAACTCTACCCCGATCGAACAGTCGTCCGAACACCCCGCGCAACTGACAAGATGAGCAGCCCACGCAGAAGAATCGAGACTGATGTAAGTCTACAGTGCTACTGGAGTCTTTGTATGATAATTGTGCAGCAAGCTCACACCTTTGTCTTTGTCTTTTGTCTAGGTCATGAAGTAACGGCGCCCCAAATCACACCATACCTTTGATAGCTCGCTAACCTGACGCAGGATGTGCGATTTGCCAACCGACCACCTCCTGCTTGATATACTGACCTCTGTAGGTTGATGAGTGACTATGAGGTTACTCTGGTGAACGACAACAGTACGTTGCCTCCCTAGCCCATATTCAGAGCTGTTGCGACTAACGCCACGTCAAGTGTAAGACTTAAATCCATTCGACGACACCCTCCGATCCTAACCCCACCACCTAGGCAAGAGTTCTACGTTAGATTTAAGGGCCCTACCGAGAGTCAGTCCAACCAATACCCATGTATTAGTTTACTATGCTGATTCTCTGCAGCTCCATTCGAAGGCGGCGTCTGGAAGGTCCATGTCGAGCTTCCTGACCAGTACCCCTATAAGTCACCGAGTATCGGATTCGTGAATCGCATTTTCCACCCCAACATCGACGAGCTGTGAGTAGAGAACGTCCGACCGAGATACATATGGACGAAAAAGTGGTATGGGAGGGAGCAAAACAGAGCAAGGGGCTGATCTGTGAAATGGCTTAGGTCGGGCTCCGTCTGCCTGGATGTCATCAACCAGACTTGGTCGCCCATGTTCGACATGATCAACATCTTTGAGGTCTTCTTGCCTCAACTTCTTCGATACCCGAACCCGACGGACCCCCTGAACGGCGAGGCGGCTGCCCTGATGATAAGAGAACCCAAGAGCTACGACGCTAAGGTCAAGGGTGCGTCGACGCAATAGAAGGCAAAAAGGGGTCAAGATAGCTTGCTAACGAGGGCACAGAGTACGTCCAAAAGTACGCAAGCAAAGATGCTGCCGACGAAGCCGGCGCCGAGAGCGAAGACGACGACGACATGTCGTCCGTTGGCAGTTTCGGCGACGATGACGAGGAACCCGCCGGCCGCCTTGACGATGTATGAAGCGCACTCGGGAACTTTGAGGGAAACACGGCTAGAGAGAGCATTCATGGAAATGGCGTCGCAGGAGACTTATATCCCCCGGGTTGTGATTGGACTTGGCATTCTTGAACCCTCCTCAACGTGGTCCTGCTGAGGGGCACTTAGTGTTCCCTCACCAGCGAACAGCAGCGAGGCCAGGATTCTACCATCTTTGTGTTTAAGGGACTAGGAAAGGGTATTTTTATGGGAATCAGCTTTGGAGTTTTCACATGAGACAATCGCGGATAGGATGGGGGGTTGATTACGATGATGACCATTGCTCACGAGGAGAGCTGCTAAAGACCGATGGGGACGATATGGGCGTGCGCAGCATACATACCAACCCAAATTGGATTCCAATTTGTTCGATCAACTCGGACCAGTGGCTCTAGGAGCTACATTAGGTAGTCGTTTACAGTCATGCAAACAGCAATAACTGCCCTCTGTGACTCCAAGTGGCGTGTTATGGATGTGTCCTGAGTACGATGTGAGGGCGCATCTTCAAGAACATGTGCCAAACTGCACCTGAGATACGGCTGATGATGGTGTAGATGAGCTTGTCGAAGGTTCACATTCTGGCAATCCTCAATCGAGGATGCATCCTCGAGTTGATCTATGTAAAGAAAAAAAAAAAGCTTCTGTAGTAAAAATACAATGACGCCGATATAAATGTCCGGGGTATCTCTGCTCTAAATCATATCCGTTAAAACGCCACACAAACCAACCAAAGGTGCTCCTCGCACAATCAAAGTATAGAGGGGCCCCTTTTTCAATCCGAATCAGAATCGTACGCCACAAGCGACTTGGACGAAGGCGTGCCCTGCTCGGGCTCCGTGGTCTTCGGCAACTCCTGTTTCTGCTGCGCACCACCACCACCGCCGCCGCCGCCGCCGTCCTCATCACGCTTCCTCTTCAGCCCCGGGATCCTCGGCGCCGACGACCTCTCCGCCGCCCCCTTGGTCTCGACCAGGAACGGATCCCTCGCCATGCGCGTGTTCCCGACAATCTCGGAGACGATGGTCTCCCTCCTCTTGGAAGCGAGAACTTGGGCTTTGGGTATTCCCTTGGGCGGTAGCGCCGCTTTGCCAGTCGTCGTCGTTGTAGACTTGCCGTCCTTGACCGAAGCAGAAGGCCCAGGCGAAGGAGACGACGACGCAAAAAGCGGCTTCGCAAAAGCCTTCAGCCCCGCCTCGTCAACCCCCTCCCCAACGCCCCCAAACTCAACCAGCCTCGCTCGCCGCGCATCCTCCTCCGTCGCAGGCACAAGCTCGATCCCCAAGCTCATCTTATCCTTCAGCGCCTCGCCCACCGCGGCCTCCATCTCGCGCCGGTGCCGTCCCGCGCGGAACGTCGCGCGGAGCGCCTTGTTGCGCGTGTACGGATCGTCCCAGTCCCTTTTGGCAGCGTCCTGTAGCTCGTCGATGCGCTCCGTCGCCTGCGCGAGGTGTTGCCGGTCTTCAATGGTTTTCTCCAGGGAAGCGAAGGCGTTGCCGCGGAGCTTCTCGCGTTCTTCTCCGGTGAGGATGGCCATCTCCCCTTCCTGCGGCACCCTCCCCTCCTCGCCCGTGTCGCGCTTCTTGGCGCCCGAGACGACGACGTAGGCCGTGTTCTTGGGGTCCGTGTGGATCTCGATCCAGCCGCCGCAGTCGGCGTGTTTCATGCGGAACTGCCATATCGCCGTCGAAAAGTAGGACCCGACGCGCTTCTTCTCGGCGTTGAACCGGACGCCTTGGCCGATGATGGTGGGTTTCGGGCAGGTGGAGCACCAGATGGCAAAGGGCATCTCGAAGCGGACGACGAGGATTCCTGGTTTGGAGGCGCGGGCGCCGAGGGGGTGTTTGCGGGCGAGGGCGTTGCCTGTTGTCGTGCCTTCGTGTTCGGGCGGGACGTAGCGTCCCATGTTGAAGCCTTGCATTTTGGGCGAGGTTGAGGGGGGGTTTGCGATAGAAGTTCGAAGGAAGAGAGATTCGTGGGAGGTTCGGCTAGTCGTGTTGGTTGTGATCGTGATCGCGAACGGCCCGCGACGGTGTTCTTTCGGCGGAGTTGGTTTTTGGGAAAGTCGCGGCGGAGAAGGGTTCCGGCGGGGAGGGAAATCCCAGGCTTGTAGGAGTCGAAAGGTGGGATTTCGGAGATGGTGGGGGTTCTTGTTGCGCCGCTACCTTGGACATTTGGCGCCGGTTGTAGCGGGGCACCGGGGGGACAGCGGGATTACGTAATGAGACCTGCTCGGGAATTCCACAGAACCTTCACAAAATGCCATCGTTGGCCTCACTTTGACTTATACGTCGAGATCTATGCTATATGTTCTCAATTACTCTACCGGTAGTTTGTGAATTCGTTTCTGTTGAGAATTACATACAAATGGACCTACGTGTGCCGGTTAGCCGTCTCAAGTAGCATCATCACGCAGTGCCAGCTGCACCTTACACTCAAAGTGGTCATCACAGTCGTGATTTGGGGGTTCACAGCCACGCAGGACCGGCAGGCTGCGAGCCGCGATACTGGCCTCTTTCTTGTTCCGAACTCTTGCCTAAGGCCGATAATTACCGCTGTAAATGACGACGTAAGATGTTTGACTTTTCGTTGCCAGTCGTTAAGGCGAGGCTGATGGTTACCATGTCACCATCGATTGCGTGATTTCGGTTGAGTGCGTGTCTGAATACTTGAGGGTGCTGGTTCCGCCGTTTGAGGCTCGTGGAACCCCATGCTTTCTCTCATCAGCTTGATGAATGCGGCTCACGGCATTTCGTTTCCATCTCTCTTCAACAGGCGTACCCAAATGTTACTAAAAAGGTGAGATTCACCACCGTTTAGCCTGACCGACTAGGCGAGATATCAAGGTACCGTAACACGGTAGCAAGCACTCAAGGCGTGTAGGCTTAAACCATCGCAAGACATCAAGGTATGTATGATTTCATCAAAAAAGCTCTGCAATCTATGCTAATATGTAAGGCAAGGTATGGATCGCTCAACCTCCAAAAAACGATGCTACGACTTTCGTCCCGCTCAAAGATAATGGATGGTATATATCCCTCCCGAGTGTTTTGCGCCGAAACCGAATGAATCGCGTTGGGTTCCCCTTCTCGCATCATCGATCCCGAGCAAAAAGTAAAACAAAAATTCCGAAATATCATCAATATGAGGTCGTGGACGGCGGCCATCACTCTCTTTCCAACTTTCTGACATAGCCTTCGCGAGGCCCGCCGCCCATCAACCAATGGTATCCTGCAGATCATGATGCAATCCCAAAATCCTCCAAAAGAAAAGCTCCGTTCTCGTGGATGGCATCTCCCGCTTGAGCGAGTCTTCGTCTCTTCATGTTGTCATTATTCTCCCCTTTACAGCTTTAGCGATGGTCCATTTATCGCCGCTGCAGTCTACACTCTTCATTCGGCCAAGCCTGCCATACCCGACGTCGGGGCGAATGTCTCGTACATCTCGTCATCGCTGCTGTCCACACTGAGGGGGCTCTGAGCATTGCTCACATCGGCGCTTGGCAGTCCGCTAAATCCTCCTAGACTCATCGTTGCTGGCGCGCTCTGTCCAAGAGAAAGCAAGCCATTGTTAGCAAAGCTGCTACTAATGCTTCCAAGTCCGATATCCACCACACTTCCGCTGCGGCTCATTGAAGGCTTCTCAGGAAGTTTCTTGAGCAGGCCTGTCGAAATATCGAGCATCGTCATGGCAAACATGGTGAGACCTTTGCCTTCGCCAGGCTTCGAGCTCACGGATAACGTCCAGCGGTATTCGCCCAAGCGCCTACGGTACCAATCGGCTTCCTCTCGTCCTGGGGATGTCGCCCACAGAAGCGAACCAAATGTGCCGATGAGGGCAAAGTTGGTCTTGGACGCAAAGTACCAGAAGGAGCGAAGGTGCGAGGTGTTCAAACGGTTGACAAAATCCATTGCGGAAATAAGACGAGCCTTGGCCGCGCTTCGGCAAATGTGCTGAACATAGGAATCGACAGCCGACCCGGTGGCTTCGAGCGAACGAATGATACGGCGATGCAGTGTGATTTCGGCGGCGAAGTAAGCAAGGTGAAGATATCCGATGCTTGACAAACGACCTGGCGGGGCAGAGATTGACGAATACGTGCTGTCCATGCGAATGGCCGCTGGCAAACTGGCATACCATTCCTTGAGCTTCAGTTGTATGGGCTTCGCCATGCCCAAAACCAGATGCGTGCCTTGTCCACCGGCGTTGGTGACGTTTTGCATGGCCTGCAATGAGTAGAAGGTATCGAGAATCTCGGCAAGAATCTGCGACAATTGTACCATTTGACCAAACAATGTACGACCGCGTTCGATATCCAATTTCTCCTCCACGTCCTTCTCGTCCCACTCGACATCGGGAAAGTCATGATCCGTAAGTGGTTGGACACCCCAGTTGGTGGAGAAAATGTGCGAAGGCCGCCCATGAACGAGCGAACCCCATTTGTCCTGCATATACAAAGCCCAGGCGAGGCGTTTCCGCAACCCCTTTTCCCAAGGTGGGATTTTCCAGTGCGTACAGTCGAGGTGAAGGCCAAGCTCCTGGGCGGTGGCGACGAGCTGAGCAGTCGGAGCCCACTGGTCGCCTTCGGGTCGCTGGGAGAGAAGGAGACCGGCCTGGATGGTGGACAATTTCGGGCGATAAATTGCGTCGGCAAGAGTTGTCCGGATCATCCGCTCGAGGTTGGGAATGTTGGGTCGAGGGACTTGCGCGAGCTCTTCATCGTGCTCCCACCAGTTGATGGCAAACAGGTAAACAGCAGCTAGTAGACAAGGCGAAAATTCGCGGTAACTGCGCTCGTACTTTTCAAGGAAGACGGTCTTCTGAATAATCGGGAAGGCGGGGTGAACGATGCGGAAGTACAAGTCTACTAGTTTGCGACCATGTGGCCGCACGAGACCCTCAATTTCCTCGATATCCTCGAGGATATGCTCGTGGCCGGGGGTGTTGGAATCTGGTAGTAGCAGGAACGTGTCATCGTCACTGACCTTGCGCAGAGTGCCGCGCGCCAGTAGACTCTCATCTTGAGGGTTAAATGGTGACAGGTTGATGAGAGAAGGCTCGAAGTCGGTCGTCGGGCCTATGTACTGGCTGTAGCGATCATTTTGGAGACCCAGCGTCCGCTTGAGCAGAGTCGGGCCTCCGACATTCGCCATGTCTTCAAGAAAAGAGCTGCTTCCCGTGGTGCTGGAGAGGCTTGGTTGATGTTGCCTTCGCCTTCTGATATCGGCTCTAGCTGGTGAACTAATGGACCAATCACGTGTCAGAGATTAAGGTTCGTTATCAGACGTGCCCCCCTGACCGCGGCGTGCCCCCATGGCTGCCCAAGAAACATCAAACGGGCGCAAAATGCAAGCTCAAGCGGAAGCGAGCCAGGCTGGCGGGGAGGGAGCAGTAGGGGGACGGACTCGCCAATGTGGTTAAGGAGGGAGGAGGGGGAAATAGGCGGGGAGTAGTAGCAATGTGAGAGTGAGTATTGGTAGGAGAGGGGAGTGAGAATGAAAGCATGAGAAGAGGGGAAAATTGAGCAGACTGACCTTCTTTTACCACTGTCGTCAAAGTCACCGTTCAGCTTGCGTTTCCTTGGCTGGGGGCTGTTGAGCAAGGAACAATCGGATCCGCTAGCCTGGCAAGGTATGCAGCTATCTTCGTCTTCGCTCACGATACACTTGACCCTAGATCGTTGGCAGGATTCGCATGGGCTGAGTGAACGTGTGGTATATGAGCCAACAGACTCTGCGATTTCCCGTCCAGGCATGCTGCCGCCGCGGAAAAGTTCGAGGTTCGTGAATGCCTCTTGCAGATAAGAGTTCTGGCGGCGGGGAGGTTTTGGTGCAATGGCGATGGGAGCCGTCCTGGTGACGGCACTTGAGTTGGACATGATGGATAGGTAATGCGCGGCAGTAGAGACAATGCTATGTATATACAGGCAGGGCTGGGCCGACGCAGGGGAAGCAGACGGGCGGACGGACCCGGTTCGTCAAGTCGGGGTCCCGGGGCCCTTGTCTGGAGATTGGGGGAATGAAGCGGGCGTGAATTTACTCCCTAGGGTTAACCGGAGATATGACAACGGTGATAGGACGATAGGCTTCGTCAAAGGCCAAGGATGCAGACGGGAGAGGCTGGCACACACTCCCCGGGATGGAAGCTGGTTCAAAGGAGCCCCACGGCGTGCAGCAGATGGGATGGGATGCGAAGCAAGTGATGCAATGTCGCTCGTTGGCTTGATCCTGGTGCTGGTCCTAGGTCTGGGCCGCCACTCGAGATCGACGGCGGAGGAATAAGAATATCTGTGGTCGAGTTGACGTGAGATTTGAGAATTGTGTGCGTAGCACCAATGCAGGATCCGCCAAATGAGATTGGCTGGCGAGCGGTAATTCGATCTTGATGAATTCCTATGGGTGAGCCTGTGTTGTAACACGAAACAGCAGACGGGCCACCACAGGGACTGGACTGATAACGCTACGGTGCGCCGAGGCCGGTTGAGATAAGACGGGCTTGTTGGAACCCTGGGAGGCGGCAGCGGGCAAAGATGATCAGGTACACCAGCAGACGGACAACGGCCGGTAGCGATTGCGAAGTTTGGCGTGAGATGAACGGGGCCCAGAATGCTTCAAGGCTAGACGAGGTGGAACAAAGACACGAGAAGATTGTGTTTCCAAGAGCTACCTAGCAAGAGGCTGATAGGTATCCGTCCGAGTAGTGAGGCGCGTTGTGTCGCGTGCGTGCGAGGGGTACAAGATAAGGCGACAACGGGAATTGGGAACGGGATACTCTGTAAAAGGTAGGCGTTCCAAGTTCCAGAGACTCGAGAAGAGGTACTTCTCTAGGTATGTGTTGAGTTTGAGTGGTTCCTCGTCAAGATCTGGGGTGGGATGTAGAAAGTCCGAGGGGGCGCGGTGCGGTCGCGGCTTCAAGTTTCTTTGGGGAAAGGCAAAGATAAGGTAGCGTGCGCCGCAGGACAGGAGTGGCCAAGGCGGAACGATTTGCGCCCGTTTTTGGTGATGGAATTGTAATGGTGGTTGTACTTTTTTGGGGGGTGCGGTGCGGATGCAGGGCCGGAATTGGGGCCCGGGACTGGGAAGTAATCCAAACTTGGGATTGGATGGGTTGGATGAATGGGGTTTTGATGGATCGATATCGGTGGACTCTCAAGTGACGATGGCGGCAAGGATGAGATAAGCCTTGCTTATCGGTGTCATTGGGTCCCAGGGGCGGAGGAGAAAAGTATATGTAAGAGAGCAATGTCCAATGTCTCTAATGGCGCTTCAAGTATCCATTAATGGATGTGTCGGTGCACCAGGACGTCCTTGATCTTGGATCTTCGTTCTTATCCCTGGGTTCCTTGGAGAGCGTCCAGTTTGGGGGTTGGCCGTTTTTGTTGGAGACGGAGAAATAATTAAATTTTATGGGGATTGGGTGGCGAGAACGATGGATGGATGGGGTGAGCAGATGAGGAGGAGGATAGAAGAGGAGAGGGAGGGAGGGAGAGAGTAGGAAGAGGGAAAAGAAGAGAGAGAGGGAAAAGAGAGAGTAAGAGAGAAGGAGAAGGAAAAGAAAAAGCCAAGGTGGTTAAGGTAAAGAGCACACCTACTCCAGTCCAGTACTCCGTAAGGTAAAGAAAGGTCAGGTATGGATGGATGGATGGATGCGCAAGGGGAAAGAGAGAAAAACCACAGTAAGAAGAAGGAGGAACCTGACAAGATGGGATTTGCAAGCTCCTCCTCCTTCTCTCTTTCTCCTCCCACCTTTACGAATACTCATTCTATTACCGGCCCAACCACGTAAAAAATGAATAACAGAATGTAGGTGAGAGAGATATGGTACCCAAACACTGACACGCCCAGGGGACTTCAAATGCCGGGTGAAGGTTTTTTTTTTCTTTTTTTTTTCTTCTTGCTGTTCTTTTTTTACACTGCCGCTGCCCCTCGTACAGTGGTTCACTTTTTTCGATCAATCTTTGATCGACAGTGTTGCGGTTCCTCTAAACCCGCAAGGACAGACAGAGAGAGACATACTAAAACAGAACGCCGCTTGACACAGGATCTGCCGTGAGAGAGGAGCACAGTCAGGATTGGATGGGGCTCCAACCAGGAAGGGTCAAAGTTCCTGACCGCCGGCGGCCTACTGCAAAGATGTCAGGCAGGCCCGGCCAAAGTCTCTTACTCTACCCCTTCACTATGAATGGCACGTCTCGCGTCGGTGGAGGAAGAAGCAGGAGGGTGTATTGGAAGAGGAGGCGCGGCAGTATCTGAGTGGCCGGCGGGCGTTGGTCTCAATGGTCCGACTAAAGGACCAAGCGGCGGAAAAAGACATCGAGAAAGAATGGTCCAAACCTTGGTTTGATGGAGTATGGGGATCAAGATGGAGACAAGAGCATGGGCAAGGACATGTCGACTGAGATGGGACGGGACGGGATGGCATGGGATGGAATGGGACGGACACCCTCCTGGCGTCCCTTTTGCCTCTACTCTTACCGCACCGCAGTGCAGTCTTCTTCTGCAGCCTGGTGCCTGCCTTGCCCTCACCGACACGAAAGATGTGCAAAGCGGCAGCTGCAAATGCAATACCTGAGGAGACAGGCATAGGCATGGCTTGGCATCAAGGAAAAAAGTCTCAATGAGACGAGCAGGAGAGAGAGCGAGAGACTTTGTCCGTGTCAGTGAAAAAATGACATGGGGAACTCCCGGCTAACGAACCAAAGTCAAGAAACAGGGCAAAAGGGAAAAAAACATAAAGAGAACAGGGTAGGTAGGCCCGGGGCTGTGCTTTTCTAACATCCACGCCCAAGATACGCGGGGGGTGTAAGTGTCGGATCGGTTGTTGAACAGAGCCAAGCCAGAGACCACCCAATTACGGAGGAATGAATTACCTTGCGGCTCGCCAGGAATCGAACGACGAGGCGCGCGTCGATGCGGCGGCCGATAGTAAGGTAGACAAGAAGGCGCAAAAGGTAAGAAAGTGTGGTAAGAGAAATAGACGTCGGGTGAACAATAAGAAAGTGACCAAGTGATCTATCGCTCAAAGACGAGACCAGGGTACGGTGAAGCACTTGGAGACGTCAAGGCATGTTAGCCGAGCAGGTCTAGCCTCTACGCAGTAGGTCTAGGTGACATATTGAACGTTTGATAGCGATTACGTCGTACCAGGAGCATCAGCACTCCGTAGAGGCCACCGGGGATTTGAATGGTAGCAGGGAAGTGTGCTTGAAGGCGCGAGGCTAAAAAGGCCGCCAGGGCCGTTTTCGTTGCATTCCGCGTGAAAAGAAGAAAGGTGGACAATGGAGAATAGGTATGGAGGACTCTCCGACTCACAAACTTTGGTCATGGTGACTTTGGTGATGGTCACAGCCTGGTGGCCGGATGGGAACTTTGAAGGGTAAATCTCCACAAAAGCACATGGCAAAGCGTGCGACTTGTCGACCCTTCGGCCCTGTCTGGCACGATGACTGGGTCGTCGATGCTGGGAATGGCATGGGGGAAGGGAAGTGATGGTGTCGATGGAGGGACGGAAAGATAAAGCACGAGACATTTGGGAGGGGAGATGGGCGCCGCCTTATCTCTGTCCATTCCGGGGCAGGCGTTCTAGAAAGATGCTACGAGACAGAAATACATAATGGCAAATGGGCAAATCACGGCTCATATATTTCATCTTGTCTTTTGGGGCCCTTGGGGTTTCCTCAAGCTTCAGCTCCATAGTGTAACCCCGTCACTCCGTCACTCCGTACCCGTGCCTACATTGCAAGGTTGGAGGGTACATGCTTCCCAAGACTCCGTAAGGTACCTAAAGTATGGAAGGTAAGGAAGTCCAAGGACTCCAAGGTGGTGGTTGCTGCACGATCCGAGTCGGCGGTACTCGGGCGGAACATGGGGCCCCACCATTGACTACTGCCATTCTGCAGCTCACTCGCCGCTTCTTGCCTCGACCGGCGCTTGTAGCGCAGACGTACATTCCTTCCTGCGTAGACCTGGAGACTGGAGTGAAGTGCCCTAGGCGTGGTGCCCCACCCCTTTAGCGAAGTGGCTCCCATTACCTTATAGAAAGTCCGGTACCGCCCGTTTCGGGTCTAGCGCGGCAATACCCATAACGTAATTCTCGAATATTGCCGAGTCAGAACTCGACGACCAAGGTCTCTTTGGCCCATCGTCCCAACTTCAACCTCCTCTTCAACCGGCATCTCGCGCGCGCGCAAGCAACGCCCATTTACCACCTAGCTATGCGGCACCGCAGTACTTCCTACACCTGCACGGCGCTGACCGCAGCCAAATGTCGAGTCGCAAGCAGCCCGGCTGCACGCAACTGTACACAACCAGCAACACCTCAGGAGACCCGCTGCTCTATCTGGAAGAGGGATAAACCTGCGACGCAACATCTACCAGGGGACCACCATCAACAGCATCATCCCTCATCCTAGAATCCGGAAGCTGCTAAGATATGCAGCCCATCATCAAGTTTGAGCGGGCAAAGAAGCGGATTCACCTCCTCCCGCTTTGCTCTCCCACTCACCACCAGGTCATTGTTAGCCTGCCGTTGTTCGGAACCATCAAGTCAAGCCACCACGCCAGCCATCAAGCGGACCAGCCCATGCCATGACACGGATCCAAATCATTACCTACAACTCAACCCACGGCCAAGGGATCGATCGTCCAACGATGACACAAATCACGGGCTGTCGTGTGCCGCCCCGAATCACCGCCGTTCCGCCGTTGCGCTTCAGGGTCCTTTCAACCCATCCCGCCCCTGTCATGTCACGCTTTTCCCGTTGGGACTCTTTGTCACTGGCTCCATCGATTCCAATCTCCATGCCGCCGGTCTAGACGACGTCTCCTCCCTCCGGCATGCTAGGTAGGAGGAGTCGATGCGAAAGACCATCCGCGCCTGTTCCGGTCACGCCCGATGAGCAAGGGACCTTGCCAGTCCCTGAACCTGAAGTGCGCCTTCTACTGCTATGTCACGGCCCCAATTTCCAAACCGGCATTGAAGAACTTGGATACTCTAACCAAAGACCTCACAACTCACCACTCTTCAAATAAGCCAAAGTCCAGATCTGGTGGACCGTGGACCAGCCTCAGTTCCTGGTAACGCGGGGTTGCGGGGCAATTGGCCTCCTGCGAATCATCGTCCCTGTTTCGCTGCTCATCATACCAACCATGCCAATCTCAAATGGACGTCGATTTATCCCACCCTCGGCACGAAAGAAACCGCCATTTGAGGAATCAGGGCCAGAGAAAAACCCACACACCACCACGACCGAATATCATCTTGGCCCAACCCACAGCATGTGTTCTACGGTCATCTTACCGCCGCCAGCAGTCGGCCAAACTGACACCTCCAAACAACTCGCTACTTGAGAGGACACCTTTAACCGCCATCCCCTGCCCGTCAAACGTCGAAATGCCACGTCGGCTCACCTGCCGAAAAAGGCCCCCAAAGGCTCTCGTGCTCTACCATCTTCTGACGTTCTTCGACAAATGACCTTGAAACTCAACAACTTAATTGACTCTTCTTCCCGCCTTCTCCTGCGGGAGACCCCCACGAATCCCTGCATGTCATGCCTTCCGACCGCCTCGCCTCAACAATTAGCAAGCCATAAACCTTCCCGAGAGACACATCCCTCGTGGGTGGGGGGGGGGGGGGTAACTTCATGTGTTGTGCGACATCGTGAACGCACACAGGTACCACTCACACAGCTCTAACCTAACAGGGGTTCATATAATCGCCCAGCTACTACTTACGTCATTGAGTTCCTAATCCCGCTAGTTTCACGATGCCAGCCCGGCGGCTCTATCGCTAGCGTTCCCGGTGGCCGTCGGCTCCGACCAGGTATAAATTGAATCGACAACTGCCTATTCGACCCAAGTGGCGAGTCTTGCCCGGTGAAGATATACCCGAAGTCTGTATTTCGGTCCGAGGCCATGATGGAACAGTGACACACCTCCATGTCCGCAACGGCTCGATTGCATGTGAAACGGCGTTAATGATATATCTGTACCTTATTCTCGTGGTTTCTCCGCGATCCTCACGACCTGCTGCATTTATAGACTCCACATTCTTCACGTGCTATGAGCCGAAAAGTCCTATTACCCCGCGGAGACGAAAACGCAAAGTTGCGGTAGTTCTGTCACTAGAAGTCTACAGGTTTCCATACAAAGTCTTTTCGAAACAAAAATGCTGCATCGACCGATTGAAAGAGGATGTCACGCCTGGGTGTTTGCAAGCGCCAGACGAGGCAACGGCGGCAAACTGAACGAGTTTCACCGCTCTCCCAAAAAGCACCAAAGCCGAATCAAACCGGTCAACCGCAACATTCGAGACAGCATGCGTCTAGTTCAACTTGGGAATTCGATTGGTCATTGATTCCTGTGATGCGACGAAGGCAGACTGGGCATAGTTGACCGACTCTGCTCTGCCTCGAATGGTCTAGAGCTGTATCGCCGGGCCACTGCAGAGGAGAGTGTGGCTCTGGGTGTTGATTGACGGTTTCCCGCCCTCCGCCCTCCACTTTCCGACATCATACTGTGATGGCATACTTGCTGATCATTATAGGTCAGAAGGTCGCGGCCCGACGATCTCCAACCGATGGGAATAGTCTTGGGTACGGATGTTGGACCGTCTTTCCTACAACTCAGTATGTCGGTTCGACATTTTACGTTTCTCATGGATTTATCCGTTCTTTGCACCGAATGCACTCGCCAGATCATCGCGGTTTAGACACACAAGGCCAGTCGTACTTACTGGTCTTGCACGAGTCTTGCGTATTCTCAAGTATTATGAGGGTCTCCTCGTAGATCTTCGCTCCTTCCGCCGACGGAGCTCCGCCTGGGAGACTCATGTGAAACCCTCCCATCGTTACAAACCCCAACTTTCCATAGAACGGCACAGCGTCCGTCGTGCTTTCAAGGAATACCGGGAGCCCCTCAGCTCTGGCGGCCTCCGTAGCGGCATGTATCAGAGCTTTCCCCGCGCCGCGGCCTCGGAAGCGGTAGCCAGTGCACAAGAACGTCAAATAAAGAGCCGGGCATCTCCGCCGGGCCCGGGTCCGCCGCCGTCGGTGGTGTCCGGTGCCGGCGGAGAGAGAACGCCCATGAGATGTCAGCAACTAGAAGATTTGGGGCTTTGAACGTTCAACGCCAACGTCGTTGGCAAAGTGGACACGGGTAACAGGTGTAACGTGGGAACCGCGATGGGAATCAAAGGGAGAACTGTGGTTCCCGCTGCGGTGCTGTCCCCGCCGTTCCGTGGAGAGATGTCACCGAAATGACATTCTGGAATTCGACAAAAGGCGATGCCGAGGGGGGAGGAAACCCGCCGAGAACTGTCTGGGATCAGAGTTTCTTGGGGGGGCACCCCCGGGGAGGAGAGAGACTCCGAGTCTTTGAGGGTCTTCGCTGTCTGATGCGTTTCCCCACCGGGCCAAACCCCCCACCGGGCCAAACCCCCCACCGGGCAAGCACCGACCTCGGAGCCGACTCAGACAGCGCCAGCCAGGAAGTGTGAGGTTTACGGATAAGGGAAATACGGCACCGGCGCAGCTGACATAGTCGGCGGAAAGCCGGGGACAGGCAACTGGGATGGGGGAAACTGCCGATACAGGTAGGTGGATGAGGAATTGACCACACCCCCCTCGCGCGACATTTCCCGAAAATTTCACGTAATGGGAAATACCGGGATGGTGGAGTGGTTGAAGAAGAAGTTGGGCTAAGAACGGCGGTTGAATCATGAATGGAGCGGCAGAAGGGAATGGGGGGGGGGGGGGAACAAAAAATAACAACAACCAAATTGTCAGAGAAAAGAAAGGACCGAAAGGCAAGAGTGGACGAGTAATAATAAACAAGATATTTGAAAGGTGTAGGGCACTCACGGAGAAAAGGCCGGGAGCCCATGGCTACCCGACGTGCTTTTGATGCGGCGGTCGCGTAGGCGGTGAGGTATTCTCGGTTCGCTGAAACGGGCCACTCTTCGTCTTCGCTTTCGTCGTCGTCGCTGTTCTTGTGGTTGGAGTCCTCCACTGTTGCCCCTACTATGGCTCCTTCTCCGACCTCCGCTTTCGATTGTTGATGGTGTTGTTGGTTCCGAGGAGGTTGTTCTTTACTCCCGTCATCCACCACGCCCGTCTCCGCCGTTGTTGGCAGTATATTGCCCGGCTCTAAGCGTCGTGAGCCGCTGGCGGATGCGGTGGGGGTTTCAATGACATGGCTTCGACTTCCACCTCGACCTCGACGTCGGACGATGTCCCATTTCACGAAGGCGATGACACGTTCATTGTTCCCGGTGCCGGTAGCATCATCGTCCTCGGCGTCGGCGTCGGCATCCGCCTCATCCACTACGTCGGGGTCGGAGCTGACGCGCGCCACGAGGATCCGCGGCGTGTCGTGGTCACGGAGGTGATGCAGGGCGTCTTTCACGAGGTGGTCGTGAAGGTCGGCGAGGGAGGCGGACGTGGGGAATTGCAGCGGGAGTAAGGTGTTGGAGGACATTGATGAGATGTGGATGGAGGCGATTTGAGGGGTTTCGGAGGGTGTTGGGGGGGCAGATCGTGAGGGTTGTCATCGTTGATGAGTTGGAGTTTGTGGGTTTATGAGTCTTGGCTGGTGCGGTGTAAGTTGTGTGAGGCGTTTGTGAGTTGGTGTGAGTCGAGTATAAGCTGAGAGTGAGGTGGGTGAAAGTTGAGCAGTATGGTAGGTGTGTGAGATTTGGGAGTGAGTGGTGATCATGGTTGGTTTGCGGTCATGTGATTTGTTTGTGCCTGTGTGCTATGGAGGTTGCTACGAGTGCTACACGCAAGGTAGGATTCCTTGAAATATATAGCTTCATTGTGCTTGGAGATATATTGCAAGAACGAGTTAGGACTGTATGAAGAAGGAGGCGAGGCTGAATCTGTGAAAGGCTTGGAAGGAGGGTATGCTATCGACTTGTGTTGTCTGGCTTCTAGTTGTCTGGCTTACTGGCTCTCCTGTCTTGAGTGCTTGCCTTTCCACCTCATCTTGCTCTCTGATATGCTGTGCCTTTTACCCCTCAAATGCCCTCTTCAAAGTATGTGAGTTTATGCTAGGGGAAATGAGTGTTAAGAAGTATGAGGACTCACTTGATGTGTTTTCATTACTTGAAGTTTACTATATGCTCCCTCGCCCTGAGCCTCGTTGGCTGATATCGACAGTGGCGATGAACGGAGACAGTATCTTGCGAGTGTTGCTTCTTGTGCTCAACATCAGGCCAAGCGAAAATTTCCAGAATCGAAAAGAAGTCCTGAATAAGTTTGTATGAAGTCCTGGCATTATGTCCAGAGATACTCGTAAGAGGTGGGCTTTTCTACGTATTCAGGTGCCTGGGATGAAGTGAACCATACATAACGTTCCGGCAAGATTTGGATCAGGTTCATGAGAAAAAGGGGGCAGAATCTTTTGAAGACACGTGAACGGCTGCCTCGAGTCAGCTAGGTACGGCGTGGCATTCGATGCAAACGGTGGCCGAAGCAACGTTCGACGCCATAGGGGCATACATACAAAGACGTAATGGTCCTCTACTCGAATGGAGACCAGCGTCACCTGCTTGCGACGAGAATAGCTGGCTTCCAGCAAGCTTTTGTGAGCTGTGTATGGGAGGCTTGCCACTGTTGTCAATCCGGAAATCCTAAAGCGCCTCTTGGATGTTAAATGATCTTAGTTGTCAACACTCCAGCTACCTGAGCAAGTTGTTTGACAATCGACCCACTGATGAAATATCCTTTCGCGGGAAATCATGTGTAGATTCGAAGCTGCCATATTTTCCTCAGTTCCCAAGCGTCGTCCATCTCTGGACGTGAAGATTAAAACTGATCATTGGATTTACTCCTAAGCCGGCTGGCATCCATATGAACCCACCAAAACTAGCTTCGTAGTCCGGCGGCCTCAAGACCATCGTGAACCCGGCGCTATGTCTCCAAGGAACCCTATCATGTCCTTCAGCATATCCTTGGAAGAGCAATGGTCTAGCCCATCGTAGGTCTTGAAGTCGACCTCACAGCCCATCGCTCGCAAAACCCTCGCCGCCTCCTGACCGTAGCGTACTGGGACATTATCATCCACGGTCCCATGCCCGAGAAACACAGGTGTCTCCAGGAATGATGGACGCGTCGCTAGCTCCGCTACCGTGATGCCAATCTCGTCCCCCAGAATACGCAATGCTCGTTCCACCGGATCGTGTTCAGACCGATTACCCTCCCAGCTAGTCGTCGAATCGCCGTCAGAGTGCTCAAAGGGATCGTCATCAGAGCCTTCCGGCGCCTCATCGTACCGTCCACCCAGTCGATAATCTCCTTCCGCCATGGCCTCGGCCATCACGTCAGCCATGGGCAACATCCCGCACATACCCAGTATACCGCCGAGTGGCGTCCCCCGCCACAACAACAGGCAAACAAGCGCCGCAGCACAGCCTTGACTGAAGCCGCCGAGCACTAACTTATCCGTCCCGCCTAGCCGAATGGCTTCATCTTCCAATAGAGAATGTATGAATAGAACTGTTTCCTTTGCGTGGCCCAGTAGTGTATCCTCCCAGTCGCCGCTCCCGTCGTACCATTGGTTGATAATGGCCCGTCTGTAAATGGTTGCCCGCGACCGCGGCGCAGTCGGGAAAACGAAGCGCGTATGCGGTAGAAGATCTCGAAAAGTACAAGCATTCAAGCCCGGTGATGTGGCTGAATTATTGAGTGGGACAGACAGAAGCTCCGGCGCAAATATTTTCGCACTGGAACCTCGGCCGTGTAGGAGGATGATGGTCTGCTGGTGCGGCTGCTTCAGCGGCGGTATGATCATGGGCGGAGGGAAGGTATGTAATGGCAATCGCGGCTCAGATCTGATGCCCAGAGTTTTCTCTGAGTCTACAGCCTCGGCCATTGGTTATGTGTTGACAGGTCAAGTTGTCTTGGGGCTGGGAGGTGAGGGAGGGGGGAAGAACGGGCGGGTTGAGATGACGTTCGGCGATGAGGCCGGAAGGTATCCACCGTGGCCGGAGTGCTTCCCGCGGCCGGCCGACGGGTGCGGCTTTGAGACGACGGAATCTGCCCAGTGATTGTATTCGATGGTATAGCAACCGCGCATTATCATTGCAAATGTTATTTTGTCCTTTCATCTGATGTAGACACACTTTTATTCTCGACGAAGCAGATGTGAAGGTTACGCCGGGACACTGGTTCCAAACGCATCGCCAACGTTTACAAAAACCAATCTTTAGGTCCGGGCATAGCGACAGATATACCATAGCCTGGTGATGGGATTTGAGGCACATACTAGTCTCTATCGTATCTCTATGCAATTCCGTCTCGGTATACTCCCAACCGTATTGATATTGGCCTTTTGAAGGTATCAAGAAGAGCAACAACTAAGGCATGGAGGTATGCCTGACATGAATACGGCTCGTGGTCGAAAGCCACGCTATTGGGGCAACCTGATCGAAGTCGTCATCCTTATTCCACCAAACAGGAACATATCTAGGTCGAGAAACAGTATCCCAGAGAAATGCTATCTCGATGGAGCCGCTGCGTTGCTAGACAAACGCCGAGCACTCTCATGAACTTGCAACTTATCGTGAGGCACCTTCGTTCTCGGAATTCTCAAGCAAGTAAGTTCTATCGGAGTTCATAGCTCCTCCTCAATGGGATTCGAGACCATCCCTCAGTTGCCGAGGGAGAGAGGGCACTCCACGGCACGTTTACCGACAATTCAGCTGGACGCAATAGCCTTGGGAGTGTCTTACATGGGCAAGCTGGCGCAACGGGCCTCATGATTGCGAAAAGCACAGCGCTGATACTATTGGAAACGGTGTTGTCTGAGGCAGAACTGATCTGTATACTTGTCAAAATGTAGGACATGGGTTCGGGCCCAGATGGGATCTCGCCGGCGTAACCCATAACCTCAACAATGAAAATTGAGAACCTCCATATCACGGCAATATTATCCGAAAAAATAGGGCGTAGCCTGAGATGGGATCCCATCTTTCTGTGGTCACCAAAGAGACTTTGATCTCGATCACCTGCCATTCTGAGCGACCCTCCGTGTCATGATTCAATGATTCAAAGGCGAACCAGACTGCACTGTGGTTTCCACATACTAAGTTCGATGCTTAGTGGATTCCGAACCCCAGCGCTTAGAAGTATACAGCAATCCAATTATATTTATCTTGTGTGCTGGCAACTGTGCCGTCGTCCATGAATGGCCTCAAATCCTGGATGCTCTGTGTATAGGTGAGACGTATAGGCAGCCGCCGCTCAGCCAATAAAGGAGTGTCATAAATGAACCGAGTGTCAGCCAGTGAGACAAAGCATACAGATATTGCTCCATGCACCGTCAGATCTATATCACGATAGCTAGCAACAGTCAGAACCTATAATGACAGGCACATCTTTAGCTCTTCCTCCTAGAAGCGGCACGGGAATCCTGTACGGTTTTGAGGGGTCAGAGTAAGCAAAGGAACAGTCATTCAATCCTCGCATAAAGATGACTGCATTGTTCTAAATCTACGTTCTGACTGACGATTCTTCTTGGTTGTTCGTTCGTGGGATTGCAATGAAGGATCGTAAGCCCAAAGAAGCACCTACAACTTTGGCTGGAATGAGTTATCTGCAGGAAAGCAATCTGGCCGGACAACTGTGTGCAAGACCATTGGCTACCCATCCAAATTGAGCGGCACACGACCCATGGTCCAGGGGTTCAGAGAGGGGAACGGTAGGAGACGCCGTGACTTCAAGAGAAGTCGGGTCCGATGGAAACCTTGACCGCCGTTCTTTCTCCAGTCAAACCCTGGTTGGAGCGCGTAACGAGAATCAAAGTTCAAGAGTCATAAGGCTGAGCGAAAGGCCCAAGAATGCAGCTAGACGTCAGTGGACTTTTCAGTATGCGAACCTGGGGGGCAATTGACAGCGTCGTTCCCGCAGATAGACAACTTTTACGAGGTTTCGCTCGAGATTAGCGAAGGGGTGGCAGAAGCTCCATACCAGCATGGTACGCTTGATGAAGCACTTTTCCCTCTTCGGAGACGGGCGGGCAGCGGCGACAACTGTTACTGGGGGCGTGACTGTGGACGGGATGGGGCGGCGGGCTCGGGTTCTTCGTGGAGTTAAATTTAGAGATGCTACTGGCGCTAGTGGCGCGCTTTTAACTCGTTTCTTCAGGGGGCCGCCTGGGTGTTTCTTTGGGAATGTTGGCCCGTTGTGCCAGCCTGCCAGCCTTTGTTCAGGGATAATGGGTGCGATGGTTTAGGTCTGGAGGGGAGTTTATTTTGGTTACTTTTCGATGTCGGTAGTTGTAGAAGTTGGTTCTCGAGGCTTGTAGAGTTGGATCTTGCAGGATCGGCTTGAATATGTCATCGGATAAGGTACATGCGTGGCGAGGGGCTACTGGTCGTACAGAAGCGAGTTTGCAGTCGGAACCCGATCACTAACCTTCAACCCATCTATCTCCGTCTGCTGTGATACCCATCAATATATCTGACAGCATGGTCTGCAAGCCTTTGCTGCAAGCCCTGCGCCGCCTCCATGCACAATATGGAGAGGTATCAAACTGCACATAGCTCACCATGTCGATAAGCGCACTTTCAAAGGCAAGCCCTAGATAGCCTCCACGGAGACCAGCATCACGAAAGTCTGGTAAGATAGTGGCCCAGTCGATACGATGGAGAACGTAAAACAACGTGGGCCCAGTGACGTTCAGGACTCGAGATCAGCCTTCCTCGCTGCTCTCTGAGCAAGGGGAAGCCCGAGCTCCTTTCGATCACATTAGCAGGCTGAAAAGGATTTACATCAATGATCGCATGTTGTTGTTATGTGGGTTCGGAGCAACAGAGTGGCCTACCGAAAGGGCTGAGATGCGGTTCAATGCCAGGTTGACGAGCAGAGACCACAGCCTATTGTCGATGTTGGCTCGCACAGCCACCGCCTGACAGCCTGGGAGGGCGGTTTGAGGCAACCCGGCCAACCGGATACGAGTGCCCACTGCTCTTGAAAGTAGGCCGCTGCACAGCGCGTAGAACGTGGAAGAGTCCAGGATACTCCTAGCCGCCGTTCCGTCGTCGGCTGCATACTGCCAGAACAAGTCGATCAGAGAACTCGAGGCTATGGAACGTTGCGGCGGCTGTGGCACGGAGCGGCCGTATCTTGCTTCTGTTTCTCTGCGGCAGCGCGCTTGCCTCGACTCATTGTCGCTTCCCTTCGGCCCAGTACCGAGGTCAACGTTGAACAGTAAAGCCTTTTGCGTGACCAGGGTCGCTCGCCCTCTTCACCCTTCTTTCGTGTTGTGAAATGGCGCGTGATGAGCGGTAGCCCCGTGTTGGCCTTGGCCCCTGGCCGTACAGCGGAGAATTATGAAGATCTCTGGAGTATTTTCGGGGCATCGGCACGCAGTCTGAACTTCTGAAGTGGCTAAGAGAAATTTGAATTTGCCCTGACCTCCGAGTAAGAGCACTCGCGCCGATGGTGGAGAGACAAGGGGGGAGCTATTAGTCGGCAAATGACAAGACACTGAGATCTCTGAAAGATGAAATGAGACTGAGAGTATCCGTATCGAACGGTTAGGTATTAGAAATGACGGTGGGAAAAGGGGCGGGCTGCACTGTGACTGGGCAAAGAAAGTCCTGTTCCCCGGGCCGCCCTTTGTTTCGAACTGTCGGGCTGAACTTCTGAACTCAGTTCGGAGCTTCGCAAACCACAAGAAGAAGAAATCAAGGGATTCCTGGAAGGATAACTCCTGTTTCAACCTCTGGACAGCAGGTTCCGGTTCGCGATAGGTCAGAATTGGCGATGTGGCTTGGTTCTTGGAGCGCTAGGATTATGGACTCTGTAAAATAAACGGGGCGCTGCAACATTTTGCTACTGGAGTTTGGAGATCGAGTGGTCGTGGTTGGCCGACGGTGGCCGCGGGGCTCGGTATATCTCAGGAGGTGGGATGAGGACTTTGTGACTCTCGAAGATTGATCATTGGTAGCCCCGAAATGAGCACGAAGGACAATCCAAGACTCCGGAGACGCGCTGGACCAAACAGATGGTTGCGAGTCTCGAAGCCGCCGAGAAAGCACATCTACTGCTGCATTGCCGGGCGCAGCTCTGCTTACTCCTACATTATGCGCGCGCACATGGCCTTAGAGCGAGTGTAGATGCAGGAATTTAGTGTGGCATACAGAGTCCGCGGGTTCTTCGCGAGCAAGGCATGCGAGCAGGAGATACCTAGACCCATAGAGTGCCAAGGTCTGACAATACTGTGTGTATGCTGCGGTGCTAAGTTAAGGTGCGCTAGGTTTTGGAGGAGGGGGATCTCCCACTGGACGAGCGAGAGTTTAGCCTCGCAGCGGGAAGCTCACGGCCAAACACGGCGCCATCGTCGGGCAACGGGGCCCCGAGATTATTCTTGTCTTGCTGTGGTAATGTTGTTGACCAGGGCAAGTCGGGTTGCTGAGTCGAGTTGAGCGCGGGGGTTCGATGGAAGTTGGAGACCGCCTGCCCGTCACTGAGAGAGTCAAAATTCAGAGAGAAGTCGACACGGACCGGCTCACGGATGTGCCGCAGGGATCACCGCTGCTTCACCTGCTGAGTTGTTGCAGGCACCGGCCATCAGGTGGACGTACGATGGCGGTAGGCTGCAGTGACTGTCCATTTGTGCCCCGGTGTCTGGGTCTTGGAGCCCCCTGCAGTGAACACAGACTGCAGTGCCCCTTATTTTGTCAGGCGAAGGAAGCATGAAATTGGTTGCGCTCTCGGCTTGGTACTCGATAAGACACGTCGATCAACGAGGTGAACCTGTTCGGCTTCCCTGGAAAAGCGAGGAAGCAACCCTTCTCGGTCTTGGTTCAACAACAGCTTGTCGAACAACAGCGGCATAACTTCTTGTCTGCTAGCGGACCCGGCGCCATGTGCCCTCTTGGAATGCTGGCGCGAGGGAACAAAGAAGGCGGGCGGCTGAGTGACAGCAGGAAGCTAAGGCAGGTTGGCTGACCCATCGCTAGACGTTGCCTCCAAGTCATCCCGAGGAATGATTCGCCTCGTGGTAGCAGCTCTTTGGAATGCACTGGAAACGGCCCGGTCGAGTCGAAGAAGCCGGCAGCAAACACGATGTGCAACGCAACGTCACTCATGGACGTGGTAGTGGTAGGCGAGGTGCTGAGCGTTGACTCTTGAGGCGAGTATGATGGAATCTGATCTGTCTGGCGGAATTCCGCGCGCTTCATCACGAAGCGTAGCGAGGTGTTTCTTCGTGTTCCATGTCAATCAATGCTGATCATCCGACGTCCCAAGTGGCCGTTGCCAGGAAATTATGCTTGATTGACCGTGGGCCATGGTCCGCAATGATGTATCCGTATGATGGACCGTATCCGTAGTGCCGTACGAGATATCCCTCGATGTCTCCATACAGTATACGTACATTTTGTACGTACTTCTTAGTCAGATTTGAGATGCGGTACGTACCCAGATACATGCATGGTCCGTCGCTTCCATTGACCTGGGAGTGGCAGAGTGCCGTCCCAACTTCTCAAGTGGTGTGTGTGTTTCCTGTAGCCTGCTCATCCCTCAGGAATGGATGGCAGCTGCTCTTCGAATCCTTGGACGCATCTCTTTCCTCTCTTTCTACACTAAGATACCGTGCTCTTCCGACTTCCGTCAACTCTATCATGACCAGACTCCCGCTGGTTGGTGATGCCTTCCACCCGGAATAGACTCTAGGAGTCAATCTCTCCCAGTCCCTTCTCCTCTGCCTTACGGAAAGGAGACCCCGGACGAAAAAAGAAAGCAGCGCCACCCCTCCCGCTGACTTTCTTCTTTGGGCAAAGTCATTGATTCCTTCTTCTTTCATTGGGCCATCTATGCAAGTGCAAATTAACCCTTTGCTCGTGGGAGGGACTTTGGGAACAAGCAACAGCAGCTCACCGGCCTCCCCAGTACCAGTCCACCTTGACTTCTCACTTCCTGGATCTTCAGTCTTCAAACACTCGCTATTCTTCTCTCTGGTCATGTCGCCACTCACAAGTTGCAAGTCTCCATATGGTGCCTTCACCAGTTGACAGTTGTGCGTGCACACACACACACATCAACACACTCAAAGAAGTTGTCCTTTGACAACAACAGCGAACGGTCCCATAACCCCCAGTCACTCTGACCTTTCCTCCAAGAGCTAAGAGACCAGGGGTGTCGATGGTTCAGGCTCAAGAGTCAAGGCTTGGCCGATGACCACCCCCTCACCCCCTTCCCAGGACACTAGGCAAGTGCAGGGTCCTGAATAAG
The DNA here is from genome assembly GCF_030869305.1 of Colletotrichum tamarilloi. Lineage (NCBI taxonomy): Eukaryota > Fungi > Ascomycota > Sordariomycetes > Glomerellales > Glomerellaceae > Colletotrichum > Colletotrichum tamarilloi. Next base: position 313,153 of record NW_026849395.1, read on the forward strand.
GTACGAGGTCGTATTGATTCGCCCAGCTCGTGGAGCGTGGGCCATGACCCATGGAGACACATCCCACCCCCGTCCCATCCAGCCCAGGGACCAAGTCACCAAGACAAGAGAGAACGAGCCATGGCGCGCCTTTGCCCTGGTCTGTCCATGGTCACCGGTGCTTACCTAGTGCTTGGGTACCACAGATACTTGGTCTTGGTACCTGTTGTTGGTGTGGTTGCTCATGTTCTGCCTAGTTGGCCCAGCTGGGCACTGCTGTGCCTCATCTCGTCGAGTCCAAGTAATAAAACCATCCTCCCCGTTCGTGTGTTTCTACCCTTTTACCTCGTTCCTCACCTCTTCTTATTTTGCTTCCCCACGAGCTTCTACCTCTTGCCTTTTCTTAGCTTACCTGCCAGTCCCTCGTTAATCGGCATAGCTTTTCATTATTTCCACACTCTCACTCCTCCTCAAGCCACTTCCAGCTTCCAGCTCCTTTAATACTTGCCAGCGGCCTCTGATAAATATCCCGTCACCTTCGAACCTTTTCTCATCAAACTCGCTACTCGCTTCTTCCTTCGATCGACGTATACGAATCACCGGCAAAATGTTCTCCAAGATCTTCTCCGCTGCCACCGTGGCTCTCGCCGCTTCCACCATGGTCTCTGCCCAGACCTTCACCACCTGCGATCCTACCAAGAAGGGTATGTTTTTTTTCCGTCCTCGGTTTTCGTACCGCCGTTTGGTCTTCCAGTGAAACAGCCTTGCTGACTGATCTTTAGATTGCCCTGCCGACCCTGCTCTGGGCAAGTCGGTCAGTATCGACTTCACCAAGGGCAACGATGACTCCGTCTTCCGCAAGCTTGACGGCACTGCCGTGAAGTTCGAGGATGGCGGTGCTCTCTTCGCCATCAACAAGGAGACCGATGCTCCCACCATGGCCTCCAAGAAGTACATCTTCTTCGGCAAGATTGACGTCGTCCTCAAGGCCTCTACCGGCCAGGGTGTTGTCACCTCCGTCGTTCTCCAGTCCGACGACCTCGACGAGATCGATTGGGAGTGGGTTGGCGGTGACAACGCACAGGTTCAGACCAACTACTTCGGCAAGGGTGACACCAGCACCTATGACCGTGGTGCCTACCACCCCGTCTCCAACCCCCTCAACGACTACCACACCTACACCATTGACTGGACCCAGGAGTCCGTCAAGTGGCTCATCGACGGTGCTCTGGTTCGTGAGCTGAAGTACGCCGACGCCAAGGGTGGCGCCATGTTCCCCCAGACCCCCATGGAGGTCAAGATCGGAACCTGGGTTGCCGGCCGCAAGGACGCCCCCAAGGGCACTGTCGAGTGGGCTGGTGGTTACACCGACTTCTCCAAGGCTCCCTACAACGCCTACTACAAGTCCATCACCATCACTGACTACCAGGGCAACAAGGGTGTCAAGGGCGCCAAGGAGTACGTCTATGGTGACCGCTCCGGCAGCTGGGAGTCCATCGTCGTCAAGACCGAGGGCGGCAGCGACGACAGCTCTTCCTCCGCCTCCAAGACTGCCACCAAGACCGACTCCAAGACCACCCTGAGCACCGTCACCGCCTCCGGCTCTGCTTCCGCCACCGCTTCCAGCGGAGCCTCTGCCACCGAGGACGCTGCCTCTACCGCCACTGGCTCCAGCTCCGGCTCCGGCTCCGGCTCTTCCAGCGCTTCTTCCACCGGCACCGCTGCCGGCGCCTCCAGCACCCCCTCTACCGTTGCCGCCAACTCCGGCTTCATGAACAAGGCCAACCTTGCTCTCGGTGCCGCCGGCCTCTTCTTCACCTTCCTGCTGTAAGCGGATCCACCGGAACTCTTGAACGACCGTACATGCGCATAAAGACAACCGAAAAAAATCATGCCGCCCGGAGAGCGGATTGTACAACTTCTTCACTTCCGATCACGATCCTTATCACGACTGAGTTACGCATGTTCCTTCATGGACCTAGCGCGCAGTTGGGGCCATACCTTGCGACATAATCTGGTACTTTTAATGATCACGCTCTCCCGCGGAATTCTGTCTCCAAGAATTGGAGGAAGCTTTTCTGCGACGGCCTTGCCAATGTTTCACGCGAGAGGAGGAAAGTCGAACAATGGGAATTGCATTTCAGATGGCGGATGACTTTTTTCTTGAAGCAGCTGGGTAGTGTTTGTGGAAGATGGACTATGATACCTTTAGAGAAGAGTTGAAGAGGACGCCTTGTGCCATTTCGCCGAGGTAGTTGAGACAGACAACACGTTGACAATCAAAAACAATTCAGATTTGAATACTATTGCCAGGGCCTTTCGATTTGCGCGAATCTCACGTCATCAAAACTTATACAAGGAAGGAGCTCAGGCTCGCATAACATCGTCGAACGTAGGTGCCTTGGTAGCGCGACTTGAGCAACCAAGAAAAAAAAACACCGCGATTGCAATCTCGCCGTGTTTGAAGTTGAGCGACCCTAGCAGGGTCCCCCACCTGAATAAGAATTTTGACTCAAAGAGGAGAGGGGGGCCGGGGGAGGATGGATCCCAGAAATCGGATCCATTGCCACGCTCTACCTTATTCGGTACCTAATTTCCACCTGTGCACCGTGGCCGTCCTCACCAAGTAAGACCCAAGCAAGGAGACTTCGAGCGAGAGGCGTGAGAGGTCTCCTGTAATCAGGTACTAGAAAGTGTGGCAATGTGTGCCTGGGCACCGTCCGGTGCCGCACGGGTAGCCTAAAGTGTCTGCGCGTCTGATGTGATTCTAGCGTGACGGACACCGTTGGAGCCAAGGAAAGGATTTTCGTTTTTCTTTTTGGGGGGGGATGGGATGAGGAGGAAGGGGGGGGGGGAGGGAGGAAAGGAAATGGGATAAGTACCGCGCAGCAGAGTCGAAGGATTTGGGTGCGTGAGACTCGCCCGAGTCTTGTTAATCAAACTTGCTTGGGCCCAAGGATCTTGGTAGGCGATCGTCTCTTGAGTCTAGTGTTTAATGTTATTGCGCATCGCCCTGCGGCACAATTGTCTCGATTCTGCCAATGATGTTTTTTGCTTGGCTGCTCGCCCGGTTTCAGTGGCTTTTCTTCCAATTGAAGTCCTGCGGGAATTGTAAGATCCGTAAGGTACCCTGATGCGCTGTGGGAGGCCATATTATGATATTTCCTTCTTCCGTCCACCGCTTGTTGTTGTGTCTATTGTGTATAGATACCATCGCAATGAGGCGCAATTATGAGTCGTCGGGCTCTCTGAGCGAGAGGCTAGTCGTTATTCACGATTTCGATACCAATATCATCGTAGCATGGCCCGGGTTGATGGGTGACCTTTGCTGTATCCGTTCCTGTATGGCATGCCTACCACTTCACAGGCCTGGAGGACCGTGCCGTCCGAACCGACCAATCAAGACAAAAGTTCCGTTTTGTCCGGGCCTGGAGGCGGAAAGGGGGTTGACGGTGACAGGCGGTGATTTGCTCCAGGGCCCTTGTTCCTCGGTACGTGTATTGACCAATTTTTTAATTGACTCGGCGAGAAGAGGCGGAAAGCGGCCCGGGGTCTCGTTCAATATTGAGCCGGGGGAGATACGGCGACGGTTGACCCGACAGGCGAGGGAGCGGAAGATGCCCGGGGATGAAGGCTGAAAGTCGAGACCCTCATAGAAACCAAAGGTGCGACTATTTCTCCTGGGAAAACCAAAAGCGAAGCTATCGTGGATAGCTTCCCTTTGTGGTGGGTGCATGTTCGTACCTAGTAATTTTGGTGACTGGGCAATGCGCTTCCCAGGATCGGTAAGAAAGTATTCAGATGCCTGCCTGCCTGGGCCAAGGGTTTGATTTTTTTACCTGCGCTTTTATGCCCCCGAGGTACTGAAATTATCAAGAGGGTTGTGAACAAGACGTAAGGAAGCGAGACAGTTCTCAACTCATTCCAAGATGGCATCGGCAGCTGGCTTTCATGAAATCGGGCCTGCCAGGCTTGATGAAGATGGCTTTGTGAAGGGACGGAAGGAAGGAATGAGCGTGCATGGCCCCGTTGGTGCCTTCCGGTCGGAGGCTCGGGTGGCTTCCTGCCCTTCGGCAACGGAAGGCGGCAGGCACTCACTCCGCTTCGCCCGGCCCCTTACTCCGTTCCTGCTCCCGGAGCTTCAAAGTCGGCCGGCGTTGTGGACGGGTTCGTCTCCGAGGCGGTACCGTTTCATACCGTTTCAATTGGGGTATGTGTATACATGAACTAAAAACGTGGGCATGGCAGCACGCAGGCTTTTCTGACATATGCAGGTACGGCGCACAATGATGTCGATATCGGGCTTGGCTAGCACCGGTCTGCCGTTGGAGGCAACATGTAGCTTGTAGCCGGCTCATCGGGTTTCGGTGGCAAAAAGAACTTACTCGCGGGACCCTTCTCTTGGTCTTCGGGCGTGGCATTTCGGACCTGCCGCGCCGATCGGCCTCTGCCATGCGGATCTCGCATGGCTGCTGTTACTAGGAAATCAAGCAATGGCCGGCGCGGACGTCATCACCGACGATCGCGGCGCCGGTCCCCTTCTGACGGGTTTGAGATGCACATAGGTAACACCCACCAGCCAATTGTGGCAAGGTGGAAGTCCTACGTTGTTTTCGTGATTTTTTCAAGCACATACTTGCGCGTGTCTTACCTCACGATTGTGCTCTTCTGAGTTGCACATGTCTGTTATCCCAAAAATGAAAACCATCTTCTCAGTGTGAAGTACAAACGGCAATTCGTTTTCACCAGGCGAGGACGGGAACCATGGGGGTGTTTCCGAGCAGGTTCCGACATTCCGCACGGCGTGGATATGCGGTGATTGAACAAACCCCCCATCGCCAGGGAGCGAACACAACCCCACGGCGCCCGCATCTAAAACTCGGGATATAGCATCTCGTATATTGCCCTGCTTCGATTCGGTATCTCCCCGAACGGGAGACGCGGGATCTGACAGCAGCTCGGAGATAGGGGATGCTTTTCGGGCATCTGCATCGTCGTTTGTACAATCATCCGATTCCTGAGACTTTTGATCGGGCCTGGGGATTGTATGAATAGTTGGGGACTCAAAGGAGCAGGAAAGGTGCAGTAGAATCCCGGTGGCCGCCTTGGTAGACGGGCATGCATGCTGCGGCAAGAGCGGAACACATCCAAAAGGGGGACTGCTATGAAAAGACATGGCCAAAGGCACGGTGTGTTGCAGCTTTGAGCAGGATGCATGAAATCGGAGTCAAATTGTTTCCACATGTGTGTTTTGAGGTGTTTTTTTGGGGGGGGGGGATAGAAGTCTACGAGATAAGTCCGGCTGCGTACTAAGCAGAGTTCCATCCTGCGGCCTTGCCAGCTGTACGGATATGGAGTACGATTGCCTCTGTAATTCCGTGGTCCGGAAGGGACCCTTGCCGGGCCACGTTCACGGCATGTCTAGAAACGGGGCATATTCTACCGGTATCTATCTTGTCGGTGAGGTAAAACTCTCCGTCTTCGCACCGGTAGTTGTCAGACTTTCAGCTACCATCTTATCTTCACAATGACAGCCAACTAGCGTGGCGGTAGTAGAAAGATTGGCATTTAGAATTCAGAGCTACCTCATCGTCGGATGATCAATATCCTCCTGGGCAAAGATAAGAGAAAACTTGAAGATCGATTCACCTCACACAACAGCCACAGTAACAAAGTTGGACTGAACCGCGGCATCGGGCGGGTCATCGGTGACGTGCCGATGGCCCCTGCACGGCAGACTTTGTGATTTCTCCATAAAAATGTACGTTTTCTAGAAGCTTTGACAGAAGCAAATCGAGAACGGCGAAGGCCGGTCAACCGCCGTCCAACGGGAAGAATCCGCAGTTGACGTAAGGGCAAGGCTTTCGAAGGGGGCCACAAAATCTCTTCAAATTCCAAACTGGAGCTCAGTCATCAATGAGATCAATGAGATGAGGCTGAACGATTCATTCAATCGTGTTGGCTGCCAAGTTGGTTTCCCCAGTGGCCTTGGAAACAGGGGATGATCGACCCGGGATGGACTGGAATGGAGAACATGGTGAAGAAAACCTAGAAAAGCTTTTTTGTGCAAATCCCCTTTCAGAGTTGTCTCAAACACCAGAGAGACCTGGACACCAATTTTTTTATCGCTCTCTTCTCAGTCCCGCCCCTCAGTTGCGGTGTGAAGCCACCCAAGTGCCGGAAAATACTGGAGTCGATGACATCAAAACACAACCTTTACTCGGGAACGGCGGCCAAAAGAATCCCTGTGCTCACTGCTGGATTGTGGACACATGCCTTACTTCGTTATCCATTCGTTCTTTGAACAGGTAGCTCCCCATCTAGCCGCCGCATTTGCACGTCTCCAGCTCTTCGTGTGTCGACATGTTGAAGTTTCGAACAGCGGACAGAAAGAGCCCGAACCCCCACCCTTCTTCAACAGCAACATCTCGAGCTGTAAGGATTAAGGACGTGCCGGGTAAAGCTCAACCGCCATCTAAAGAGAGAGATACAGGATCTAGACGGAGATGCAGATAATGTGAGAAGCCGTTGGCTCTGTTGCCGTCATTCAATACCGTCCAATCCAAGCATCCATGGCCAGGGTCCCCCGGTGATTCTTGATAGTGTAATGTGTACCCGCGCAGATAGAAGGCAAAAGCACAACCTCCAAGATTTCTAAGCCAGCTTTCCATAGTTACCCACCTCGGCCGGCCCAAGGCCCCATATCGGCCCGGCGAATCATGACGACGCATATTGACCTTCTTTGACGTTCCGTGCTGGAAAGGTTCCGCACCACCACGGTTCCACCCCCCTTCCAAATTGTTCAAACGGCGTCTCTGCGTCTCTGCGCCTCTGTGCCTCTGGCCTTTCCTGCATCAACGGAGTCTCAGTCAACGGGGGGCCTTCTTCTCATTCCCCTTGGTCCTTGCTCCATCGATCTCGAACCGCGGCACTGAGCCGCACTTAGGCCCATCTAGTTTCCAATCTATTCCCACTTCGTTCCCGCTGTTTGACTCCACCCATGTTGCAGTTTTTTTCTCCTCTGCCCTCTAACACGTAGTACTCGCTGTATGTTTTTTTTGCGCAAAATTCGTTATCCAGGCTTTCCAGCTTCATGGTTCCTTGGACGACCGGCGGCGTTAGTCCCTTCTTTCGCCGATGAGTTTAGGACTTAAGTTGATTTGCAGGATGGGGAGCTAAAGGTTTAAAGAGGCGTGTCATTCCCGCCTTCCGACGATATCATTCTATTCTGTACACACAAGCTTCCTGTTCTCTTATACATCAGATCGTCTCTTTTATAACAAGACAAGAAACAACCTTTCTCCAGATACCCCTTCTTCTTCCTATTTTCTCACACCATACACATAAATCACAATGGCCGCTACCGACTACAAGTTTGAGGGCTGGGTTGGCCTCGACGAGAAGTCCTCCGAGGGCAACATGGTCTGGCAGGAGTACGAGCCCAAGCCGTGGGAGGAGAACGACGTCGACATCCAGATCACCCACTCCGGTGTCTGCGGCTCCGACATCCACGTCCTGCGCTCCGGCTGGGGCCCCGCCCCTTACCCCGTCTGTGTCGGCCACGAGATCGTCGGTGTCGCCGTCCGCGTCGGCTCCAAGGCCGTCGGCGGCATCAAGGTCGGCGACCGCGTCGGTGTCGGCGCCCAGTCCGACTCCTGCCTCGGCCGCCAGGGTCCCTGCGAGCCCTGCGAGACCAAGAACGAGCAGTACTGCCCCAAGTCCGTCCACACCTACGGTCACTTCCACTACAACGGCGGCAAGGCCATGGGCGGCCACTCAAAGTACCACCGCTGCCCCTCCCACTTTGTCGTCAAGATCCCCGACGGACTCGAGTCCGCCTACGCCGCGCCGATGCTGTGCGGTGGTGTGACCGTCTTCTCCCCGCTTAAGCAGCACGGCGCCGGCCCCGGCAAGACCGTCGCCATCAACGGCGTCGGCGGCCTCGGCCACATGGCCATCATGCTCGCCAAGGCCATGGGCGCTGACAAGGTCGTCGGTATCTCCCGCAAGGGCGACAAGCGCGACGAGGTCCTCAAGATGGGCGCCGACGGCTACATCGCCACCAGCGAGGAGCCCGACTGGGCCAAGACCTACGCCAACTCCTTTGACATTGTCATCTCCACCGTCTCCTCCGCCAAGGTCCCCATGCAGGACTTCCTCAACCTTGTCAAGCTCGACGGCTCCCTCGTCCAGGTCGGTCTCCCCGACGACGGCGCCTACACAATCTCCCCCGTCCCCATGGTCATGCGCCGCGTCAAGTTCACCGGCTCCCTGATCGGATCCCCCCACGAGATCCGCGAGATGTGGGAGCTCGCCGCCGAGAAGGGCGTCAAGCCCTGGATCCAGGTCCGCCCCATGAGCGAGGCCAACCAGGCCATCGTCGACTTGGAGGAGGGCAAGGCCCGCTACCGCTACGTCCTCGAGAACTAAGCCGGAGGAGATTGTGTGTTTCGAAACATGATCGAACCGTTTTCTGGGGATGCTGTATATAAGATGAGGTTGATGACATGACTTGGGTGCATAGAAAGGGCATAGCGATTGGTTACATTATAGACATAGAGAGATGGACAAAATCTCAACTCAGAAGCTAAAAGCTTCGAATTTCTTATGATCTGGTTTACTCTTATCCGTGATTTTTCTACTTACAAAATGAGTCTGCCTCTAAAGGTAGCGTTCACTGGAAACTCCAAAATTGAAAAGAGTCCCTCGATTAGCTCCGTTGAGAGTAGCCCTTTGTAGATATTTCTGAAAGAAATCGAGATTTCCCGGTCTGTGAGCTTCGGTGTGGCTCCGGATGATGTCACTCCGCCTCGGTGAAGGAGTCACCTTACATCCTGGCATGTGGAGAATTGACATGGCCCCCAAACAACGACCATCTCAATTCAACTCGGAGCACTTACATCTCTCCGATCAAGTCAGACGGACTTTTCCCAACAGCGAGGCCATTGGATTTACAGTCCCCAGACTGCTGGTTTCGATGATTGGATGATTATATGCCCCTGCTGCTCTTGCTTATCCTCTTGCTTAGCCTCGGTGCCTAATGGCGAACGCCCTTACGGATAAGTAGGTAGGTTGCCTAAACGCACCGCGATATAAGCTGCCCCCAGACAGCATGACGAGAAAACCTCTCACGGGACTCGGTCATATCAGCTTGACTCTCAGGAGGCTATCTACATCCTTAAGCCTAAAATCACCTAGTTCGTAGCATCCGTTCAAAGCATTCAATCACACCTCACTAATCACTCCCCAATAAAGCCCTTTGCCGTCCAATCTCCTTAAAAGCCATGGCCCCCCATAACGACGTCGCCGCATTCCACGAGGCACTGGCCTCAAGCAAGCGTATCCTCGCCCTCTGCGGCGCCGGCCTCTCTGCCTCGTCCGGCCTGCCGACCTTCCGCGGCGCCGGAGGACTCTGGCGAAACCACGACGCCACGGACCTAGCGACTATGAAAGCCTTCCGCCGGGACCCGGGTTTAGTGTGGCTGTTCTACGCGTACCGGCGACACATGGCTCTATCAGCGAAGCCGAACAAGGCGCATTATGCCCTCGCTGCGCTGGCGGAAAAGAATCCGGATTTCTTGTGCCTGACGCAGAACGTTGACGGTGAGAAGGACTCCAACATGTTCCCCTGAAAAGAATTAAAAGACAGCTAAGCGTTATTCTCAGGTCTCTCGCCAAGGGCAGGACATAAGGAGGACCAACTCCGCCTCCTCCACGGAAGCCTATTTGACATCAAATGCGCCAACCCGCAATGCACTTACATCGACCACAACAACACCCAAGACCCCCTCTGCCCAGCCCTTGCCCCGGCCTCTGAAGACCTCGCAGACCCAACCAAGACTCTGCCACTCCTCGACCCGACCAAAAAGCTCCCCACCATCGACGAAGCAGACCTGCCCCACTGCCCATCCTGCAAAACGGGCCTGCTGAGGCCCGGCGTCGTCTGGTTCGGCGAGGCGCTTGACGAGGCCATGCTCGACGGCGTCGACGCCTGGATCGGGCAAGGGAAAGTCGACCTCATGATCGTCGTCGGTACGTCGGCGCAGGTGTGGCCGGCCGCGGGGTACATTCTCAAGGCGCACGCGGCCGGGGCGCGGGTGTGTACCGTCAACCCCGAGGCCGAGGATGAGGGCCAGATGGGCAAGGTGAAGAAGGGGGACTTTGCGTTCGGGAGGGACGCGGCGGAGGTATTACCGTTGTTATTGGAGCCTGTTATTGGAAAGATGAGAGCGGATGGGCGGACGTATACGGAGGATTGGAAGGCTGAGTAGAAGAGACATGAATGCGGTTTTCGCTTATTTCTTGAACTGGTTGCAGAGGAGGGATCAATGACGAAACGTTGCCAGGGGTAATAGTTCTGTTGAGCGTTCTTTGATCTTATATGCCACTGTCAACCAACTCTTTGAGCCATCCGAGTATGCCGCGGTGGACTGTAGTCAATCCCAATCTTTTGTGACTTTATGGGTCCAAAAGAGAGCTCCCAAAAGTGGCCAAATAAAGGCCATAGGGGAAAGCCATTCCAGTAAAAAGGAGACAAGGTCCGTGATTTTATTGTTTTTAATCCCTCAAGACATAGACTTCTCGCGACATCAGTGACTGCTTCGTTATGGGAGGAGGTGGGTATGTTGCAAGTTGTGGATAGTGGCCTCAGAATATTGGATATCTCAATAGTGACACAGTAAGTGCTAGAATTTTGTGCCTGAATGTTATTGGGCAGTTGACTCGTCATTCAAAAGAGCTTCTAAGGTGTTGAATTTCGTACCAGAGCGGCCAATCTGGTGGTACAATAACTCTCTCATCGTGGAATTCAAGTGAAAAATGATACTTCAGCCACAAAAAGGCAATGGCCGATATCCTCGACTACGACACAGTGCCTGTTTAATTCATAAACTGTCATTCTGGAGATGTGTAGTCAAAATAGGGTACCCAAGCAAGCACAATGGCCCAACTTGCAGCTCGTCCTCGCCAGCGGCTGCCCGACAGCAACATACTAAGGTAAGCCCCCGCCAGGAACGAGAACACCATTCTTTTCCCAGGTCCCAGAAGCCCGGATTGACTGCTCTAGAGTACCTCATGCTTCACCTGGTCTCCATCGGGAAGGTCAAGTCAACGTTCCTTGTCAAGCCCGCAGAGACATGCCGTGGGGTGTGGGGGCTCAGCGAGACAACCCCTCGGTCAGCAGTGGGATGAGTGAGTCCTAATAGGGTCCTCCGCATATGACCTAGGTTTCATAGTCCTATGTAGGTGGTACGAAAAGCCCTGGTACGAGGCATGGCCTTGACAGGCTAGTTGGAAGCCAGAAATCATATCAAAGGCTATGGAAAAGCTAGAGGAGTGAAATGAAGTAGTGCGGTAATACTCAAATGAGGCTGACACATCTCGGAGGAGTCGTCGCAGCTATATAACTGAAGTTGCGGGATACTTGCAATGATAGAAGAAGAGAAAAGAGACAAGACGCACGCCAAATTATTGGCACTACAGAACCGCCGAGAACTCGACGGGAAGCTGATTATAGCATCGTGCGTTGGCATTTGACAAGCAGTAGGCGGGAGCTGCCGAGAGTAAGCGCATCGTATATCAGGCATCCATATATCTCCAAAGAGAAATGAGGAGACAACAAGAGAGCCTGGCTATTACAAAACGAGATTCAGAGGGGCAAGGAGAAAACAAGATCTTGTCTCTTCAACGCTATGTCTAGACGACCACTCCTTGATCGACAAGCCATTACCATAGGTTGGGTCGACTTTTAGTCCCATCATAGCTGCAAGACACGTGTAGATTCTTCCCATCACTGAGTGAACATTCGCGCGGCATATAGCGGCTTAAGAACGAGTGGTCTTCCTGGACTTCCAAAAATTCTAATGACCCTAACACGATGGGAATAGCCCCTGACAACTACACGGAAATCTATACCCAACCGGGGGTAACAGTGATCGTTCTCCGCTCGCCTTATAATCCCAGCGAGTAGAATCACAAACTGACCAAATACGGACGAGATTGGTGCCAGCGATGTTAGGCTCCGTGGAAGGTCAAAATGTCAGGATTCGCACCGCATGACGCCCCGCCCCCGGATTTCCAAGCCTGCAGACGTGGCACAGGCGGCTCGCTGCTGATCTTTGTGAGGGCGATGTGGTGCCAAAACCCTGATTCCACCCGTTGAAGGCTTGAATGCCGGGGCCTGTGTTGTGTAATACGATTGGGTTGCCATCTCAAGATGCCCGATTTACATGACGACATGAGATTTCTTGCGAAGCCGAGATAAATGCGAAGGAAGCCATTGACATAATGACGGGCATGATTCTCCATCAATCATAGACAGGGGAGAATGTAATATTCCAGACCATAGGGTGTGAAACACGACGTCGATGAAGGCGACATATCGTGCGGCTGAAGAGCAGACTGTAATCCGCGGGGAACAATATCAGATCGCTGTCAAGCAAAGTGCGGGGAAAGCTGGTCTTCTGTCTGGGAAGGGGGGCTGCCCGGTGGTGGCGATGTGCCGTTATCCGACGTGATGGGCAGTCCGAGTGAGTCTCGGGGTGGAAAAGGGGGAAAGGTCGTGCGGCGCAGCTGCAACATCAGCGAAACTTGCTGGCAACGACGTCTGCCACACCATGTGGGCGGAGTCCTGCTCCATTCTTGAGGGGGAGACATTTGGTGGTCAGCAGACACTTGCAACTATTCCCGAAGGCGCTAACGACAGTTATCAGACGCTTGACCGGCGCAACTGGACGAGCGGACAAACACTGTAGAAAAAGAAGACGAAATGCACTGTCGATGGTGGCATGAGGAAAAGGCCAAGACATCGGGCACAGCTACAGCTCTTCCACGAGGTCACGGGGGTCCGTACTTGCATCTGGAGGACGGCCGACGCAGGAATATGGATCCGTAAGCAGAATAGAATACTAGGTTCACCGTCATCTATGCGCGGATGATGACAGGACCTCGCTTTCTACAGCCCCAAGAAGTGGGAATGAGTGGTGGATGAGAATGAAGTTGATGCAGAGTAAGACTGCAAGACCTGTAAGACTCGGCACGCGACCAAAAGCAGGCAGGCAGAGAAACACTGCCACCGACAGACAGTTTCGATCTAAGACGGATACATGTCGTCTGAACGCACGTCGTAAATCATGAGGGCTGCCTTACCGCCTTGAGAAGCTGGGAATCGTCCATGACAAGGGGACCCCTCAAACGAGTTGGCACCTGGCTTTCCGGGGGAGCTGGCACGTTGGCTAGCGTGGGGGTTAGTGTTGTCTAAAGTCTGTCGATCCGTCCAACATCCGATGGCACCAGGGCTGTTCTCACTCATGAGTCGTTACGCTTGGTCCTCTCACAATTCGATTTGGACGTTTGCAGGGCGCTTGAGGAAACGATGGCTTGAAAAACTATTCAGAACACATGACGAAGACAGTTTCTCAATCTGGAAACTGAACGGTGGAGCCATCTTGCAACCTCGAGGTCCCATGTCGTAGCAAGGTACCTCAAAACCATCGACTGCATGATGGGCTAGCCTTCGTGTGTGTGCATGACTTGCAGCGGTGTATTGTGTCCGATGCTGGTTGCTCACCCCGTGCTTCGATCTTCACTTCCAACCCTCCGAGAAAAAAAGTGTCCATGAAACGCATTCGACTTGTTGACTTGGAGGTATTGACCAGGCTATTCTCAAACTGTTTATTCTTTGATCTTGAACCCTGTTCATAACACAAGAGCTCATACGACCTCCGCCACGAAACAGCGAATAGAAAGTCCTTGACGCTCTCAATGAGGCAGATCAGAATCAGTCGGTGGGGACAAGCGACGAGGTTGCTTTTCGTCCATGCGCAAAGATGCGTGAGATGCATAGACAATATAAATATGATTCGGTAGAAAACGACGGCTGAGGGAGAAGGGCTATGCTTCTCGATATCACGCGTGGGATTCGTGGCGCGGAATGATTCCTAGATGATTCGGAATAGGATGAAGCAGCTTTGATGGCTTAGGTGACGTGGAGGAGACAGCAGCAAATCTCTCTTTCCCACACACTCTCACATTCTCTCACTTACTCACTCACTTTTAGGCTTACGTGAGCAGATGCCATTGGCAACTCACAATTCACTGAAGGCTTTCTCAACCAAACATCATTCCCTAATGAGCCTAAAGCAGACGCTCATTGCCTCGCGGCATCCCTATTCAGAGCTCGGTTTGCCTCTTTCTAAAGATTCGTTGTTTAGCATATAGGTCAAGCAGATCTTTCACATAAAGATTGCCGGCGCAAATGCAGCAAAATCTTTCCTTCTTCGAATCGGATCGTAATTTATTCACTGCTGAGATCGGTTGAGGCCATCAGCGTCGGCCGAAACGGCGTGTCGTCCTCCAACATCAACTCAATTGATGGGACTTGAATCGAGGTAAAAACAAGACCAACACTTGAGAAGGGCGCCGTTTTAATACCGAGCCACATGAGTGACAACCGAACTGCTTGCGGCTGGTCGCAAGGTCTTTCATGGCTCATTTCTCACAGATTGTATCGGGAGGATGGTCCCTTAGATCTGGAGGTTATTCATCTACCCTCCAAGACTGTTCTGGTGTGAAGCTTAGCGGGATGGTATTGCCGGCTTGGAATGCTCGATTCTGCAGGTGTCTAAGGAGGCAACTTGGAGATCGAGGGCCTTTTTGAAGCTAACCCCCACGTCGAGCGGCGTAATACCCCAGAAGACGTATCTGGGTTGGGTTCAGCCATCCCACCTTCATCTCTCCCACTAGCAGATGCCGGTCTCGCGTCTTGCATGGCTAAGCAGCGATCCTGCCTTTGACTCCACGCACTGTGTCGCGAAGCCCTGGTCTAGACACTTCAGTCTCTCCGACATCCCGGTTCTCTGCTGCAGTTCTTCGTGCTACTTCGTTTGGCCAGTCGCAGCCCTTGCTGGTCAGTTCGGAATGGCCTGTTTGCCCATGACTTTCCGCATGGTGCGTCTTCTCCTTGAGTCCGAGAGTGAGAAGGACCTTGCTCGTATGCAAGAGCCGGTTCATCCGTTGGAGGCCCGCATCATTGTTTTCATCTCGGGCGACGCTGACTTACGAAACGGACGAGCCGCCACAATTACGAAGTAACCTGTGACGCCACTGGTCTGTTGCAAGACTAATATCGATATGCCACCCTTTGATGGGGGTCACATCATCCCTAGCTGCCTTCCTTCTTTTCCTTCCCTCCGATGATAAAAGGCCTCCTTCCCACTCCTCCCCGTCTTCCTCGGCTTGTTGAACGACCTCTAGGATCTCCATGAACCAAGATCGGCACAGCAAATACTATATTCAGTACAAACCTCATCATCTTACATTAATTTCCCGGGTTTGATATACACCTCTGCCACGCTTCGTGTATCCTACGTCGTGCTTCCTGTCGTCTTACCTGAAAGAAATCTTCTGCTACAATCTCCCACAACAGTCATGGCCCCTCACCAAGATGTCCCCTCGCCGGCGGGTAGTTTCACAGCCGGCTATAGCAGAATACCTTACAACCCTAATACTTCTTCACATCTACACATCGGAAGTCTGACTGCGGCTGAATCAAACTCACCTCTTAGCAGCTCATACGACAGCGCATCACTTGGCGCAGATCTGCAGGAGACCCGACCACTTGTTCCCGGTGTCTATGTACCTACCATGTGCTTCTTCGAGCCGGGTACGGAAAACGTGGATGTCAATACTGTTGCTCGCCATGCAGTACGACTTGCTCAAGCGGGTGTGACCGGCCTGGCCACCCAGGGCTCCAACGGAGAAGCAGTCCATCTTTCACACGCCGAGCGTCAACTCGTCACGGCAACAACACGACAGGCTCTCAATGACGCCGGTTTCTCTCACATGCCCATCATCGTCGGCTGCGGAAGCCAGAGCACACGCGAGACGATACAATACTGTACTGAGGCCTGGGCTGCTGGTGGAGACTATGCCTTGGTGCTTCCTCCGTCATACTACGCTGGCCTCTTTGCTCCGTCATCGGAAACCATCTTCGAGTACTTTCATACGGTGGCTGATGCATCACCGATTCCTCTCATCATCTACAACTTTCCTGGCGCAGTGGGAGGCATGGATCTGTCCTCCGACGTCATTGTGCAGTTGTCTCAGCATCCCAACATCGTTGGCGTTAAGCTTACATGCGGAAACACGGGCAAGTTGAACCGCGTTGCCGGCGCGACGAGGAAGCTGGCAAAGAATCCCAACTCGAAGACCCCGGAGTTCCTCGTCTTGGCAGGTTCAGCCGACTTCTCTATCCAGGCCTTGGTAGCTGGAGGGCATGGCATCCTCGCAGGCCTGGCCAACATCGCCCCCAAGGCTTGCATCAGAACCATTGAGCTGTTCCAAGAGGGGAGACATGGGGAATCTCAGGATATGCAAGAGATCGTCTCACAAGGCGACTGGACAGCGATCCAAGGTGGTGTTGTGGGCGTGAAAGCTGGCCTTCAGGCGTGGCTGGGCTATGGTGGTGTGGCCCGGAGCCCATTGCCGAAGCCTTCGGCCGAGCAGATGAAGAAGTGGAAAGAAGGATTCCGTGAACTAGTCGTTCTCGAGAAGTCGCTATGAGACCAGACGTCTACTTCGGCACTGGTTTGGTGTTCCAAACTGAACAAACACACACCCCCGAGCCTTTACTTGGTTCTGAGGAGATTTGAATATGGATGAGATTATGGGCTTCCGGATTTGCATGAAGGGCCCTCTTGGTGCAGGAACTTGGCTTAGTTGAGATGATCATTGGCGTTCCACTTAGCAGCCTGCTACAGACAGGTTTGCCTCATTTTCTATCTCGGTTGAGCGAAAAGCTGTATTGCTGAAGGCAAAAAGTTGTTCACTTAGGTTCCACATTATACAATGTTTGATATCATAAGCATACCGCTGTGAAATATGAGATTCGACTAAGTAGCTAACCTATTGACATGATGAAAATTTTTCAATTGCTCGCACATCGTGTATTGTGATCGCCAATAGCCACGATGCTTGTGTCTTTCCCCGAAAAGTTGCCATAACACGTGATCCATGGCACATGGAGGGACATGTGAAGGCATGCATCAAAGACGACAGTTCTTCCCTAGCCGCTGAATAACCTGATGTCTGCCACGTCAGAGCGCCTTGTACACCTCGTGCAGCATGAAAGTCGCCTCGCCCAGGAATAAGACATCGTATTTCTCAGCCAATGCATTTCATCTCCATCATCCAGCGCTTCTTCTAAAGCGCCTCCGAGAGCGGTGAAGTGAAGAAACGCAGAAAAGGGAGGAAACTCAGTCACGGCGTGGCTTCGCATGGTGACACCAACCGGCTGTCTGCATCTCGGAAGGACGGCATCATAACGCAAACGGAAACTGGTGGTTCTGCTCGTGATGCAGACAGAGGTTGTCGCCAGCACAGGTTCGTTCAGGCTACAAATCAGCGCCAAGAAGGAGACGCGAAATAACGCTCGTATTAGGGGCCATAGCAAAGCCGCATCGACGGCAATACTGACCGCTCCGTTTATACTGTTTTCCCAATCTCATGGTCTGACGGCAGTCACCCGTAGCGTTTCCGGATTCGAGAACCCGGTACGGCTGAGGTTTCCCGCTTCAGGATGCGGTCTGTCGTCAACGTTACCCAAATGAGCAAAGACTGTCCAAAGGAGAGAGCCCCCACAGCGCGGTCTTTAACGATGTCGTGATACAAACACGCGCCGTATCTATTTTGGTATACTATCGAAGATTTAGTCCTACGGTTGTTCCTAGATGCGAAAGCTCACTCAGGGTCGTCACCAGCTGATCATGCATCCACATCCTCCATCCGAGGTAGGCAGAGGAAGAGTAACATCGTCGAACATCGTCGAACATCGTCACCATGTCGCGCAACGGTACGCGGCGGCAGGTGCACGAGCATGATGAGTTTCCCACATTCTGGGTTATGATACAAGGTTGGTGACAGCACGGGATCATGGATCGGATCCGACGGCTTTTCTCGTTTGCTTCGAAATCTTGGAAGGGGCCAACTTGACTGTTCCATATGAAAGCATAAAATCGTGCCGAAATCCCGATCTTTTTGAGAAAAAGGCCTTTGCCTCCTTCATGCATCTCGAATTGACTTGACGTACACTGTCTCAACACACAATGGTTTCGACTTTGTCACTTGTTATTGACATTCTTGTAGCCGCGTCATGTACCATCTCGGCGCAACAGTACCCTATTGTTGGAGTGAGATCCGGTATCAATATGCGGACTGGTGAAATGCCAATAAGGAGGAACATCAACACCATACACGAAGAAGCCGGGCCGCAATGGTAAGACTATAGCTTTATGATAGACACCATCTTTCTCACAAACGCTTAGGGACTTATACATTAGAGCCCTCATGGCTATGCAGGATGCGAACGAAACCGATCCCATATCGTATTTTCAAGTCGCTGGTTTGTCATCGTAAAGTCCCTTCATTATCAGAACATTCTACTGACAGTCGCAGGCATTCATGGACAGCCGTATATGGCCTGGTCAGGAGGGGGACCACAGACCGGGGCGAATGCTGGATATTGCCCACATAACGTACGTCTTCACAGTCCGGCAGCGCAAATTTTTTTTTTTTTTTACTTTCTTGCTAATAGTCAACTAGCAAGGACTGTTTGGTACTTGGCATCGCGGATATCTCTCGCTTTACGAGGTTCGTGCGACCGATCACCCAAACATGAAGAATCAATGAGTGAGTGAAAACTGACTACTTGTTCCAGCAAGTGCTAGTCCGCTACGCCAAGCGTATTGCGCTCTCTTACCCGGAGTCTCATAAGCGAGAATACGTTGAAGCTGCGGAGAGTTTGCGCGTTGCGTACTGGGACTGGGCCGCGGACTCCCAGGTTCCGCCCGTGACGGCGATGCCGACAGTTGTCATCAAGAGGCCTGTGGGCGGCGCCTTGCAGCCACTCGCGGTGCGAAACCCATTCTACCGTTTTACTTATCCGAAAACGGCTCTCAATGGAAGATTCGGCAGCTTTGATGGAAAGAATTACACGAAGCGGTGTGTTGGAGACGGCGAAAGCTATCCCGATACGGCGAACGCGAGGCTCAAGGGATACGGCTTGAAGGAAAAGGTTGTAAGTTGATGAACACAATTCCAAAGAGCAAGCTTGTGGCGTTTCAAGTTGGTTGTCTTTACTGATTAGCCGCAGTATAATGTCTTCTTGAAGGCAACCTCCTTCGATGAGATGGTCACTGCCCAGAATGAAGGCGCCAACTTTGAAGGGCCTCATGGAGAAGTCCATGTCGGGGCCGCCTGCGGCCAGGATCTCCTCCATCTATCAACCTCGGCATTCGAACCACTATTGTAAGTTCTTCCTCACCCTTGTGACGCCAGGTCTAATTCGTCTCCCAAGCTGGCTTCATCATGCCAATGTAGATCGCCTCATTGCCTTCTGGCAAGCTCTTCACTTCGAAAATGCCACAATGCATTTCTCCTATGCCTCATCCCAGATGTTCGCCACGCCATCCGGGACCACCATCAACCCGCAGTACCCCTTGTGGCCCTTTACTGGGACGGGCGGTGGTCCGCTTACCAGCGAATCGGTCACGCACGTCCGTGACTGGGGGTATACGTATGCACCGATGAGGTTCTGGGATCAGACACCAGGAGACGTTAAGATGGCGGTCAAAAGGACGGTAAATAGCATCTACGGTCCTCAGAAGCAGCAATCTTCTTCCATGAGGGGCAAGCGGCGCAAGATGGTCCCGATAAGGCAGTATGTCGCCAAAGTCGAAGTTGAGAGAAACGAGCTGGACTTGCCTTGCCAAGTGCAGCTTTTCTTGAAAGGCTCGATGGCGGGCTCTTTGACGTTACTGGATATGCCCAGGCAGGGGAAAAGCTATGATGAGATTCCTCTGAATCGAGGTATCGACGCTGCTGGCCTGCGTGGTCTCTCAGTAAGCGGGATTCTTGGAGGGATTGCAGATGGGCTGGAAGTGGTCATTGACAAGGTGAGTACAACCATCGCACTTAATCCCCATATGACGCGTAGTTTCAACGCCATGTGAGACTGATAAGCTTCTCGACAGTTGGATGGCACAGCTACGCCGTTGGAACGTGTCCCAAGTTTGAAAATTGAAGTTGAAGACCAAGAGATCGTTCCATCAGACTCTACGGACCAACTTCCGACGCTGGGTACTAGGCGGAGTCGGCCCGCAATGCTACGACCTCTGTCAGTTGACTACTAGATGGCTGATTTGATTGCTAAGAGAAGTCTTTTTCTTGCGCACACACATACATATGTTCGTAATCTTCGGGTCAATGTTTCTCATGAGTGAAAGGGATGCCGGTACTTCTGCTTGCCGCTTTCGGTCCGGCGTTTGGTAACAATACGAGGCGCATTTTGTACTTAGATAAGGTAGTGATAGTGAAGTATACACCAACAAGCCCTGTCAAATGGTTCGGGTTTGAGACATGCTCTGCCGTTTTGTATTCATGTGCCTGAATGATCTGTCAGATGACATTGGGATTTCCGCCCGCTTGGGGGTTGTATGCGACACATCTGCTCGTTTTAAGAAGCACGATGTGCACATAGGCAATGCGGAACGTCGGACGTGAGAATAAGTCAAATATGGTCACCTAAACACAAGAACACTAAGCCCTGGTACAACGAGACCCAAAACCAGGGCGAACGAGCGAGGTTGTACTTAACGGCCCGAAAGGCGCGTCTGATGTGTCTTACGGGCGCTTAAGTAGACGTCAGTCGGCGAGGGTGGTGATATTCTTGCACGTATGACTGGAGACTAGGGCTGCGGCATGAAGGTCCTTGTTCATATCAAGGTCAAGACCAGTCAAATTCTAGTTGGAGACGAGAAGATCGCCACACGGAGGCGATAATGGGACTAATAGCTATCTACACATCCTGTCCACCCATAAGCCACAGCGCGCCACAACTCGCCTGAAGCAGCATGCCACAGACGAGAAACACCTTACCCGCCTGTCCATCGCTGCTGAACATCAAGCTAACAACCACAAAGACATTGAGCGGGATTCTCAGGACGCCGTACACCTGTGCCCTGACACCGTCATCGACGACTTTCCCCTTGAGGTATCCCATCGAGGGGAAATACAGCCCGACGCAGGCTTCGAACAGGCAGAAGAGCCAAAAGGTGACTTGCTCCGCGCGAGGAGCACCCGTTCCGAGAGCGAAGAACACGGCGTTGGCGGCGAACAGGACCGATAGCAGCAGCCGGGATGGCGTGGAGACGAGGGCGAGCAGGCGGGGGTACAGAAGAGAGGCGAGGAGGGTCGAGGCCATAAAGGAGGCGAAGATGATGCCGTATGGCAGTGTTTCGGGTGAGGATGAGGCCGAGACGAGAACCGGGGACCAGAGTACTACAAAGAGATACATTGAACCTTCAAACATGGTTGAGGCGAGGCCGATTGTGAGAACGCGCTTGTCCGTCATTGTGGCCCAAAGACTAGGCTTGTTGACGTTGGACCTTTCCGATGAAGAGACTTGACCTGCCGAGCCATAGTTCTCGTCCTTCACACCCAGTCAGTAAGAAAATAGCAATAGTCTACGATTTGATGTTGCAACGTACCCATTGACTGGCAATAACACCAGCAGCAACGACCAGCAGCCCGACACTGGCCAAAAATGGCGACTTGCGGGTCCCAGTCACGGAGACGAGCCATTCGCTCACAACACCGCTCACAATCGCGACAATGCTGTTGACAGTGCTCATCAGGCCAAACGTCCGCGAAAGGTCCATGCCCTTCTCGCTCAGACGACGGGCATGGAAATCCGTCACCATCCAGCTCTCAAAGACGCTGAACAGGAGACTAGTTCCCAGACCGCCGAGTACGCGGCCGATGAAGAGCAACGGGACACTGGGTATCGTGGTGAGAATGCAGGAGAGCGCGTATGCGGCGCAGAAGAAGAGGCAGCTGGCCTTGCGGCCGTGGCGGTCGGCTAGTGAACCGATGAAGTAGCCGGCCACGGCGCCGGAGACGAAGCCGGTTGTGAAGAGCGTCGGCACGAAGTCTGCCGAGATTTGATGCTCATTCTTGTAAAGAGAGTAGAGGAATGGCCCCTAATGTTGCCATGTCAGGAGGTTCGATCCTTAGATTCAGAGATTGCATGTGAGGGGCTAGCTACCTGTAGCCAGTCTGAACCCATTACGAGGGCGTAGACGACGTAGAAGGCCCATTGAGAGCCTGTCTGCTTTGACTTCTGTTGTGAACTCTTCTTCGCATCTTTCTTGGAGACATCAGACTTGTCTTGGCCTCCCGAAGCGAAGAGAACGCCGCAGGCGAGGAGAAGGCCGGCGAGGTTGATCTGGTAGATGTCTAGCATCGTGGAGGATACCTAGCGGGTGACTGGGTCTTAGATTCTCAATCTTTGTACGGACTACACTGGCAGACACGTCGAGTGAGAGATACTAAGTAGGGTATGAAATGAAGCCAGCTTCGATGTGAGATTGTGGTAAGAGTCGAGATTAAGAGCGAAAGCCCCGTGAGGTGGAGTTGAAGTCGTTAAACTTCGAAGTTCCAGGTGTCCTTCTCCATCTTGCACGGGGTGATTTTCCGGGGGCTAAGCTGGAGCATTGAGTGTTTCGGACGCACAACCTCTAAAGGGGCTCTTCCAAACGTCTCGTTTTAGTTCATTGAGTTCGTCTGATGTTCGTGAGCCTGGTGTTCGGACGATTTTTTCCTCTCTCGTGTGGACTTGTAAACTTATGTAAATCCATTGTCATATTGTCAGTCTGACTACGTGGACTGAGTCATATTGAGCCACTTACAAAACGTAGAGGGGGATGAGAGAAAGCTGCCAGAAGCTGCGAACGAGACAAGAAAGCGACCTAGACAGGAGTGTCCGGGGCCGTGCTATCCCTGTAACTGACACGAGCTAGGGGCCTCACAGTGTGCGGACCCTCAGGAAGATCACTCCGTAGCTTCAAACAAAATGGTTTCCGGAAACATTCTATAAAAACCTCGCGTATTTTACCATCTTCCAGACCTGGGGTCATGAGGATGCAATAAAAGCACCCAGTTTCACTTCACCCTTGTGATATATCAGTCCCTGCTTTCCTGGTTTGCCTCGCGAGCCTGACCTCCTATCACTTGTCATCCTTTTCATATCGCTTAGATATGTAAGACTTCGGTCTCAACCCTTTGTTGGCTTCGGCTGTATCAACTCATCGAACAAGTGCCGTCCAGTATCCCGGACGGACCCAATGTTGAAGAATCTACGGAATCAATCAATGCGATGTACAGCGCTGCATTTGACGTCCGGCAGAGAAAACCAAGCAAGCATGCGTAGTAGGGAGATTGAAAAAGAAGGCACGGTCAGTTGTGCCATATCTCATCCATTTAGCCCCCAAGAGCCGTGCCCATATTCTGGCTTGATCCAAACGATGCAATGGAGCTAACCACTCTATGTAACGTTCATTTTATTCCCGTGATCTTCCACGCAGGATCGTCGAACCTAGTACCACCTACCGCATAGAGCTCTTGTGCGGGGTCGTGAACTAAACTTTGCTAATCAAGTCGGACGACGTTGCTGCCGGGATTGCCGTGCGGTCATTATGCATGAGGCAAGGCGATGGAAGTAAATGAAAATGAGCTCTTCGGAGACTCGGTCGATGATCCAGCTTCAACTCTGACATGAACTGCGTAGCTTCGGGTTTGGGTTCAGCCTCTTCTCGCCGGATAACACCCAACGAGCAGACTCTCCTTCTCTCGGGTACTACTTGAGCATCGAATGCCGTTCTAGAAGCAGTTGGTCCATTTCCTCCCAGCGTGCTCTCGTCGCATGTAAACCATGCGCTTTCTCGTACCGCTCATTGCCTTCGTAGTGGCGGGATGTTGCCAATCGTTTGATCCATTAGCCTTTGTTGACCCTTTAATCGGTTCCCAACGCGGCGGGAACGTATTTGCCGGTGCGACACTACCATACGGCCTCGCCAAGGCCGTAGCCGATGTCGACGGGGAAAAGACTGGAGGTTACTCGACCGACGGGAGCAACATCACCGGCTTCAGTATCGTCCACGACAGCGGCACCGGCGGAAACCCCAGCCTGGGCAACTTCCCGCTCTTCCCTCAGCTCTGCCCCGGCGACGAGCTTAACAACTGTAGATTTCGTATCGGGGACCGGGCGACGCAGCATGACGTGAACAAGACCGTCGCCGAGTCGGGCTACTTCTCCGTCGAGCTGTCGTCCGGCGTGAAGGCGGACATGACGGTATCTGAGCACGCGGCGCTCATGCGGTTCAAGTTCCCGAGCGGCGGAAGCGAGCATCCGCTCGTGCTGTTGGACTTGACAGATCTTTGGGCGAGCAGGCAAAACGCGTCGATCAAGGTCGACACGCCCACAGGGCGAATGTTTGGAAACGGGACATTCCTGCCTAGCTTCGGTGCTGGGTCGTACGTGCTTCACTACTGCGTCGACTTCTTTGGCGCCCAGGTCTTTGATACTGGGGTATGGGTCAATAACAGAGCCGGTAACGAGCCCAAGGAGCTGTTCATCACGAGAGGCTTCAACCTGTTTTACCTCGAGGGCGGCGGCTTCGTGCGCTTCAAAGAGCTGACCAACGACACTGTCACTGCCAGAGTGGGAGTCTCGTTCAAGAGCCGTGATCAGGCATGTCGCAACGCAGAGAAGGAGATTCCGGATCCGCTGAACAACTTTGATTCGCTGGTGAAGACAGCAAAGGACGCTTGGAGAGAGAAACTGAGCCCCGTTTCAGTCAAGGCAGCTGGCGCAACGGAAGACTTGCAAAAGAGTTTCTGGAGCGGCTTATACCGTAACATGATTTCTCCTCAGAATTACACTGGTGAGAATCCGCATTGGGATAGTCGGATCCCTTACTTTGATTCGTTCTACTGGCAAGTATCCATTTCATGTCTCCAGCTCTCCTTTTCTAATAATGTGCAGCATGTGGGACAGCTTTCGTGCCCAACACCCCCTGCTTACCGTTATCGATCCAGCAGCTCAAGCGCAAATGATAAACTCCATGCTCGACATCTACAAGCACGAAGGCTGGCTGCCAGACTGTCGCATGTCTCTCTGCAAAGGCTGGACTCAAGGAGGCTCCAACGCCGATGTCGTAATCGTTGACTCCTACGTCAAAAACCTAACCTCGATAGACTGGAAGGTGGCTCTCGCGGCCATAACGAAAGATGCCGAGGACGAACCCCTGGAGTGGTCTTATGAGGGACGCGGCGGCCTCACAAGCTGGAAGACCCTCAACTACATCCCGTATCTAGACTTTGACCCAGTTGGATTTGGCACAAACTCAAGAAGCATCACGAGGACTTTGGAATACTCTTACAACGACTACTGCCTTGCAACCCTAGCTCAGGGGCTAGGGGGGGGTCAGTCACACGACAAATACATTGCAAGAAGCATGAACTGGCAGAATCTGTGGAAAGAGGACCAAAGATCTTTGATCAATGGCACCGACACTGGATTCTCTGGCTTCTTTCAGCCCAAGTACATGAATGGAACATGGGGCTTCCAAGATCCCATAGCTTGCTCGAATCTCGCCGGGTTCTGCTCCCTGACGACAAATCCGAGCGAAACGTTCGAGGCGAGCATCTGGCAGTATCAATTGTTAGTACACTCCAACTTCTTGCGACTGCGGTCTAGCTAATCTGTCTCCAGCATCGTTCCCCACTCCACATCAACCCTCATCGATCTCATGGGCGGCGATGACGCCTTCGTGTCCCGCCTCAACTACTTCCACGCGTCGCCACTAGCCGACATCTCCAATGAGCCCGTATTCCTGACCGTCTACCTCTACCACTACGCCGGCCGGCCAGGCCTCTCAGCGGAACGCATCCACAAATACATCCCCTCGGCCTTCAACTCTTCGCGTGGCGGGTTGCCGGGTAATGACGACTCGGGCGCCATGGGGGCTTTTCTTGCCTTCTCCGTCATGGGCCTATTCCCAGTTGCGGGGCAAAATGTGTATCTCATCACGCCGCCGTTCTTTGAGGAAGTTAGTGTCAAAAGTTCGGTGACGGGAAAGAATGCCACTATCAAATGTGTCGGGTTTGACCCTGCGTACAAGAACATCTACGTGCAGAGTGCCAAGCTGGACGGGGAGGCGTATACCAAGAGTTGGATCGGACATGAATTCTTCAGTCAGGGTAAGACGTTAGAGTTGACGCTGGGAGACAAGGAGTCCGACTGGGGGAAGAGTAAAGAGGCAAGGCCGCCGAGTTATGTGGCTGTATCGAAGACGTGAGAGTGTGGAGCCGCGCGTGGTATTCGCAGACGTATACTCAGATGCTCATGTTCCGCAGTATTCTCACATGGAATACAACACCATAGCCATCGAGACTCTGTATTCAATTCAATCGGCAACGTTGAGGCAAGAAGAACCACCTGATGTGTATATGACCTAGTGGTGGAAAGTAATGCCTGGTTTCGGCAAGAGCGCGAGTTCGAATTTGTTGGTCCTACAAAAGGCCACAAGCAGCTTCTTTTTTGGACTTCTTTTGGACTCTTCTTTTACGATTCTCTTTTTCTTACTATCTGCTTCCATGTGTTCTTCTCACCGTCAATCTAGCTACCGTATGCCCGCGGCGTCATGCTCCCAAAACCTCTTGACTCCAAGTCTCGTTCTCGTAGCTCACGCTGCTCTTTGGCGTACTTGCGGTCGATAAAATTAGCACTGTCGTATAGATCGACGGCCTTTGGATCGACGGCGCTGCCGATCGCGTGTTCCTCCTCACTGGCGAACAAGAAGAAGGTGCCGCCGGGGGCGTCATCGCAGCTCATGTGGTGAACCACGATGTTTTCTGCGTCGGCGCAGAAGACTCTCTCGGCAGCTTTTACATTTCGAGCGGCAAGAAGAGCGACTGCCGCGGCTCGTAGGCCGGGCAGGGTATTATGTTGTCTTTTCATTTTGGTGTGTGATGTTTGTTATTTTGGAGTGCTCTTCCCAGGAAGAGTGAAAGGTTCGTTGGTTTTTGGTGTGTAAAGGAGACAGCTTAGGACTCTTTTGGCGAACAAATTGAGTACGATTGACGACGATTCATGGCTAGAAAGATGAGTTACAAGAAGCTGAGTGGTGAATGGACGGCATTTTGAAGGAAGTCACATTCACCTCCCGGTGTAATTCTCAGATATCCCCTTGATGAGGATCATGTGCTCAAGTGAAGCTAAATAGCGACGAATACGCTTCCGCGGTCATATCATTGATGTGACGCCGAGTGAGGCAGTTTACTATACCTCACCTTAGCCAGGTGTGATCACACGAAATACTAAGTAAACGGTCAGACTATTGTCAAAATAGTGTCTTTTTTGACGTGATATCCTGTCTTGAAGCCCTTTTCTGTAACCTGTATTTGGTGACCATAATCGCTTCAAGCGGACTCCATCCAGGAGTCATACCCGGGGAAAACTCCCTGTGTAACCGCAAGCCCATACCTTCCCATCCCGTCCGACCAGTGTCGCCTTCGAATGACCCCATTCCCAAAAAATGCTGCCTTCACACAATAATCAAATCGTCGTCATCGTCATCTTCAAAAGAAACCGCCTGCGGCAGATCCATACCCAGACTCTCCCTCCCAGCCTCGCGAATCCCCTTCTCCGTCACGAATCTCGTCTTCTTCCTCACCGGCGGCTTATCGCTATTCAGCTTTTCGCCTTCCTTCATCTTCGCGAGCTTGTCCTTGAGATTGCCGCCCCATCCAAAACCGGTCTTCAGCCCTGTCGCGGCCGTGGCCGACGACGGCGCTCCGACCGAGGAGCTAGACTGCGCGCTCTGTGGTCTCTTGCGTTTGATTGGGCTGAGGTGAAGGGCCAGTTCCCTATTCCTGGGCATAATGCCTAAACTCTTCATATCGGGTTTCTGTCGCGCCCCGAGTACGTTCGAAGCTGACGAGGATGACGGCAAACTTGACGCGGAGGTAGGATTACGTTTGCGGTCTGTTTGTTGCATGTACTCCTTTCCAGTGCCGGCGCCGATTTTACTCAGCCGCGACATGATGCCCCTCTCGCGTTCTTGGGCAATCATCCTTCTTTTCAGATTCTCTTCCTTTTCTCTCCTGTCCATAAGCGCCTGGCCTCCGTCAATGAGTGACGCAGAACTCATTGATTTCGTAGCGAACCAATGGCTGTGTGTTTCTCGGTCGTACTTTCCCGATTTCTTCTCAGGCTCTGGGTTCACAAGCTGTCTCGATTTCCACTTGAACTTCTCTCCAACACCGCCAAAGTCCATTGTGTTGACCTCCATGCGACTTGCTCGCTGCTTGGAGACAGCTTCGTTAGTATGAAATTCGCAAAACTCGGTTCGTTTCTTGTTGACCCAAGAGTTGCAGAACTCGCCATCTTTCTTGATGGATTTGCAGAATCCCAAGTCCCGGGCCTTTCCAATCTCCATGATTGTGTCAGCATCAGAGTTGATCACTAGACTGAACTTCCCAGTGGCTTCTCTGCCAACTGGAGGTGGCATAATGGTCGGGTTCAGAATCGCCAGCACTGTGCCTTCTGTGAGCTTCCAAAATCGGGTAAATCCTGAGTTGAAGAGAAAAAGCTCAAGTTCCCACTTTAGATCGCATAATGTGACGACCATGTACTTCCCTCGGTCTGACTGCTTGCCATTTTGATCAGCCCGGGGCTTGTGAGAGCGGGGTTCTGACTTCTTTGCAACAACGGCGAAGACGACAATGTCTTGTTCAATGTCTGGGAGCTGAAACTCTGGAGCCTTAACCTTCCGCAGCAAGTCGGGCAACTTGAATATCTTCTTTCCAGACAGAGTCCTGGTCAAGACTTGGTGGGGAAGAATGCGCTGGGAGAGATGAAAGCTAGAATACGGTTCGAATGCCGATGCTTCGGCTTCCGGCACATCTGCTGGCGCGACCTTCTTCGGTCTTTGTGGTTTCTGTCCAGCCATCATCCAGTCCGGTGGAGGCTCGTAGAGACCTTGGGGGTCGTCGTCGTCTTTGGAGGATGATGGAGCTGGAAGAGCAGGTATTGCGTCTAGCTTGCGCTGGTTGGGTTCTGCTCTGCTCATTCCACCAAGGATCTCATCTCTGGAGAAACTCGGCGCAGCTTCCTCTTGCTCGGGAATGTCAATCGCCTTTTCCTTGAACTGCTCAATCTCTTTCTGCCCAATATCAAAGGTCTCCGACCTGACTTTTTGTACTCTTTCCCTCAATCCCTGTCGGTCGACCTCTTGTGTTCTTGCTGCGGCTAGCCTCTCATTGAAACTCAGTGGTCGTGATACCTCTTGTTGAGCAGGAGTCCGTGACCTTTGAAGATAACCGCCGAACTGCTGCTGCCCATCTTGGGGATTTGTATTCCTGCGCAGCACACTCGGTGCTCTCTTGATACCTTTATCAATCCCGAGCGCAACCCGGGTCGGCGATGCTTTTGGTGGTGCGGGCTGAGTCTTTCGGATCGGAGACACAGGCACCTCGATGGTGGCCTGGGGTTCAGGTCGGGATAGCGCCCGGCCAACTCCAAAACCTTTCGAGGTTGGTCGCGCTTGAGTCTGTGGAGCTGCTTCTGTCCTCTCCCTTGCGCTTTGCAGCTTCTTCAACTTTAACCTTGCCTGAATTTCCTGCAACTTCAACTGAAGTGTCTCCTCATCCTCATCCTCCTGGTCGTCCATTTCGTCGATCAAATTCGCCGATCGTGTAGATAAGGTGGAGTTTGCTCGTCCCCTCTTCAACGGTGAAGGAGAGGGTGATCC
Source organism: Colletotrichum tamarilloi (assembly GCF_030869305.1). Taxonomy (NCBI): domain Eukaryota; kingdom Fungi; phylum Ascomycota; class Sordariomycetes; order Glomerellales; family Glomerellaceae; genus Colletotrichum; species Colletotrichum tamarilloi. The sequence goes on from NW_026849395.1 coordinate 342,780, forward strand.
TCGATTTTGAAGGCGTCTGAGGCGCTCGCGACCGCTCGGTGTGCTAATGAGGGCTTCGTGAGGAGATCGGGGAGGCCATTGAGGCTCGTCGGGCGGGGGGGCTACGTTGATGTTATGATGCTGATCGTTCAGGATGTCCATTCATTACGAACCAGGAGGCATCTCGCCGGGGTATCACAATGGTGTAGTCGAGGGCGTAGCTGTCGTATGTCCAGTCCGCCTTCCGGAAAGACCGCTTGTTGGAGCTTTAACGCCACAAGCCCATGACCCGCCAGCCGGCCTTCTCAGCTTCTTCTGGCGCAAGACTGGATTGAAAGTCGAGACGAGGGGTCTGTGCTGGCAAATAAACAGCAAGCGGACAAAGAAAAGGAGACGATAGCGACTGATGAGAAGGGTGTAAGGTGCGGCTAAAGGAGTGACGTCGAAGTTGGTGAGCCAAATGACCGCCTAAAACAAAATAAAGCAAGAGTGCGAATAGTGCGGTAAGAATGCCTCGAAATCGTTATCGAATTGTCGCATCTGAACCTCGTCGTCACGATAAGCCTGGTCAGACTAGCCTGAGAAGAGGAGTTTGACGTGGAGTAGTCGATGACTTTTCCCTGTTTCCATTGGCTGTAGTCGCGTCAAGCCCCAGACGACGCGATCCACTTTCTAATTGAACTCGGCGCGTCGTCGCGTAAGAGCACAGCACAGACAGAAAGGGTCCTATTAACTTCTCAGTCCAAAGACGACCGATCTCAGAGGAAAGTACCAGGTATCTTCGTCCCACTCACTTTTGACCACCACCAGCTTGGCTGCTCCCATTCAGACTTCAACTCACCACCGATCTTTCTTAGACCTCTCACACAATCAAAAGCCGTTCTTTATGGGTCAATTGGTCTATTTTTTGGTGTAAATCACTCCTTGAACATCATCAACCTAACTCCTACACACATCATCTTCGTCATGGCGAGAACAAGAGCGACCAAGACCGCACCGGCGGCAAAGACCGAGTCGAGCAATGCCTCTTCGACGGCCAAATACACTCTACCCGAAGAGTCGTCAAGCGCTCCCCAGCTGTTCATAATCCCCCAAAAAGCTACCCGTGAGGCTCGCATCGTCTCTCTTCCCAACCCTCGCTACTCTAAGCCCACCCGCTACCTGCTTTGCCCGGAGACAGGCATCTACGAGTTTATAAAGGTTGCTTCGCCGAAGACGACACCAAGGAGCTGGATGATTGAGACGACCGCTGGCACACTGGAGGAGACGGATGAAAAGGTCGAATCTCGGCTTGAAGCCCAGGTCACCAATAGCGCCGACCTTTTTGTCGCGACAGCTGTGGATCCTCTGTTCCTACTGGTTCCAGGCCTATTTGGCACCGCGAAGCCAACAGACACGAAGCGACTATTCCTTTCCAGCGACGACCACTTCGATGCAGTCTCGACTTCGTCTTCTCACATGTCCGAAGCTCTGCGATGCCCCAAGACGAGAGCGCTCCTCGAGTCACGCATGCAAGTCGTGTGTGATACCGTCGATGCTGGCGATGAGAAGATGTACCGGCTGAGCGAGAAGAAGCTTGTTCTTCAAATTCTCGCAAAGGCACGGTCTATGAGCTCCAAGGGACTCCCCGCCAGCATGGACGAGAAGTTTGTCAAGAAAGTCTTGGAAGCTCCTATTCAAGTTCAGAAGTCACAAGCTGTCAAGGTGGAAGTGGCTGCGAACGAAGCGAATACGTCGACACCGTCGAACGAAACTGGTGAATCCCAGTCATCCGTCTCGACTGTTGACAGCAAAGCCTCAGCTACATCCAATGTTTCCACAGCAGCCACATCGGTCGATGGAGAAGTATCCGAAGAGACCGTCGTTAGTGCTATCCAAGCATCCGCCGAGGTGACCAGCTTGCAACGACTCAAAGTTGCCTTCAGCTTCATCTGCTCGAGCTATGTTGCGCCAGGCATGGCGTTGATTTTGAAGAAGCTCCTTGCCGATAAGGAAACTTCAGGCGTCGACTTCTCGCCATTGGACGAATATGTGGTCCAGCTCACCAAGCTTCGCGCAGAAGCTGCCTCATCTCGCTCCATGGCCGACTACTCGAGGAAACGCATGCTCGACGAGGAAGAGGAGGAGGCCCGCGCTGAGAAGAAGCGCAAGATGGAAGAGGAAAAGAAGAAGAAGGCCAGTCAAACGCGAGGCGTGAAGGCCTTGGGCAAGGTCAACACCACGGGCATGAAGAAAATGAGCGACTTCTTCAAGAAGAAATAGGCTAGCCGGCGGCCGACCATTTGAATGCAATCATTTTTGGGTATCGGTACTCGTTCACAAACAAAATGTATCGTCCCCTTACTCCGTACCTCTAGCTCGGCCCCGATATCCACCGCGAACGCTCGCCGCGCCCCTGCCGATCCTCGATGTGCTACTCGAGTAGCTGTGACCGCGGGTTGCCGATGAGGTGCCTCGCACACGCCCACGAGAAACTCCCCGGCCACGTGGTGCGCTGCCGACTGCCGCCTGTCTCTGTCGCTCTTCGTCTTCCTCCTCTCTCTTCCTCCGAGCCGCTTCGCGTCGCCTCTCTTCTTCAGCCGCCCGTCTCTCGGCAAGCTGCTGCTTCTGTAGAGTCTCTGCCTCCAGTTGTACCAAGTCGTTACTTGCGCCTTGCCAGTTAGGGTTCAGAATGAGTCGCTGATTGTGTTCGGTTTGGGAGAGGATTCGGGTCCAGGTGTTCAGGAGTGTGGATGCGTTGGACACGGTGCTGCCAACAGTCTGAGGGCGAGGTCAGTTGGTTTCATTTCAGAGAAGCTTCTCGCGGGGCGACGCACATTCATGTTGCCCTTGGCCTTGTCAAGGGTGCTGATTATGCCTTCAATGGCAGCATTGATGTTCCGCACTCCCTCCAATTCTTTCCGCAAAGAAGCCTCTCTGTCATATGGGGCATTGTGAGTCTGATTTGCGGGCGTCTTTGGTGTCTTGGGTGTCTTTGGTGTTCTAGGGGTTTCGGGCCGCTCGGAGGGAGGTGCACCTCTGCCCTCGGGGCCAGGAGATGCCCATATGTCCTCGGTGATGGAATCGTCGGTGTAGTCTGCCATAGTGGTAGGGGCACTTGGGCGTTCAGCTGCAGCTACAGATTGGTTATGGCTCTGTTCTATTCGGCGATTGTCGGTCCAGACTTGGATGAGGGGACGTTCCGTTTGAAGCGCAGTCTAGCTTGTTCGTGCTGTCAGGAAGCGCGGCGCAAGACGGAGTGTGACGTTATTTGTTGATGGATTAAGACTTCTGGTTTAGAGGTCTTCGGTCGCTTGGGGGAAAATGTGGGATGCAACGAGTGAGGGGCACTCAGGAGTGGAGACACTGTGGTGCCAAAGGTACGAATAGGTGTACAGTGGCCAGTGCTTTATCTAGTACACCAGCTTCAGCGTGTACCTTAGAAAGTAGGACCTTGGATAGTGACAGTGCTCGCCCACTCGAGCGCTGTTGATTATACGCGAAAATTCGCGTCTCCTGAGTCGTCAACGCGTCCCCGCTGCTATGGTGGGGTTCGCTTAATTTACAGAGAGAAATGAGGCTTGAGTGGTGAGGTGCAGGTGCAAAACGGGGGGCTGGGGCTGGTGCGCTGCAAAACACTCGGCTCACCCTCACCTTACCCCGTCCCCAGCCTCTACATTTCCCAGCCTCCAGCCTCTTCCCACGTTTTTTGAGACCATTTCCTTTTGCATCCCAACTGCCGCCCCATGATCGCGAACATCATCCATCCCATTCCACACATCCACTTCTCACTTGCATCACCTGTAGCCAGAGCAACCAGAGATATCACAAACTGAACCGTTTCAACCTCTGTGCAGTTGCCTAGTATTGTTCAAACCCATTAGGTCGCTTCATCTCTTGATACTCTGATTGCCGGAGTCCATCTAGAGTCTTTCACCTACATCACCTTATCCCCCTCTAACATCATCACCACCTCACCTTGGCGGCAACCACAACCCGACGCTAAAAAAAACCGATCCGCGCGCCCTCTAACCTTGATCAACAGTTGCATGCGCAATTGAAGTCAAAGAAATCTGAATAGGAAGGAACAGTACACCACCACCAGACGACCCGGGCTGCCTGCCTGCCCTTTTCGACACAATGGCCACCGCCTTCGCAGCATCAACACCTTCACCTCCCCCTTCCATTCGCACACCACCAACACCCAGACACGGCTGGAGCGACAACTGGGAGCCTTATTCTCCTCGCAAGTCGGCACGTATCTCATCTCGTCGAGCTGCAAACCGAACTCCTTCTCCGCAACCACCAACTCACCGCACTCCTCCTCGATCAACTCGCAAGTCCATCGCACCTTCCGCAGCCACAGCTATCATGTCGCCTGCCGCTACACCTCAAAAGAAGCGGCAACCTGCGCAAGATTCTGTTCGTCGCGCTCCTGGGTTTTTAGCCGCCGACAGCTCGTCCCACGCTGCATCGTCGCTCGGTATTGACAAGATGGATCGCCAATCGAACCACACCGCCTCGACTCGTCGCAACGGCATGCTGCCCACGCCAGCCAAGACGCCCAGGAAGGCACCTACCGAGAAGCAAACTGCGCACATCAAGTCGGTCGCGCGCAATCTGTTCGCTAACGACAATGAGGCGTTGGTCACACCCAAGAAAAAGCGAACCCCGAAGAAGTATTCTGGCAATTCGTTGGAGAGCTTCACGGCAACCGAAGTAGAAGAGAAGATTGAGATCTTCACCGATTCGCAAGACCGCGTTCCTGTGCCCGACTCCAGCGTGGACAACCCGTTTTATGGCGATAGCGTCACCGTCGACAGAGAGCCCCCGCGCCGCCGCAGCAAGCGCAAAGTCGCGATTCCAGGAGAAGCAGCGCAGGGCGTTGACGATGCGCTTCAGCGTGAGGATGGCATGGTGTATGTATTGTAAGTTGACCCGCACATCTGCAAGAGAAAGGAAAGGACTTTACTAATCGCCAGCACAGCCGTGGAAAGAAGATCTTCCGCAAGTTTGCTGAGCCCGAAGATGAAGACGACGAAGAGGGCAGCTCAAGCGAATCTCGCCTTCGTAGACCGCTCACGCGTTCTGCCATCAAGCCGCGCCTACTTTTCCCTGTCGCACCCAAGGCCCCTGCGACAGGTATCACTCTCGAGGAAGAGGAGGCTGTTACCGACATCGAAGATCACCATCTCGAGGACGACGAGGAGGTTGAGGAAGCGCCAGAGACCCCGGCTGAGGTCGAGGAGGAGGCTCCAGCAACTCCCAAGGCACCCAAGTTTGGCCCGACGGTCGCAACCCCACCGTCGACCAGACGCACCACTCGCTCGGGATTGAAGGCGGAAGAACCGTCACCGATCAAACGCAAGACTCGTGCGAGTCCTTTTGACGACTGGCCGCGTGTCAAGAGCCGCCATGGAAGCAGTGCTACGAAGCGAGCGGGCGACGAGCTCGAAGCTTCTGCTCCTAAGCGAACTCGTACTTGATTTCAAACTTGTACGAACAATTCATCTTTGAGTATCGATCGTTGCACAACCTAGCGACTTGGAGTCTGGGTCATTACTTCGCTTCGATCAGGATTATGGGAGGAGGAAAGCACAATTCTCGATAGGCTTTTGTGTAATGGTTACTTTACTTCACTTTCTGGACAAGGGAAAAGGTGGCTGTGGGATACTAGTGGTATCCTCAGTCGGATGCCCTTTTTCTACTAGGGTAGACTTTTTGTTTCACTGGGTATGGGACAAGATTTGTAAAGCCTGCGAGGAAGGATTGGGATTACGGCGTTTGTTAAGCCTTCCACCAAGGGCTGCGATTGCGTGTAGGAAGAGGGCTGCGATTAGCTCCCAAAAGTCTGCAGACCAGGGCAACACGAACAATACGAACGATTTTACATAGCATCATTGCGTTTCTGAACTGCCTGTGAATTTTGAAGCGAATCTCGATCACAAACAAGCTCGTAACATTACGTACAGCTAGAGAATACTCTTGCGATGAATCAGTCACCCCGGATAATCATGTAAGCCAAGAAAGAGCCTGACCACGTCGGTGATGTGGGAAGGCCCGACGTTGGCTGGAGGTGCCGTTCCCCTCCGAGAGCGGGCACCGGGTATCCTTCCGTGTCCAGCAAACGTCAACTTGCCCCACTATTGCAACCCCTCCATCCCACTTTGCGCTCTGAGAGTCTGTCTCGAGTTCCCTCATCCAGACACTCGCTTGCTAGGTGGTAATTCATCTTCCTCATCTCAAGCGTCATAGCATTTACTGGAGTTTACGACATCGAGTGACTTTTGTCCAAAGTTTCCAACTCGTGCCCAAATAGTCTCGTGGTCATCCAGCACCTTAGTGTTAAGCCAAGACCCGCCATCCACGTCTTGCCGCGGGGCAATTTCCTCGACTCCGAAATCTTTTGACTTTTAACTCCCTTTCCAAACCATACCTTACCAACCAACCTTCAACTCACCTCAACTCAACTCACTTCAACAGCGCAAAGCGTAAGCCAGCTGTCACCATGCACATCCTCCTCACCAATGACGACGGCCCGCCATCACCTCACTCCTCCCCCTACGTCCACTCCCTCGTCCACCAGCTCCAGCAAGCCGGCCATGTCGTCTCCGTCTGCCTCCCGCACACACAGCGCTCCTGGATCGGCAAGGCGCACATGATCGGCCAAACCGTCAAGCCGCTCTACTACCGCCCTTCTACTGAAGGCCTCTTTGGCACCGAGGGCACGACCACGACCCGGCCCTCGGCCAACGGCGCCGACGACGAGTGGATCCTCGTCGACGGCACCCCAGCGTCGTGCGTACAGATCGGCCTGCACCACTTCTTCCAGGAGCGCGGGCCCGTCGACCTGGTCGTCAGCGGGCCCAACTACGGCCGCAACACGACGGCCGTGTTCGCGCTGAGCTCCGGCACGCTGGGCGGCGCCCTCGAAGCCGCGGTGTGTAAGAGCAAGGCGATCGCGCTGAGCTACGCCTTCTTCTCGCGGAACCACGACCCCGTCATCATCGAGGGCGCCGCGCGGCACTCGGTCAAGGTCATTGAGAAGCTGTACCAGCAGTGGCCTGCGGGTGACGAGGTGGACCTGTACAGCGTCAACGTGCCGCTTGTGGAGGGCGTCGAGACGCACAAGACGTACTTTACGAATATGCTGCAGAACTACTGGCGCGATGGCAGCTGTTTCCAGGAGATTGATGGTGATGCTGGCGACGAGGATGAGGAGGAGGAGAAGATTCGAGAGGGCGCGTTTGGGGAGACGTCTGCTGAGAAGCCGAAGCAGGGCGAGGAGGCAAAGGCTGGGGGTGAAGTTGCCAAGGGCCATCGACACAAGCACTTCAAGTGGGCGCCGAGATTTACAGATGTGTATCAGAGCGTTGAAGAGGCTGCCCCTGGCAATGATGGATGGGCTGTCAAAGAGGGCTACACGAGGTATGTGATGCCACGACCTGATCTTGATGAAATGGACGCCTTCTTGGAACTGCTTATGCTAACTATCCATAGTGTGACGCCCCTGAAGGCCAACTTCTGGCATGCTGCCCAGGAACTCCATCAGAAGGAGTTGATTCTGTAAGTGAGCCCTTGATGTTTGAAGAGATGTAGGTGCGCTTGAGCACTGTGTCAGCGAGAAAGAGATACAAAGACAGAGAGAGAGAGAGAGAGAGAGAGAGAGAGAGCGTGACATGGCGATGTAGCCGGGGTAGGATGTCAGGATGCGTTATTACACAAATGCATGAAGCGTAAAGAGCTAGAGATGGAAGAGACGATCAAGACATATAGAGGGACTCCTCTTGGGGGCAAGCTCGGCATGTACTCTTACCGCTCTCGATCGCTTTTTGGAGAAGACAATAAATCATCACGAGAATCATATTCTTACCCCTTTTTTCATCTGTAGTGACAGCCCGCAAGCTGAGGCGCCCGCAAAGGCAGAGACAGAAATCACTCGCTCGTCGACCAGACTTCCTATGCGAAGTTCCACCTTTGGTGCCCAGCAGCAGTCGACCACTGACACGACGACGGAGACGACAGTCGCAAACCCAAAGTTCCACGCCATCATCAACTACGAGGACCCGTACGTCCAACCGCTCATCCTCGAGGCCATGGAACGCCTCTTCCCTGGAGCATACTCTCTCCTCCCCGCGCCGCAGGAAACCGCCAACGAAGACGCCGAAAACGCCGCGAAACTCGCCGTCAGCCTCCCCTCGCCCGACACGAAGATCCTGCACATCGCGCCCTACGAGTCCCTCGACTTCGACCACGTCGCCGCGCACCCGACCACGTCCCTCGTAAACAGCTACGTCATCCGCAAAGCCTTGATTCGAAAACACTACCTGTCGTCGACGGTGGACCACTGGATCGCCAAGCACCCTTCCTCGTCGCTCAAGACGCACGTCAAGCGCGGGGAGCACTTTGAGGTGGACTACGCCGAGTTCCTCGACGACGCTCTCGTCGAGGCGTTTGATCTGCGAGAGAGCATGGACAAGAACGAAGGGATTGAAGAGGAGAGCGAAAAGGAGTGGTGGATTCTGAAGCCGGGGATGAGTGATCGCGGGCAGGGGATTCGGCTGTTTAGTTCGATGGAGGAGTTGCAGGGTATCTTTGATGAGTGGGAGGAGGAGAGGCCTGACAGCGATGACGAAGATGGAGAAGAGGGAGCTACTACCGCCGCCGGTGACCGCGAAGGAGGAGGAGACTACATCACGACCTCGCACCTCCGCCACTTCGTCGCCCAGCCGTACATCCACCCGCCTCTCCTCCTGCCCTCCGACGCCCGCAAGTTCCACATCCGCACGTACGTCCTCTGCGTCGGGAGCCTCGACGTCTACGTCTACAAGCCGATGCTGGCGCTCTTCGCGGGCAAGACCTACCGCGCGCCATGGGAGGACGCGGACCTGGACGGCCACCTGACCAATACCTGCCTACAGGGAGGAGGCGAATCTGCCTTGCCGCCCGTGAAGCAATTCTGGGATCTCGTCTCGTCTTCTTCTTCCGGTCTCCCCGCCGCCACGGCGGACCGCATCTTTGAGCGGATATGCGACGTCACGGGCGACGTCTTTGAAGCCGCGGCGCGGGAGATGACGATCCATTTCCAGCCTCTGGGTAACGCGTTTGAGGTGTTTGGCCTGGATTTCCTCGTCGACGAGGAGGCTAGGCCCTGGCTGCTCGAGGTGAATTCCTTCCCGGATTTCAAGCAGACGGGCGGGGACCTCAAGGGCGTGGTGGCCGGGTTCTGGAAGGAGACGTTGAGGAAGGCCGTTGGTGGGTTCTTTGGTGTTGAGCCCGTCGGTGGTGGTGGTGGTGGTGCTACAGATGGAGACATGGTTCATGTTAGACGGGTTGATTTGGGCAGACGGTAAGGCGTTTTTCCCCCTCTGTTGAACCCTTCGGCTTCCCTTTCTTGGGGCTGGTAGGTTGAGACCGGGGCGCCGGCAGTTACGGATGGCAGTTTGGAAACAAAAGGCAAGGCAGACACACAAAAAAGTAGAGAGTATCGACATTTAGGTACAATGCGCGCATATTCAAATCTAGAAACACCAAGAAAAATATCAAACCTAAATATTCACCATAATGCTATATCATCGGAAACCTTACCAGACCATCACGCAATTTCTTGGCAGGCAGATAAAGCACTTCCCCCCTTCCTCCAATTTTTTTTCTTTTTTCCTTTTTTTTTTTTTTTTTTTAAAAAAAAAGGACGAAGGAAAAAACCTTGGGCTTCATTTTCCTAATTTCATAACCTTGGCTGTCGTTGAGATAATCATCACGCCAATTCCCCGTGATGTCGCAAATTGCCAAGACGTAACGATCTGCCTCTAACGCCTTGCCAATGCTGTATGGCATGCCAAGTCTTGCGGGAACTAAGGAAAGGATATCGACTTGGCTTTTTTTAAAAAAAAAAAATCTAAAAAAAAAAAAAATCTCCTTGGACTCTGGAGTCCCTTGGGGATGGAGGCATTGCTGCATGCAAGCACAGTATCTAAACGTTTGCCAAGCGTTGCCAAGAAGGGGTAGCGCAAAGTACACACGCACAACCGAACCATGTTCTTTTTCATGTTCTCTCTTTTTCAAAAGAGCAGTGCTCGGTTGTTGTGTCATTGAATGTTCAATATTACTCGAGCCAAAGAAAGGTTTGGATGAGATTAAACTTGTTCAGATGTCATGTGCTCGTTCAAGAGAGCTATTGTAAGTTGTTTTTTGCAGCCGGAGATTTCGGACAGTGAGCTGACCGCCTTTCGCTTGCGGCCCCGCAAGCCCGTTGGCGGCGGGAAGGCAAACTGACGCCACGCCCTCTCACACTGTTACACACACATACACACACGACAATCCGCAAATCCCGGACAATAGTATCGCGCGGCGGGCGCTGCGAGAACGAGAAAGTCTGGGAAGATTGTCTCGACGGGTTTGTTTCGGTGACACCAGGTCGAATCTCACCACGGGTCGTCAGACATTGGGGGTCACTACACACCACCACGTGGTTGGCTGCAGTGAAACATCTTGTGCCGGCGAGCACAGCCTCAATGACTGGCTTGGTATATACCTACCGAACCGGGTTGCCTCTTCGACTGGGTGTCACAAGAGTGGCCTAGCTGAGGCATGTTGCTTAAAGCGCGTATTCGATATGAACAAAGTGTCGATGAACACGATGTCTTTTTCAGCTGCAGAGGCCGCCGATTGAATCGAAAACCCGAGGTTTAGGAGAGAGCCTACGGGGTCATGAGGGAGCCTCAAGTTACCTTCCGTGAGGGTTGAGTGTCAGATCGCCACCCGCAGGCCGACCCGATGTTTCTCCTTCCCTCGTTTGAATGATTGGGTATCAAGGAATTCTCTGGGTTGCAGTGATTGCCGAGAAAGTTTCGCTCCCACGCTCCGAAGCTGCTCAGCCTCATTCAATCGACGTCTGTTGATGACGGCGCGCAAGCCGGTTGGTCATGCAGAGATCAACTACTAGATGATACCTTGCCGCTGTGAGATATAGCGGAGAACGTATCTCAGTCTAGTCCGGCAGGCGGGCGGTAGGTTGCAAAATGGAGGGGGCAAGGTGGACTCTCGAGCGTTGTCTTTTTGGCCGCTCACTCATCGGCAGCTGTGGTTGTGGTCGTGGTTGTGGTTGGGGTTGTGTTGAGTTTGGGAAAGTCTAGACCTGAATCTAGAATCTAGAAGGGGTGAAGGTCGAGCTGAATATCACGAGTTGCGAGTCTAAGAGGGGGAACCGAGCGGGTTGCGAAACTTGACAGCTTGGAAGGCCACCTCCGGCTCAGCTGGAAGTCAACTACCGCAGTGGACTGGAAAGGTAGTTTGAAGTCTTTTGGGACTCTGTTTAGCTGGCGAGTCAAGACGCAAACTGGCTCTTCGGATGAGAAACGATAAGGTTTGTGTCTTCTGTAGTTGACTACTTCTTTTTTGAGTTGTTAGTTGATTGGGCCGAATTCAAATGTGTGATTATACCACCGACAGCTTCGTGTGATGCGGGGCAAGATGCGGAGGTGAAGAGGCCTCGGGTCGGATGGTGGACGGTGTTAGACGGCATTGGCTGATGGTTGGATGTTGATGTTTCGTCGGCTCTCGGATGTTGGGGAGACAAGCAACCGGAGCAAAGATGTGGTACTCCCAGGTTGACCACGGATTGATGCTGGCCGTGACCGCGGATTCGTCGGCTGAATGGGAATTCTGCCTTTTCAGGCGTCGAGGCTACCGAATCCAGAGCGGCTAGTTTCTTTGGAATCGGACTGCGGTCAGGCATCCAGAGGCTGTAGTCAAAAGTTGTGAGATGAATGGGTTTGTCTTTGTTAGGCCTTCACCAGAGCTGGGTTGCCGCGGCAGGACACACACAGACGTGCACTAGGTAAAACGAAGGTGGCAGGCATTTTTGTGGATACTATTGCACATCTAGGCGTTCAAGCATTCCACAGGTCAAGATGGGTTCCTCGAGGGTTAGGGCCGGGAGATCAAGTACCGGAATGATGATGACAATGCAGAGAAGAAAGCCCTGCTAAGCGAATCGACTCACTTTGTGTCAAGAGACCGGGCACCTAGGGCGCCCAGAGCGGTAACCGAGAACGGGCACGAATCCAAAGTATAGCATGACATGGCATGGCATCGTATGTGCCCGTGGTCAACAAGGCAAGGCCGACCGACCATGGAGAAACAGTAGGTTTCTGGCATTCGCGGGAAGCTGGGATGTGGAGTTCCAGAAAAGGACTCAAAGACTCAGAGACTCCAAAGTCTGGACCTTCGTGGCGCCGTCTCCTTCACCCACGTCCCACGGGTGGCCCATGCCCGTCCGATTCGGCCAGGGCCCCGATGCCTCTCATGTCGGTAACGGAATTAAGTAGTGGGCACCCGCCATTCCGGTGCGAGGGGAGCACGGGATGGTATTTGGTATTCGAGGCAGAGCCAACGTGTCCAGGGCGCCAAAACAAACAAGCGGAGCAGGCCAAGATTGCGCTGGAGAACCCAACTGCAACTCTGAACTCTTGCGCCTCTGCAAAATAGGAGAAACGTCCCATCCGGCATGAATCAGAGAACCTGCCGTCTTATTGTTCATCTTTGAACAGACGCGGCCACTGTCGTAATTTGGCGACTTTGGTCTTGGCATCATCTTGCCTATGGATGCCAAGCGGTTCGGTTCGCCTGTTGTCACTCATTGACAAAGACAGCTGCTAAAGGGATTCGGGAATGCGATGAAAATTGTGGGTGGTCGTCAATCCAGCTGTTGCTTGCTTCTGACTGCTCTGGCCCGGGTCCATACTCCGTAATACGTTTCTTCCACTGTAGAATTATGGCCGAGAAATTGGACCCAAATGCTTCGAAGGCAAGTTTGAACTGTAAAAGGTTTCGCTCGCCTAGCACTTGATGCTTTCCACCCACTTCCCGGACTTGTGCCTCCGGAGTTCGCCTGTAGTATGCACAGCTCTCAATGATGATTGAGACATACCCTGATGATGATGATGCTACTACTCCTGGCTCCTGCGGGTTTGAGAGGAATTGCTGTGTTGAAGAAGAAGCTCCAAGTAAGACCGTTCATGTAAGACGTCAGATGTGCGCGATCAACTTGGAGTAAGCCACACCATCCTTCTCGAATCTGAGGAGGGGCGTTCCATCTAACGTGAGAGCTACGACTAGGAATCGAGTCGCTCGTCATTGTGCATGATCGTCGAGTAGGAGCCTGGCTGCGGTGCCTCTTTTGGTCTTGTGCGGCGATTGTGGTGTGGCCGCCGTGCCGCCCGTCAAGACAGACCGAGAAGAGGAGTGGAAAAAAGAAGAAGCTGTTGCGCAAATATCCGTACAATCAATGCAACTTTACACCTTGAGAAAAATTCGTGGAATTTCAAACCATGGAGTTTAGTTGAGGCGAGCATCGGCGCACATCTCGTGCAAACCCTGACCTTGTCCAACCTTGAGATAAGGTAAGGGACAAGCCATGCAGGTTCGAGTGCAATCCTAAAGAGCCCCATCGAGCGTTGGCATGAAAATTTGTCTTGGCGTTTTGGCATCTGTCGCTGTGTTGCCCCGCTGTTGAACTCTGAACCTCGAGCCGGTACTTTGTATTCGTAGTCGCATATCTGTATCCGTAGAGACAGTACGAACAGTGTAGCGTACCTGACGTCGGCCTTGAAAGAGATGACAGACCACCAAGCGGACACCACCTCAGCCGGCCGATGGTTGATTCGTTGGTGCATTGTCTGCTGCTCGTATCAAACAACCGGTCCCGACCTGCCAGACTGGGCAAGCCAGCGCGCACATCCCAACGAGCCAGTTAACCGCCGTAACACAGAACAGGATGGTCAATGTCGCCATATTTCCGTCTACTTATTGGCGCCATTTCTGTCCAGTGCAGGTCAGGCAATGCGAATGTGAGATTTGCAAAACCCATTGCCTAGGCGCACTGCGAGGTATCCTGCAAAGTGGCCTAAATGACAGATGCGATTTGTGATGCAACATCTATCTCATCTCTTCCGAGACGGCTTGTTGGAATGCGATGATCCGAACTCGCTCAACAAGGCACGTCCTTGCTTTTTGGTATGCCCATGATCCCCGGTACCCCGGACCAACCCAGACAAGAGGCAAGGCACAATCATCTAGATGTGATACGGCACAAGTGTCTGAAAGAAGGCGAAAGCGCTATGTTCGACGTGGATGGCTGGTATGCCTCCCGAGAACGCCTGCTTCAGCACCACATGGAAGAGCCCTGGAAGCCCCCAGACGACGGAAAAGCCGTCGTGTGTATCAGACCAAGAGAGAGAAGATGCGGCACGGGGGAAGGGGGCTTACAGAGTAAGAAGCTGGTCGATTATTGGAAATGTAAAAGCTTTGTACTGCAGGATGCTGTTCTGGCTGTCGATCTTGGGCCACTGCAGCCTGCCATTCCACCCGCAGGTCTGGCCCGATCGAACACTTTGTCGCACTGTGGGTGTTTTTGGATTCGAAAGTTCCAATTACTTTGCCAGAACTTAAGTAGATGGTCATGTTGAAGACTACCAAGATGGCTGAATCAGATCTTATCGAGATGCTGGACTTGTACGGGAGTTAATGGGCGTGGGCAACTTGTGCTGCTCTGCTCCTCTAGTCGCAGGTTCAGAAGACGCTAGCCCTAGGTTCATCGATGATTCAAGTTGCTTATCCGTGAGGCGACTAACAGTATCAGCCAAGGCGAGCCAGTCCTCGTTTGGAGTCTCTCAAAAGGGAGCTTGATTCCTTCGTAGCTTGACAGGTTGTTCAATAGCCGCCGGGCGTCGGGAGTCAAGCTGGCGCTCAGCCTCGAGGATGGAGGTCGGTTCTTGGGGGTACGAGTGCAAGACCCATGGCCAGATGATAGGTGGGACTTTGTACAGAGTACGAGGAGTGCCTACGCAGCATTCGTATGGGGCGCTGTAAGAGTCGGTGCCGCAGCGGCGAAGAAACACGATGTCGAAACAAATGAAGCAGATGCGTACTGCGTGCTCCGTACGGAGTAAAGAAACGCTCCTGTCAAAGTTGAGGTAGCGCCGATGGTGGGCTTGTGGAGCGAGAGGTATCCGTTGAATTTGATAAGAGCGAGCATGTGCTATCCAGTCGTCGCGTTCTCGTCCTGATTCAGGGCCTGTTCCAAGCAAAACACCCTAGGCCAATAAGTCCACCTGGTTACGCATCATATATAGGCAAGGTAATAGTAGTAACCGCCCAGATGTTTGGAGTGTCTGTAGTAAGTTGAGGAATGAAGTTTGACAACCTGTGAAGTCAGCAGCAAGACGAGTCCAATGTTTGGGGAACGGGGGAATCGGGATATTGGAAATATAGCCGGTTCGATTCGGCTGGCGTCAATTTTTGAATCAGAATCTGAACGTCTCAAGGGACCCAACCCTTGGGGGAAAAGCAACAATGATGGTCTGTTCTATTGGAATGAATTTGAAGGACTTGGCTGGAAAGGGCGTCACTACCACGACGGGTGGAAAAGAAGGGGGAAAAAAAAGAAGAAGGTACCTTTGGCCTTGGCAACGTACCGTGTGAAATGGGAAGTTGCCCCACACGGGGCCGGGGTGGATCTTCCCACCATTTGGTGATGAGGAGAGAGCGAGCCAGGGCTCCATATGTAGAGGGAGGTAGCTTCGCAATGGGTATGGGAGGCGTCAAGACATGAAGTGTACGGCGTTGATGAGCTTCTTTCTCCTGACAAGCTACCTAGGTACCTTACTGGGACCCCTTCCAGCAACGACGGGCAGGCTAACCCGCAAACGGAGTAGCAGGACTCCCAGTACAAAGTACACCGGCTTACCCCTGTAGGGACCTTCCCTCCGTCCAATGAGGTATACTTCTTTGCACTGCCTCCTTCTTGGCACCACATGTGGGAGATCCAAACTCTCACTCATCTTTTCTAGACCATGCCATGGCATGGCACAACCGCCGCCTCCCACGAAATGCTCAACACAGAGGAGACGTGACAAGGGGCAAAACCTCCTCTTCATCCCATCCTGTGTCTGTCGTCCTGGATTTCGTTCATTTGCCCCCAAGGTCCCTCTTTCCCAGGCCGTGCCGAACGGATACATCACTACCAAGACAGCCACCTGATCTAGTCGCTGGCTTGTCTCAAGCTCTTCTTACTCCAGTCTTGGCTCCTAGTAGGCGCTTTGAATTGGGAATGGACTTGGATTGATTCAAACCAACTTCAACGTCCCATCTTTCTCCCATCGCATCATTCCCTCGCCTTGTCTCTTTTCTCTGATTGCTTGGCTGCCCATTCCTTTGCGTCCCGCAATGTAGAGTGAGAGAAGGAAATACCAAACGTTTTCCTTTACCAAAACCACTTCTACTCATCTTAGGACGTCGTGCAGTAATACGCACTCGCCGATATCCACTGTCGAGACCAACGACCGCGGATACCCTCATCGATATCACACCACGACGCGCCCTTGCGCTCTGCATAATACAACTACAACACGCCTGCCAACCTCAACCTAGTCTTCAACATTGACGACAGGTTTTCGCCATTGTATCTTCAAAAATATACTTTACCTCCTTTGGATATCGTCGCTCCTTTCGCCTCCCGGCTGCCTCCTTCCTTTACCGGCACAGCCTCACGCTACCACTTCTTTCGTACACACTGGCGCACTTCATTTGCCTCGCTTCACCATCACACGCCGCCGCAACAAGGCGGCAGTGTCGAGCTTGATTGGGAATCATGGATCCGAATTCTACCCCCGAAGATGGCCCTGCGCCGCAACGGAGGAATCGAGCGTACGTTTGCAGTCAGCGGCATCCGTTGGCCTCTGAGCGATTAGTTGGATATAGGACTGACTCTCTTCTCTGTAGCCCGACCATTACCATAGACCCGTCTGCCACCGGTGTCGACACCACAAGTCCTGCACCAGCCATGGCTCAGGAAACCCAACAAGACGTGTCCAACTCACCCGGATCGCCCAAAGATGAGGCAGTCAGTCCGACGACCGTACCGGAAGGTGCTGGTGCGCCGTGGTCAGCTTCACAAGAGAAGCCATCGAAACCGAAGCTTCGTGCCGACACCTCTTTCGACGCCAAGGATAGCAGCAGGCCCCAAAGCCCGCACAATGTGTCCAGTCCTGTTGCGACCTTGAGAGGCAACGACCGTGCCTTCCTGGCTGTTCCCAGCAACTTGCGCTCTCGACAGAATTCTATCGATTCCGACGACATGTCTTCCCAGGGCGAGACCATTGCTGTACTGAGCCAGTCAACCGAAAAGACTATGAAGCCCAGTCCCATGTCCAACGAGAAGATTATGAACGACGATAGCGCCCTGCGTCCAGACAAGGGCAGTGAAGGAGATTTCGTTGCGGAGAATAACCCTTTTGCTTTTACGCCTGGCCAGCTGAACAAGATGTTCAACCCGAAGAGTTTGGGCGCATACTACGCTCTTGGAGGTTTGACTGGTATTGCAAAGGGTCTTCGCAGTGATCGCAAGGCCGGATTGAGCTTGGATGAAGTCCACCTAGACGGTCAAGTCTCCTTCAACGACGCAACGGCTCACATTCATTCATCTGGGGATTTCAAGGAGAGCGAAACTCCGGCAGCCCCCGCGAGACAAAACACTGGCCACCACGCTAAGCATGACGACGGCGGATTTTCTGATCGCAAGCGCATTTTTAAGGACAACCGGATCCCCGAGAAGAAGGGCAAGACTCTTCTTCAGCTAATGTGGATTACATACCAGGATAAGGTTCTCATGCTTCTGACAGCTGCCGCGGTAGTCTCACTCGCTATTGGTATCTACCAGACAGTGGGCTTGCCGCACGCTCCCGACGAACCAAAGGTTGAATGGGTCGAAGGTGTTGCTATTGTGGTTGCTATCGCCATCGTTGTTATTGTGGGATCCCTCAACGACTACAGCAAAGAGAGGCAATTCGCCAAGTTGAACAAGAGGAAGAAGGATCGCAACGTCAAGGTCGTCCGCTCGGGAAAGACCATCGAGCTGTCAGTACACGATATTTTGGCTGGAGATGTGATTCACCTTGAGCCGGGTGATCTGATCCCCGTCGACGGAATCTTGATCGAAGGCTTCAATGTCAAGTGTGACGAGTCTCAAGCTACGGGAGAATCGGACATCATCAAGAAGCGAAACGGCGAGGAAGTCTTCACGGCTATTCAGAACGGCGATGACCCGAAGAAACTGGATCCTTTTATTCAATCTGGCGCCAGAATCATGGAAGGCGTTGGCACTTTTATGGTTACATCTACCGGTATCCACTCATCATTCGGCAAGACTCTCATGGCTTTGGACGAGGACCCGGAGGTTACACCCCTACAGTCGAAGCTTAACATCATTGCCGAATACATCGCCAAGCTCGGAGGCGCTGCAGGTCTATTGCTCTTCATCGTCCTCTTCATCGAATTCCTCGTCAAGCTCCCCAAACAACCGGCTTCGGTCACCCCAGCTCAAAAGGGACAGGATTTTATCAACATCGTCATTACCGTTGTTACTATTATCGTTGTCGCTGTACCCGAAGGACTTCCCCTAGCCGTCACGCTCGCCCTCTCGTTCGCTACGAGACGCATGCTGAAGGATCAGAATCTTGTCAGGCACCTCAAGGCTTGTGAGGTCATGGGAAATGCCAACACCATTTGCTCCGACAAGACCGGCACCCTCACACAAAACAAGATGCAAGTCGTTGCTGGCACTATTGGTACTACCCACCGATTTGGCGGATTGCGTCCTGACGGATCCAACGATGGCGATGATTCTGCTCTCGATGCCTCTGCTGATATTTCGATTGCGGAATTCGCCAAGATGCTCAGTGCACCGGTCAAAGAAATCCTCGTCAACTCGATCTCACTCAACTCTACGGCTTTTGAAGGTGAGGTTGACGGCGAGAAGACATACGTTGGATCGAAGACGGAGACCGCGCTGCTTCTCTTGGCGCGTGATTACTTCGGCATGGGTCCTGTTGCTGAGGAACGCGAGAACGCAAAGATTCTTCAACTCATTCCCTTCGACTCTGGTCGCAAGTGTATGGGAATCGTCGTTCAGCTTCCCGGAGGAGGTGCCCGAGTCTACGTTAAGGGCGCTTCCGAGATTGTTCTCGGAAAGTGCAACCAGATTTTCCGTGACCCGTCTCAGGATGCCACCCTTGTACAGATGACCGAGGCCAACTTCCAGACGGTCAACACCCTAATCAATACCTACGCCTCCCGATCACTCCGAACCATTGGCATTGCCTACAGGGACTTCGAACAGTGGCCCCCTCGCAATGCCCGTCGCGTTGATGGAGGCGAGGTCGACTTCGATTTCATGTTCCGAACGATGGCCTTTATCGGTATGGTTGGTATCCAGGATCCCTTGCGCGAGGGAGTTCCGGAGGCTGTTAAGCTGTGCCAGAAGGCGGGCGTTATGGTTCGCATGGTCACTGGAGACAACAAGCTTACGGCTGAAGCTATCGCTAAGGAGTGTGGTATTCTGCAACCTAATGGGCTTGTCATGGAGGGTCCTGAGTTCCGCAACCTCACCAAGTCTGAGCAAGAGGCCATTATCCCGCGTCTCTGCGTTCTCGCCCGCTCGAGTCCTGAGGACAAGCGAATCCTGGTGAAGCGTCTCAAGGCAAAGGGAGACATTGTCGCTGTGACCGGTGACGGAACCAACGACGCCCCTGCGCTCAAGACAGCCGACGTTGGCTTTTCCATGGGAATTGCGGGTACTGAGGTTGCCAAGGAAGCTTCGTCAATTATTCTTATGGACGATAACTTCAACTCTATCGTTAAGGCTTTGAAGTGGGGTCGTGCTGTCAATGATGCCGTCAAACGATTCCTCCAGTTTCAGCTTACGGTTAACGTTACCGCCGTCATTCTCACGTTTGTCACTGCCGTGAGCAGCACTTCAGTCCTCACTGCTGTGCAACTGCTTTGGGTCAATTTGATCATGGACACGCTCGCAGCCCTTGCCCTCGCTACTGATCCTCCCCAAGACAGCGTTCTTGACAGAAAGCCTGAAAGACGCAATGCATCTATCATTACAACTACGATGTGGAAGATGATTCTCGGACAGGCCGTCTACCAACTCGCCATCACCTTTATGCTTTTCTACGGAAAGGAGACTGTTGTTCCTGGTCCGGAGCACATCCCTGATGATCAGATCGCCACGTTGGTTTTCAATACCTTCGTGTGGATGCAGATCTTCAATCAGTGGAAGTAAGTGTTAATTCTCTTCGTTATCTCGAACTCAAGGAACTAACAGCTTGATAGCAACCGTCGCTTGGACAACAACTTCAACATCTTCGAGGGCTTGACAAAGAACATGTTCTTCGTTGGCATCAGCGCCATTATGATCGGTGGACAGATCCTCATTGTTTTCTTTGGCGGAGCCGCGTTCCAGATCGCCGACGAGGGTCAAACCGGAACCCAGTGGGCTATGGCCATTATCCTTGGATTGATCTCCATTCCTTTCGGCGTGGTCATCCGTCTCATCCCCGACGCTCTTATTGAGCGTTTGATCCCCGATTACCTCAAACGCCGTGCCAAGGACTCCGTTCCGGGCCTCACGGTCTCAGATGAGGAGCAGTTCGAGATGTATCCGGAGCCATTGTCCGACGTCCGCGATGAATTGACATTCATCAAGCGCATGAAGGGTGGACGCTTGAACAACCTGAAGTTCGCTGTACAGCACCCCCGCGAAACCTTTGCTCGCTCGCGCAGCCCGTCACACTCGCGTAGCAACTCTATCAAGTCACCCTCTACGCCCACACGAGAGGACAGCTTCGGCTCCCTCGCCGCAACACCCGAGTCGCGCAAGCGCTCTCGCAGCTCGCGCAGCCGCTCCAACTCGGCCCTCGGTGCTCCTACCGTCATGGCCGGCATTGTGGCTGCTGGCATTGCTGCCAACTGGCAGCCTGCCGAACGGAGACGTCGGGATAGCGACGACTCTGACAATAATGTTAGGAGAGGGGTCTCTCGAGAGAACTCGATCAGAGAAGAACCCCGGGAGGAAACCACCACAAACGAGAAGGCCGGAGATGAGAAGACGGCCAAGCAATGAGGAGTACATTAACTGTTGCCCGGTACTGGCGACATCACTTACATATGGTCACGTGGAGTTTGTGAGCGAAAAGAAAAATTTCAGAGCGCGCAATGTATCTGTACGAGTATTTGGTTCTCATGCGCGGGGTTTTGCGACAACCGGTCATCCCGTTTGAGGAGGCTTTGAGCCCTCACTTTTTTGCTTTCACATTATTATTAGACCGATGACCGTATGCAGACCGAACAGGATAACCAGGGGACGAAAGCCTGAACATATTAAGAGGGAACTCATAATCAGTAAAAAATATTCTTAACGACCTGGCTAGACGAATTTCTCAATTCGCAACTCTAAGGGACATGTGAAGTGAAAGGTGGATTCTTGAGATGCAGAAGTTCTCAGGGCGAAACAGCTGGGCAATGCTTGTATACAATGAGCGATAGAGGCAGTAGCTGAGCAGACAACGGTTGAAGCCGTCTTACTTTGACTGAATCCATGAGAACCCACGATCCACGACAGTGATTGATTGAGGTCTCATCACGAGGCATCGAATGGTTTGGCCAGTCATGTCGAAAGATTGGAAGGCGAGTTAGTTACCCCCCTGCAGAGATCTCAACACCTGACTGTCTAACTTCATGCCTCCACGAGAAACCAACAATACTCACCAGAAATTACTCGATAAAGACAGGTTTGGCGAGCGGGCGGGTGTTGGAAACACTTTTCGTGGCGGTGTCGCTGATCCTAGTAGGTATACGAGACGAACTTGAACATCAACACTATTCGGACACAAAGAACCAGATGCAGCCGATGACGGGGCGAGGTTGGTTTACCGCCATGGTTGCCAGTGGCACACTGTCAATTTAGCCCGATTACATGGCTAAATGAATCCTACTTAGGGATGCGGTGACCGCAACAACGTCGAGCTGGCTTTCTAGGCAGGTTTGCTGCTGAAGATACGGCTTCTGGTTGTCAGCTGATAGTGCCATCCGATGTATCCTCGTTGATCACGGTGTCGTGTTTGCCTTGAGGCATTGTTGCAAGTTCTCGCTTGAACCCGGCACTTACATCCCCGAATCAACCCTCCCGTCCGCCCCCGCCCTGTAGTGAACTTCACCCAGATATCCTGTGACCAATACAAGGCAGGGCAAAGGTAAGTGGCTTTACCGCCACCATCGAGGCTTGAAAGGGGGTTGGTCGGTGAGGCAAGGTAAGGTATAAGCACGCGAGTGAGGCTCAATGAGAAGAACGGTGATGCGTGGTAGCCTGCTAGGCAGATACACGTAAAGGTAACGCAAGCAACCAAACCTCAGTCCCGCCCCCGCCCTCCTTGCCAAGCACCGGGCTACCCTCAATCAGTCGTTCGTATAGTAAGTTGCGCTGTTCGGTTGCCTTGCTGGGTAGGTCACACCGGTGAGCAGGCTGTTTGGACAGCCTTGAGTTGCCACTCGACTTTTGAAGTATGGTTCGCGGGGGTTGATGCACTTTGGCGCATGTAAGACGGGTAGGTGACAGAATGCTTGAGTCACCACTGCTGCCTTACTCGAGATTCAACCAGCGTTGCCTCGTCTGGGCCGTTCTGCGCTGACTTGGCTTACATTCACATCTATGTATGTACCTTACGATATAGCTTGTTCAGAGACCATCGTCAAAGTGCACATGTTGAACTCCTTAGTATCGTTGACATCTTGATGATTGCAATCCATTGATCAACTATCAAAAAACGGGAACCTTTCTGTCTGAGTTTCTGTCTCTAGAGAAAAACGGACATTTGCGCGGGTGCGCGCGTAAAATAAAAGGGAAAAAAGCCTCTCTAGGGCCCCTCTCTCTAGGTATTCTGACAAAACGAAACAAATCAAAGACACAAGACACACCAGACCGTGCATGGGTTTTCCTTTCGCGAGAGCCTCAAACGCCGTTTCCGCCACGTTCTTCCTTTCCTCCGTCAGCCCTGTTCCACCTCCGTTTTCGAATTAAAAGCCGACAAAATAATAAAGCAAGTGCAAGTGAAAAAAGGGCTCAAAACATCGCAATCTGTGGTATCAGGAAAGAAAAAGAAAACCTCGTTTTGAGGTTTGAGGTTATGAGTTGATGTATTCCTCCGTAAAGGGAACAACGCGATGACCGTTTTGGCTGCCATATGAAGAGACTCCAAAAGGTCGAGATTACTTAGGGTGAGAGGGCTGGTGCAGAGCGCAACTACGGATTCGCTGACCGAAGTGGCGCGGTGCTGCCCTGTGTTGTGCTGTGGAGTAATAGGGAAAAAACCCATTTATGCCTGACGCGCTGTGTCTGGCCAAAACCGAGAAGGGGGCGACGTGGCGATGGCCCGCAGCCACAAAGCCCCGAGACTTGACCGGGGGCAGTGAGTGTAGGTTGCGGTACCAGGCTGTTCGTTGACGCTTGCATTGCTGCTACCGGCAATAGTGCCGTTCCGTCTTGTGTTTTGGGGGCTTTGTGTCGTTTCGTCGAATCAGGTACCGTATATGGGCATTCTTCCCCCTTCTAAACCATTGACGGGTGCCGCGTGAAGCGCTCTCAGATGCAATTGTCTGAGAAAGTGAGAAGGGCACAAGGGAGTATCTGTAGGTAGAGACAATGAGCGGACAGAAAGAAGAAAAGCGAGCAAGAGAGCGAGGGTGAGGTGGTTGACAACTTGCAAGAAGAAGTTCCAGTCTCAGACAGCGTCTCTCGACCTTCGAGGCTTTCTGGGTCCCTTGGTCGGTTTCGCCATCTCGGACTCAGTCTCGAGCTTGGAGATTTGCTGCATAGGCGGCGGCGGCTGCTTAGGGTTGACGACCTCAAAGACGTGTCTGCTCACGCACCCGCCGTCCGGGTTCACCTTGACGACCTGGTCCTGAGGCACCATCTCGTGCTCGAGCGGCCAACCGGCGCGGCGGCACAGCTCCGAGACGACGACGTCGCAGTCGCCAAGCAGGTCAATATCAAAGTTGATGTGATTGACGGCCTGGCGCGAGATGTAGATCTGGGGGATGTTGGCCGGTAGCCAGGATACTATCTCAGACACCGGCGTCACCTTCAGACTCGTACCGATAACGATGACGAGGTCCACCTTGTCGCGGTCGTGCTCCGTCAGACGCCTGCTGAACTCATCAGGCAGCGCTTCGCCGAAGAAGGTGATGTCGGGCTTCATAACGCCTACGCTAGGGATGTCGTACTCGCCGTCTGACGTCGAATCGTCGGAGCTGAACCTGCGGCGCTTTCTTTCGGTGCCCGCCGAGCGCTTGCGCTTACTGCTGCCATTGGGACGAAGGTTTTGGATGCAGCGGGGGCAACGCGGGATCTTGCCAGCTTTAACGTCGTCAAAGATCTCTTCGCCGTCGCACTTGAAGCGGCACTGAACACAAGTCGCGGTTGCGAAGGAACCGTGACACTGGATGAGCTTGTCCTGAGAGATGCCGGCCTTGGCCTCAAGGTTGTCAATGTTCTGAGTGTAGTTGGTAAGCAGCTTGCCCTTCTTCTCAAGCATGGAGATGAAGGCATGAGTCGGTGTAAAACGGTTGGTCGACGGCAGAATGTCCTTGGCAACGGTGTAGAAGATGGTCGGGTCATGCTTAAAGACGGAAATGTCAAACACCTCCTGCGGGTCGTTGAGTCCCAGATGCTCAAGTTGAGAATAGAGACCACCCTTTGAGCGGAAATCGGGAATGCCGAGCGAGGTAGAGATGCCCGCACCAGTTAGGACGATGATGTTCTTGCTCCGCTGTAGCAGGTCCACGGCGTCGTCCACCGTGTTGAAGCGAAACAACTTTGCGCGTTTAGACAGCTCTCGGCTGATGGCCAGCGACAAGAGACTGAAGTAGGCCTCATCTTCGGCACCCTCGAGGAAGGCGGGAGGCTTGAGGCCAAAGGCCGATAGTAGCTTCTTGGCCGTGTAGCGTCCGGCGTCCACGGTTCTTCTACAGAATTCTGCGGGACCAAGCGCTCTTAATTGGTGGCGCAGGCCCATGGCCTCGTCAGGCGTGCAGCTGTCCGGATCTTTCAGGCACGAGTTAGCAATCAGGTAATAGAAGCGATCGAGGGTGAGTGAGTAATAAGAGGAACACGTAATCCCCAAAACATAGGTAGCAAGGAATTGTCATGCTCGCCTGCATGAGCAGTGTGTGAGTGGGTGAATGAATGACTGAGATAGACCTACCATCCGAGGAAAGTTTTGCATCGCCCATCTCAGCGATGGCATCCTCCAGCAGAGAGTCGGTTTCCCATGCAGATTCTTTGGCATCTCTGACGCGTTCTTCTAGTTCCTGAAGACCGACGGCGTGCTTGATGTCCTCAAGAGTTGGGTTTTCGGGAACCTCAAACTTGTCCACCTTGTACGCGGCGTTCTTGTGTTTGTTGTTGATGCGCTTCTTGACCGTGACGGCTTTTGTCGCCGCCCGTTGAGTCTTCATCTTGAGCTTCGTCTTGTTGACAACTGCTCTGTGCGGCAAGATGGGAAGAAATGAGGGGATGACGGTGTTGCTGATGAGACCTCCCTTCGTGGATAAAGGGGTGATGAGATGAAGCTTGAAAGTTGACGGAAACCAAGTAGAGTAAAGCAGGCTCACTTAGCTGGGCGTACGTGTCTGCTTGTATGGATGGGGTGCGAGACTGCCGACCACCCGACAGGTTTATTTGTGAGACAAGGCGGGATGATAGCCTGGACAAAGACTGGGCTGGTATGGGCTGGGTGAAGGGGAAATGAAGAGCGGCAAGAGTTGGCTGCAGAAATGCGTAAGAGAGAGAAACGACACTTGGACCTCTTCTTCTCTCTGTTACGCTCTTACCAAAGTATCTTGTTCGAGTCCAGGTAGACCGATTGACGATTTGATGGATTTGTGCAAAGAGAAGAGAGAAAGTAAAAAGCCGAGTGTGTCTGTGGATGGGCAAGAAGATTTGACAAAGTTGCAGACGGTCGGGCCCTCAAGGGTGTGAGAAGGAGGGTTTAAAAAAAGGATGCCTTGGCTGTGAGTGAAGTTGAGTGCGGTGGCCGAGTTCCGCCTTTTTTCGCTCGAAACTTGTCGGTTATCTCCCTAGGGTGGCGTGACGAATATGACACTGAGCCCTGGTCTTTATTAAACAAGCAGGCAAGCAGGTAAGCAGCAGATGGATCAGTTGCAATTCTGCGTGAACAGCGGGAGGCGGCGAAGAACCAACAAACGGCGAGGCGAGTTGGGTAGACGGTAAGAGTTGACACCAAAGTCAAGTGGATGATGGAACAAGTGGTGGGTGGACCGGAAGTTGGTTTCCCTTTGAGTCGCGTCTGATGGTAGGGAGACTGGGATAAAGAGAGAAACTGAGTTGCAGAGTTGCGATGGGTTGGCGAGAAACAAGCCGACCGAGACTGAACGGAAGCGACGGCCTAGAATTGATGGAGGGACTTGTTCAAATTAGGTCCCCGGTCTCCGGATAGGATGGGAAGGGGGAGAGGGAAAAAGAGGAAGGGGGATGTGGGAAGGAAGTTGAGTGAAAAAAGCGAGCTAACGTCGTCGTCGGTTTAGGTGTAGAGTACCTCAATGACTACTTTTGGTGAGAAAGAGGGTAAGGTGAGGTAAGGTACCAGGCAGGCCATAGATATGGCAAGAGCAAGAGGGAGAGGAGGTAAGCAATCGAAAGGGAAGGAAGCTGGGCTAATGAGAAAAAAAAATAGGCTAGCAAGTAATAGCACTTGTGTGTGTGTGTGCGTGGTCGACTGCGCAGAGAAGGGGATATGAGTTCGGAGGGAGAGAGGGAAAAGGGAAATCACGGAAGCGGGCGAACGAGATCTGGGCCCCCGTAGAGACGATCGAGTAGGCAAATCAGTGGGTAAAAGGTATTCTGGTTGGAACGTGGCACCGAGAGTGAGTGACTGAGTGAGCGACCGACCGGCCGAGTTACATAGCAAAAGTAATTAAAAGGACAAGAAAGTACAGATACGACGAATGATCGAACGAACGAGTACGACGACCTACGCAGTACAGCACCAGAAAACCAAGCCAGGTAAAAACGGGAAGGGCAATCAAAAAGGCAAAAAGGTTGACCGGGGGGATCCGTCTTAGTAGACTAAGGTACATGAAAGCATGGAAGCGTAGTTTAGCAATACTCAGCTGAGGCAGATGTAGACGCACGCGAATACAAATCCAATAATGCCATGCTAACTACCTAATCATGCTTGCTCTGTAATCCGATCGGTCTTATTCCAGTTTGTTGCCCCCCCAAGTTCTCTACATCTCCATCAGCGCGATGGAATTGGACCATTGATTGATGGATGAGACGTAATAAACTATCAGCGCGCTGTCAAAGTATGTCAGTCGGGGCAAGGTTAAGTTAGATACGTGAATTGAGCCAAGGCATCTGTCTCTAGCGGCGAGCATGAGGGCAAGGAATGTGAGGAGAACCTGAACACAATGCTCAGCCAGGCACAGGTAGACAGGAAAGCCACCTGAACCACTCCAAATCGCTCGCTCGATGAAAGCACTCAAACCGTATTATCTGAGTTAGAGTGTAGGGATAGGGAGACGGAGGAAGACGAAAGAAAGAAGGAGTGTGTGGGTGTGCGTGTACAGTACAAACCCGTCCAACCAAATCTAGTAACCAAACACACATCCATCCATCGTTCATCCTCCTCCGTTCTCAACCGCGTACCCGTCCTCACATCAGAGAGTTTCGGAACCTGGCTTCAAATGAAACTCGGCCATCCTTTAATGGTCTTCCGCTTATCAGCATCGATGGTGAAAAGACTCTCTACCGGATCTGTCACGCTTGATGCCATCTCGGGTTTCCCCTCCCTTGCCTCCCCCGTTGCGGCGAACGTCCCTTCGCTCTTGTTCCTTGTTGTGATATAATGATTACCTTGATTACCTGCGCCTAATGTCTGACCGGGGTGGTGGTAGACTGGTGACTGGGTCCAAGACACACCACACACTCACACGTACACGAGTGGCAGCCCTCCAATCAGATGAATCCGTCATGCTCACCGTACCTAACTGTACCCGCCACACTTCCGAATAGTACCTCCATTGAGGCCCATCGGCGATAATCGCTGTCATCATCTTCATGGAAGAAATCGTGAAATTGCATCCCCTTGCGGTCGTATTTTCAATTCGTTAATCATCGCATCAACTCTGGAAGGCTGCTCTTGTCAAGAAGAGCGTATTTTGGAGTTTCTATTGCGTTGCTCCGTCTCATGCAGTCTCTGACTTTGCTGTGACCTTGGCTTGACTTGTTTGATCCGAGCGAGTGACGCTCCCAGGATGATTAACCCCCTTGGCGTCAAGGAATGTACTCACCCCCTTATCTAAACTTGCCGGACTCCATCACAATGGGAATCAACTCATCCGAACGAACATGAAATAGTTCAAACCAGA
Source organism: Colletotrichum tamarilloi (assembly GCF_030869305.1). Lineage (NCBI taxonomy): Eukaryota > Fungi > Ascomycota > Sordariomycetes > Glomerellales > Glomerellaceae > Colletotrichum > Colletotrichum tamarilloi. The sequence goes on from NW_026849395.1 coordinate 371,028, forward strand.
TGCTTCACCGCCCGGTTCTCTGAACAATACCAGTCCTTTATGAAAGAAACAATCTCTCTCGTTTGACAGAACCTTCATTCCCATCAGTTACCACCAACACGACTTTACCAACATAACTCAAAGGAAGCCATCCGATACCTCTACATTCAAGGAGAACCGTGGCTCAGCCCTCCACCACCCCCCCTTCCCCCCATCCCCAAATATGCAACGACAATCATATGCCGCAGCAGTAGGTATCTTTCTCTAAACGGCCGGTAAACGAGTGTTTAGAGCCAGCGCCAATTTTAATGCCCTACCTTTCACCTCACTCGAAGGGCTCCGTCCTGCATGTGACTGACCGGCGCGGTTCGTTCGGTCGCCCACCATCACACACCCGGCTGGTTGCGTTACCCAGAACAAACACTAATTGACCAAATCCAACCCAATGCCAGCCCAGGCTTGCCAGTCGTGCTGGACGCCCCCTTCTTACTGCTTTCTGTCAGAAGGGGGAGGAGGTAAACCCAGTTTCCTTTATTTCAATCATAAGCCAAAACTTGGGCGGCACGGCGGTAAACCTGAATGTATTACACTTGTCTGAAGTGATGGAGTGCCATGATGATCTACAGATAGACATCATCGGGAACGTGATGATACTCCCTCACAGGCTAGGTACTTTACGCCCGTATCCTTGAGTCCCTAATGGCCATCTATTTTTTAATGTTTTCCATCGATGTGTCTTTCCAAGAAGATGAGTTCTGATGTCTGCTTGAACGTGATGGGCTCAACCCCAGAAAGGACGTAGAAACAGCAAAGCATGGCGAACCGTCAAGAAAGTGGTCGGCGACTCTTGAACATGGATTTGCGTAACTAAACGCCTCCGGGCGGGGACCGCAGGTGTCACTCTCTCCGCAAATCATCGCATCATGGACAAGCCTTTGCTCTCCCCCATTCATGAAACATATCCGTTCCTTTCCCAAACCACACCATTCATTCAAACAAAGTGCCATAATTATGCTCGAGTTATCACTTGTAATGAAATCCATCTTGTCCGACCAGAGCGAGCGACGACTCTGGATTATGTACCATGGTTGAAAGAGTCGACAGGGCTTCATCGCATCAGCGCTCCGTTCTTGGCAGACTTCACACCGGCAAAATCTACCTGACCCTTTCGTTCGTCATGTGCCACGCCAACAAACCTGTTCAGTCCACGCAACTCGCAAAAAATGTTGACTTTGCGGGGGGGACTCTCGGCCCACAAACACTAATTCCGCTTTTGCTTCGGTTTTTGCTATCGCGCCATCCGTAACCCCTTGAGTCGTGAGAGTTTCCTCATCCCCGACTCTCTTAGCAATATCAGTAGGTAATAGCGAGTTACTGTTTTGCTCTTAAATGGCACATATACACATCAACTCAGAATCATATGGCATTTTCTCTTCGACCGATGAAGATATGTCCGGCACGGTCCCTCAACGCCCTGAATTGCGCAACTCTACAAAGTATCAACTCATGTGTGTATCATGTAAACAACTCTGGGATGCCCTGACTGCAACCAAAGCTGTGCTATTTCCAGAGAAAGCCCCCTAAATTAGACTCTCGTACTTATCCAACCCGCTCTTCTGCTGGGGCTTCTGCTGCTGTTGCTGCTGCTGTTGCTGAAGGCCAGCCACACCGTTCATACCCATGTTACTGTTCATCATACTATTCATGCTGCCGCTAGACGCCATGCTCATACCCATACCAGGCCGCGAGCCGATACTGTTCAGGCCATTCATCGATTGTTGACTCATCATGCCCATGCCAGTGCTAGCTACAGGTTTGCTGAAAGCGCTCAAGCCTGATTGCACAGGCGGCGTGTGACTGGGAGGCGGCGGTAGGCTAAACCCGGAAGATCCGGAAAAGCCACCCGTCGAATTACCGGCGGGCGGTGGCGGCAGGGAAAACGAAGATGACTGTGACATGCCTGGTCTTTGCCCACCGAGCGACATGTTGGACATGGGCGTACTCATTCCACCAAAAGCGGAGCTCGGAGGTGGCGACATGGAGTTACCGGCCGAGAAGGCCGGCGTTGATGTTGACGACGACGACCACGGATTAGAAGTTGCTGCCGACGCCGTGGACCAGTTGATGGATGAGCTGGGCTGTGCCGCTGGCTGCGACATTGGCGAAGTTGGCTGCAGAGGTTTAGAGAATTGAGTCGATGTTGGAGTCATGGTTTGGAAAGAACCCATGTCAGGCGTCACCGTCCGGAAACTAGGTTGAGGCTTAGGCGCTGGAGGTGGTGCTGTCTGAGTAGGACTCGGAGTTGACCACGCAAAGGCCGGAGTTGCTGACCTACTCCCGGGCGCGGGCGAGGTAACTCTGGCTGCCGCAGCGGGTGGCTCTTCCCAGCTAGAGAATGCATCCGAAGTTGACGTTCGTGTCGTTTTGCCCTTGACAAGGCTCTCAAAATCGTCTTCTGTCGCTCCATTGGAGGCATCAAAAGAGGTCCCACTGACGCCGCCAAAGGCCATGAAGTCCTCATTAGCCCCGGCAGTGCTGCCGTTGGTACCAGAGAGCTCTTGCAACTTCCTAGTCTGTTCGTCTTCCACTCTTTTGGACAACTTCTTGATAAGGTCCATGAAGCTCTGGAACTGTTTGAGATTGAGCAAAGGGCCGAGACTCATATGCCACAGAATGGGAAGGATGTCAATCGCCACAAACTCGGCATCGGCTGCTTCACCTACAACTCGCAGAACGCCGTGGGCTGCCATCATGACCGCAGGCTCTTTCGTTTTGATAGCCTTGATCAACGGGATGATCTTCTCCTGCATGGTATATTTATCCAGCATGCTAGAGGACGAAGTTGATTTCTTCTTTGAAGTACCGAAAGCATCGAGGCCATCGTCTTCCGCGTCGGATGTTCCGCCACACAGGACGACGAATGCTTGGCAGCCGCGCACCTTGATGGCCAAACTACTCGTTTTGCTAAACACGGCCGCAATGACTGGGAATAGCTCATTCTTGATGGTGCTAAAGTCGAGAACTGGTAGAATAGAAGGTAGACCTCTCAGGGCCGCGTCAACAACGGCCGGTGTTGGTGCTTCGATTGCTGCGTAAACAACGGGCAAGATATCTAAATAGCTGTCAGTCCCGCTAGATATTTTCATGTTGTGGGTGTTGTTACCATCAGTGAATTCCTTGCCATTGCAGTTGTTGCAGATTGTAGACATGTGTTCGAGCACAACCATCAACCCAGCATCCTTCGTCGGGTCCCTCTCAGGAGCCTGGTCCTTCTTCGGGGGTGGGGCAAATGTTGCTTTCAATGCTGGCCGTACTTTTTCGGCAAACACCCTCCTCGCAGAGGGTAGTAAATCAACGATGGTGAAGACGTTTTGAAGAATCAACGCTATAAGATCCTTGTCTTTCATCTCTTCAAGCAACGCTGGTAATAACTTCTTCTCCATAACAGTCTTGGGGAATGAAGGCATAACCTTGACTAGTCCCCTCATGAACTGAGCCTTCTCGTTTGGAGTCTTTGCTGGGAAAGCGTCCAAAAACCTGATTGTCGAAACAAGCACGTTGTTGAAGTATTCACTTTCTTGAAATTCCTTTGCTGTGAGACGCTGAGCAGGTCGTCGTGTTATCAGGCGCGGCAAAACATGTTGAACCAGCTCCTTGGGTAAAGGTCGTGATGATAAGAATTGGTTGGTAGCAGACGGTACTGTGGATGACGAGGCGAATGTTCTCTTGTATGTTGATAAGCTGCCGTGAGCTTCGATGGGAGACTGATGTGGTGAGTTGTAAAGGGCCACGGCTAGGAGACCTAATGAGAACATGTCGGCAAAGTGGGTAAAGTTGTTGTCAATGACAAAGTCGGGAGAGGTGTAGTCGAGGTTCAGCTGCACAAAACGAGGCAGTCGAGGGTCTGGGTTGAGCACCTCTGACAGGCTGATGGGTTGAAAGGAGGTCGGCTTGTTGGATCCCTCTGACGGCGCGCAGAAAGCGAGACCACTGATTTTCCAATCGGACTGTTTCGAGTCAGCAACAGTGCATGGTTATCAAGACCAATAGGCTGCACTGACCTTGGCGTTCACGATGATGGCGTCTGGTGTCAGGTTTCCGTGCACCAACCCAGCGTTCTCGTGTAAGAACTCCAGAGCTTTGCTGATTTGCAAGAGACCCTTCTGGATCTCGAGCTCGTCAATCTCCAACTCGCGCCGCCGGCGCACACCATCAGAATCTTCGGTGACATAACGACTCGACCGGCCGCCAACCCCACCACTCCGTTCCTGGTCGTCCTTCTCTTGCAGCAGAGCCGCCAGAGAGCCCGTGACAGCTTCCGTGACGAATTGTAGTCCACCACCTCTTGTTTCTTCCACTGGCTCGACGAGCTCGAGAACGCTCGGGTGTCTCAGCTTCGCCAAGCTGGAGGCTTCCTTCTTCAGGCGCTCGATAACCTCCTCAGTGGCTCGCTTGAAGGCGGACGCGCTTGATCTGCCTAGACTGCTTCCATGGTTGTCGAGTCCCTTCTTGTCAAACACAAATACGCTGTATGGTTTTCCGGTAGACTTCTTCTTGCAGTCGTAAATCTTCCATGGGCCGGCGGACGAGGTCTGGGTCGAGGAGATGGAGTAGTTCGCGGTGATGTTGGTCGATGATATCGACTTGAGTGCCGAGGAGAACATGGTTGTGGTATGTCTTATAACGTGGGTCGTCTACGTCGTCGTCAAGGCGGAGGAAACGGAACTTGAGGGAACTCGATCGTCATGACGGTTTGGAGGCAGATATGGGGTTTGCGCCAAGTCGGGACGTTCGTCAAGTCAATCGCGCCTACACTCAGAAGGAGGAACGTAGTCTTTGACCACGAGCGATGTAGGTGGTGGAGGGTACCGCGGAGGGGACACTTTGGAAATGTCGAGAGGGACCTCCGACGAGGCTTAATCGAGGAAGCTTCCGGAGATGCGCCGGGAGTTGGTATGGACTTGAATTCAATAAAAGACAGCAGACGCAGGGCGCAGTGACATGAAATTGGCAAGTTGGCCCAAAGATGATGTTCTCGTTCAGCCGCGTCGACTTCCACGTCGCTGATAGGCAAGAGCGTCTCAAGTCCAATCAAAATGACCATCTATGCTTTTTAGCGATGATCCCACAGTTGCCAGTGCCCACCCCTGCGTCTAAGGTAAGGTAAGGTAAGGCTCGGCTTCAAATAAGTTGGGCACACCTTTACCTGCACTGAGCTTGGGGGCGCCCACCTTCTGGTCGCAGCTTAGGGGAAGCACAGAAGACACTGAACCAATTGGATGGCTGACCTAAGCTACGGAGAAGATCTTCCATTTGGGACAGCTTGGCTCTATACATAGGTACCTGGTAGGTTTCCTTACATCATCCCCACCATCTTGAAATCAGTACCTGAAAGGTACGTACTGCGTGCTGACCATGCTGCCATGCTGCCATGCACCTGCTGCACCTGCTGCACCTCAGATAGCGGGACGCTTCCGGAGCCGGGACCCTGAACGAACAATTTTGGATCTCTGGATCTGGCGGCGCATGGAAAGCAACGGCTTAGAAGTCCGATAACGCTCCGAAATCCTGACTCTTGCCGCACCCTACACGCCATCCTCAAATTGCGCCCTTCGCCCTACTACACTTGTCTATCCTTTATCAAGCATTGGATTGGTCAATTGGTTCACCGTTGACCGCAATTGAGGATTTGGTATCTCGGTTTCCTTTTGCAAAAGAGTCACACTCGCTCTCCCGTCTTTGAGTATTTATCTGAGCATCTTTGTTCCTGTGTTTTAAGGTTTTGAGAAAATCCTCAACCTCCTCCTTTTTTTCTTCACTTTCTGCTTTATACCCAACTCAAAACACCAAACAAACCGATCGCCATGATGCGCCAGTTCTTCCCCCGCGCCGCCGGCGCTCTCAGAGTCCCCCGCAGCTCTCCCAGATTAGCCACCGCATGGCAATCAGCAAGACTCTACAGCGTCAAGCCCGCCGCCGCCTCTGCGGCCAAGCCTCTGGGCCTCGATGCCTCAAAACTCACCATTGAGAAGACAAAGACTCCCGGAACGCTGGGCAACCCCGAGGAGCTTGTCTTCGGCCGCAAGTTCACTGGTCAGTCAACTGCCTCCTCTCTCAACTCCCCATCACTCAATGTTGCAATTGCTAACCGTTTATCGCAGACCACATGCTCACCATTGAGTGGAATCAAGAACAGGGCTGGCTCGATCCCAAGATCGTCCCCTACCAGAACCTCTCCCTCGACCCCGCGACCTGCGTCTTCCACTACGCCTTTGAGTGCTTCGAGGGCATGAAGGCCTATAAGGACAAGTCCGGCCAGGTCAGGCTCTTCCGCCCCGACAAGAACATGGCCCGCCTCAACAAGTCCGCCGCCCGCATCGCCCTGCCCACCTTCGAGCCCACCTCCCTCATCGAGCTCATCTCCAAATTCGTCAACCTCGACAAGCACTACATCCCCGACGAGCGCGGCTACTCCCTCTACCTCCGCCCAACCATGATCGGCACCCAAAAGACCCTCGGCGTCGGTCCCCCCGGCTCCGCCCTGCTCTATGTCATCGCCTCCCCCGTCGGCCCCTACTACCCCACCGGCTTCAAGGCCGTCTCCCTCGAGGCCACCGACTACGCCGTCCGCGCCTGGCCCGGCGGCGTCGGCGACAAGAAGCTCGGCGCCAACTACGCCCCTTGCATCGTGCCCCAGCTCGAGGCCGCCAGCCGCGGCCACCAGCAAAACCTGTGGCTCTTTGGCGAGGAGGAGTACGTCACCGAGGTCGGCACCATGAACATGTTCGCCGCCATCAAGAACAAGGAGACAGGCCAAAAGGAGCTCGTCACCGCCCCTCTCGACGGCACCATCCTCGAGGGCGTCACGCGTGATTCCGTCTTGTCCCTCGCCCGCGAGAGACTCGTGCCCGAGGGCTGGATGGTCTCGGAGCGCAAGTACACCATGAAGGAGCTCGACGAGGCGGCCGAGGAGGGCCGCCTCATTGAGGCCTTTGGTGCCGGTACCGCTGCCATTGTCAGCCCTATCCGCACCATTGCCTGGAAGGGCAAGTCCATCAACTGCGGTCTCACCGAGGCCGAGGAGTCTGGCGAGATCACCCTGAGAATTAAGGGCTGGATGGAGGCAAGACAGTATGGCGACGAAGAGCACGAGTGGAGCTACATTGCTCCGGATGTTGCTGCATAAATTTGGTTGTTAGAACGGCATGTAGACTTGTAGATATCCAACCAGAAAGCGTGCAATATGATTGTTAAAAAGAAAAAGGCTGGAATTCAATTTTGGTAGTGAATGAGTTTGGCATCGGCGATAACCCACCGCCCTCCTTCTATGACTGATCAGATGTATTTCTTGGGTTACATGAATCCGTGTTGAAACGACGGCCAAAGGTTCGATAAGAACAAGTAGCTTACCAGAAGGGGTCACATTAGTAGCTTTCCTCAGTATTCACTCGCTAAAGCTCCATTAGCGCCATTGGATGTCTTCCTCGCTATACACACTCAACAATATCAAATGCTGAGTTTCGAGCTATTGTCACGAAGCTCCGTAGCCCTATGCCATGCGTCATCAATAGCAAATCTAGTCATTGCAGAAGGCTCACGAAGATCGAAAGGCCCTCACGGGGTTGAGTAAACAAAGGGCGGTGAAAAAAAGGAAAGCTAGTTCAAGGGCAGGTTATATACACTTTTCCTCAGGGAAATAGAAAGAGACACCGTCGCCGTGAGAAGTTATCGGCAGCGAGCTTGCTTTCCCCTTCTGTGGAAATATTCCTTTCTCTCCCTGTTTCTCCGCTCCATCCTTTCTCTAGAACATCATCTTCCATCCTCGCGGCTCGGTTTTCTTTGTGTCTTCCGTTCCGTTCCTTTCTAAGGTGATATGTCTCTCAAAAAACCAAGCTCCGGGTAAAGAAAAAAGTTGATTCAGTGGTTTGTTCGTGGCAAGTGGTCGCAGGAATTGGTTTTTTTTTCCATTTCACTTCTCGGGGTCCGGCAGAATGCCCTCCTTTTCTAATCTCCGCCTGGCCTCCTCGAGGGCCCAGGTATCGAGTCTGTAGTGCGGGCAGGTAATGTTAGCCACAGATCAAACAATCCTGATGTCTAAATTGCCTCATCCCGGCACAACCGATATTGAGAGCACCCTGAGCCCTTCAAGTTCTATTCGATGCATTCCATGTCGACGGATCTATGCGGCGGAAAGAATGGCCACTCACGAGGTATCAGGCTTGAAAGCAAGGACAACGCCAGTGGCGATGATGCCTCCGCAGAACAGGGTGTAGAAAGGCGTCTCCCAGCCCTCCTTCTCGTACTTCTCACCGGGCTTGACGCCCCAGAGCCAGCCGGAAGGGGGATCAAAGTCGGAACCGCCACCAGCGCGACGGGCCGTTACGGAGAAAGCCCTCGTGGTCGGGGCAGCGGCCGCAGAGGTCTTGATGGCGCGGGCGGCGCGGATGGCCGCGGTCGGTCGTATCGCCGTCATCGTCGGGTCGGGAAGAAAGGTAGTTTCCTTTTTCGAGAGAGGAGCGAGTGGAAGGTAAAGACGTCTCAATTGACGTATTTTCGGTGATGGGTGAGGGGCGGATGGGGGTTGCGTTCGCGGGCGCGCGGTACTTCGGCTGTTGAGTCGTTTAGCACTCACGGGTGAGGTTGTTGGATTGGAGTTGGATTCTCGGACCCATGTCGGGATCGTTAGTCATCTAAGATCACGTGCTCATTGCCGACTCCACCCGATCCGCTGCCGCTTCGAGCATCTGAACCCCGGCAAGTGCTTTCCTCTTTCGTCATTCAACGGGATGGTCTTGAACACTGACGGAAGCATTTGATAACGTGAATGGGTTCCGTAGTTTTTATTGCTCTGATGTCAAGTTGCGTCAGAACCTCCCCGTTGAGATCAAGTTCCCGAATTGTTGATACATCTCAGCGACCATCTAATTGGTGGACAGCTCTTATGCGATTTCCTCAAGAACCATGATTTGCAGAGTCTCGTCATATGATTTGGTAATTATGTGAAATGCCATTATTGAGTTGACCTATGATTCTCTCCTTTGTGAACCCTTCGACGTCCTGAATTTCCGTCTTTGATAGTCCAACTAACGCCTAACATCTCATAATCCTGAACCAATTGCCGATACTCCAAACCGTGCGATATCCTCAATAAGCACCATTCGTCATATCGTTAAGTATATCCCTGAGAATGACTTTATCTTTCATAAGTACCTTCTCTCCAATTCTCGCCCGCTTAGGCCCCGTTCCAAGGTTTTCTTTCCCCATGGCTAGCTTTGGGGCCTTTCTTGGACTGACGCCCTTTCTCGGACTGGTGTTCTTCTTCACCTTCATCGGAGACACACCACTGGCTGTTAACTGCGTCGCCGTGTCGTCAAAATAGTGGTTATCCAATGCGTCAGGCGGCAAGTCATGTATCCAATCCTTCTCTTCCATGAGGCCGATGAACTTGCTGAGCATTTCGTCCTTTCCGCTACCCTTCAAGGTGCTCTTGCTTCCGACTACGAGTAGCTTGGTTTTGGCGCGAGTGAATGCAACGTTGATACGTCGCCAATCCTTCAAGAGTTCACCAATGCTGCAGCTCTCGTTACTCCGAACCAAGGAGAGAATTACGACATCCTTGTCTCGTCCTTGAAATCGGTCGGCGGTGTGCATTTCCACGCCCACATGTCCGCGAAGGCCATGTTTGAGCAGAGATAGTTGAGAGCGGTAGTGCGTCATCACTCCGATCTCCCCATCGGGTACACCTATTGTAAGCAGGCCCTCGACGAGTTGAACTACGATACGTGCTTCAGCCGGGTTGACAATCCGATTGCCCTTTGCCTCTTCTCTCGTAAGGGGCTGAATGGTATCAGTGTTGACAAACCTGACTCGAGCCTCGCTGTCCAGCAAGTCTCGGAGCCAGCAGCAGTTTTGGTTGATGGAAGTGCATACAGACTTCTGAGTCCCTGGTTTGAGCGTCGATGCCGAATCATAGTGAAGGCCCTTCAGCGCATTCATGTTGGGCACATCAAGTTTCTTGAACCGAAGTTCCTCAGTACCACATCGCAGTCTCCCTTTGTAGATCAAAGTGTTGCTGAGAGTCATGATATCCTCGCACATACGGTATTGGTGCTCCAAGTTGACCACCGAATCCGGATGGGTGTCGGAGAGAAGCTTGAACAAGCTCACATCAAGCCCGCCTTCTCGGGCCTCTTCATTTTGGACTAGAGGAGGAAGCTGATTGTGATCACCAACAAGTACAAACGTCTTCGCCATCCTGATTGGTCCAAGACAAATGGGCAGCGTGATTTGAGAGGCCTCATCAACAATGCAGTAGTCGAAGGTGCGTTCGTTGAAAAGAGCATGGCCAACGCCGAGACAAGTGGTGGCAACAATGGGCGTGTCGTGCCACGCCTCCTTAATCTGCTCAAAAGAGTTCATAGGTTGACCAGCCAGGATGGCAAATTGCTGGACTTCCGGGTGGACCTTAGCTGGAGCGCCAAGTCGGAGAACCGGGGTTTGGTCATTCTTTAGCTTCAGGAGAATGTTGTCGACTGCAGTGTGTGTGTAAGAAGTAAGAAGGACGCTTTTGCCCTGAGAGACCAAGGCCCGAATGATGTGTGCAATGGTGGTCGTTTTCCCCGTGCCAGGCATGCCAAGAACTAGCGCATAGTCTTGTGCACTCATCACCTTCTCGATCGCTCGATGCTGGTCGACATTGAGAGATTCCCGATCGGCTACAACGTATTGCGTGGGTGCTGCTTTGAACCTCGGGGGTACCAAATCCACCACAGCGCGGCGAATCTCTCGAGACCCGAAGACGCCTTCCGCCATGATCTGTACAAGGTTGTTTCGGACTGTGGCCATGCCATTGCTGAACTCGTCCTTATCAAGACGATAGCGGATTGGCGCTTCCTTGATCTTGCCCTGAGATTGATCCGCGGTGCAGCCCTCAGGGGCGACCTCCATGATGCTAGCAAAAACCTGGTTGTTGTTTTCGTCAAAGCCAGGCTGTTTGATGCGGGCGTTGTGTAGGCGTCGGTCGACTGCTACGCTGATTCTCTGTTTTCGAACAGAAGTAACGTAGCCCAAGGCGAGAGCAAAGTGGCCCTGTTCATCGGAAACAACTATAGGTTCTCCAACATTCAACTGTGACTCTAGGAAAGAATGGCCTGGAGTTGCAATCCGCTTCACGAACGTGTAGTTGAACCGGTTGATCTTGGAGGTGCCCAAGTCCTCAGACGTTGAGCCCTCTTCAATGATGACGTCGGAATGGCATCTTCCCACTTTCTCTCGGTCCTTGCTGACCATCGTCCAGAGTTCTCTCTTCAGCTTCTGTGTCTCTTTCTCCTCTTTCGTCAATAGATTCTCCCATTTGAGGAAGAACTTTTGGTGCTTTGGCGTAAGGTGCTTGACAACCTCGTCGAATTGCTTGTCCATGCCACTCGTCTCTCCATCGCCGTCGTCGGCGAGCTTGTGGTAAATGAAGCAAGACGTCTTCGCATAGCACTTTCCACACATGTTCTTGCTCCTCTTCATAGGAGGCAGCTGAACACTCCGCTCTCGAATGTGACAAGCTAGTTGATTTCGCTGCATGATCATATGGCGTAGCTCGTGTCGGATGGTGGGAATGCGCATTGTTTGCGACGTTTCCATGTAGTAGAGAATGCCATAAACGATGTTCAAATCGTAACGATCGGAAAGCAACAGGTTATAGAGCGCAGTCTGCGCCATGTGATTGCTGTTGGCATGTTTGCCCGTTTTGACTTCGAATGGGACTGTCAGCGTTTTGGTATCCTTGCCGTCCTGCAAAGTGATTTGAACGGTAGCATCGATGTTGCCCTTCAGTCCGTACATGGGCGACCAAACATGTTCCTCGACATCGAGCAGTTTGTTGACGCACATGTTGGCTTTCTTGCCATTGCGGTCGAGGACAACAGCATCGACCTTTTGCTAACATTAGCGACTATCAGGAGAGAGAAGAAGATATGACATACATTCGGCTGAGAGGCTACAAAAGCCGTGGCCCAGCAGCTCAACTCCGTCATCTTCGACTGGAGATGTTCCCTAGCGATGCTGGTGCTGACTTTGATCTTGTACAAGTCCTCAATGTGCTTCTCCATGACTCTGTCAATGACACCACTGAGGTACCGAAGGTCCCATTGATTCGCCATCAGAGCCTCTTGAAAGATTTCATGCAACATCGTTCCGTACACCAAGGGAGCAGTAGCCTCGCTAGTCGCTTTGACGCGGTCCTGTAGTACTGCTCGGCGCATGCAGCTAAATGAATCAGCCACGACGGTGGCCGATACCAACTGATCAGGGTGTAGGATCAAGATATTGTGAGAATCATCAATGATGCATTGTCCACTGGCTGAAAACGTTCCGATAACATGCACATATGCCTTTGCGTGTGCCGGCGTCTCGAACCAATCACCTCGAAGGTGGATCGTTTTCATGGCCTTGCTACCTTCTGCTTGAATGATGAGAATCTGGCCACACGTTAGCGATTGTTGTTGGATCAACTTGATTAACCTACCTTCTCTAATCGAGGAAGCCCGCGCTCGTCAGTGTATTCGTTTTCTAGGACATTGGTCACCAGATATCGCTGGATAGCTTTGGGCTTTTGGTTTGTCTACCTTCATCTTAGCGTTTGCTACCGTGGTAGTCGTTGATTGGGACGTACAGCTTCCGCCGGCGAGGCTTGTGGCTTCTGGACCGATTGAGTCGCAGCGAGCTCTGCCGCATCGAAGTCGAAGTCTCCTCCAAAGTCGTCTCCAAAGGCATCGTCCAAGTCGTCTTGTCTAGGGACAGGTACACTTGTTGCGTCAAGATGCGTTTTTGCAGACGCCGGCAATTGAGAGGCCGTCGCTACTGCGCTTTCCAAAATATCTTCGGCAGCCTCGAAAATATCATCGTCCAAGTCACCGAACTCGTCCTCCAAGCCAGTGCTGCTCTGCTTGGTGGGTTGCACAGAAACAGGTGCGGGAGTAGGAGTGCTTGGCCTCGCCTCTTGTTTGGAGTTTGATAGACTGATGCTTGCTTCGAGCTCGAGGAAGGTGTCGTCATCAAACTCGTCAAAGTCGAAGTCAACGTCTCCGTATTCAGACTCCGCCGAAGCCGCTTTCGTTTGCCGTTCCAGACCTAGATCCTGGGCGACACCGATATCAGAAGTATTTTCCGCAGGCTGTAGGTTCGGGGCTCGGGTTGTTTTCCTCGACGGTGAGAGCGATGTCGGCCTCGATGCGTTGGTCTTTCTCTTCTTAAGAGACGGGGACTCCATGTCCTGGTCGATGAATGGATCGAAATCATCTGGTGGGCTATCTTCTTGCATGCTTCCCGTAACAGTGTCCAGCAGAGCTGTTACGAGTGAGTTCTTTGAACTATCGGTCGTCTCCCGCGTCAATGTGCTAGTAAACGAGGGCGCATCCGAGCGTTCAACTCTTCTCCTCTTTGGCCAGTTGAGGCCGCAACTGATTGCTCTTCGTAGGCTGCTGTCACCTGCCTGTGCAGGTGCCGTCTTGAAATTCCGTGGTGATGAAGAGAACATGAGATTGGCGAGCGTGGGGTTCGTAAGACCGAGTGGCGTAACAATTCCATTGCTGCTCAGGGAGAATCGATCCCAGAGTTCCAAGGTCGGGTCTGCATGTGGCGATTTCAATGCCTCACTGAGCTTCTTCACATTGACAGCAGGCGTGGTAGGCTTTTCGTTTTGTGCGGGGGATGATATGGGCGACGAGCTCCTGGCCCGTTTACGGCCTTTCCTATGCATCATTGGCGAAAGGGCAGCAGCGTAGTTCAAGTCGTTCTTGTCCCTCTCATTGTTCCACAGGATTCGTTCGGTAGGAGATGTTTGTGTTTTTTCTTCCTTGGGAGCGTTCGACGCCATCAGGTCGTGCCAGCTCAGCTTCGTCGATGGGGTGATAGCGATATCGTCTCGGGATTGGCAAACCCAATCTTCCGTTGCGGTGCCATTTTCCTGCACGGCAGTCTCTGCCTTGGCTCCAGTCTGGAATTGGAATTGATTTAGCTTGTTTTTCGTTTTGTCGGAGACGGGTGCCAAAGGTCGAGATGTTTGGGCATTCACTGGATTGCTCTTCGAACGTTGCCACGAGCGGTTCTGTAACAAAGTCAGCAAATATCGTATGGAGGGGTATGCTTTCCTATTAACCTTCGATGGGAGACCAACGTGTTCCGAGTATGACTTCTTGAGAGGCATATCGGCGGGTTCGGCTTCTCGAGTGCCAAAAACAAGAGATCGTGAACGTCGTCGCTAGTTCCAATCATGTCAGCGCAAGGGTGTGAAGAGGCAGTTGGGGCCCCTCAGGAAGTGCTAGAGTGGTTGTCCCTCGACGCGCTTGGGACGCGTTCTAGCTCCACGTTTGTTTAATACGCGTCGATGCACGTTCCCGGTAATATGTGGGTCATCTGGGGACCTGGCGGTGGACGCGCAGGGCCATCGCCCCTGCAACGAACAAGTCCATCTCCGCCCACATCGACTTTGCACCTTGGGCAAGCGCAATTGAACTCACTGCGGAATGTCTTGCATTCGCATGTTGTGTGGAGCGGAAGGCAATGTCCCTGTCCGTGTATTCACACCTGAATTTTACAGTTGTAATTGCTTCGTCTCCAGTAGTACCCTGTCTAACGTTGAGGTTAGTACTTACTCAATGTTCCCATTCATCCCCTTGGTACATTGGTGTTGGAATGACTGGACTGTCAAAGACTTAGACTACCAACTACATATGGTACATTCCTTTACACAACCACAGTGAATCAAGTGCAGAGGCGGCCTGGCCATCTTCTCTCCGTTTTATCCTGAAGGTCTATCATCTCTTGCTAGATACTGCAAGCATCGACTGTATTGATGTCCCTCTTCGTTTCGGTTGATACAGAGTATCATGCGAGAAGGGAATTGCCCAATGACCAGATTTGGCGATACACCGGTGACACGGAATGGCGGTACAGCGCGTGCTCCGATGTCCCGAAGTCGACATGGAGAAACTCTCTGCCGATAGCCCGGGAAGCTCGGGGTGTTGTCCCCACTCTGCCGATGCAGGTGTGGATCCACTAGAGCTCCAACTGCCCACCTGAGAGCTCTGGCCGACTACGTCAGGACTCTCAAGAACACCAACAGGTGAGCCGCCTCTAGAAGGTTGACCATACCATACCTCCACGAACCTCAGCAATCGATCTGACGCCAACTCGGTCGCTCGACTCTCTCCGGCCTTTTATAGCTTCGCCTCATATCTGTCGGGTCAATTGAGACCTGGCTGTGAAGCCAATGAGATGGCGTTCCCCAACTCCAGCGACGACAATGGCTACGACCTAGATATCGTCGGGTCCCCGGAATACCAGATTCCACCGCCGCAGCTCACACTCCTGCAGCGCCTACTCTTCCGCAATCCTGATAACTACTCTAACAATGTGAAAGCGATGCTCGACACCGCTGCAGCAGGCATGGGCCGCCAACCCACCCAGGATGAGGTCAACGTCCTCAGCCAACTAGCCTACAAAGAAGCTGCAACCGCGGCATGGACTGTTCCCGTCACCGTTGCGTTGGCCGGCTTCTTGACGTGGCAAACCCGCGGCACCTACCGCTTCCCTTTTTGGCAACCCAAGTTTATCAAATTCACTCCCGATGCCTTTCCAAGTGCCTCTAGGCCGCTTCTCCAGGGTCGTCTGGCGAACCGCGCATGGCACAATACAAGATTCACGGCCTACTTCCTCCTCACCAGTCTCGGCATCGCTCCTTTTGTCGCCTCATATGCCACTTCAGTGGCCATGGCATCTGCCGCTCGAGATGAGCGCCTCAACCAGTTCCGCAAGGACATGAAGCCGGAGAGGCTGGTCCAGATGACGGCCGACAAAATGCCAGTCACCGCCTTGAAGCGCCAGCGCCAGCGGACTGCGGAAGCCATCAGCCAACTCGAAAAGTCGCTGGCCGCGTTGCCCCAGTCGGATGAAAAGATCAGGGAAACAACTCCGCTTATACAGAAAAGGATTGATGAGTATCGCAAGATACTGGCCCACATTGATGCAATCCTCGAGAGGAGGGGCGAAGGCAGCGCTGGGGACGACGGTTCAGCGCAGAACAGGGACTACGAGACACTCTCTGCTTCGAGCTCTACGGGAGGGTACAGTTTACCCTCGGAATCCAACTACTCTTCTCCGACAAGCTACTCGAGAGATCCGCCATCTTCCGAGGGCCGATCAGGATGGGGCTCGGGCCAGCAGAGCTCTCCCCAGCGAAGCAGCAGCAGATCCTCAGACGACTTGGACTATGATGATGCATCACCTCTTTCGCCCGCCGCGAGAGCCCAGTCATCATCACCCTCTAGCACCGGCTCAGCGTGGGATCGCCTGCGGCAAGCCTCGAGACAGCCTTCGCGAGCTTCTGGGAATGCCAACCAGAGCCAACAGGAAGAGGCTAAGGGTGCCGATTACTATGCGTACGATGCCGCTGAAAAGGAGAGGAATGCGGAGAAGGACAAGGCCCAGGCCGAGTTTGACGCAATGCTCGAGCGGGAAAGAAGAGGTAACGCGGGGCAGGGCAGTGAGCGGAATAGCCGATGGTGATGTGTACTTCTGTTACATGTAATGACACGTTATTCAAGGTCGAGATTGTAGAGTGATTGTTGTAAGGTCATGCTTGTGTATACCTGTATTAACATAAGCGTACTCCAACCTGTATCATTTCCTCAGGTTCCCTCAAGCCGCAAGTTTGCCAGAGGGAGGAGAGGTATACAATTGATCCATAAACGTCGAATTGTCACCAAGGCCCATGGCGTGGCGGGGAATGTTCTCGTTTGAATTGCCCCGCTCCCATGGGTCACGAGTTCGACTCTCGTGAAAAATCGCTAGCACCGATACAACTGAGGAATAGTACGTAAGGAGTGAGCCTGGTGATTTTTGTAGGCCCCTCGTGAGGGGGGCTAAGCTTTTGCATTCTTATCCCTTTTTCTATATGAATTACGTACTTTTTTCCTTCTTCCACTGATTCTTTCATTGATTGCGATAATATAATTCCCCTTCCGAGCGATGGTCGAGGTGAGAGGAGGGAAGCGGGTATGGGGGATGTTGTAGGGCGGCGATGCGGCGCGGTAACTGGAGATACGTATTAAATAAGAGAACAATCATTTTAGATGACAACGAAGTTTTTGCGGCCAATACTATGAAGCGCTTGATGCTTGGTGATCATTCCATATCTATGTAGATTTAACTGTATTCTAAACTCTGTCCGAGTCCTATGTACGGCCCGGTCATATCAAGACTATGCGGGTATTTTTTCCTTCGACTATGGCTAATCCTTTTCCCCCTAACTTTTCCCTTCTCCGTGTCTTTTCACTAATCCCTTGTTCTCGACTATCAAAACTCCCCGGAATCTGTCTTTCTATTTTTCCAACCCTCAAAACGTAAAATGCGTCGGCCGCCAAAAGCTCGGATCCCATCGATGCCACGCCGCCGTCTGAGGCGGCGTCTTACTCCACCACTCCCGGAACTGCGGCGCGCCAACCTCGTCCCCGAACCGCTGCGCAAGCCTCGGCATAAAGGTACTCATCGACATCCCCGGCGTCAGCAACCCATCGTCCGTCTCAGCAAAGCTGAAATGCGACGCCCGCGCCCTCCAGCCCCTCTTCTCCGCCGCCGCGGCCACGGAGGCCGCGACCTCGTCTTGCTCCGCCTCCCCCGGGACGGTAGTAGCAAACTCGGCCACGGCGCCCGCGAGCCCGACGTAAAATGAGTCCGACGCGTCCGACGCCTTCGCCAGAGAGAAAACCCGGCTCGTCGACGACCGGGCTGCGTCCCGGAAGGGCATCACGTGGAAGCGGTAGTTGGGACGGTAGTAATCCCTCCTGGAGTACTCGTGCCAGACGCATGCCCTCCCGCGCGGGTGATCGCACCCGACGCCGCGCATGCTCAGGGAGCGGCTGCTAGTGCCCCTGAGAGGATCCGGGAACGGCGTGCCGGACCAGCACGGCAGGGCGGCGGAGTGGTGGTAGGATTTAGACCACCGGAAGTCGAATACTTTGAGGGCCTCGAGCTCGTTGCTGCCCGCAACGAAGTGGTCCGAGCCGTAGGTCAGGAGGGACGAGTGCGTCTCGAAGGGCTGGTACATGTCGCGGTAGAGGACGTCGTAGGGAGACGGGGTGCGGATGTCGAGGAGGCGGATGGTGCCGTCGTCCCAGGCGCTGAGGAGGAGGTTCGTGTGGCCTGCGCCTGCCGGGCCCGGGTTGATTGGTTGGATGGCGCGGACCGTCTGTTTCTTTTCCGTGTCGATGCCGCGGGAGGCGAGGAGGGAGTGGTTCTTAGAAGCGAGGTTGGGGGTGAAGCCTGAGGGGGTGACGGTGAGGTAGCGGATCGGATCCGTGTCGTTGGAGAGGGCGCAGACGATGGTGTCGTTGTTGAGGGCCTTTGCGGAGTGAACGAACTGCTTCCTGTCGCCCTGGCCTGGAACGTTAAAGGTCTGCGAGTCGAGCGGGAGGGCGGCGGCGGCGGCGGCGGTCTCATCTGCGTCCAAGGAGAAGAGACTGACGGTGGCGCGGTTGCCCGCGATCACTGAAGTCTGGTTCGGTAAGGTGTCAATGGACCCGATAGACGTCCACGTGGTAGCCTCGAGACCTCCAGTGGGCGTGGGAATCTTGTAGGTCGAGAGAGCCTTGCCGGCGCTACCAGGGGTCGCTGAGACGAGCTGCAAATCTCCATTCGCCCTGCCGACGAGGATACCCAGCTTCCCATTGGGCTCGGTCAGGTGGATGGCAGTGACGTCGCCCACGCCCGCTTCGTAGCCGTTCGTCTTGCCCCCCATACGGAACCAGGCGTCGGACTCGCCGCGACTGTTGTGAGGCCTGAAGCGGCCCACGACGTCCTCGCCAGCGCCCCACGTGGCAAGCTCCCAGCTCTTGTCAAAGACGAGGCGAGCATCGATGACGGGGTAGAAGGGACGGCCGGCGTTAGTGAAGCCCGTGAAGTAGTTCCCGTCCTGGCGGCGGTCGTCCGTGTAGGCGGTCGTCTGGAAGGCCTTCATGTCCCATGCGCGGGCCTGACGGGTGAGGGTGTTTGCCAGCTCATCCCATTTGGGCGGAGTCTTGCCTAGTGGCAGGGAGTGCAGGGGAAAGCAGGTCCTGACGAAGGTGCGCCAGCCGTCCTCGTTGAGGAGGGAGTGCAGGTGTTTACACGACGATGCCAGGCGGGCTACATCGCGTGCGGTTCTGAGATGGGAGACGATCTCCAAGACGATGTCGTCTGGGAGTTGGTCAAACATTTCTTCTTTGGTTTTCAAGAGTCTCTTCTGAGGACTCTATTTATTTGGTTTGATGTTTGGTATCTGAGTGACATGGAGTGTAAGAGGGATGCCAATTGAGATATGATGAGAGGGGGATAGGCTCGGAGAGAAGGGAGCTTGGTGTTGAGATATCCGTACTGACGAGTGAGATGTGTATGTGATGGATGTGGAAAGTGGCAAGGGAGTTGACAAAGTCTTCTAGCTAAGGTTGTGTGGGTAATTCCGTGAAGCAACTTGTACAAGAAACCTAGTTCCAGACCATGTATTCTTCTTGTATAAATATATCAAAAGTCTTTCATCAAATCCCGGGTACGGCAATAATCGAAAGGCATTGAAAGTGTTGTAAGAAATTAGTTGACGTTGAAGTTGTCAACCAGTTCCACAAACAAAGTACAAAAGAGTCACAATGACCAGGCACCGTGCAGTGGCAGCCTGGAGTCAGGCCCAGTTAGGATTGGTCGGGTTTGTCTATGACACCACAGAGGCCCCCGGTAGTTGCATGTAAAGCGGCTACGGCAACTGTAAGCTCAGGGCGTGGCTTTAAGGCAGATGGCCAGTCTGCTCACACCCCATGGGTAGGTGATGGATGCGTGTACGTACCTTGGGCCTGGTCCGAGTTCATGAGACACCAAGTGACAAATGCAGTTGACCCCGCTGTTAGTGCAGGTCAATGACAACTCAGAGCAATTCCCAGATAACACTGGCGAGGGAAGTGATAAGCTCGAAGATAACAACCACTTTGACTTCCTCTAGACTGGCTATGAGTCGGGCATAGGGCGTACTTGTCACTCGAGGCCAAGTTGCCGGATTTTCGAGTGATTGCTACTATTTGTGTTATATTTGGGCTTGACCAACCTCAACACCTCGTCTCAATAGACGAAGGAGTCTAACTTGGTGACTTACACGAAAATCCCGGAGCTGGATCGCCAAATCGCACGGGAAACCAATTCACCCTTTGGATAGGTGAATGAAAACATACCAGCAAGCTTCACGTATCAACATGGTCTTCAACTTGGTACCCGTCGCGATTGCAAGCGCAGCAACATGGCTACTCTACACCCTCATCCTACAACCACTCTTCCTTTCTCCCCTGTCCAAGATCCCGGCTCCACACTGGTCATGTCACATCTCCCCCCTCTGGATCTTATATACGCGGAAATCCAACCGCCAAAACCGTACTCTTCACAGAGCACACCTCAAGCTCGGTCCCGTCGTGCGCATCGGGCCCAACGAGCTCAGCGTCGACGGCTACGATGCCCTCAAGACGGTGTACCAGGGCGGCTTCGAGAAGGACCAGTGGTACTCCATCTTTAACAACTACGGGTGAGTCTACTTACCGGCGATCATGGGATATCTCAGTCACAAGAGAGAGCTTTCTGTTGCTAAACTACGTTCATAGCGTCCCAAACATGTTCTCGACACTCGCCTCAAAACCTCACTCCCTCCGCAAACGCATGGTCTCAAACGCCTACGCCAAATCCTTCATCCACGCCTCGGAACCCGCCAAAGCCCAAGCCCGCGCCATCCTCTTCGGCCGTCTCCTCCCCTTACTCTCCGCCTCATCATCCAGACACATCAAGAGTACCAGCACCAACATCGACACCGGCAGCAGTGGCATCAGCAACCCCGGACCCTCCCCCGGCGCCGGCATCGACGTCTTCTCCACCTTCCTCGCCTCCACAATGGACTTCATCACAGCCTATACCTTTGGCCTCCGCAACAGCACAGATTTTCTCCGCCAAAAGGCCTACAGGGACCACTGGCTCCAACTTTACCTCGCGCGCGCGAGCCACGGCTTCTGGCCGCAGGAGGCCCCGCGGCTGAACGCGCTCGTTACCCGGCTGGGGATGGGGCTGTGGAAGCTGTACCCGTCGTGGGTGGACGACGCCAACGCCGAGATTCGGGCTTGGAACTGGCGGCTCTGCGAGGGGGCGAGGGAGTACGTTCGTGGTAATCAGAAGGAGGGGGCAACTGCTGCTGCAGAAAAAGAAAAAGGTCAAGAGGACAAAAGAGACGCAGCGGACGAACCGGTCGTCCTCTGCGCAATGGAAGCCGGCATCGAAAAAGAGCGCCGCGTAAACGGGCAAGACTCCATCCTCTACCCGACGACAATCCTCCAAAAGAATGAATCAGTCGCCTCCGAAATCCTAGACCAGGTCCTAGCAGGCCAAGAGACGGCGGGGATAGCACTCACCTACCTCGCCTGGCACCTCTCCCGATCCCCAGGCCTCCAAAAGTCTCTCCGCCAAGAACTCCTCACCCTCTCACCAGACCTCAAAATGCCAACAAACGCAACAGAAACAAACGCAGTTTCTTTACCCGGCTCCCTCCCCGACCCGAAACACGTCGACGCCCTCCCCATCCTCCACGCCGTAATAATGGAGACCCTCCGCCTCCACGCCCCGATCCCCGGCCCGGAACCCCGCCAGACCCCGCACTCACACCCGCCCTGCCGCCTCGGCGACTTCCACGTCCCCGGCGGCGTCCGCGTCGCGGCGCTGGGGTACACCCTCCACCGCAACGCAGCCGTCTTCCCGGACCCGGAAGTCTGGGATCACACCCGCTGGCTCGCGTGGAACACGAGTGAGGCGCAGCGGAGGGAGATGTTGCGGTATTTCTGGGCTTTCGGGAGCGGGGGAAGGATGTGCGTTGGGTCGAATTTTGCAATGAATGGTGAGCCTTCCCGTCATGTCTGGTCAAACTCATCTTCTTGTGCCAGAGAGTTCTACCTTTACTGACTTATTTCGCTACTCTCCAGAGATGAAACTCATAGCCGCAGCAATCTGGACGAATTTCACGACGCATGTGGTTGATGATACGGGTATCGAGCAGGATGACACATACACGGCGCGGCCCGTAGGCGAGCGCTTGATTCTACGATTTGAACATGTAGAGTAAGAAAATTTTGGGAGCGGTGGTTTAACATCTAATGACATGCTTCAGAATCGCTGGCTGATTCGGAGGGAGCACTAATGGAAAGAGGTTTTTGGAAAGTAAAAAGGTCCAGCTTTCCTGTTGGTGACCTCCCCGAGTCGCTTATATCGTTGATCATATGTAGGGAGGGCTGGTATGTTCCCAAGGTGAGTTATTTTCCTCTCGAGAGCGCTTTGGAAAACACCAGTATCCCGTCTTTGGACACCAGTCACGAATCAACGCAGACGTGAACCTGTACCTGGCCTTAGCTGAAGAGCCAACGGCTGGATGTATACTGTAGTTGTTCATAAACCAACTCCATGTCGCGGGAAATCGTTTATACATTCCATCAAGCGCAACGATTTCGTCAGGGATAAGTAGTCACAGGGGCAATGCCGCGGCATTTGAAAAAGAAACAATGTAAAGTAACAACCGAATCGAATTATTCTCTATTTTCTATGCTAGATATAGGTTATTAGCTTAGTTCAGATCTCGCAGGTTCAGCACTCCCCTCATAGCCTACAATCACAAGCATGCAAACTACGTCTTCATACCACACGTACAAATGTACTCACCCTCTACAACATGGCCTTTTTTCCACACGAGGCACTTAGAGGTGCGCAAGGCAGTGCCTCATCCCATGTGCCGGCCATGCTGTCCTTCATATCAGGAGCTGCGCTTAGTCTTACATCATTACCTTGGGGAACACTTGACAAAATCACGCACCAGGCTATGTATGCGATCATCCACAAGCCGACGCGGAAGGCGAGGCTGTCCTTCCATCGGAAAGAGACAACAAACGCAGTATCAAATTGCTACCTATTCAACAAATCGCTGCAAAGTCATACGGCAAAGTTAGGGAACGTGAAAGTATAGTTGGATGACCCGAAAACCATCAAACCGAAAAAAAAACTGTACGCCAACAGAATGCCGGTCTAGTGCTGTTTTTTTTGCGTCATAACACACCAATCACTCACTCTCGTACCGGCCACTCTGCAACATTTTATGCCGCTTCGCCTCCGGTTTGCTTCACATTAACAGGCTCGACGTCGGCACCCTTCTCGAGAGTCGCCTCGACCACAGGCTCGCCAGCAGTATTAGCCGCCAGGGTCTTCACGACCTCCTTCGGCGCCTCAGCCCCATCTTCAGCTTCCACAGGCTTAGGAACCTCAGCCTCGGCCACTCCCGCAGTCTCTGCAGCAGGTTCCGTAGTGGCGGGCACCTCGGGTGCTTCCGTCTTGACCGAGACTTCAGGCTTGATCTCCTTGGTCTCTGCAGCCGTGCTGGCGACCTCAGGAACCGGCTCCTTGGTGGGTTCTTCTTTGGAACCGTCGTCGACCTCTAGAACACCGCTATCGCCAATGCTCCAGCAGATTCTGAGAGGAGAGAATGAGAGTGTAGGTCCGGACTTGGCCTCAACAGCTGCGGGAGCTGGGCTCTTCGCCGCCGGAGCCCTACGCTGGGGACCACGAGCACGACCTTTCCTAGCATCAGCGAGGGGCGCCTTCTCCTTCTCCTCAGCAACATCCGCCGCGGGGGGTTCTTCCTTCTTCGGAGCTGTAGGTCCCAACTGAAGGCGCTTGTTAAGGTCAGACAAGAAACCGGCCTGGAGCGCTGCGATCTTGCCTCCGGCAGGTTTGCCAGGAATAGCTGGCTTCTGCTTGGGAGCAGAGTCTTGCTCCTTGGAGTCGACGCCGGAAGGAAGGGTCTTGGTAGGGCGAGCAGGAATTTGAGGTTTTGACTTCTCCGAGACAGCCGGCTTAGCCTTATCCTCACTTGTCGAGTTCTGTTTTCTTGGCCGCTCAGGAATGGAAGGTGGTTCTGCGGTAGCGCTCGATTGTGAATCCTTCTTCTGCGGGCGTGCTGGCACAAACGGCTTTTCTACCGGGGACTCATCCTTTGGCTCAGGTGTGTCCACGATAGCCTCGTGCATGGCGCTTTCTGGCGTATCCTCCCAGACGTCGCGACTGGGAAACCGGTTCGACATGGTCGGGCGAGCGTCTTCCTTGGCCTTCTGGAGAGCGGCAGGCACTGGCTTCATCTGCTTTGCATCTACCCCACGGCCTTCCTGCTCTGCGAGTTCTTCTTGTCTGCGGGCAAACTCCAAGGCGGGGTTTTCTGTGGGAAGTTCGGAACGGCGTCTGGAGGAAGGTCGTTCTGATTCTGTGGGCTCCGGGGTCGAAACTTCGGCGGTATAGTTGACGCTATCGGGGGCGTCCTCCCAGACGTCCTTGCTTGGGAACTTGTGACGAGGCTTCGAGCTGGCTGCCTCGGCCTCAGACTTCTTGCCCTCCGGGCGCTCCTCGTCGAAGAGTGGCTCGTACTCTTCAACATCCTCAAGTGGGGTGTGTACCAGGTCGGTTTGTGACTGGTTGTTGTTGTAAATACTAGTGGGTCGACTTGTGGGACGGTTCGGCTTCTCCATCTCAAAGGCACTGCCGGAGCGCTCTGGTGGGGGCTCAACAGCGGGCTGGAGGTCATACGGGTGGACGTCTCCTCCAGACTCGTCTTCGGCCAGAATAGGTGCGTTGTACTTGTTCTCGTGTCCAGGGTCGTGCGACACGAAACTCCTGCGGCGGTTGTGAGATTCGTCGACGTGGACGATACCGTCATCGCTTCCGGTCGCATTGTCCGGAGAAGACACAGAAACCTGAGGATGAGAATCCTTCGAGGGACTTTGAGGAGACTTGATGCGCTGAAGTTCAGGGGAGGAGATGCGAGAGGTGTACTCTGCAGAAGCCTGGTATCCAACTTCCTCGCTGGGGGTGCCAACATATGAAGCGGAGGTTCCTGTTCAAGTTAGTGGCTGCCTCTATACTCGTGGAATTATGTTTGCACGACTTACCCATGCCAGAACCACGGCTGTGGGTCTCCTTGACAATCTTGTTCAGGTCCGTGCTGCTCATGGCGTAGTCGTTTTGGCGGTCGTGGAGAGAAGGTTTGCAGTCCTTCTTCAGGAAATCTGGGTGCTTGTCGTACCAGGCCTTCTCAAACTTGTCGGTGGGCAAAGCTGTGCTGTGGCCATGAAGACCGTAGCTGCCAGGAGGGAGCTCGTTGAAACCACGCGAGCTGTGCTTGCGGGAGTGGTTTCGCGGAGTTCCCGACCTGAGGCTCTCGGGGGCAGCGCCAGAACCAG
This sequence comes from Colletotrichum tamarilloi, assembly GCF_030869305.1. Classification (NCBI taxonomy): domain Eukaryota; kingdom Fungi; phylum Ascomycota; class Sordariomycetes; order Glomerellales; family Glomerellaceae; genus Colletotrichum; species Colletotrichum tamarilloi. Next base: position 396,320 of record NW_026849395.1, read on the forward strand.
GAGCAGGAGAAGGAGCCTGGACGTCACCCAAGTGGGGGTTCATGGGAACACGCTGGCCAATCTCGGGGATGCCATGCTCCTCATCGCCGTAGGCACTCTCTGACTTTTGAGACAGGGCACTCGAGCTGGCCTTCTTCCTGAGACTGCTGGGTCTGGTGTCGTCACTGCTGGGCTTGCCAATGCCAAAGGAGGCAGCCTTATCCGAATCGGTGCGGGTCACTGCCATAACTCTCTGCTTGGCACTCTGAGCCGGAACAGTGGGCTTAGGAGCGTGAAGCTTCAGATCTTCCGCAGCGAAGCGGGTGTGTTCAGGAGATGAAGGTGCCTTGGGAGGCGGCTTGACAAATCCATCGTTGATGGCATCGTATTCGTTACCCTCCTCACCAACGGAAGGCATAGACACGCTACCGGGGCGGTGATGGATAGGGTCGTGAGAAGAGAGGAAGCCATTGCTCGGCGAGGAACGAGTAGCCTTGGGGCTCTTTGAGAAAGGGCTCTCGTTCAGTGGAGAGGGCGCATATCGATCGGGATTCGGAGAGACGGAGCGGTCGAAACGCTTGATGGGACGAGGAGGGATTTTGGGGAGAGACGAAGTGTTGGTGTTCTCCTCCTTATCCTGACTCCTAGAAGGTCGGGGAGGGATAATCGGTTGTTGTACTGATGCGGTAGACATTTTGACTGTGTGGTTTGTTCGAATACGTAGAAAAGAGAAATACAACTACTTGCAGCCGAGTTGAAGATGATCGGGGGTGCTGCTGGGTGTAGTAGTCGGGGCTGGACGAGCTTTTGATCTAGGCGCGACTAAGAGGGCGCAACAAGTAACAGGGAGCCTAGAGAGCGCGGAAGCTGCAATTAGTACATGGATTTGAGGCGGTGTGTCAAAGCAAAGAGCAGAACGTGCTCGCTTCCCCCTTGTTCAGGCGATTGGTGTGTATTCTGTAGCCGCCTTGTTTTCAGTGTGGGTGGCAGCTGAAGGCGAGATAACAAGACTGGAGAAAGTGGAATAGGGTGAATTTAACAGGCAAAACAAGACAGGCAGGGGCGGGGAGAGAAGACAAGACAAGACAAGACAAGCACCGGATGGGCGACCGGAAGAATGCAGTCTTGCTGGGAACAGCGGGTTTGAGTTTTGACGCTCAATCTTTGTTGATAAGGTAAGTGATTTCCCGATGATAAGACGGTGTCATATCACGAGTAAGGTAAGGTACACGAGGGAGGCTTTTGCACCACAAGCAGGTAAAAGCCTCCAGAGAGCTCCATTACAGGAGACTTGCACACACCGAAAGATGGTGATAGCTGAGTCCGCCCCGGCTGAAAAAGCGCAAGGTGGGCCTGCCTGCCCTGTCCTTTCCCAACACCTGCATCAAGCAGGGCGATGGTTATGGTTTTGGTGGTGGTGTGCTGACAATGTGCAGCAAAGCATTGGACGACCACTTGGAGGAGGAAGAGGAGGGTTGTGTGGGCGGAGGAGTAGGGATACCAGTACGGAGTAGTAGCAGTAAACCAAGCTCAGCAAACCGGGGGAAGGGTTGTTGATTGCCGTATGGTGCGGGAGAGGGAGGGAGGGAAGTCCGGTGGGAAACCAACAATGACGAGTGCGGTCTGGCAGGACGGAGTCCACTTACAGCTAAAGGTGAGAGATAAGAGATAAGGTGAATTGAGGTGGTGGGAGTGAGATCCTAAAGAGCTGGGCTATTCCGTGATGCTGTGTGGAATTGGTGTTATCGTAACGCTCGCGAGGTGAAGGGCAAATGGAAGATGGTGAGAGAGTTGATTTGTATGCTGAGTACACACATTGAACAGATGATATGACGAGCAAATCCAGGGGGGGGCAGCAAGCAGGAGAAAAGTCACCTTGACCCTCGAGCTTTTATATTCTGGCTTGACGAAACCAGCTGGTTCGGTGACGGTGCTGCTGCCCTCTCTCAGCCAGTCACGAGCGACGTATTCCATGGCACAAAAGCAGGGATGCTCGATGCCGGTCCAGCGAGAAAAGCAGAAGAACATGTACACGAGTACCTCGAGTACCTGGCCATCGAGTTGACGCTGTGCCGGCGATGCGCACTTTGGTGGCACTCTTTGCATTGAAAGCTGCAGGTTTGAGGGCTTGCTGTCATACAGTAAGTCTCCTCTCGTATTGGCACAGTACTGAATGATCTGTTTTTGGGGAATCCACAGTACCCCGCCATTTGCCCACTAATGCATCATACGGCATGCGCTGGAGACTGAGGTGCTCACCTCGAATTGTAGTGTAAGTTGCAATAATCAAAGTCGAAGTCTTTTTTCTTACCTCCCCACGAGGTCGTGTACTTGTACGAAATGTACGAATACCTACGATACCTCTCATCCAGCAAGGTACCTTTTCTCGTCTTCAACGTCAGGGGACGACCTTCCTCTCAACGATACGAACGGCAAGCTATTACCTACCTACCTTACGGACCAGACAAAGCAACATCGCGTCCAGGAAGCAGCTAGCTGATATGAGCAAGAGGTGAGTTGTTCTTTTCTGTTGACTCGCTTTGTTTGCTGTTACTTTCAGACAGGAACACTTCAACCGACTGCTCCAGGGCCATCGGGAAGAAAGTTGACCAGGAAACTCTCCATCATCCCACCCCCAATCGATCGATCGAACCAAGTGTCCTTCCAACCCAGATCCACGTCTACTCTTATTGCAGCTGCCACTCTGAGAGAGGCGTCAGAGGCTCAATTGAGTGTGAAGATCCCAGCACAGGACAGCACCAATTGCGTTCAAACCAGTCTACAGACCTGGTTGAGATTCAGCGACTCGCCAAATTCGCCGGCCGTCCGCAAACCCGCTTCCAAGGATTCCGAAGCACTCAACTACAAATAGCACCAAAAGACGGGGAAGGGGGAAACACAAAAAAAGGGCACTGTGACTGTGGATTCCCTCGGCCGTCACCTGCCAACGCCTCGACCAGATCAAACGTGCTCTGCTTCCCATTTGTGTGTGCTCGCGTCAGCGTCGAAATCTAGAATCAGCAACGCGAAACCCATCTCGTCCCGAGTCACCTGCGCACTGGGAATGTCCATCTGGGACACGGGGGGTTCCTTCGTTCCAGTCTTCCAACAGACACGACTTGGCGCAACGTTCACGCACATCCGGCCACCTTGCATTCTTCTTCACCACGTTCTAATTTCAGAGTCACTCTCTGTACGACCTGGGACCACACACACACACACACATCAAAAATCAACAACATTGCTTCCCCTGGCTGCTCAAACGTCCAGAGGCAACAAAGACATGGCCAGCTTCCCGTCCTCTTGACAAGTCGACCCTGGACTCATCCAGCGGCGGGCAGGGCAGCCGGTCCCAGGATACCCACCGTGGCTCTCGCCCATAGTGGACGGCATCTCCACAGGGCGTCGTCTGGTCCAAGGTCGAGCCCGCCTGCGCCCCAATCGAAACTGTCCACTGAGAAAAGTTCGAAAAGTCACCCGCTGACCATGGCCACCGACCCCCCAGGCGTCCAGCCTCAGGCGGGCCAGACCCGGGGCATGGGCGGTCCCGAGAGCAGGTACCTTCTCGATTTCGTCAAGTACCTTTGCCAGCAACCGGATGCGTGAACCGGGAAGAGAGGCCCAGCGAGATACCTGGACCTTACCGGACCATATTGCGTCTTTGGCTACCAACACAACAAGTCTACAGTGCGCCTCGACTCGCCCTAAAAGCCTTTGACCTCTTCCCTCCCCCGAGAGTCCAGTGTCATTGTCTCCCAAGACCAGCCCCACCTCCCAGACCACGAGATGCTGCAAGCTCTGCATGGAAAGGGCACCGGCCTGCAGCTGGCCAGACGACGGTGCCTCGTCCGTTTGGATCTCGATACAACATTTCCCACACAAACACATGCCCAAGAGAGGGAGCCGTTTTAGACAACCCTGCCAATGGACCATCGTGATCCCTCGCAATACTCTCTCACAGTCTCTCTGTTCAGTCTGTGGTTCATATACTAGCTTACCCTGTATTGCACCACACTGTTATTCTCTGGAATACGTACTCATCTCTCACCGCAACAACTAGAGACATGATCCATTTAATTGGATTTTCCGGCTTCTCGGACTGTGACTGCGGGCGCTTGTCCAGGAGCATCACTTGGATCTAAACGGCACCGCCTCTCGGGCTTCCATCTCTGGCAACTCGGAAGCATCTGGACGGGCGCCGGAGCGCATGCGGGCATGCTCGAGGGATTTTCTCGGGGCGGCATTTCTCAATTGCCTTGGTCCTCGGGCCATGAACAAATGCCTCTCCTACAATCGCTTAAACATTAAGAGCTGGCTTGTGTCGGACGCTGTCTCCGACGGCCTCTGACGGCCGCTGTCACGGTCTTGGCTCCCTCCCACCGTCCGCGCTCAGCCCGGCTCTTTTTTTCAGACGGCCAGAACGCTCCCTTTTCCGTCAGAATTACGGATGTCTTTCAATTGACGACATCCCAAGTGGAGGTCCTTCCGTCAGACTGTCACAGAGAATTGGAACCAGCGTAGACGGCTCCGTTATCCAGCAATGCACTGTCATTATTAACCGTCAACTGGAGACGGGAAGAGCCCCATTGTTTGACGATCGATCCACGAGTGTCCCTGGAAAATGCTCCAGCACCTGGCTGGCTTTCTTCGGATGATGACAGTTGCTGGAACGCCCTGGGCGAGAGGCGGGACCGGGAAACCGATCGTCTCAAAACAAGCTACAAGCAAAGGTGATTCCCGAGGTTTCTTCGAAGATTCGAAAAAAAGTTGAGCTGGCCCGGCCGGGAAAATCCTACTCCTTGTGCCAGCTTTGCGACTGAGGTTCTTCTGGATAAGCAAACCCTTCCTTCATCTCGCAGGACCCTTGTGGGGAGGAAAACGGGGAAATACATCGTCACGGTCGATCAGGGCCAGAAGCTCCGTTCACCTTTCTTGCATCTTCACTGTGCCGTTCGTTTCGTCCAGAGCTGGACCACGGCTTTTTTAGCAGCTCCGTCTTCCCACGGCGCTGCTGCTGGATGACGCCATGTAGTGCGTTGCCGTCCTCAACTTCTTGGTCTCTACCCATTGAACTTAGGACCAGGTTCATTGCCAGTAATGCGATGGGTGATGATATAAATGCGCTCGACTTTTGACAAACACTCTTTGCCATAACCTAATTGCCAATTACGCCAGCTCTTTCACTTCTTGGCGTCGTACGGATGGATGCTGCTATCTCCCATCAACCGAACGCCATCGTCTGTACTCGGTAGCACGGCAGGTATCCACAAAGCTAACCGTTCATCATGTTACACTCCCCGCGCAGGGAAAAAAAAATGACGAGGCATACGTCAATATCCGGGGTTTCACAGGATACGTTCAGAAGCAAGAAGAAGGAAAAAAAAAAAACTTGAGTATTCACTCACACTAGGTAGTTCGCGACTAGAAACATGAGGGGCAGATTCCGGCCATGCCCCCCTCCCGCTCCAAGCCTCCATCATGAACTATCTAGCTCGTCCAATTGGGTCAAACCCCCAAACGGCGGTCATGGTTTCACGGTTACGCTTCATAATGTGCGTGATGTCCCTCTGCATGAGAAGTAGCTTTTTGGCTGCTCACCTTAGCTCCGAGGCCTGCGAGCTATTACCTGGCTGGCTCCCCCTCCTCCCGCCACCGGCACCACTAGTGCCATTTTCTTTCGATCCTCACCGTTGACTCGCTTCGCAAGCTAGCTGTGGTTCAAGCTATAGCGACTGAACAAGAACAATGCTAGGAAGCTTGCGCAACATCACTTGTAAGCTGTGAGCTGGCAAGCTTGATGCCGATCCTCTTCTGCCGTACTCCGATCTGGAGCGGTACACGTGCATGGAGGCAGTCGGACGACTCGACTCTGCTCAATGCGCACGAGAGCGAACCATCAAAAGTTTCAAGAAAGCTCCGAAACAGAAAATCCAGTGCAATGAAGAAAGCTATCATAACCTCCGGAGCTTCTAAGAACCAAAAGCGCAATCCGAAGTCGTACACGCAAAGCCTGAGCTTGTCCCGGGACGCCGAGTTTCCTTTCCGAATATGCCGGTCGTTGCATATCAAAACACACCAGTCTCCGCGTTGCCCTCTGCAACCTCTCATGACCCATTGCGCTTCACGCGCCAAGTGGCCTATCACGGAGCCTCGATACTCGCAATTGTATACACTCCACAACCCTTTCGTCCCCCCATTTTGTTCGTGCTTCCAGGCACTGGATATCACTAATGTTGCCTATACTTGTTCAGCTGTCGTTACAGGCGCCGGCGCTCCTTCGTCCGGAGCTGCTGATTTGGGCATCTCGTTGCCCCGACATTCTAATTGCTGATTCTTCTCCTAGACAATCATCTGGGCAACACCCTGGCCACCAAGCGTCTTGCTGCCGACAAAGGCCTGGCCCTTGACGGCGGCGAGAAGGTAGCAGATGGCCGTCAGCGACAGGAACACACCAGCGGCGATCAGACTGCTGGTAACGATGATGGTGCTGAGGAACTGAATGACAGCCATGCCGGCATAGGCTCCGGCGCGCATGTAGTTGGTCGAGATCTTGCGGATGAAGCCATCGAACGTGGCCGAGGTAGGGCAGATTCGGAGCAACAGAGGGACCTCAATGAAGAGGATCACCAGCGCAGAGGCCCTAGAGGTTTACGTTAGAACGGAGCTCCGGCTCAGAGCGGAGGGAGCGCAGGTAGTCTTACAAGGCGAGCGCGCAGAAGATGATGAGAAGGAGATGGATGGTGAAGATGTTGGCGATGCCCAGTGCTAAGCACAAGATCATCGACAAGACGCCGAGCCTGCATTGATTCTCGAGTCAGCCATTATGCCTCCCAAAGTGTATTGCGCCGAAACAAGCTCTCCTGGAGAGGTTTTCCGGAATCGCAGCCTGCCGCGGGGAGTATTCATCTCGGATCGTGTCCCCGCGGACAGGCAATCGAAGGGGGGCATTGCGCGAGGGAGCGAGGGATGATGGGCTGAGCAGGGAAGCTCTTACCATTGGCCGTAAATGCCTGTAGTGACAGGTTAGCATCAAGTTCAAAATGAGGAAGACAGCGCCAGCCGCGCAAAGCCATTGGGAAGGTAGACATACTGAAGTTTCTGGTCGCGAATTCCTCCTTGAGCGTCATCTTGGCGGTAGTGTGATGTGGTTTGCGGTGGTAACGTTTTTCTTTTTAGGTTGGCGTACGTGGACTTTCTGAGCTATTGTGGAGATGGTCCGAATTCCAGCTCACGGAGATGGGATCGACAGCACGGGAGCAAAGGGAGATCGGATTGTGGTAGGATCGGTGAGTTGATTGTCTCTTTTGATGTGGGTGTTGGCTCGTTGTCTGGTGAGAATCGAGCTTTCTGGACTGCTGTTTTGTTGGAATTCGAGGTTTGAAGGTGGAGTGGTTGGGTGAGGTGAGGTTAAGTGAAGTGTTGTTGTCAGCTTTCCCCGGGGCGGCGCGGCCAAGAGAAGAGGAAGCGTCGTACGTAGCCTCTTTTGCCGAATTTGAGGCTTGGACTTGGCCCAGCGGGCTGCGGTAGGTACGGAGTACGCAGTAGGTGGTTGCTGGTAGGTGGCAGGTCCCTGGGGCGCCCCCGTTTGGACCAGTCAGATTTGGTGTACAGCTGCTGCGGTGTGGGTTGGGGCCTGGCTGGGTGTGCTGGTTGGTGGTGCTGCGGCTTCCTTGGGACCTTGGGGCGTGAGATCTTTTGGCGCGAACTTTCCAAGTTTCCAGGGGTCGCAGGCGCGCGGGCGAGCAGAGGGAGAAAACAGGGTTCTTTTTGTTTCTTGTCTGCGGGAAGGGGTCTTTTTTGGTACCACTCTCTCTTTTAAACATATGCTCAGGTTCTCAACAGCTGGATTGAGACAAGAGAAGTATTTGACGGATTCGAGATTCCCAACGGTCAGGGACGAGACGGGGGACAGGTATTGTGATTGGTTTCCCTTTCCCTATCTTGCTCTCCCTGTCTGCGAGGTGGTTGAAGGCGAGAACAGGGGCCTTTTTGCGTAGGGATACTGTTCTCTTGCAGTTGAATGTACAGTCAGATGAGGTGCCTGTTTTTGATCGTGCAGCCTGCCACTCTTGATAAGGTTCTCGTTTACAAGGCAACACGAGATGGTCAGGCTCGAGAGCCGTGTTTGGCTGCTACTGAGGCTATTATCCCTTTTCTTCGTCTTGTATCTTCAGCAAATGTATGTCTTGTGCTCTCTAGTGTCCCGTGCCCGGTTTTCTGAATCTGTGCTGCTGTTCCTGTTCAACCCTCAAAGAAGACCAGCAGAAACAGGCCAACAGCGTTGTTCCTCACTTTCTGATGCGCGCAAAGAGAAGGGTGCCTCTCGCCAGGCTATGACCCTGTGGTGGAACCAGTGAGGAAGAAATGTCACTGGTCGCTCCAGGAGAGAAGGGGGAGAGGTAGAAGAAAAAGATGGGATAGAGTGTAAGAGGTTTATGAAACAACGTCCTGACACTTTCCGGGCCCGGGGGGCACAGGAGGAGGAGGGACCTGAAAATGCACGGCCGATCTACCGGGTGCCACTACTCCAAAGGGTTTGTCTGTGTGCTCATCCGACACCCGTGCTCCGTACCTCTTGAGTAGCAACCCCGTTTTTGTTTTGTTCGGTTTTGGCTGGGTGGTTATATTTGGGAATGGGGATTTGCTTAAGACGACGTTGGCGGGTTGGGTCGACTTCTTGTTTCGACTTATCGTGACACTTTCTAATACCGCCTAGACTTCGATTCTTGTGGTTGAGGTATTTTCTTCGCGATAGTTGATGGTAATACGAGGAGAGTTTAATGATTTTGCAGACTGTAAGTTACGGTAATCAAAGCGTATTGAACCCTCAGGGCCTCAAACAATGGTTTTCTTCTACCATTTATCCGATGCCACCACCTCCACTACCCCTTTGATGCGCTTTCTACCAGTTTAAGCTGTTCAGGCAGCTATTTTTCTCTGCTTAGTCGCAATGAGATTTCTGCGAATACGATGGACGCCGTACACGCGTCGTGGAGTGGCAGAGAGATGGGGCGACATGAGCGGCGAGCCTACGTGGACTCTATCAAAGCCTCCCTCGGGCTCCGGCTGGGGCGGCTCACATCCCCATTGCCGGCTCCTGATTCGTTCATTACTCAGGTGCCTGGAATTGGTTGATTTTGAACTCTCGAGAATGGGATTGCCTTCCTAAACATTTGTAAACTCACCGTGTGCTCACACAGCTAGGAGCGAGAACAGCACGATGGCGACTCATGATTCCCTAGTCCAGCTATTCATCACGCTTGCCCAAGCCCCTCCAGCTCCTTAATCACAGCATCCCGCTTCTTCCTATTCTCCTCAGAGGTAAGCTCCTCAACGTGATTCCCATACGTCCACCACACCCCGTCCCTCTCATTCTTTCCCTCGTCGGCGTCCTCCCAGTCACACATCTCGGACCACCCGATATTCGAGATGTCGAGGTTGCACCAGTCCAGGTAAGCCGATGTCCACGGCGTCCGGAACTTGTTGAACCCTTCTGGGTACGTCAGCGGCTCCGCGTCCCAGTCAATGGCCCGCTGGCACAGGATCACGGTCCGGTCCTCGACGCTCTTGTCGTCGAGCACGAGGAAGAGGCTTAAGTTGTTGGGCCCTTGCTGCTTGCCATACGCCGAGTCCTCCTCTTTGCCCCTTGCGAGAACTGCGGCTTCGACTTCTTCGAGGGAGCTGCCTTCCCATTCATTTAGAGGCAACTCTTGCAGTGGTGGCTTTGTGGATTCTGCGTCTAGCGGGAGGGGTTTCGTCTTCGAGGTGACGAGGGTGAAGCAGTCCCAGGTGTCATCTTCGCCGTACTCCCAGTCCCGGATGGTGAGGAGGAAACGGTTGATGAGTTTGATGTCTGCGTTTTTGGCCGTGACGAAGACGAAAGAGCACCGTGACATTTTGATTGTTACCCTGTAGATGGTGTTTTGAACACAATGTTGTTCCTGCCAGATTATTTCTGTTCTTGGATGTGCGTTCTTATTTGCATCTACGTGTCTGACATTCCTGCCCGCTTGGGTATAATCCTCTGACATCACATTTCAAGCTAAGCAGGCAGACATCAGGCAGCCAGTCAGCCCTTGGGACGAACTTGGGAGGGGATTTGTTTCTTTGCCGATCTTTGTAGACCGCCGAAGGGCCGTATCCGCCACCGCCTCCCGTCAAAACAAGACCTCGTGGCATTGACACCTCCGGCTCACTTCATGCACATCCGGAGTCGACAGGGTCCCAATCGGACCCGAAGCCGGTGAAGCCTGACCACTCCATTCGAGGCCGAAAGCCCGGTGCACCGCAACCCTAGAACGCCGGAACGCCGGCCCAGCCAACCCGCTAAGCCCGCTTCGCTTTCGGGTGCCAAGCCGAGATTTGATGGCTCAACCCGCCCCAATTCCCTCGTATAATCTGTCGCCAAGCCTTTCACTTTTCCCATTCTTTTTCACTCAAGGATAGCTCCATTGGGAACATGATACATCAGAAAGTTACGAGAGCAAGCAGCACGGAGAAACGTGTGCCCACAGCCCACGGAGGCGCACATGTGGAGATGAACGGCTTGTGTCAGTAAGCACCACATAGACGAGCCTAGACCTGGTATCGACAATTACATCATACTACAGAATTCGCACATCGAGGGGCACGCCAACGGCGCAGCCATGCTAGATTCTTGGCGCGGATGAGCCGGTGGAAAATGTAGATGAGAAATCGACAATCTTTCTGTTTACAAGCCCGTCCCCCGGGGTTTTTGCCAGATCCCGATATAAGCACGGCGTTAGCTCCCCATAAGCCCGAGTCAGCCAAAAGTGTGTACGAAGTACACGAATAAAGAACCCCGCTTCGGACAAGTTCAAATTGTCTCCCACAAGTAACATCTCATCTCATCGAGAGTTGATGAGGGGCAAGACTAGAAATTTCACTACAAACAGCCTACAATAAGCCTGAGCAACAAGATTCCTTTCATATACATCTCACAGCATCGCCATGGTCTTGACGGTCCTCACAGACGACCAGATCAAAAAGATCTTGACCGATCTGACGGCCGACGAGTTTGACGGGTTCAGAAAGGTCATCTCGACCGCTCTCCACGAGTACTCGACCAACACGCACAACATTGAGGATGGCACATATCACCAACCGGAGCGCGTCTCAACAGAGAACCTCAAGACAGGCGCGACAACATTGTACATGCCCTCCGTAGGTCCCCAAGGCATGGGTTGCAAAGGTAATCCTCTCAACCTTCCCCACCCCGCCCTCCATCATCCGCTCACAATTCTCAAATCACTAACAAACTCCCTATAGTCGTAACCCTCAGCTCCAGCAAAGCATCCCAAGACCCCTCAAAACCCTCCATCCAACCCACAGGCGCCGTAACCCTCCTCTCCCCCACCGGCGAACCCATCGGCTTCCTCCACGCAAAGACCCTAACCGCCTTCCGCACCGCCCTCTCCTCAACCTGCCTCCTCGCCCGCCGCACCACCGTGAAGACAATCACCGTCTTTGGCACAGGCCTCCAAGCCTACTGGCACGTCCGCCTCGCCCTCTTGGTCCGCGGCACGACCATCAAGCACGTCAACGTCATCAACCGCCGCTTCTCCGACGACGCCCGCGACTTCATGAAGCAGTTCTACCGCGTGCTGCCGCACATCAAAGAGCGCGAGGGCTGGTCCGAGACGACGTTTGGGATTTTGACTCCCGGGTACGGCGAGTTCAAGAGGTTGTTGAGGGAGCAGATTCGTGATGCGGATGTGGTGTACTGCTGTACGCCGTCGACGGAGGAGTTGTTTGAGGCCGAGGTGCTGACGAGCCACGAGGGACGGAGGAAGGGAAGGCTGATTGCGGCGATTGGGAGTTACACGCCCGCGATGAGGGAGCTGCCTGAGGGGTTGCTGTTGCAGGCTACCAAGCACGAGAAGCCGCATTGGCATTTTCACAAGCATGCGCCCGAGGGCGGGGTGATTGTCGTGGACACGCTGGACGGAGCGTTGAAGGAGGCTGGGGAGATCATCTCGGCTGGGTTACAGCCTACGCAACTTGTTGAGTGAGTTCACTTGCCCCTTTGGACTCGAGGTTTTTAGGAACCAGGAAGCTGATTGTTTACACAGACTCGGAGAACTAATTATGCTCCGCCGGATGCAAGACGAAGAAGACGCAGCCTCCGCCCCAGCCGATAGCGACGCAGCGAGCATCGCGGCCTCGGAGCTCGAAAAGCTCGACTTTTCCGGCACGCCGTCCATCAAGTCCGCCTTCTCGGGATCCGACGGCGCGTCTTTATCGGAGCCACGGTCGTCCATCAGCAAAGACTCGACAAAGACGTCTGGCAGCGGCGGTAGTGGTAGCAGCAAAGGGCCGAGCATGCTGCGCCGCAGCTCGAGCCAGAGGTCGGCAGACAAGCGCAAGAAGGAGGACGCGCTGGTGAGGTGGCTCAAGGACGGGACGGTGATTTATAAGAGTGTCGGTCTGGGGCTCATGGATTTGTCGGTTGGGATGCATATGATTCAGCTCGCTAAGGAGAAGGGGATCGGGACGCAGATTGAGGGCTTTTGAGGGGATTGGGAATGGGGGAGTTTGGTTATAGATGGGCTGCGATGCTGGGATTACATGATAAAGGGGGGGCTTCTTACTGTGTTTCCACGATATCCTTTAGACCATGTACGAAGAAATGTTTCCAACGGCTTCCTTCACTATCCCCCAATGCTGACAGCTTATATACCCTACGATCCAACTATCAGCTAGAACGTTATAGTTTTTCACGACATGGCCCGTAAACAAGTAGAGAGAAAGACTTGGGGTTCACTCGCAGGATTTCCAAATCCGCGAGCTACAAAGAGGATAGAACACCCAACTACCTAGAAAGGTAGCGAACAGACGGAGGTGGTAACCCCGTTGGCGTTTAAAAAAACGACTGAAACGGGTGTGGTGTCTTGATGTGTACATCTACTACACCTAGAATTGGTTGCCACATGATGTCTCTGCGACATATCACGTATGCTCAGCAGACACGCACTGCAAGCAGCTCTCAAATTTCAGCGTCTCCCAGAGCCCTCAAGGACGACAATCTACGTTTTAAGTTCCCTTCCCTTTCCCTCGCCGTATTCAACCCGCAATACGAGAACAATAAAACTGACACATGAGCAGAATCGAGTCCATTGACCTAATACTACAAACCGCAGACCAGCGATAGCATTTTCAATGAATGAGCATCCCATTTCCCTACAACGAAGCTATTTCGGGCCCTGAGATGATATTCATCAACAAAGGACGCGAAAAAGCTACGGATCTGGTCGTCAGACCTAGTAAGAGAGGCGAAGCCAGGAAATATATACTCTACTAGTCATCGTCATCTACAGATCCCCTGGCTCAAGCACACACCTCACACGCGCCTAGCCAGCCAGCCACTCTGTGTGAAAACCCCACCCAGGCACAACGAATAATCCCATCGTCAACCTGGAGGAGTTGGAAACGAAGGTTATGTAAGACTGGGCCGTGTGCTTCTTCGCGACCATTGCGGCAAGCGGGAGCTGGCAGCGGCAGCGAGGATCTTGACCCTCTACCTAGGAAGGTAAGTCTCGCTCACGGAAGACACAAGACAACATCTGAAGCCTGCTGCTTATACTCATCGGCACTGTCTGTTATAGTATTCACTATACAATAATCCACTACCAAAGTCTACCCGATGCGACAGTTGGACAGGTCGGACTTTACAAGTCTTGAGATGTATAAGCATACTCAAGATGAAGGAGTAAACATAGCTGACACCCCTGATACCAAGAAAGTACATCAATCATCATGACAGACTATGTGACTGCTCCTGTTGTCGACTTAGACATACAACCGATGCCTCCGCCTTTTATATCATAAGCTTCCTCCCAAATTACACAATAGGACATGATCTACGCACAAATATCTTGATGAAGTATACGCGTTCATTCACATTTCCGCTACCTACACTTCAACGAAACCTTCAAATCCCAAAGACGCCCTTTCCCAGAGTCTTTACATGCGGTTGGTCCTACAGGTTACTAACTCCCGAAAACGCCCTTGCCCATAATCCAAGTCCATCACCGAAAAAAGTTCCTCCCTCCGTGTCTTCCGTGCGAGGCGGTTGTGAAGCACATGCTGCCCCCATACTTTGAGAAGGCGAGTCGCTACTGTACGCCAACTGACATCTGTCAGCTTATGAACCCCAAATGTACGTGCTCCGGGAATAAGTACCCATGCAGTAGACGATTCCCCATATTCCTCCATCCTCAACTCCAATGTGAAAATGCGCGAGGGACATCGTTTGTCTCCTCCACTCGCTTCGATGGCAAAAGTCTATCCCCAGTTCAGCAAGAAACGCCGTCCGGGTGGGGTTTCCTCTAAGTGTCCGAATACGTCATGATGCAGTATACAAGGGCAAATGTCCAACAAGGAGACGATGAATCCAGGACCCAAATGATTTTTCTCTAAATCCCAGTTGCGTCAACTCATGCTGTACGGCCATACGTCCGCTCCTCAATGAGCCGCCGACTATTGCCGACGCTCCCGTACAGCATCTCCATCAACTTGCCCTTCTGCCGCGTCCGGACACCCTCGAGGTAGCCGCCGACGTCCTCCAGCCCGCGGATCTGGTCCTCGAGCGTCAGGGTGCTCGAGTTGACAGACCTAACGAGCGGGCTGACTAGCTTGCGTCGCAGGTTTTCGAGATTGGCTTTGAGGGCCATGAGCTTGCCGTTGTGCTCGACTAGGATGCTCTTGTTCCGTACTGTCTTCTCCCTCACGTTCTGTAGCAGAAGGCGGTTGCGCTCGTATTTGGCCACCTCGGCGGCGTTGGCGCCTAAGATGCGCGTCCAGAGTGACGACAACGAGTCTGCGTGCAGGTCGTCCTGCGCGGATGCCTCACGGACAACTGTGCGCGCGAGATTGAGGAATTGGTGGTCGATGGCCTCGAAGAGCGCAAACAGGGCAAGGGAATGCTGGAGCTCCGAGTTGATGGCATCCTCGAGGACCGTGAGGAACTCGTTGAATGTGCGCTGAAGAGTGAGGCGCGTCCGCTGCGGGTTGGACATGCCAAATATGTATCTCGATAGAGATCCAAGGCGAGTCGGGCTACCGAAGCCGTCTTCGAGAACGCCTGCTTCAGAGAGGAGGTTGTGGATGTTGTCAAAGGCGGCAGTGAAGGGCGATGAGGGGAGGTGTTGGACTTGAGAGAGTTCTCTGCGCGCCCAGTCCATGACTATGAGAATACTGTACTCGATTTTAGAATGCAATGCTTCATGAGTGAGAACACATGGTGGAACTTACCCATCAATGTCGCCATCAACGTTCGCAAAGAATTTGGTCAGCTCAACAGCCAGAGTCTTTAAGCTCTCACTGAGATCATCCAGCTCCTTAACAATGATTGGCGCAGAAGTCATGTTGCTGGAGCGCACGCTCTCGCCGAGGTCCCAGACAGCGACGCCGGTCGCTTGCAGATCGCCGACCTGGGATGCGCCATTCTCGGAAAAGTAAATGAGCGGTTCAAAAGACCGCGCGATACCTGCGACCTTGACGAGGTCGGGCACCGGCTGTTGCGCAGCGGGCTGGAAGAGGTTACGTGTCGCCGTTATGGCGAGCACGGCGACGAGGATGGACAGGATCGTGGAAGACCACGAGTGAGTCAAGAATCGCCATTTTGAGCGGAAGAAATGAACTAGGGCTTCGATAGGTTCCGTACGCTGCTGTACTTCTGCGCGCAACGCGAACCTGATATCTATCGGCGAGGTCAGCCTGATACCCTCCCAAAGCAGTCGTACACACATGATGAAGAGGAATGGGCTTCAGGTACGGGGCCATACAATTGTCTTGATTCAATGTTCCCTCTGAAGGGCTTGTTTCTTTCCACGGAATATCCTCCAACTTGATCGTCCTATCCTCCATCTTGGGCTCGGGGCTGGGCGACCGGGCCTTATCGGGGCTCATGCTCCCCGTCGGCAACCTTGTGCGCATAGCTCTGCGCAGCACCGACTCGCCCTCGTCGCCATCGCTATCGTACTCGGGGCTTGACTCTCTCGACTTGAATCCGCCAAAGCCTTGGTGGTGTCCGTGGAGCTGGGGAGAGAATGCGCCTAGCAGGTCATCACTCCGCCGCCAGAAGCCGCTGTCGCGACTCCCGTTTCCGAGGCGGCGCCAAGCCGGAGGACTGTAACCACCGACGGAGACTGAGTTTTCGGGGTCCGGGCCCAGGTCGCTCTCCGCGTCGTCTGACCGGAAGCTCGAGTGATGCGACGGGTGCCCGAACAAGTTCACGCCCTGGGGACCCCTCCTGCCCGGTGGCGGGGTCGTCGGCTCGAAGTCGCCCAAGGAGGCGTCTAAATGATCGAGAGGATCGAACGTCGTCGAATGTTTCGTAGCCATCATCATATTCGTGCTGGTAATGTTGGGAAGAGTGGCGGTTGCTGCGACGGACGAGTGCGCCGCTGGCCTCGGGGGCGGGTGGTGCGGGTAAGGCCTTGTAAGTGGGTGGTGGTGGGAGGGAAGGCGCCTCGACTGCGGCTTCTGCGGTTTTGGTGGTTCGACTTGTGCGCTTAAAATAGCTGACGTTTGGTAGCAGTGTCGGTTTCCACGAGATCTGAACGATGTATAGGTAGACGAAGACAAAGGACAAGGTCAGCGTTGCTACGTATGTGCTTGGAGCGATTGTAATGCTCAGCAGGGAAACGTTGTTGTTGACGGTGACCAGCGACGGCATGGAAAGCATGAGGGTCAGAATAGGTTGGGCGCACACCCTTCACCGCGGTCGCCTCGGTGTTGCGACAGAGATGGACTTCTTCTGCAGGTCGACGGCTAGTACGGCGCAGAGAAGTACCTTGTTGGCTCACTTGACGTATGGCGGGAGCGCAATGCAGGAGGGGGGGAAGTGGGATGTATAAGGCAAAGAGTTGAGAGCAAGGGGAATGTAAGAAGTGCCTCGGATTGATGTAACCGATCAGGGCAAGTAAGTTATAAGGTAGGCCAGCCCAATGTGAAACTGAACTCGATCGGGAATGATATGCGCGGGTGCGATAAGAGTAGAGAGGTAAGAGTATGGATGAAGAAAGGTTGAATTTGAGTATGGATCTAAGGTAAGGTAAGGTAGGTAAAGTAACGGTGACAGGCCAAGCGCCTCGCAGGATCGCCTGTATCTACCGGTATCTCTCTCTCTGTCTTCTAAGACAGGAGACAAGAGACAGGACAAGACGGGATAGGTCAGGGTTGGGCGGAAAGTGGGTAGAAAGAAGTAGCAGGTGACCTGATTGAGAGTGGCGGCAGTGGAGGTTTGTTAAAAGGTAAGAAGAAGCGGGAGAGATGCAGCAAGTAGATGGAGAAGCTCAAGCAGCAACAGCAGCAGCATCCAATTCCTCGAGAGGGAAGGGGAATGGGAGGGGAGCGGAGGGGGTTACGGTGCCTTCCCGTTCCTCTCTTCGTCTTTTCTAATGCAGCAGGAACCCCAGCAGCACCTTCCTGGACCCCCCAATGCCCACCCCGAACCACCTTGCGTCGTCTTTCGAACGAGTTGAAATCGAGAGGTTGGGGAGCTCAAGTCCCCACTTGCCAGGTTCGAGGCCGTCGTCCAATCACAGATCGAATCCTGTCAAGGGAGCGGCCGGATTTCAGGCCCTGGATTGGGTGGGAGGGGCTGGAGAGGGGCCCCTACACCGAACATTGACCTGCGCGAGTACGTACCCTCCTGCTCTGTTCGCTCTGCGCTCTCCCGTGCCCTCGCAGTTTGCCGTCCTTCCACTTGCACAAGAGCCATAGAGCAATAAGGTACAGTTAATGAGCAGCCGGAAACACATCTCAACACCATCCTCCTCCTCTTCCTAAACCGTATCTCCCTTTCTGACCTCTCCCCCTGTCCCCAAAGCACCCATGCGCCCCCCAGCTCAACCCGCGTCGTTCGTGTTTTAGGAAACAAGCGTGTCTGCCCCTCGGACGTTTAAGTGGTTGCATCCCTGGTCACGGGACCCCGTCACCCAATGTCGAGCACGAGAATGGGAAGGCGGGGTCCTGCTTTTCCCACTGACTTTCAGGCTGTCTTTCCACTTTGGAACGTAAACAAACAAACCTCTCCCGAGTCCCGTCTCTTGACGTTTCCAAAAGAGTTGCGCGATCCAATCAAAGTGACTCACCGACAAGGCCTCGGGAGCATCCGATTCGACGGCGACGCCAACAAGACGCGGGTAGTGTAGGCAAGGGAACCCAAGACTCGCGTCCCCAAGGGAGGGGCCAGCCTAAGAACTGGCACACTAGGTAGGCATTGTATGAAGTCGTGAAGTTGAGAGGTACCAATCGGCGCATGTCCACACATAAGATGTACGTACACAGCCATATCATGATGGATCAAGGCACGAAAACCCCTACCCAGAGCGAAGCTACGCAGTACACCAGTGACCACAGAGAACAGTAGGCTTCTCGCATTGCTAGCCCACGCTCTATCAGAACGAACCTCAAATGACAACCCACACTCAACCTACCGGTAACCCCCCGTTCCTACAGGGTACAATTGCACAATTGCGTACGTACCATCGATGCCGGGCAGGCAATCTCAGGTTTACACGGGACTGGCCCAGTTGAACAAGAGGACCCAGAAAAAACGCAACTGAGTTGGCCCCAATCAGCCACTTTCACTATCTTATCACCCCGCACCAGTGCCCCACTCTCTCAGTCCCGTCACCGAATCAACCGTCGCCGGGCGGGACCCCCCCCCCCCCTTCTTACAGACGACAACGACGACTCTATTCTACTCAAGAGTGACTCCTTCTTGACCATGACAAACGTTCGTTTACCCGTGTCAGAAAAGGTATTTCGGACTGGCATAACTCATCTGCTCCCTTTCTTGCATTTATCCACCGTCGTCCATGCACAATCACGTCGGCCCGGATATCACCGGGGTTCTCATTGCTGAACGCCACCGACTTGTTCACGTTCTGTCGCGACGTCTCTTGATAGGACTGAACCATAGACCATGGACGGACTTGAAATTGTAGAATGGAGTATGAATTCAGCCCTGTTGGTTGTTGTGTCTGCTGCTAGACCGCTTTTTATGACATGATTAATCATCAAATCCCCTCAGGAAATAAGAAACGAGTGAGACGCCTCGCGTGGTTCGTATCTAGCCTGAACCACGTTCGCTCTCTTCGTCCCATCCCCAATCGGCAAGCTTTCTCCCACAAAGTGCCCGGGATATGTGTCTCAGGCCTGTCCAAAATGGAAGGCTTGTACGAACATGATGAAAAGGAAATTGTGTTGCTCATCAAGCGCTCTTGCGCCGATCCGCCTGCTCCACCTGCTCCGTCGGCTCTACCTCCTCCCTCTCCTCAGTCCACGACGCTCGCCTCGCGCTGAAGCGATTCCACAGTCCTGACAGCCTACGCCTCGGCGCGGGATCCTTCTAGTCAACCTTGGCGTTGGCGAGGCTCTTGGTTCCCGGGTTGTTCAGGTCGTTGACCTGCTTGAGAGGGCCTCTCTTGTACTTGCTCTTGTTGCGAAGGCGCTTTCGCGCTACCATGACAGGCACCGAGCTCTTGGTGACAAGATAGTTGGAGAACGAGCCAAGAATCACACTATTCAATAGTTAGCAGGTTTTTAAACAGTGGAGTTGAATGGGGTGGATAGCTAACCCCTTGAGAGCGCTACGGCCTCTGCTTCCCAGGATTACCAACGTAGGGCTGACAATATCAATCACCTCGGTAATGAGATGCTTTGGATTCTTGCAGTGAATGACCTCGACAATCACTCGCACTTGAAGTCGAGTCCTTCGCAACAGCCGCTCAACCCTCTCCTGAATGTCGTTAACCGCACGACGACGTTCCTCCTCAGCGCGGCCGCGCTCCCTACTGGACGGTGCCGGCGAAGAAGAGTCGCTATTGTTCAAGGCCGAGGCTCGCGGAAGGTGAGGGAAAGGCGGGGCGCTGGTCATGTTTGGCGGCGGTGACTTGGCGCTGGACATGGCGTTGATAGCAGCTGCTTGTTCCTGATGCGCGGCACGCTCGTCGGGGACCATGATTCCCTCGGTCGAGTAGATACCAGTCTCTTCATCGACGCAGTAGATACAGATGAGAGTATCGCCGTCTCGCAGAACGGTGCCGATCGTCCATTCCAGGGCGTGTGTCGACTCCTCGCTGAGATCGGTTGCCACCAGGTATTTTCTCAACCTATGATGCTCCTCTTCGGCCGACTTCTGGATTTGATCAAACTCGCCGCGCATGATGATGCGTAGAGTTCGTGAAAACTCGGGGTTGTTGAGGGTTTCTGTACGTGAGAAGGCAAGTCTCTGCGCGCGCTTGATGTCGTTGAGCTCTTCCTCATCGTCCGAGTTCACAGCGGACGCCATTCCCGAGCCTGGCTCGTTGTCGAACGCCGTGGTCGGGCGGATGCCTGCTTTGGATTTTGACTTCTCGCCGCCTGGCTTGGTGAGTGTGATGGAAGGTTCGTCTAACAATGACTTGTATTTGTATTGAGGTTGCTTGGAACTGACTGCCAGGCCTGCAAATTTGTTAGCACCTGAATTTACCACGAGCATGAGTTACTTACGCTCTTCCTCAGCCGCGGCAAGTAGACTGAGCGTCTTGCGGTCACCTTTGTCGGTTGAGCTGCCGGACTTTGCATTGCTCTCTTCATCTCGAGGCGACATCTTACGTCCTCTCTCGTTCTCTTCATCAGAAGAACTGTGCGCGTCATCGTCGCTGCTGTCTTCCAGCTCCTCTCCATCAGGGCTGAGGTAGTCCTTGGTAAGACGTCCAAGTCCGGCATCGTCTGCGCTTGACTTTTTGCGTCCGGCCAGCCCAGACAGGCCTCCGCCTGAGAATGCCAAATTGGCATCCGACAGCTTGCGGTAGGCGGTTGAGATGTCCACCACCCGGCCGTCATCAAGAATGGCAGTTCCAGGGATCTGCTGGAGCCGACCACTGACATTGGGCGAGCGGGAGCGCATGCTCAGTCTGCCATGAGGAGACTTGGATTTGCTGCCTTGACCTCTGCTCGAGCTTCTCCCACCCATGACGGGATTGCTAGCAATAGAGCCGTGGCGGGCTCTGTCGCCGGGAAGGATAATGCCGGGGATTTCGTTGCCGCGCATGACGTCGACCATGGCACCGCCGCCCGGCTTCTTCACGCCCAGCGCCTTTCCCTGTGTGTTGCGCTTCGGCATAGCAGTTCCGATATTGTTGGTAGAAATATCAGAGAATTGGTAGTCCAGTGTCGGATCCATTCGATTGATTGGGGCGCGCGGGCCAAAGCTGGGCTTTTGGGAGTGTGAATCGGAAAAGGTCCTCGGGTGAGGTGCGCGAGATTCGACTGGAGAACTGGGGCCGGCACTGGCAGCCTGCTTTGGAGCCGAGGTGTTGATCTCGAGCATGCTCCGAACGGGAGCCGGAGGGCCGCTGATATCCAACATGCTGCGCACCGGTACGGCATTTCCGAGTCGTGGGCTCTTGGAACCTCCATCGGCGCCGATATCCAGCATACTTCGTACGGGCGAGCGAGGCGTTGTGTAGGGCGATGGCGAGCGTGCAGAGACGGGCGAGCCCGTGTTCCAGTTGGATCTTGCAGCGGTACCCTCGAGCAAGGCCAGAACATCTCTTCTCTCCTCGTCGAGCATGGCTTCCATGCTCATGGGTTGGTGCGACATCTTGAATGGGGTCGAAAGTGGGATTGCGCTCTTGGCGGGGAAGGAGCCTCGTTCAGGACTTTACGACCGTCGCTTTTGTGGTACAAGAGCGGTGATAGCTCGTTCGCTTGAGGATAGTGATGATTTTGTTGATGTAAAATCGAACACGGGGGTCTGGTTCGGTTCGGATATACGTGGTTGTGGTAAATCTAACGGGGGATGATCTTGCGATGTTGACGTTGGCGGTGCAAGTTGGATGGCAGAAACAGCATTGTGTAGGGGCAGTTGGGATATGGAGGTCGGCGGAGGCTCCTTAGATCATGGCTCCGTTGGGGACCAGACCAAAAGTGAGGAAGGTGCGCTGTGTGTGGAGGCCTAAATTAGCTTATGAAGCACGAGTCGAACTGCCAAGACCAGATGAAGGAGGAATAGTTAGTTGCGGTGGTAGGGGGAGGCGGAGAAGAGAAGGGTTAAAAAAAAGGGTGCGGTGCGGTAAGGTAAGGTAGGAGAGAAACAACAAGGAGTTGAAGGAACCTGAGGGTAAGGTAGCGCACGACACACGATTGGTGGTAGTGGAGTGAGTGAATGGCAGGGTAAGGTACTGTGTAAGGTATCCTCAGAAAGGGTGGAAAGTAAGGTAAGGTGGTTCCTAGTCTCTTCTTTACCTCCCGTACTACTTTAGCCAAGGTTACCTTACTACGGTAGCCCCAGTCCAGCCCAAAGTTCCCCGGTGGCAGTGGCAGTGGCAGCGGCAACACAAGCGCGGGCTGGGAACGAACCAGTACGAAGTACTCCGTAAACCTGAGGTAAGGTAAGAGAAGAAAAGGTGGGGATTGGGTTTTGCGGGTGGCAGGCACCGGAGGCACCTCTAGGTTCTGAGAGACGGGACTTGAGAGAGATGGTTGTGGAAATGGGACGGTGGAGGATCAGAAGGGGTCAAAGGGGGGGGGAACGTGGATAACGTGGATGGTGGGAAGGGATCGAGGAGGGGTAGGTGCTCCGTCTTTTAGCGTCGACATCTTTGACACCAGTTGACTATTGACGGCGCCCTCACTCGTTTTCTGTGTACGGAGTGTTAGTCTGTAGTGCGTAGCCTTTCCTTTCATTGCCTTTGTGACCTTGGCCCGTGACTGTGTCTGTAGTACTCTGTACGGATCGATAGATTGACATGCACCGAGCTTAAAGTGGTGGTGCAGACAGGGCCTGAGCAATGCAGTCATCCGATCCAAATTCGTCGTTTTTGTTACGTTCTTGATGAACATATCGCCTGTCCTTTGACTCTCCTGTCCAAGGGAGTTTACCACTTGACATGGGGTCAATTGCTGTGGCAAAGACTCTCTGAACATGGGATGAGATTGGCAATGGAGCCATGGGCACCTTATCCAGCCCAGCCAACCCCATTTGGGCAGTATTCCTCTGCTCTCTTGCGCCCAAACTCATTTCCCCAGAGTCTGAAGAAGATCACCCATTTCGTAGCGCCCTAGTGCTGCAGAGAGACCGAGAGAGACAGCTTCTTACTTGCTCAACCTTTCTCATTCTCCATCTGCGTGCCGTGGGTGCTTCGTCATCACCCATCTTGGTACCACTGGTACCTGCCCACTCAGGAAACCCGGTGAGGTACCCCATCTCATCCCACTTCACTTATACAACCTGGAAAAGTAATTGGTGCCATGTCGTGGTGCCCTTTCTGTATCCAGTGCATTCTTATTCCGATGAATCGTCCGAGAGCCATTGGGCTGCTGCCCCACGAAAACTCAATCGAAAGATGGGATGTCACCTCCAACTCTGCTTACGCCGCCCCCAGCGCCCTCCCTTCTCCGACGTTTGTCTGCTGATTTGATGCACGACACTCCATCCCCAAGTATGCAAACCATCCAAAGAGTACATATGCTCTGTGCCCACTCAACCGTCTCAAACAGGTAGGTGTACGTACCCGAGGACCACTGTGCTTTGAAACCAGAAAGAATAAAAAAAGAATGGGTAAACAAACATCTGAGGAAGATCTGAGAAACACTCACTCATCTCTCGATGTTCGAACGAGATCGACAGGGCTGGTTTCAGAGCTGATTTATCGTATGGTATCTAAATGAGAAAAATGGTCAAATGATTGACAGCGAGTAACTGTCCTGAAAAGAAAGCGTTCTGTGCCCCTCTGTTCAAAGATTTGGGTTGCTAAACACTCAACTGTGTAGCACTCAGATCAAACGATAGAAAACTGACTTGAAAGTGAATGACGCATTCCCTGCCCGCCCCCCCACTACAAATATTTGTTTTCGGTGGTTATTCGTCCACAAGCACAACCCCGTAGGAAACACTTACGTCCCGCGGCCTCCGCCATCGTCCCCGTCCAACCCGTCCTGCGTTTCGCGCTCCGTATCACCCCACAAAGGTATACTTCAGCCTCCACTCACATCTACCGAGCGGCGGGGAGGACGCAAGACGCTTCGCCGCACAGTGCTTCCGACGGTGCCATGATGACGACGCCGGCGTCTTACCGCCAAGACCGGCCGTCTTCTTGGCAGGTGATTTGTTCACCGTGGACGGCGCCGATTGCCTTAGAACACCACTCCCAAGACTCTTTCAGCCGCCCGCCCCGGAAAGGTAGGCCAGCCAGTACGGTACGGGCAGTAGGCAATGACCAGAGCACCGCCCGGGGGTTTCTAGGAAGAAAAGAGAGAAGAGACAGTAAGACAAGACGTCACCTGTCCATCACGTGAAAAGCCATTTTGAAAATGCTCCTGGGCGCCGGCACGACGGTATCGTGGCTTGGCCGCAGTCCAAATCGAATACGGGAATCTCTTCGGGCTACGGAGAGTTGCAGACGCCTTTTGTTACTCTGGTTATCATCGCCTCGTTGAGACCCCGCCTTTTATCCTTTGGGGCACAGTGATGCATTAGACCTCTGCGAACAACATAGTGAACTTTCTACACCACATTGAGGCTGTGTTGCAGTCTACGTCTGCCGTTTGACCATGCCGGGCGTCATTTCGCAACGCGGTGGTTGCGATAGCGAGAGGCCTCTTGATGCTTGCCTGGATTCTCGCCGGAGCCATTCTCAGTCTTTTCCGCAAGGGTAGCGTGGCTTCCTGGGAGAGTTTCAATAGGAGATGTGGCACTCTCGTCACAACTTAGGATTGGTACAGTAGAGGGTCTGGAGACTGGGCTATGAGCCGGGGATGATGCCGTCGGCAATGTGCGCAACGCTGACACAGTGATGCGGATGCTCTCGCAGAATGTTAGAGCAAAATCCGTCCTTCTTGACACATCATGGCCTTCAGACTTGAACCACCAACGCACTCTTCATGGCGACAATTAGTCTTGACAGAAAGGCTCCTCTCGAGCTCTGACATTTGGGCGGGATGATATAGTACAATATACAGCTTTGCTACAAATCTCTCTCTCAACATCTTATTTTTCCCTCCCCCTCTTCGTCTTCGTACAAAACCTACTCCCCACACCTCAACCCCCTTTTACATATTCTGCTTGACAGGCTTAGCAGTCAAGTTGGCACGCGTCGCCGTGCCCAACTTGTGCAGCGCCAACCGCTTCTCCCACACGGACGACCGCCCCTCGGTCACGGCAATCAGCTCGTCCGCCACGCGGTGCGCAAACTGCGTCCGGCCGGACCCCTTGGACGGCTTCTTGTTGACCACGTCCAGGATCCACTGGAACGCCGCGCGCCGCCTCTGGCGGACCGCTAGGGGTGCGGGAAGTTCCAGGGGTCGACCACCACCAGCTCCGCCCGCGATGCGGCGGATCTTGATGAGAGGCGCCACGGAGTCCACGGCCAGTGTGAGGTATAGCACGGGGTTCAGTGGGAGGTGCGCCGGCGGCGGGGCGCCGGGAAGGAGCGGGTATTTGGGGTTGATGATCGGGGGAGGGGAGGTTCGCAGGAAGTTGAGGACCATGGCCATATTCTACGTAGGCGCACGCAATGTCAGCATAATTCTCTTCGCAATTGCCTCGATACACAAGATCTTGTCATATGTTTCCAGAGTTGGGATTGGCGTACTCTTTGCGCCTGTGCCTTCTTGCCATCTCGCATCATCAGGTTGGTCAACTGGTCTAGCACGGGGTGGTACCGAGACTTGAGATGGCTATGGGGCGGCAGAGGGAGCGTAGGCAGCGGGAACTTGTAGGACCGTGACGGGGCGACCTCGTCGGCGTCCCCAGCCTGCGCAAGAAGCCCGCCGCTAGCTATGATTTCGAGATCGCGCTGGCCGTTGCCGTCCGATTGTGTAGGCGGGATGGCGCCCTCGGCGTATAGCATCTGCTCCTGGGCTTCCGTCAGGCCGCCCTGGAGACCGGCGCTGTGTCCCTTTGCCGCCTCTGCGAGCTCGCTCAGTGCCGCGGCAGCTTCAAGTGCCTCGGTTGTTGGCTGCAAGATTGGATTGTTAGCAATTCCTTATTCTCCCCGCCTCGTTCGTCCACATAGTCTTCCTCCTCCTGGTATCAAAAATTCCATACCTGCTGTTGTCCCGGCGCGGACTCAGGCACCTTCTGACCCTGAGGGAAAGCTGCGTTCTCTGTCTTCTTCAATACCGGAATCTGGCTCCTTTCACCCTTGCGCAGCTCGTCAGAGTATCCTCGTTTTGTCGCCGCCCAGACTAGAGGTTCCTGTCGTTGGGCCAGGGGTCGAGACCGCAGCGCGAGCGCCCGGCAGGCGGTCTGTAGGCTCGGCCGCAGAGACATAGCTGCTCTTAATGTGTTGAAATTACCGAGGTCGTCTCCTATACTTCCGATTGAGGTGCGTCGAGTCGTCGGGACGTCGTAGTTGTTGGAAAAGGTACCCTGAATTCGACTGGCGATTTTCGACCCAGCGCGGCCAATCCACGAAAATTATTGAGTCGCGCGGATGTTGCCGCTCCACTTTCGCAACGTCGACTGCTTACCTACACCTTTGCAGGTCAAGCTGGGCCCGAGCTTCAGAGTATAGTGGGGCACTAACCGGAGAAGGGTAGCACCGCTCTCCGAAAGGGGTGCTGGATGATTAGGTAAGGCAGGTACGTCCCCTCTACAGGCTACATCCCAGCTTAAAGCCGGTCGGGGCCGTGCCGCCCACCGAGACGAACCTCATATCATCTTACCTAAGCTAATCTCAACCCACCTCCCGCTCTCGCTCACCGAATATGCAGACCTTCTTCACCAATACCACCACACCTCTTCATCAGATTCGCTGTGTGATAGGTACTCAACATCTTCCTCTGTAAGCTAACGGGCATTTTTCTTCTCAAATGCCAGGCACGGTAAGCAGCGCCAGTCACGAGACTCTCCCTCGAAGCAGCTTACAGCTCCTTCAGGATGATCAGCGAGGTCTCTCTTGCGGCCGCCAAACCAACAACAAAATCCAAATCCTTTCCCCCTTCCCCCATCTCAAATCCCACCTGAAGCCGCAGCAAGTGTCTTGGAAAAGAGAAATCCCTAATTCACTCACCCCATCCCTTGGCCGATGCCCACGGCGTCCACGTCTTGTCGACATCCCGCACTTTCACCATGTGGGTTCTTTCATGTCTCAGTGACACAGAAAATCCCGCCCCCAAACTTTTTTTTTTGCCCATCATGAAGGGACCAAAGTTCCATGGTTCTCAACCACCCACTCAGTCCTTTTGCCAATGCCCCAATGTGCCATTTGCCAGATTCGCCCCCATGGCGGGATGGGGGAACTTGAGGGGACCTACCTATCTAAGTCACAAACGCCACCCACATGTCGAAGCCGCGAATTTCCTCGACAAACAGAATACCTAAAAAGAGCGAGAGAAACATACCACTCACACACACCTACACACACCTTGACACCTAAACCCCATCTCCGAACACCTGCCTTTACCCCTCGCTGCATGTAGACCGAATAGGTTGGGAACAAATCACAATCGCCCCGAAAAAATAAGAGGATGCGTGATTCAAACTGCCTTGCCTGCCACACGCCACACGCTGCATAGACCACCACCGCCGCCGTCACTCACTCCCCCCTCCGTGCAGATTTCCTGCAGTACGGCATTTAGCGGCTCTTTTCACTTTCTCTGCCCGTCGCGCGACATCTGTCTGCCCTCCTCTCACCACATCCCGCGGATGCGCAAAACGGGGGGGGGGGGGTTGTTATCTCTATCTTTCCGTGGATTAGGTAGGCATTCGTATCTTTCAGGGGGGGGGGGGCAGACCGGGAGAGAAAAGAGTTGTCACAACTTTTGTCATTCCATTGACAAGCTCCCTAGCGCAAAGCACCAGCTGGCAGCTGGCTCAGCTCCCCCACCGTTCATGAAAGCTAGGCTGGCTAGGTTCCCCCTTCGAGATTTTCTCTCCTACTTTACCTTACATAGGCCAACCGTGGGCAAACACAACCTAGGTTGACAAGACAGCTTTGCGTTGGCGTGGGATCTGCCGCAGTCCCGTTGCTAGCAGACTCCCTAGCTCATCTTTGTCCAGGGGGGCGAGGGCGGAGAGGGGAGGGAGGGGAGCAGCCAGCACGCCCACCGTCCGCCGACACCGCAACGACCTCCTGCATTGGTGATAGTAGAACTAGTAAACCCAAGATGCCTATGTCATCGTGGGGGAGAGTAGACACAGAGAGAGATTGAGGTGGACAAACGATGTCCGTTCGCCCTCCCCGTGCCAATCGACACCCCCTTCCAGCGCCCGTCGTCTTGCAGAGTAATCAGCTTTGCCATCATGAAGCCACCAATGTCTTTTTTTTTTTTGT
Source organism: Colletotrichum tamarilloi (assembly GCF_030869305.1). NCBI lineage: Eukaryota > Fungi > Ascomycota > Sordariomycetes > Glomerellales > Glomerellaceae > Colletotrichum > Colletotrichum tamarilloi. Next base: position 424,594 of record NW_026849395.1, read on the forward strand.
CCTTGCGTGAGCTAGAATCCCCATGTCATCACCGCAGGCTATAACAACGGAGAATTAATCTCGTCGCACGTGGATTGAATGCAGAGTGGTGTGGGAAGAAGTGGATACGCCCTCGTCAGGAAAAAGGAAGTCTCGTCGTGTTGGTCCTCATCTCTTTTGGAAACTTTGCAAGAGGAACCAGCTCCGTTCAACGGAAATCCCTTTTCTACCTAGCTATGCCACGGCAGCATCCCTTGCGCTGGTGGTTGCTTTTCCCATCATTAACGCCGCTCCGTAAAGAAAAACAAAAAAAACGGCAAAAAAAATGTCCAAGATTGCAACCCAATTACCAACCTGGGCCCGGCTTCGCAACGCCGCCCAAAACAACAAGGAATTAAATGAGAAAGAGACTCTCGTGACCCCGTCAACTGTTCTGCCGGTACTGTTTCGCTAAGGTTCTGTCTCGTGTTGGAATTTCTTCTCTCAGCTCCAGTCCCTGTTCCACACGTGTGAGGAGTACAGAGAGAAGCGAGACACGCCGCCGCGTGCCCCTCCCACCGCCCCCTTGTGGATTGATGTGGTGAGAAACAAATGTTTCTTTTGCGCCATTTCTCCTCAACCAACTCAGCACCATCTTCCTTTTCGGAGCCTCCCAATGGACCGTAGGTAGAAATGTAGCCGTACGCCGATGTTCCGTGATGTCCCCTTGTGCCGTGTGGCATTTGGCCAATGTCTCCCAATCTCAACTCCAGGTGTGTATTCGTACAGTTGAACATCCGAAACAAAAGCCCAGGAAAGTAAGAGCAAGAAAAGTGCGTTGAAAGATAAAAGAGACAAAAAAGTGTGACGCTAGACGCTGATGCTCGAATGGATGTTTTCGCTGCAAGTTGCGGGTATCTTTGCACGTCTGTAACCGTCTTTCGTTTCGTTGTCTTCTTTAGTAGCTGCCTCTGCTGTTGGCTGGCGAGCTGGGATTCGAACCGGTAAGGTAGTTGAGAGCCATTTCGGCGGCGTCTTCTTTCGCGTTATTGAGGTTCTTGCCGTCGTACCAAAATCGTGCGGAGAGGGTACGGCCGTGGACAGTTACTCGACTGGACCAAGCGGTGCGGCCGCCTAATTGGAGGACGATCAATCAGTAAGGGGAACAGGCCGGCTAGGGTGATTGCTGGCAAGGTAGCTTACCACGGCGGTCAGAAACGATCTGGAAGACGGGTGGCATTATGTTGGCTTCGCGGCAAGCGTCTGTAGGACAATTGGTCAGCATCGTTGTCCATAACGGCCGACATCTTCATAGCGGATCCCTACCTTCAAGTCGCTCTTGCCAGGTGCCTGCTTGACTGCTGTATGACGAAGCAGACATGGTGGCAGTCGACGTGTATGACTTGCTGGAGTACATGCAGTGCAATTGTTTGGCCGAAGCAACAAAGAGTAGGTTTATAGAGGTATACTGGCCGAGGGGGTTGTCGAAGCAATAGTTGTTGCAGATTGCAGTAGATGATCAATGCTGTAGTAGTCGGTTTGGGATCGTGGATATCTCTCAAGACAAACGATTATGGAGTAGCGAAACTTTGTGGTTCTTATACTCGGGATCAGGTCGGCCGTGAAACAAATGGGTATAATCCCATTGGAGTAGAAAAGATTGTGATGTGGCAGGACGAGATTAGCTAGAAGCTGTTTCTGAAGGCAATGAAATGTTTGCACAACGAATGCAGACGGGTAAGGGATCAATTGGGCTGGTACCCTACGGCATGCTGCATCTTGGGATGGGGAGAGGTGGGAGGAGAGAAAAGGAAGGGAAGATGGAGAGAAAAGGGACATGATCCAAAGAAGTAACGACACAACATCACGTCCCAATTCCGTTTGGGTTTGGTACGGCAGGACCGCGTCGGTTTCCTGTGTCCTTTCTTTTTCTTCATGCCCTGGTACTTGTCTCTGACGAGCAGCAGGAGGAGTAGGAGCGGCGGCGGCGGCGGCGGCGAGGAGGAGAAGAGGGGTGTGCCACTTGGGTGTGAGTGCTTCTGCTTCGTCTGATGCCAGACCACAGACCAGAGACCAGACCGGACGTGGGGAGTGTGGTACTGGCCGCAGAACGTCGTGATAAACTTGGATCTCCTAGCGTCATCTTTTTGGGTTATTATTTGCCTTTTTTTTTTTTCTCACACTCTCTCAAGAGTTTTTTTTCTTGCTTTCTTTTTTTCTCACACACCCCTGGACACACGTACACACACACATATGCTAGTCGTTGAACCCCCCGCGTGGTCAACCGGTACATGGGTGCCGACAATCATGGGTTTATGAACAGGCAGCTGGGAAATATGGGCTTGCGGGACTTGAGACAAGATGGCATAGCTCCACGGCTTGTAGGTAAGGTGAATACACGCTACTTGTGAAGGGAGACCGGGAAATGGCCGCAGCTTCGAGCGAACAGTTGATTGGGACGTGGCTTACCAGGCTCCCTTACCCGGCGTCCGGCGGGGTCCAAGGCCACACACAGCTGGCGTGGAGTGCCGACCCGTCGGGGTGGAAGAGGGAAATGATTGGGAGCTTCAAAGCCGCAGAGGCAAGGGCTTGTACAAGGCCAGCCGGGGGGTAGGGTGAAGGGGGTGGACGATCGAGCAGACGGATGAGTACTCCGTACCTAGGCCGACAAGAGAGCAAAGGGGTGAAAGATGGAGGTGCAAACGGTGGGAAAAGGCAGGGTAAGAGCTGACCAGGGGCATGACTGGAATCTCCAGCCGAGAAAGGGAGAGGAAACGAAGGTTACGGAAAGCGGATGCATACAGCCTGGATGTATCCACGAAAGTGAGCTGCGTGTATCCGTATCCAGGTCATGTACCAAGATGAGTGCCTGACGTGCTACACAGTACATGGGAAGAGATTGAGAGGAGGTTTCGTGCAGATGTTTAATCCGCGGGCGGGAGAGCGAGCAACAAACGGACGAACGAACGCCTCCAGATACGTGAAGAGCCTATTTGAAGATTGCGAGAATGGGAGTGAGAGTAAGAACAGAGCGGCGAGGCTGGAGGGCTAGAGAGAGGGCTACGATGGCACCACGTCCCATGCAGTTAACGCTTCAGCCGACCCGAGCTAGAACGCAACCAGGGCTGGGCTGGGCTGGCTGGCTGGCACTTGTTGATCTGTACATGAACCATGAGACATAAGTCATAAGAGAGAGCGGAGGGAAAAGCGATATGTACGGATAGGTAAATGAGAGCAGGGGGCAAGGGTTCAACAATAATAGCATTGACATCAGCCAACAAGCCGACGATTGGGCAATCAAGCTAGGGCAAAAGTATGAAAAAGAGCGTGGCAGACCAAAGCAGTGAGGTAAGGTAAGGTACCTTGGAAGTTAGCCTGAGCACCCGAGCACTAGGCAATCCGCAGTGGCATCCGGGACCAGCTCTGGAGACTGGGCGAGCGACGCCAGGACCCTCTCCGGCGGCATCGACTCCGCCAGCCGGTGAAGCGAAACGAACCGGGGGGTGGGAAATACCAAGTTGCTAAGCAGCCCCGATGGTTGGGCAAGAGGAACAGTCTCGCCTCCATACACTGCGATGAAAGGAAACTCGGTCAGCGTCGTTTGGGCCTCATCGAGACCATCCTCACGGCGATGGACTGGCGTTGAAGCATGTCGGTTTATTTTGGAAAGAGAAAAAGCAGGGGGAAGAAAAAAGGGCCGCCGAGCCACGTCGATTCAAATGCGCGATGCGGCAGGAAAAGGGCGGGGAGAGGCGAGTGATGTATGTACCACCGTACTGATGCAGTTAGCGGAGGGGGGAAAGGGGGTGGGATCGGGCAGCACTGGTTCCTCATCGTCATTTTGGGGTGGGGTGAGAAGAAGATCAGGGCAGGGCGAAGCAGGGCATTTCTGGCAGGGCGGGCCAGACCACCGATGATGATGATGATGATGATGATACCGATGCTGCTGGTGAGGACAATTATGAAATGTGAAAGACGACAGAGACAGAGACAGATTGGGTTTGGTGAAGAGTGTGAGAGAGTGTTGTTCAAGACATGGCATCTGCAAGACGAGCATGTGGTTGTGAGACCTACGTCCGTTGCTCCCCTGCTCGCCTCAACGCGCTTGTGCTGGGCTGTTTGTGAACGTGTAGCGTTAGCTTCGTGCCTTCGATATCGCAAATGAACATGAAAACAATGTCATGACATCTCGTGTGCCCAGCAAAGGCAAGCAAGGTGAGGTACGTGCGGCTGTTTGGCTGGTCCCAAGCTCTCAATGGCTTCAGAGGCCTCATCAGTTCGGGTTTAGATCAGGTCCAGGGGACTTGCCGATAGTCGTGGCTGTATCCATACTTCCTAGCAAGGCACTCGAGTATCCAAGCTCTTCACAGTGAGTGGCCTAGTACCGCTTAGAAGCCAGCAATGGTTAAGGACGGGCGGGATCGTCCAGAGTGACAGGCGACCGGCGGGTTTGAGCAACTGCAGCTCGAATGCAGCTAGAGCAGCACGTACAGCAGCTTGTAGAGGAACGGGCACCTCGCAGCTGGAGAACATGGGGTGGATCACCAGTCGTGGCGGTGGTTAAGGTGGTCCATGTTGGTCTGTGGAGGCATTGGCGGCCTTGGTGGCATCGGGGAATGGGAAGAGCCCCAGCCGAAGGGGTCCCTGGCGTCTTAGCCTGTGAGTCTAGGAACCGTCATGCTTCCCCGAAACGAAGGGAGCAGTAGGAAGGGGGGATATGGAACCGGGAAGCCGGGGAACTGGGCTTGTTGACCTGCGTATATGCGTATGTACCTTATGATGTGTCGGGTTGGATATGTACAGTACTTGCATGGTCAAGGTCGTGGTGGTGATGGTGGATGATAATGAAAGACTAGGTGATGAGAGTGAGATTGAGCGTAAGAGGTGAGGATGAGAGTGAGGGTGAGGGTGAGAGGGTGAGAAGGTCGCATGAGAATGACGGGGACGTGGAGACTGGACGGCTCTGAATGAGTGTGAGTCGAGCAAAATGAAAGGCTAAAGTGGAGCGAAACATTGTGACTTGAGAGTTACAACCCCTGGTTGTTTCCCGAGCTTACCTTTGCCATCTTGGTCCTTAGCACAGAGTTAGTAGTCCTTTCATAGTCACGACTCACAAACCTCTCCTCCAAGACTACTCCTCCTCCCCACCCGGGCAACTACTTCTACGGTAAGGTAATTACCAGAGGTACTCGGTACTCCATACGTTGGGGGCATTCATCATAAGGCGCGGTCTCAGTGAGGAAATCGTTTGAATACTACATTACTTCGTACGGATGCGCAGCGACCCAGTTGGCTAGCAACACTAGCATCCGTACACAACAGAGCGAAGCTTTGCCGGCGGTTTTATTGTTTCGCTCTGTTTTAGTCTACGGGGCGATGCCGGTGTCCTTCCGTGGAGTTATTCTGCCCTCACCGTCTTTTATGTCTTTAAACTTTTCTTTTCACTTCAGACGGCAGTCGGAAGGGATGCTACACTATCAAAGCATTTCAGCCTTTCCGCAAGACATTCAACAGGGTTGTCTTATCGAGACACACGCACTACACACTACACTGCAAGCAGCCCGTAATGCAATGCTCATGTTGTGTAATGTTACTCAGCATGTAGGTTAGGTCCTTTGACAGAATGAGGCCGTCATCAAAGAGAGAATGACGGGGCATCTGGTGCTCCATGCGCCCATCAGGACACGAACGAACGACTTAGAGGAAAAGCACTGAGGCAGGAACAGACAGGGAATATCTGCGCAGCCGAAAGACTAGGTTGGCCTCGGGCTTGCAGCGACTGTGCGCTGGGACTACATCCGTATCGGTATGGAGTAGCGTACGGAGTAGATGGAACCTTCACAGCAAGGGGCAGAAGGAGAAAGAAAAGAGCGAGCAGCGAGCATCATATCCATGGCATCTCGACTGCGTCGTGTACGAATAAACCTAGCAAGCCACGAACTTCAAGGTTCTCTCGGCTTGCGTGTGTCTCTCTGTCTTTCTCGTCTCCATCTTCTTGTTCTCCCGGGCATCAGGAGGAAGCGGCAGGCCACAATTGGCACCGGAAGACTTGGGGTCAACGTCGGGCAGGCGCCAGGGCAGGGTCCAGGGTTCCAGGTTCCTTCCTCTGGTAAAAAAAAAAAAAAAAAGAAAAAAAAAGTTTCTGGCCCTGTCCCGGTCGCAAGGCCCCCGTTGTTGAACTCAAAATCGACAAAAAAATCATTTTCTTCACACTTCACACCTCAGCTTTCGTCACCGCCTTATTCCGTATCCGTACACCTAAATGCGACCTCACATCCACCACCCGACCGTTCGCGCACTCGCTAGACGGGATCCGCAGACAGTAGACCCCCTTCGGACTTTGACTTTGTTCAACATGTTTCCCTCCGTTTGTGCAACCCTCGATAGTTGACGAGGAAACATTTGAGCAAACATTCAACAGCGGACGAACATTCTATCGCGCTTCAGAATGCTCCAAAGTCCAAAGTGATGAGCAGATCGGTGCCGCCCCAATGTTTGCTCGCGGATCGGCGTTCGCCCTTGGCGGGACTATGACCAGGACCAGGAATAAGGTCAGGGGGCTCCGGCGCTCGACAGCGTGCAGACGCGACTGCAGAGTGCAGGATGTGCGGGCGAAACCAGGGTCCATCTGGTTGAAATGTTTCCTTGACCAACCCGTCGGGACCAGTTCCAACATCCCCCGGAACTACCGCAGCCCTCTTCTGCCTCCTTTGTGGCCGCGCCCCTCCCCTATCCCTTTGCCTCTGCCTCTCCCTCTTTCTCTCTTCTTACACAGCGGACGCTCTGATGTGAACCTATCGACTCGTCTGAGACGGAAACTCGCTCCAATGTCGACGCATGGACGCTGCGCGGGACTCGGGAGGGAGGGTGATCATCATCCGTGTAAGTCCATTGGAGATTGAGGACTAGCCAGCTGGAAACGGATAACACCTATGGATACAGATCTCTGCTCCAACTCTTCCTACCTACCTCAGCCCTTGCCGAAGTTATGGCAAGTCTCCGAGTGCGGCTTGGTCGGCAGTGCGCCATAGCTCCCGTGCTTCCCCATGGTTGGCAGGAAATCAATGATGAGCGGTCAGCACTGCAGCAGCAATCCGTTAGCCAGCCCCATTCAACACTGCTTATTGACTGCGTTTGGTCCCGCCGACCTGGGTGTTTGTGGCATCCCGCAAAGGAGCATGATGCCAGTATGCTCGCCGTATCTGGCAGAATCTGTCCTATAGCGTACGGAGTAAACACCGCCGCTTCACAGGAGGAATTCTCGAAGGCTTCTTCCACTCTTATCCACTGATTCGATCACCCCCGGACAAACAAGGGTGACTGCGATATTTCTTTTTCCAAACGGCTCTTCCCACCCGCCACCCGCAGACGTTCACCACCTACGTGCAGCATTGCGACCTAAGGAGACCTGTACTCCCATAGCATGGGGCTGGTCCTTCCAATGACACCGAGACGCGGAAATGGATGGCTCTGCGAGTCTCGGTGGAGTCCGCATACCCGAGCCTCCCCGACTTGTTTGCCAACTTCATCTCCAGTCCAGGTACCGATTACCAACCGATGGCCGAGGCTGGTGGCATGTTGCTGCCATACGAAATCCTCAAAGATGGCGCAACGCGGTCGATAGCCCAAACTAGCTGCTTCGGTCAATCTGTCGGGAGCATACGGTTGCTTCCTCATCCTTCGCCGCCCTGCGAGGCGCCGCCAACGCAGCAACGGCAGCTAAACCGTTTTGGATGCGGGAAGCCGGCGTCAAATGTACATCTCCCGCCCATGTCTCACCAAAGTTCGAATAGAGACATACGGAAGGAGGATGCCACATTGTTTCACAGCAAAGTTGCTGCGTAAAAAGCAGGCTTCCTCTTGATCGAGCTACGTGTCGATGTCTGGAAAGACATTTTCCTTGGCCAAGTTTGCCACATCATCTATCGGGCGGTAGTCCGGCATACGGTTGTCTCCGTGGGACCTCATTTGAGTCCACGTGGATCGTCTCCTTGCTACTACATAGATGTCATCGCCCGCCAGGATGGCCGCATGAAAGCAAGGCCTCGTCAGTGATCGCCCTCGCATGGCTAGGGAGCACGGGAGCAAGAAAGGGGTCTCTCTCAGAGTCTCGAATCGTTCGAGGCCGGTACCTGCACGTCAAAAGTTTGAAGACGACATGGTCATCTAGCGCATTGGACCTGGCGACTCGGATCAACAGTATCGTTCAGGGGAGAAATTAAGCTTGGGCCAATGGTGAACACAAAAGGTCATGGCTATCTCGAACTATTGGTCGTCAAGATGCACGAAGAAGGCGTCCAACAGTCGGGCCACGAAAGGATTCCGAATCCCGACGTAGCAAGCTCATCGAGGTCTACATTGACATTCTTAGGCACACATCAGGCGGACGAAAACGAGCGTCGATGGCGATTCCGGTAGCGTGATGATACACATTACGCCGGCCCTGCGGATAGGGAAGACGACATGCAGCGGGGAAAAGCCATGAGCAGTCCTGGTCACGGACGTGATGAGGTATCACACGAATAATCTTGTACTGCCAGACAACACCGGCAGCATGGCTCGTCACCATCTGCTTGGTGGATCACAAACCAGACGTCCCTATCTAGGAGCGTTTCTTCGTAGCCGATGAGGCCATGTGGGATTAAGCTCGATAGCCCTTGGCAGTGTTTGTCATCCGGAAAGTTTGAGGGGGGCCTGACAGTTTCGCCGACAAACGGATGTCAACCCGACACTGTCGTGTCGAAAATCTCCGGTTCCGCTGTTCCGTGTGTGTGAAGGACGTGCCAGAGTCTGTATGCCCTGTCTCGAGGTTTGCACTTGAGCTTTTACTCAGGGCAAGCTGTGTTGTCATACCCATCATCATCAATGATGGACGTCCTATTCTGCATCATGCACTCCACGTCAGACATTGTTCCTGTGATTGAACTGAGTTGCGGACGGCGACTATCAAATGCCTAATGACGTTCCTTTAGGTCGGATTCGCATCACGTAGCCTAGATGCTGTGGCACCAACGCCTCGAGGAGCCGCCAGATGAGAGAGATGGGGCGCTGTTGATATCGGGCACAAACATCCAATCGTCCTTAGGTGGTGTGCTTGCTGACCAAGGGGCAGCCAGGTATCGAGATACCCGGGGGTCCAGTGTGCGGCCCTCGGAAGCTTTGATTATTGACCGATGAGATTCAATATGATAGGGAGCACAGCGTCACATATTACACGCCATGGGGCTTCGTGAAAGGCTGAAGCCAGAGGAACTGAGAGGTGGAAGCGCCGTGCTACGCGTCTGTCTAGTCTGTTGGCCTGCGAAGTGTTGTTGTGCTAAGCTCCTTGATGATTCAGTATATCAAGGATGAAGATACAGTGTGCTGCGTTCTCTGTCAGAATATGAAGAAAGTGAGTGAAGCCAGGCCGGCTGGTGTCAGGGATGAAGCCTTCTGGTTACGGAAATAGTCCCGTGGACGGCGGAAAGATGGCGTCTGGCCATGTGAGAGAGGAACGGCACGAAATGGGGTCGGCCGTGTTTCCCCATGTTCGCTCTAATCGAAAAATGGCCTGGCACCTGGAAACGCGGGGGAGACGGTTGGTGGAGGCCGAGTTACCTCGGTACGTCCCCACTGTCCCAAGGTACCGATCGGGGGGGCTGAGCAGCCGTCGTCCTTTGACCGGCCAGACCGAGTCAGCCAAACTGCCGTCAGAATCACCACTCTGTCCCTTTTTATTATCACGTCTGCAATCTACACCATCTAGACTAGACGCTTTAGAAGTTTGTTGTCTCCTTTTTCCTGTTGCCTCGTTCTGATTGTCGCCCTCGTCCCTCGACCTGTTTCTTCACGTAACACAACATTTTGTACCGAAATCGAATCGAATCGAATAGAGAAAGAAAACGCTCCGATTGCCCAACATGCCTTTCGACACTGAGCTGACCCGACGGTTGGGTATCAAAGGTACGTCAGAGCAGGGCTCGCGAGAAGACGCACGACACATCACATTCGCAGGCGTCACTATGGCGCGCATCCTGACCCTTTATGCCGGGTAGAGTACCAGAGAGGACAACTCATCGCTGACACGCTCTCGCTCGCCTCACAGTACCCATCGTCCAGGGCGGCATGCAGCACGTCGGCACAGCCGACCTCGCCTCGGCCGTCTCCAACGCGGGCGCGCTGGGCATCATCACCGCCCTCATCTTCCCGACTCCCGAGGAGCTGCGCAAGGAGATCCAGCGCTGCAAGACCCTGACAAAGTATCCCTTTGCCGTCAACATCACCCTCCTTCCGGCCCTCGTGCCCCCAGACTACGCCGCCTACGCCCAGGTCGTCATCGACGAGGGCATCAAGATCGTCGAGACGGCCGGCAACTCGCCGGGCCCCGTCATCAAGCAGCTCAAGGCCGCGGGCGTTACGATTCTGCACAAGTGCACGACGATCCGCCACGCGCAGAGCGCCGTCAAGCTCGGCGTCGACTTCCTCAGCATCGACGGCTTCGAGTGCGCCGGCCACGTGGGCGAGTCGGACATTACCAACTTCATCCTCCTCTCGCGGGCGCGGCAGTCGCTGAAGGTGCCCTTCATCGCGAGCGGCGGGTTCGCGGACGGCGAAGGGCTCGCGGCGGCGCTGTGCCTGGGCGCGGTGGGCGTCAATATGGGCACGCGGTTCATGTGCACGCTGGAGGCGCCGATCCATCACAAGATCAAGGAGGAGATTGTCAAGGCGCAGGAGACGGACACGGCGCTGCTGCTTCGGCGGTGGAGAAACACAACGCGGCTGTACAAGAACAAGGTCACGGAGGAGGCGATCAAGATTGAGGAGCAGAGCACGTCGGGCGAGTTTTCCGAGATTGCGCCGCTCGTGAGCGGGAAGAGGGGCAAGGAGGTTTTCATCACGGGTGATCCGGACTATGGCGTGAGTATATCCCTTTCCTTCACGTGAGCATGGTATGAAGTATCGAGCTGACCATTTTCTGCTATAGGTTTGGACGGCCGGACAGGTTATTGGATTGATTCACGACATCCCGTCGGTCAAGGACTTGGTTCCTAGAATAGAGAAGGAGGCTGAGGCGGCGCTGAAGGCGAGGCTGGCGTTGATCAAGCCGGCGGCCAAGTTGTAGAGGAAGAGAAGCTATACAGACATTTTGTCGGAGAAGAGAGAGAGAGACATACACAGATATGTAGAACAATGACCTTGTATTATGATGAACCTATAAAGTCGCGATATCTCCATTTCCAGCTGCTTGTTTCTCCACAAGTAGCTGCATACGTAGGTTGACTCGAGGCTAGGGTTTCCATGTGGATGAAACAATTATCCTATTGGTTTGCGCTTGGGATCTTAAGGATTGACTCGCGGTGCATCTTCACATGGAAAAAAAGAAGGTTGCGGCTCAAGCCACGCCAGCACGTGTTGCACCTGATGGACCAAGCACAAAAGGGCGGCCATCAAGCTCACCAGCCTCGCAGCGAGGTATCATAAGCCGCCAGAGGTCCCGTGACGCCCTAAGAAGGCTAAGAAAGAGATTGCGAGAGAAGAATGGTAGGAGGACGGGACGCTGATCACCTGGGCTGCCGTAAAGTGCTTGTGACGCAAGCTATTGGCGTGCCAATTCCCCGCAAGGTAAGTACCAGGGGAGGAAAAAGTACGGGGGAGGCGGGAGAACGTGGGGACCAAGGTTGCTGTCGCAGCGCACCAGCGGCCAGAAACAGCACCTGCTACCGCTTCAGTGGGGAAGAAGCGAGCATGTGAAAATGGCAGCTAGGTGAGATACGGATACCTTTCCGCACCCAAGTTCTCCAGAGAAAAAGGGTGGGGTTCGGGCCCCGGAGTTTCGTAACCAATGCGGTGTGGTCGCTGGAATTTGGATGCCTCGGCCGGTTTTTTTGGTTGCTGGACCTACTGGATTGCTGCTGCAGCAGAAAGGTGAGGTGCAGCGCTGGATGACCCCCAGCTGACATCAGCCAGCTCTTTCAAGGTGTACCAAGTACCCTGCTGCTCCTTTGTCAGAGACCCGTTTTTGAGAACATCCGAGGCTCATTGTCCCATCTGAGATCCGAACCAGACATACATCTTGCCCGTCACAGTTCCCCTTACACACTTTTGTATTGATATACCTGTTCCACCTACATCTCCTCTTTTCAATCTCGTCTCTCCATCTGTTCGATCCATCTATATACCCTCTCGTTCCTATCTTCGAAGCTTCATATCTATCACAATGGGTGGTAAGTAGCAATCAACACTCTGCTCGCGGCCACTTCGCCTCTTTTACTAACCACGTCGCTCAAAACAGCCCTGGAGAGATTGACTCAGCTTGGCGGCCAGTTCTCCGCCGGCGGCAAGGACAAGATCCTCCAGAAGAACGCCGACGATGTAAGCTCCCGACCGCTCTCTATCTAGATGATTATAGAACGTGCCCGTCTAATCGTATTCCCCCGCAGGTCGTCGTCACCGCAGCACTCCGAACTCCCTTCACCAAGGGTGGCAAGGGTGGGTTCAAGGACACCCAGGCCGCCGACCTGATGGCTGGCGTCCTCAAGGCCCTCCTCGACCGGTCCAAGATCGACCCCGCCCTCGTCGAGGATATCGCCGTCGGCACCGTCCTGGCCCCCGGCGGTGGTGCCACCGAGATGCGTGCCGCTGCCCTCGTCGCCGGCTTCCCCCAGACCACTGCCGTGCGCACCCTCAACCGCCAGTGCTCTTCTGGTCTGCAGGCTTCCGTGGACATTATCAACGCGATCAAGACCGGCATGATTGAGGTCGGTATCGGCGCCGGCGTCGAGAGCATGTCAACGCAATACGGGTATGTGCCCTCCTTGGCCCTGTCTTCTCATAATCTCAGTAACTGACCCCCTGTCCCATACAGCCCCGCCGCCGTCTCCGAGTTCTCTGAGCTCCTCGAAAACACTCCCGAGGCCGCAAACTGCAAGGTCCCCATGGGCGTTCTCTCCGAGAACATGGCCCAGGACCTCGGCATCCCCCGCACCAAGCAGGACGCCTTCGCCGCCTCCTCATACGCCAAGGCCACCAAGGCCCAGGCTGAGGGTCTCTTCGACCAGGAAATCACCCCCCTCAAGGTCAAGTGGGAGGATCCCAAGTCTGGCGAGACCAAGGAGATCACCGTCGCAAAGGACGACGGCATCCGCGCCGGCGTCACCGCCGAGTCCCTGGCCAAGATCAAGCCCGCCTTCGCAAAGGACGGCGGCATCCACGCCGGTAATGCCTCTCAGGTGTCCGACGGCGCCGCCGCCGTGCTCTTCATGAAGCGCTCGACCGCCGAGCGCCTCGGCCAGCCCATCCTCGGCAAGTTCGTCTCCGCCGCCATCGTCGGCCTGCCGCCGCTGCTCATGGGCCAGGGTCCCGCCAAGGCCATTCCCGTCGCCAACGCCAAGGCCGGCATCGCGACCGAGGATGTCGACATCTACGAGATCAACGAGGCGTTCGCGTCGCAGTGCTTGTGGAGCGCCGAGCAGCTCGGCATCCCGTTCGAAAAGGTCAACCCCAAGGGCGGCGCCATCGCTTTCGGTCACCCGCTAGGCTGCACTGGCGCGAGGCAGATCTCGACGCTGCTGTACGAGCTCAAGCGGACGGGTAAGAAGATTGGCAACACGTCTATGTGTATCGGTACCGGTATGGGCATGAGCGCCGTCTGGGTTGCCGAATAAATGGGTAATGTCGCGACGGGGTCTTAAAGATTGATGATGAAACTTGTATTTTAGTTAGAGCATTTTTGGGCCTGGTTGTATATCAACAGAATGGTTCTGGATTTTAGGCGTATGAAATACAATTGACCTATGAACGTCTTGACAATCTTCGAATCATTCCTTTTCTCTTATCAAAAACACGAGAGTCTTCTTCTTCACGACCAGAGTCATGCTCCAGCACGTAATGAAAAAAAGAGAAAAACAGAGCCTGTCAGACGTCCATCGATGCCCACCCCTCCCGCGCGCCCAAGGGCAAGACCGCGAACAGGGGACGAGATCATCACCGTTCTCTATACAAGCCCGAAAGCCCGCCCTCCTCGCGGAGGGTTCGAGAACAACCAAGAGTTCATCACTCTAGGGTATCGAGGATATCAATCATCAACCAGGGTGGGATCTGTAGCTCCTTTAGGGAACAAAGAGTAGGTCGAATACTATAGAAATGATTCTCTGAAGTATTGTCGACATGAAGAAAAAAAGAAGAAGAAAATTCCTAAAAGCTGTAGCGGGAGGACGATATTTTATAGACTTGGGGATCGCTGGGACTGCTGGAATGGGTGGGGCTGCGTGGTGAAGAGTCTTTCTTGATGGGACGTGCCCGAGATGGATGAAATTCGAATTTTTCTTTGGGTGGGGGACGCTATGCTATTCACCAATGTAAAGGATTATGGATTTTCGAATGAGAGGTATCCATAATGAGAGATTGGAGTTTATCCATATGTTCGGAATCTTGCCGGCCTGGGCAGCTGAAGTGTGGTTTTGAGGATGTAAATGGTGAAGGGTCTTGGTTTCCGGCTGGAGGCTGTCCTGGAGATGCTTCATATCTGAGAGTTTGAATGGCCAAGGGGAAAACGACGTCACCTGGACATTTCGGTTTCTTGCCTCTTGCGCGCCAATTACGGGCAGACATGCTGCTTAAACCAACCACAACTGTCTCTATCTCTTGTACGTTGACGTCGACTCCTGACACTGCGGCTGCTCTCGAGCGCTGACCAGACAGAAACCCTTCTTAGATTGTACCATCCCCACGTATCAGTATCCAATCAGGTTTCGTGGTGTAGTTGGTTATCACGTCAGTCTAACACACTGAAGGTCTCCGGTTCAAGTCCGGGCGAAATCAATCTTTTGTTTTTGGTGGCATATCTCGAACATTCTCTCCTCTATGACGATCTGGGCATGTTTTTGCCTTGTTTTCTTTGGATTGGAAGGCCGTTACATGGATCGTGAAGTTCGCGCTCAGTTGCTAGCGACATGAAGTTTGTCGTTGCAGGGCAGCCACTCATTGGTTATGTAGATACCCTCCAGCCCCTGCTGTTCCATATGACTAAGTTACCGTGGACTTTGATCCCATCTCTTTTTGTCCTTTTTGCCGGAGTAAACTTCCTGTACACTCGCGATGAAACTCAAGCTTACAATCATCCGGGAAAGCCTAAATGTCATCGCGTTGCATATGGTGTCTGCGTGTCTACACAATGTATGTAGTTGATTCGAAATCTTTCCTTTGATGCCATTCAATATCGCCTTTGATTATCACAGCTTCTCAAATGTCTGTAGCTGACTCTGAATCTTCACTGCTTTGGCGTCCAGAGCGGTAGATAAATAAGGGGCCTGGTTGATACCTTGGTACCTATCCACAACCCCGAACCTTGCCTCCTCACCAGGAACAAAATCTTTCTCTCGAAAAGAAAAAAAAACACTGTCCATCTCAACAGCAATGCATATTGCGTACCAAGAACACCGAAGAACAAAAAAGAAGAAATATGCAAAAGAGATGGTTCTCTCCTTCCAGAATCGAACTAGAGACCTTTCGATGACAATGTAACCATTACAGTCGAACGTGATGAACCAACTACACCAAGGGGAGATTCGAGGACTGGGTCCTCGCTCGGTGGGTTGGAGGAGCGGAGCGCGTAAGCTGATCAAGAAGCCTAAAGCCGGGCTTGTTGGCTGGCTGGCTGGCTGGCTGGTTGGTTCTGGTTGTGGGTGCAGATGCGGGCCCCGCACTTGACCTGCTCCATCCGGCCTGCCGACCACGTTCACGGCGAGGGGCCCGAAAAGGGTACAAGCTATCGTTGATTGTCGATACATGTGTTATTGGTTTGGTCTAGGTGGTTCAAGATCTACAACCTTTGCAAGATTCGTGGCCCTGCTGGCTTTTTTCTTTCCATTTGTAGTGCGCTATCTGTGAAGCTTGAACTGGAGTCCTATCAATGTTGAGCTCACACTAGTTTTGTCAAGGTGGACGACACTCGATCAACTTCTGCTATTAGGATGTAGCCAAATTGAACGAGGAACATTGCCATTATCTGTAAGTTCTCTGCACATGCCATGAATGTTTCTATCCTCGCCACCATCCGCCTATCGTTCTGGTAGGGGACTTGTCCAGTGAATTAACCTGGCCTAGGAAAGCTTTACCCAAACGAGTACATCAACTCAATGTGAGGTTGAGGAATGAAGTGAAGCCTTCGACGAGCATGGTAGCTACTATTTACTGTTATTCTCAATCGTAGGCTTGACAGGTGTCCGCGGAACTCGACATAAGAAGCCTAGATCCTTGGAATGGTCAGCAACATCCAGAGTAATTAAATTAGAGTGTTCTCGCCACAAATTATTGTCTGGCCATTACGTCGCGGCTACGGACGGGCCATCTGCGAGAAGGATGTCTCACCTCATACATGATGTGAGTGAAGCTATAAGATATTTTTCTCACATCACAAGTGGCGCTTTTCAGGTACTCTATCCTCACGTTGATATGAAAATCCATCGTCGACTTCCTTCAAGTTGAGATGACTTCCCAGCCGTGAACACGGAATTTTCCGTATAGATTCCAGTTCCTGTCTGCCTTATTTTGAAATTTGTCACCCCGAAATAATTTTGAAGCTAGGTCAGGAAGGAGGACATCACAGGCTGAGAATGTCGACGTGCAAATCCAGATGGCGATTGCCAATTCTCGTCAGACTACGCAGGCGGATAGCCTGTATACTTCGTCTACTCAAGGTCTGGGGACTGTGCCTCCCTTCTTCCCACAACAGGGCTTCTATCCCAGCTCAGGTCAACGACTCTCGGCCTTGACCCTCGGAGGCAGCTTGGCTTGGATACGATGTTAAGGCTAGTGCCCTACCGAGATTTCTTCCATATCGCGAGATGCCAACTCTGACGCTTTCATCCAAGTACGATCATCCATCCAAGACTATCGCAGTTGTATTCAACAGTGACCAGGCTTATGTGATGGGAAGTTACAAGAAATTTAGAAGGGAAACATCCAAACTAAAGTTACGTAGCAGGAAATAGCTGCCATGCTTGCCAATCACTCTTCGCATACACATGGGAGCGAAAGCCACCCACTAGCTGCTGTCACCTAAAAGCCGTCATTGGAAGACTGGCAAAGCATCATCACTAGCAGCTCCTTACGCAATACACTACTCTGCAGGCTTGGCCAGGCCAACCTTTCCTAGTAGTCGACGATGACAAGATATCTCAGGAGCCCTCACACTGCACCTAGCCGTGATTCTTGAAAGTTGGTCATGTCAACAGCCTATTTCTTGAACACAACATTGACGTGAACGTTGGACCCTGGTTTATCTTACGTTTCAACATGTCAAGATGCAAGTTCAACCCCAGTGACGTTTCGCCTCGACGTGGTCCAAGTATTCTTATAGCAATCTTTGCGCTGCACTCTCCCCTTCGCCGTTGTCGACATAGGATGGCTTCCGCCCACCCTCATAGCTTATGGCCTCCTGAGTACTCGAGAAATGAGGTCCTAATTCTCAGTCATATTTTCCCAGACGAAGCCCGGCAAAACCGAGTGAGCATCACCTCAAGTTTGACACTCGTGTTGGATCCGTCAGGCTCAAGGGGACGCCTCCATCATTACCTAAGGCTGTCATTACGGGCAACCGAACAATCTTCTCATTCCAAAAGTGGACTAATCAGAGAAAGATCCACTCATGCACACTAAGACATCTTCACAGTATAGGGACGCCGAGTATTTTTGAACTTTCTATTAGGAGATACTTCATACCTCCTCAAAACCACCATCTGCCTGTTTGCCTGAAGAAACGAGTACCGTTCTGTGTGGGGTATTGGTGCCATCGCAAGCGAGCGAAGCCAGGCAGCTCGTGCGACTCAAACATACAACCGTAAAACGCCTTCCTGGAGAACCATACTGGGTGGCAAATGACGCATCCCACCGAGCCTTCCTGGCAGATCAAGAGAACAGGAGCCACCCAAGGGAGGGATGAGCCGCCAATCTCTCTGCCTACGAAAGCAGTAGAGAAATCTATCCACACATGCAGGCCCCGAAGGATTTGACGACAGGCCCCAGAAAGAGCTGCCGTCATAGCAAAGCATGTCGTGAAGATCCCTCTGGCGTGAAAAAATGCAGTCGATTATGCCGCCTCATTCCAAATAACTTTTCCCAATCCGTGTTGAGCAATGACCTCATGAGCGTTGTCGTTGAATGCTCACTGGTCGTAGAAAGGATGCCCAATAACAAGGGGTATGATGACATAAGGAAATCATGCTCATGACGTTGCGTGAATGTGGAGGAGATGGCTTAGGCCTTAGTCTCCTCGGTCTTCTTCTCGCCCTCCTCGCCACCCTGGGCCTTGATGTACTCCTCGTAGACGCCAAGGGCCTCGTCGACCTTGGCCTTGAGAGCAGACTCCTCCTCGATGCTGCGAAATGTTAGTGAGAGATCAGTGTACGTAGGGGTTGTTTCAACTTACAGGTTAACAAGCTCAGCGTTGTCCATCTCGAGAAGCATACCGGTGATCTTTCCGGCAAGCTCAGGCTGGATAGCCTGGATCTTGGGGAAGATGACCTCACCGAGAATCTGCTTCTGCTGGCCGGGGTTACCGCCAGCGGCAGCAAGCTGCTGCTGGATGAGGCTGCCGCTGTTGAGCTCCTGAGCAGGGGCTCCACGGCCACCCTGGGGGAAGGGAGCGTTGCGGGGAGCGTTGGGGTTGGCACCACGGCCGGCGCCGGGCTGGTTACCACCCTGGCGAGCGTTGGGAGGGAAGCCGGGCATGCCGGGGCCGCCGGGGATGGGCATTCCTTGGGGGACGGGACCACGGCCGCCCTGGGGACCGCCGCGACCGCCGCCCATGGTAGCCTGCTGCACCTGCTGGATGGCAGCCATGAATTGCGGGTTACCAGGCTGAGGGTAGGCACCTCCGGGAGGGAAGGAGCCGGGCATGCCGTAGACAGGGGGCATCTGCTGGGGAACACCACGTCCGCCCTGCTGGGGGTATCCTCCAGGGAACTGGCCCGGACGGCCACCCTGAACGGGAGGCATGGCCATGCCGCCCTGAGGGAAGGGCATGCCGCGACCACCCTGGGGGAAGACGGGTTGCTGGCCCGCGGCGTAGAAGACGGGGGGCTGCATGTACTGCTGGGGCATACCGGCGGCGGCGGCGGCTTGCTGCATGCGGAGTTGGTTGCGAGCCTGGATGCTAGCCTCAAGCTGGCTCTTGCGAACATCCTTGCGCTGAGCAAGAGCGACGTACAAAGGCTTGCCGTTGACCATGCGCTGGTTCATCTCGGCAACGGCCTTGGTTGCGTCGTCGGGGTTGCTGAAGCAGACGAAGCCGAAGCCCTTGGACTTACCATGGGGCTTCTTGTCCGACTTCTTCTCGCTCTTCTTCTCGCCGTCCTCCTTCTCCTCGGTCTTCTCGGCCTCTTCCTTCTCCTCGGCCTTGACCTCCTCCTTCTTGTTCTCCTTGTCCGCCTCCTCGGAAGAACCCTCATCCTCGTTGCCAGAGTCGGTAGCGTTGTCGCGCATCACCTTGGCAGAGGTAATGGGGCCAAAATCGGCGAACAGCTGGCGAAGCTTCTCGTCGTCAACCTCGTCGTCGAGGTTCTTGATGTAGAGATTGACACCCTGGTACTTGTTGGCCTTCTCCATGCGAGCAGCCTCGTAAGACTTGCGGAGCTCCTCCTCACGCTCGTGCTTCTTCTGCGCTCTGCCGACGTACAGGTCCTGTCCCTTGAAGTCCTTACCGTTGAGGTCGTCGACAGCCTTGGAAGCAGCCTCGTGAGTAGTGAAGTTAACAAAGCCAAAGCCGCGGCTCTTGCCCTCCTGGTCGCGGGCAAGCGAGGAAGAGGTGACGTCGCCAAAGGCGGCGAAAAGGTCGCGGAACTCATCGTCGGTGACCTCGGTGGCGATGTTCTTGACGTAGATGTTGGTGAAGTTCGCCTTCATCTCCTCGAACTTGCTCTGGCGGTCCTTCTTGGGGATGTGGTGGCCGACGTAAACCTTCTTCTCGTTGAGAAGCATGCCGTTAACGTGCTTGATAGCCTGAGAAGCAGCCTCGTCGGTCTCGTAGTGAACGAAACCGTAGCCCTTGGAGTTGCCGTTCTCATCCTGGGCGACCTTGCAGCTCAAGATGTTACCGAAAGCGGCAAAGGTGTCGTGGAGAGCCTTGTTGTCGATGGCAACATCGAGGTTCTTGATGAAGACGTTGCCCTGGCCAGTCTTGCGCAGAGCAGGGTCACGCTGGGACCACATGATGCGGCAGGGGCGGCCCTTGATGAGGGTGTAGTTGAGCTCCTCGAGAGCCTTCTCGCCATCGGAGGTAGTGTTGTAGTTCACGTAGGCGTAGCCGAGAGAGCGGCGGGTAACCGCATCACGGCAGACACGAATGGAAGCGACAGAACCAATCTGGGAGAAGAGTTCGAAAAGCATGGCCTCGGTAACAGAGGGATCGAGCTCGCCAACGTAGAGGGAGGCGGAGGCCTGGGGGTGAGGCGCAGCGGAGCTGGGGGTAGGGCCCGCAGTGTCGGCATTGTCGCCCTGAGCGGCAGACTCAACATTGGTGTTGATGGCGGGGGCAGCCTTAGAGTCAGAGCCGTTGAGGGAAGCGTTGCCCAGGTCGTTGGCGAGCTGGTCGACAGCGCCGTTGTTGGGAGCGGAAGCCATTGTATCGGTAGTAGAATTGACTAGGGGAAAAGATACTGCAACACCAAGTGGACGTTAGAGGCAGGTTGAGATGACGGAGGAATGAGCCCGCGACTTGGAAGGCGGGGTAGCAATTTGCGAGCCGCACACTTTGGTGGAAGTCGACGGTGAGGTAGGAGAAGGGGGGATGTGAGGGGATACAGCACATACCAAGTCAAAAAATCTGACGATCGGTCGTTGGACGAGACCGAGACGATGTGGTCGGAGGGGATAAGAGTAAGAAGAGGAGAAGGCGAGCCTTGTATCGTCGAATGAGGTTATGGCGATGTGTGACGTTTGACCGACACACACGAGGGGCACTTGTTGCGAAATTGACAGGCAGGTGTGGAGGTAAAAGCAAGAAAAGAGGCTCGATGAACGATTCCTCTAGAATTTTCTTGCGATTGAGGAGGGGAATTCCGTTATGGAAGTTGGGAGTTTTTGATGGGGGATTTTCAAGTTTTTTTTTGAAGTTTTTTCTGATGGAAAAAGTGAGCGAGACAGAGAACAAGTACGAAGACGTACTCCTTGCCAGACCCTCTTTAGATGTGAAGGGGGTTGTTGATAGGGTTTGGTGTGGTTGGTAACGGAGAAAAGAAGAAGAGAGAGGAGAGATTTTTCAATGAATGTGGCTTTCGCGGGATGATTTTTTTTTTTACTGGATCTGCCTACCTGCAGTGGAGGGTGGTGCCTTCCCACCACTCGATTTTGGCGCTCCTGCTCCTCATGCTGTGTGTCCCTCCTCGCCTTCCAGATTTTGTCGAGGGGAGGGGCAGCCCGCGCCAGGAGCAGGGCATGTGCCAGCAAGGTGGGGTACAAGCCGTTCAAGTCCTGGTCATTCGGTCACTATCGTAAATAGTAGTAGGAGCTCACTGATAACAGATAGGAACATCAGGCCAGCGTCGACACAAGTACGAGCGTTGAGGTAGCTGGTTTAGTGGAGAAACGTCGGAAATTTATGCGACCATTTCCGATTCAACGGCGAACCCTGTGACGAAAATACAAACAAAAAAGAAGATTGCCGATCTGGAGGTGTCTGGAGCACCTTTTTGGTAGAAACAAACAGGTTCAGGCATAATAAGGAGGAGTAATGCGACATGCTACCTTGACTGACAGCCAGTCACGGCAGACAGAATCGATGAGAATGTCACACCTTGGCTGGTCTTCTCTCTTTCTGCGGTGTGCGACAAAACAACGTCAGGGACATTGCTCATTTCCAAAAAAGCAAGGGCGATTTCGCACCAAGAGCCGTGGCTGGGAACGTGGCACCTAAACGCGCTTGTCTGTGCCACAATTGCCCACGAAGAAAGCCGGCACTTCCATCAAATCGTTAGCTGCCGCCTTAGACACGAATCTGAGGGCCCGAAACTGAAGCACCTTAATAATGTTGAAGCCCAAGACACGCGAGACGGCTTGAAGCACTCAGCCTCTCGCCCTCAGGCTCGAATGGAACTACCAACATGCGGGCGCCGGGTTTCTTCTGCATATCTATACCAGTATAGCCCCAGAGCCTGTTAACCACGGCCCATCTCCTCCTGGCTAATGCTTGGGGGTCTATCAAGAGAACAGACGATTATCAGAGCCCGGATGAATGCTCGTGCAACATGTTTGTAGTTTTGTATAGAGGTATTCATGCGCGTAGAGTCCGTTGGGATTATCTTGATTTTAGAAGAGTCTACCACCATACCTCTCCTGCAGTTTTTTCTGAGCATTGAACATCTTGGATGCTTTTCGCACGACTCTTCAACCTTTCGACAGCAGTGTACCTTCCTCATCCGGGTTCACCTGGGCTGGCATCTTCACCGACATTTGCGCGAGTAAAGAGACGGCAATCCGAGTCAGCCGTGTCTTGAAAGCATAACACGGCCATGATAGACTTCCATCTGCTGCGACAGCCGTATGTTGATGCTACTGATTTTTAACAACTGTCTTGCCTTGTGTTGTGACCTTTCATCATCGGGCCCATCCATCTTTAAAGATGTCATCGGATATGTCCACCATGATTATGGCCAACTAGCAGCAATTAGGTCAACGTCGGTTTGTGTGTTCCTCCCCGGATGGCAGGGTGCAAGGGGGGCGGCGCTTGGACTCATCCGCCCCCATTCTCTTATCCAACGTAGGATACGTACCTGACCTTGCTGTCCCCGGGCCCCAGGACCCACCAGGCCAGAAAGCTCGTGCCTGCACGCGTCACATCGGAACCTTCCACAACCTGACGCTGGGACCAGCTCCAGCTTACCTCACCAAGCCAGGCACCTCGAGAGACTAAGGTAGACCCCACCAGAGCCGATGCCCAAGCCTGTGAATCCCCCTCCAGTGACAGTTCGATTACATACACCCCATCCGAACGTGCTGAAGCTTCTGGAAGTCAACCGCGCTCGCGACTTCCTCATCCTCCACCTTCGCAGCTACCTGCACCTTGTTGGTTCTGTGAATCTCTTCTTGACATGGTACAACCTTACCATTTCACTTCTTTCACTAGGCATCGTTTCTCCGAGGAAACATGTTTCCCACCTTCACGGGCAACTCCCGACGCCCCCGGAATGTGAACCTCAGTGGCCAGAGCCTCAATCCCTTTGCCGCAACATCATGGACGCCTGCCGCAGGCTCAGGAGCCTCTAAGACCGTTTCTAATGCTCAAGCCGAACGCGCACAGAGACAGCAGGATCGAGACAGGCTGAAAGCCTCCGAGAAGATTCAGAAAACATGGAGGGGCCACAGGGTTAGGAGGCGGCTTCGAGACTCTCGCCGGGACGCCTTTGATACTCTGTACTCGAGTACCTCGGACCTTGGTACACAGCAGAGACTAGCGACGGCGTTGCCACTGCTGTTGACAACCTTCCAGACCCGACCCGACGATGTTGAACGCTTGGTGCTCTTTGCGAGAGAACTAAACACGACCAACCTCGAGTGCCTTGCCCCTAGCCACCTTCCTGCACCCAGGCTGGCACGTCTTGTTCGGATACTTGTGGATGCTCTAGGCGAACAAACAAAGAAATCGTTGGTGTCCATCTCCGAACAACGCTCGATGTCCACTAACACTGCCTCTAGCAGTCAAAACAACGAGATCCGACTCTTTCTCAGCCTCCTAACACACATCATAAGTGTTGCCCCTGATTCACTTTCTAAATCATTTCGACAGTACTATACAGCCCTGGCAGAGATATGTGGAGTACCGGAGATGGATACGGCAGCTTTAGAGTCGACTTCGAAAGCTCTCCTCGTGTCGCTCCAAGCTGCATCCACTGATGAGTATCTGGTGGCCGCTTACGAGGCATTTGCGCTGTCCTTCTTGACTCGTCATGACCTGTATCTTGTCGAAGAGCACTCGAAAGTCATTTCCGAAAATCTCGAATCCGATCGACTCGCCTCAGCTATCAAAAGAATATATAGTGACGGACGGATACGCGGCGTTGAAAGGGAAGCCCAACTTTGGCTTCTTGCACATTTCGTTGGCTTATACCAAAGGGCTGCACCGAAGAGCCAGGGGCTTAAGCACCTAGACACATTGCATATTCAGCTTTCGAGTTTGTCCACAGAAATCAGCTTGCGACTATCTGTTCGAGTAGCCGATCCGGCCTCGATGAATGTGGATTCTAGCAACCCGGATGAGTCGTTGATCCGCCCATTGCCTGCATACATCACCAATCAGCTCACATCTCTAGTCAACCGAGATGGAATTTCGGCGCTTTTGGCCGAGCTCACTACGTTAGTGAATCCTTTTCCTACACTCGGAAAGTCGCTCACATTATCCAGTAATTTTGGCTCTCAATCCTCAAGTCATGAGTTCCAAAGCGCCAGCTTGCTGTCCGGGTACATTCTCACTCTTCTCCGTTGTTTTCCAAGCCAGGGCGATGATATCCGTATGCGGCTCTTCCTAGGAGATGTTAGCACGGGCTTGGGAAGTTTGCCGACAATCCAGTTTCTTTGGCAGGCTATGAGCCAGACCACCATTCACAAGCAGATTTTGCAAAACTCGGCATCGGTACAAGTCCTGCTGCGCGACTACTTGTCAAAATCGTCAAAGTCAAGTGACTCGCATGAGCAAGAATGGAGACTTGTCCTTCTTTTCCTCGAGCTCTACATCTTTATTCTTCGCTTGAGCGACGACGAAGACTTTTTCAGCGGTATCTTCCCTGACATAATCAAAACTGAGGGACCAACGTCTCGTCTACGAGCATGCGGACTTTCTCTCAGCGAAGTGAAGAATTTGACCATTGTGCTCAAGCACTTAGCTTTCACGCTACATTACAACGCCGCGGACATTTTGCAAGGCATCCAACATTCCGAGCCGATCTCGATGACACAACTTGAGTCGTACTTTGGAAGCGGCAGTAGTAATACCGCTAAAACCTCGAAGGAGGCTCGAAGCCAAGACCCCAGAGCCAATGCGGCTGATACGAGACTTGACCTCGGTAGCCTGCGTAGCATCGTAACTACGGCACTACGACTTTTGTACGAACGAGATTCTCGACGGCCATTTTTGCCCCGAGACCACTGGCTCATGACATCGAAATTTGATATGGAGGGGTTTGTCAGTGCTGTTGTCGCTGAACAAGAACGACAGAACGAAGTCTCCGACTCTAGTGACGACGAAGACGGCGAGGTTGACGAAGACGCGAATATGGGTGGGCTGCACAGCGGTATTATTCACACCGTAGCCGGACAGCGAGTATCACGGCATGCACAAATTGAGAAGCTTCGGGCTCAACAACGCAAAGCACAGAGGGATCGTCTACTCGCCGTGATCGGGCCAAAATTGGAGATTCTGAGACACATGCCATTTGTCATTCCATTCGATACCCGTGTCCAGATTTTCCGCCAATTTGTCTATCTTGACAAACACAAGCGGAGGGAGGGCATGGATGCTGATCAGTGGAGAATGACGATGCTGCACAATCCTCTGCGTTCCTCCGGACGCAGTCCAGCTGGGCGACATCATGGCCAAATCAGAAGAGGTCAGGTGTTTAAGGATGCCTTTGAGCAATTCTATGAGCTTGGCGAAGGCCTCAAAGAACCTATACAGATCCAATTTGTCGACCAATTCGATACGGTCGAAGCTGGCATCGATGGTGGCGGAGTTACTAAAGAGTTCCTCACAAGCGTCACGACAGAAGCGTTCGGGCCAAGGGATGGCATTTCGCTTTTCACGGCCAACAGCAAGGGGCTCCTGTACCCCAACCCGACTGCAATGGACGAGCTCAGGCAGGTGTTGAAACGAGCTGGAGTTCCAGAACGCTCAGCCGAATGGCAAGACCAAGTCCAGAGTCTACTCCGCCAGTTCGAGTTCCTCGGCCGGATTGTAGGCAAGTGCATGTACGAAGGGATTCTGGTTGACATTGCGTTTGCTGGCTTCTTCCTCCTGAAATGGATCTCGGGCCAGACCGGAGAGAACAGCTACAGGGGCAATGTGAACGACCTCAGGGACCTGGATGAGGAGTTGTACCAGGGCATGTTGCGCCTCAAGAACCATCACGGGAATGTTGCGGATTGGGCATTGGACTTCACGCTTAATGATCAGGTGTCTTTGCCAGGGGAACCTGTTCGCACTGTCACGCGGAATCTGATCCCAAATGGTGAGAATGTTACCGTTACCAACGATAACCGCCTCCTCTACATTTCCTACGTTGCTCGTCATCGCCTCGTTGCCCAACCCGCACAGCAAACGGCCGCTTTCCTTCGAGGTCTTCGGTCGATCATTGCCCCTGCGTGGCTTTCAATGTTCAATCAAAACGAGTTGCAGCGTCTCGTGGGAGGCGACAGCTCCGAAATCGACATTGAAGATCTGCGTCAGAACACGGTCTACTCAGGCTTGTATGAGATTGGGGACGACGGACTGGAGCACCCCACGGTTCAGCTATTCTGGAAAGTCATGGCCAGCTTCTCCGACCGGGAGCGGCGCGACGTGCTTAAGTACGTTACGAGTACGCCACGAGCACCTCTGCTAGGCTTCTCGCAGCTCAGCCCGCGGTTCAGTATCAGGGATGGAGGGGAGGATCAGGAGAGACTGCCCAGTACCAGCACCTGTGTCAACTTACTGAAGTTGCCGCGCTACAAGAACCAGGAGACTCTCAGACAGAAGCTGCTCTATGCGGTTTCCTCGGGAGCTGGTTTCGATCTCAGCTGAGCGAGCGGTAGCCTAGAAGAGTGTGCTGGACGGGCATTCATGACGTTATGACGTGAAGATAGAGCAGATCACTAGTGTTCAAAAATGCAAATGTATCATTTTACTGCACCGCAAAAAGGCCTGTAGGTTTGTGGCTTACGATGCGAAGATGCTATCACGTGGCATAGAGTCTTAGTCTGTAGATGGCAGTGGGTGTGATACCAGCCCTGAATGGGCACTTTCTTTGCATATCTACTATACTAGCACTATGTAGGGGCAACATTGCTAGCGGTCATTACCCCAAAGATATGTATGAAACACAATGGGCACTATATGACATATGTAGCAACATTTCGACCGCTCTACTGATAACTTCTCTCAAGAAGATGCGGCTTCCTCTCTCTCAGATCTAGCATCATCTGTCCAAAGAGACCATTCGCCCATGCGAACCTACAGACACCTCGTTAGCAAAATCCCAGTCCTATATCGGGGTAGGGTGAGGGAGCATAAGCGCAGCGTTTTTACCACGACTTTTTCGTAGCAAAAAAAAAAAAAAAACAAAAAAACACAAATCACGTACCATGATCTAGTCCATTTGGAAGCGTCGTGACTGTTCACAGACTCGTGAATGAGGCCTAGACGATCGGTGGAGGCGACGAGCTGGCGCAGACCGCCGGCGATCTCGTCGTCGTCGTCCGAGGTCATGAGCTGGGCGATGAGGGCCATGGGCCAGGCGTTTCCCGGGCCAATGTGGGGGCCGCCGGTGGCGTTGAGGACGGGGCCGCGCATCTGGTAGGGATTCGAGGTGGAGAGGACGAAGCGGCGGGTGTTTTGGTAGATTGGGTCCGAGGCGGAGAGGTAGCCGTAGTGAGGGGCGGAGAGGAGGGAGGGGATGTTGGCGTCGTCCTGGGGTTGTGTATTAGATCAATGCAAAGAAAGGCGTTTTTCTTTGGGGGGGGGGGGGGGTGTAAGTGAGGTCGGGAGGAGGGACTGACCATGATATTGTGGCTGCCGAAGCCGTCGACTTCGTACGAGTAAATCTCGCCAAACTTGGGGTGCGTCGTCTTCCCGTGCGCCTCGATGCCCTCGCGGACGACTTTAGCCGACTCCCTCATGCGTTCGGCGAGGCCGGCGTCGATGCCGTCCATGATCTCGGCGCACGAGTTGAGGTAGCGCGCGAACATCATGTTGGCCGGGACGAAGAGCTGGTAGATGCAGCTGTCGTCGCTGGGGCGGAAGAAGCTGCGGACCATTCCCGTGCCGGCCTGGGTCGGGGCGCCGTTGCCGCTGTTGGACAAGGTCTCGGAGGCGGAGACGGCGCGGCGCTCAAAGAGGGCCGGGGAGGGGTTGAGGGTGCCGTCTGCGGCGTAGGTTCCCGTGCGGAGGGCGTCTGTGGTGTTGAGGAGGACGGCGACGGCTTTGGACCAGTTGAAGCGGGCGAAGAAGTCCTTGTCCGCCGTGGCGGCGTGGTAGTCGTGGGAGAGCTGGAGAAAGGCGGCGAGGGAGTCTAGCTCGTATCTTGATGTGTCGTGTTAGTTGGACGGGGCTTCGAGGATCTGAGGGACGGGCCGGGACAAAGGGGGGGGGGGGGGGATCCACGTACTTGCACTCGAAGAAGGAGTAGGTCGGGTACTGAGG
The DNA here is from genome assembly GCF_030869305.1 of Colletotrichum tamarilloi. Classification (NCBI taxonomy): domain Eukaryota; kingdom Fungi; phylum Ascomycota; class Sordariomycetes; order Glomerellales; family Glomerellaceae; genus Colletotrichum; species Colletotrichum tamarilloi. The sequence continues at coordinate 452,912 of NW_026849395.1, forward strand.
GTAGATGTGATCTGACGCGCCGCCGGCCTCGTTGTCTGTGGGGGCTATTTCGGATTCCGCTGGTGGTTGGAAGGCATTGCAGTGAGGCGCAAAGCGGACGTAGCGAGCTTGGAGGTTAATTGCGCCGCGGTATAGGGCAGCGAGGGAACCGGCCGAGGAGTTGCGTGTAAGTAGAGAGCGGTAGCTCTGCAACTGATTACTGCTGTCCCGGAGCCACTCGGCGTTGATGTCACCGGTGATGATGAAGCTGAGCTCCTCGTCTGCATTATCTTCGGCAGCACCGGTCCAAGCGACGGTAGTGTCAAGAGTATTCGGGAACGTGTTCTCAAAGAGACGATAGAGGTCTGGATCTTTGACGAGAGCCTTCATCTCGGTGATGGTCTTCTCGACCTCGGGATAACTGGCCGTGCGGCATTCTGGCGGGGGACGCTGGTAGGCTAGCTTATGGACGCCTTCTGAGAAGGGTTCGTGAAGCGTTGCCGCGTAGTCGGTGAAGTGAGGACAGTTGGGTCTGAGATTAGCTGCCGCCAGGCCGGCGAAGGCGAGGCCGTATAAGAGGGCCATGATGACTATGGAAAGGTGTTTTTCCAACGAGGTTGCGGTCACGACCGCCGGACGTCGCGATGCCTGGCCCTCGGCGGACAGGGCATCATTATAAAAAGAGCCGGAGAGGGGTTGGTCAAGTGCCTGTCCGGGTCCTCATGTTCCTCTGATCCAAGGATGAACTACAGTTCGCGTGACCTTGGATGATGAGCGGGGGAGATGATCAAGATGCGGGGGAGGAAACGTTGTATATGGAGACTAATAAGAGAACGTTGTCGTATTGCAGGAGGAAATGATGTCGTTTTGCTTGTTAGTGTGCCCACCGCAAGTCTGCCAGTACGTCAAAGTGGGGGACAAGAATGGGGAAAAGACCAGGACGAAGAAGATATTCCGGGTGAGGTGGGTAGGTTGAAGTAAACCAACGCTCAAGTCTGTGAAAGAGAGTCCATGGGCTTCCGCGACGTTTTAGCATCGAGCAGCCCAGACTGTCCACGAAGCTCAGGCCACGAATTGTGTTTTGAATGCGTCGGCGAGCTTCAACAAGGCAGTGGGAATAGATAGGCATGGTCGGTATGAGCTGGCTCTCAAACGCTGATGGGACCCTGACGCTTCTTGACAGACAAGGATTGTCCCCGACTCAAGCTTCCAGAATAGCCGGTGGGAGAGGTCAAGAATGAATCGAGGCAGTTGGAGCCAGGATGGCAGGATGGAGGAACAGGGTTCTCCGCCTTGATGCAGCTGTTGGATCTCCAGCTAAGAGACGGTAACGTTAGCCCAGCGGCAGCCACTCGGCGCCGTGCATTGTGGTGGTGGTTCGCAGGCAGGTATCCTCCAATGAAGGAAGACGCAGTATGCATTGTATGAGATGGATGGGTGGGGGAGAGAGGTCCACCGCGCTGTCGGACCGGATTGCTCGAACAAAAGTTGCTGCGAAGACATGTTCCAGAAGCTTTCTGTTGATGTATCTTGGGTAGAATGTGCTCGTGGTGGAACTGAGCGCGGATAAGCGTCCGCTTGGACTTTCCACTGGAAACCAGAGCCAAGTCGGGATGATCTATGCTCGGCTTCTGAGGTAGTCGCAGGATATCTGACGAGGCCAGCAAACGAGAAACTTTGCGCTATAATGGACCTGACCGTTACAGAAAATCGGACTACGTCCTGGACCACGGAGCGTCAGTGTGAGAATGAAGGCATGCCGATGAAGAGAGCAGGGAAAGAAGAAGAAGATGATGACAAGAAACGGTGCGTTGTGGAAGGGGGCCAACTCGGAGCACGTGGCTCTTTGTCTTGGAGACGGAGCCACAGAGTGTTCTACACTATGGGAAGTATTTCTGGCGGCGTTATTGTGAGAAATGGCTTGTGGACGGCTGACTCGGCGACTCGGCACAAACTGCACTAACATTTAACCTTATTTGTGACGACCAGGTTGGTAATTCAAGCAGCTCAAGGCAAGGTTACTGCAACGCGGCCCCCATCACTGATCAGGCTCTGCAGCTGTGCTACCTCAGCTCATCAGCCCGTCAGACCTGCTTGATTTGGCGTCGCTTCATCCTGCAGACACGACATGGTACGCTATTCGGGCCAGATTTCGACACCTACATGACCTATTTCCCCCCTCAGCCCTAGCCAGACTGGGACTTTGGAGCAGAGATTCCGCAATCTAAATGGGTGCCAAGCTTGTATCCACAAGGCAATAGGTATCGCCATCTCAAAAAAGGGCCGGCCAGCTGCAGATGATCCATCAAGTCAATTGGTGGTCCAGCTACTCTACTGCGTATTGGCGTCGACAAGGTTACCGTTTTGGGCTGGTGGCTCCAGAGCGAGACACTTCAGGAGGCGGAAAGACATGGAGTAATACGGTATTCGTAGGGGAAGAAAAAAATAGAACCCTTGTTTGCCCCCATCCATCCATCCCATCGGGTGAATTGTCATGGACGAAACTAAGTAGCGGAGGGCTTCTTAAACAAGGACTGCCTGCCCACATGTCTCTCAACATGTGTCCTGTTACCCCTTCCGCGGCATGTGCCTTGAAGCTTCGAGCTTAACCGTTCGAAATCTCATCATTATCGTTCGCACTTGCTGCATGAATCCGCTTTGAACCAAAGGGACGGAGCGAAGCACGAGCTGCCGAGACTTGCCTGACTTCTGACTTCAGCTGAAGCTGGAATTGTTGTTCATTTCGTCAGTCGTCACTTTCCGAATCAAGTTGTATCGCACACCAAGGAATGTCATCCATCCCTACCAAGCTCCAACCAGCTATCCGTACATACGTCAGGCCAGAAACATTCGACTATCCCCTTGGTCTACCTTTAGGAGCCGTCTCCACTTAGTTTGCAGCTCTGACTTCTTCATCGTCAACTTTCAACTTCCACCACTTTTATCAACAATTACAATTCTTTTGGTTTGGTGTGATCCGGGCAGTCCTCACCGACATGCACTAACTCATCGCCAGATTTTTGTTGAGGTCACATCCCCATGACCGCATAAGCAGATCAATCACTTCGGCGAACTAGTCTTCGTCCGGCCCTGGAGGCATTCTGATGGGCAGAAGTTCTGTTCAACTATTTCAACTCTTGATTTAAGGGCATCTGGTGGCTGCTGGTCATTAATCGAACGGCGACCTTTGACTCCAGTCCAAGATGGCCCTCCTCGTCCCAGCCATCGGTCTGTCCCGACCTGTTCGACTGGCGGTATTCGCTGCTGTTGTCATCTGTCTGGTCCTATGGTGGCCTCTCTCCGGGACACGAGGCTTCATCAACCTAATCAGCACCAAGTCCGATTTCAGAGCACAGCGAGCCGTACTGAGATACGTCAATCCGTTAATCGGAACCACCAACGGAGGTCAGTCGGGTTGCCTAATATAATCTGGTATACATCTGACGAAACATCAGGCCATGTGTTTCCTGGTGCATCATTACCGTATGGTGAGTGATACGGCATCTTTGATCACGGCGCACAACTTTTTCTGACATTTCCACTAGGCATGGCCAAAGCCTGTGCAGACACGGACTCCAGAGCCGAGAATGCGGCTGGCTGGGTATCTGACAACTCCAAAATTACCGGCTTCTCCCATTTACATGACTCTGGTACGTCACCACAACATCTGTTTATCTGATCACAATGCTGATTGATCTAAACAGGAACCGGAGGTGTAAGAATTACTCATTCTATCGGCCCAACTCTATATCGTCTTACTTACGTTCGAATAGTCACCTTCTCTAGGCAATTTCCCTCTATTCCCTCATCCTGGATGCCCCAATGACGATTACATGGCCTGCAACTTCACAACAGAATCACGAAGCCTCTGGCGCGTAAACAACTCTATCGTGGCCCGTCCAGGCTACTTTGCTGTCAATATCTCCAATACTGTTGGCGCCGAGATGACGGCAGGGGAACGGACAACTCTCTTCCGCTTCAACTTCTCACCAAACGATACCGTATCTTACGAAAACGCAGCGGACCTCAACACGGTTGAAGTCGTGAGTAGCCCTTTAATTCTCATTGACCTCACGGACATTGCCCAGAGCAGATCGAGCGGAGGCATTCAAGTGTACGAGTCTGGCCGCGTCGTTGGTGACGGCACCTTCAGACCCTCTTTCGGTCAGGGCAGCTACAGAGCATTTTTCTGCGCCGACTTCCAGGGCGCCCCTATTCGGAAATCTGGCGTCTTCGAGGGGGACAACCCGCGCGTGACAGACAAATATCTAGCCGAGTTCACGCGTGGCATTCACAACCCTACCGGCGCCGCTGGCGCGTGGCTGCAATTTGAGCGTCCCACAAATAACCAGATCCTCGCCAGAGTCGGCCTGTCTTTTATCTCTGTCAACAAAGCCTGCGAGAATGCCGAGAGGGATATCCCCAAATTCGACTTTGACGGTAGCGTGCGTGCTGCGGAATCGACTTGGGCTGAAAAGCTCTCAACGGTGGGTGTTAGCACGGAAGGCGTCAGTGAAGACATGAAGACTGTTTTCTGGTCGGGTCTATATCGCAGTCTGCTGTCACCGCAGAACTACACTGGCGAAAACCCGTTGTGGGAGTCGTCCGAACCGTACTTTGACTCGTTCTACTGCATCTGGGACTCATTCCGAGCACAGCATCCACTTCTGACGATCATAGATCCCGAAGCTCAGACACAGATGGTACGAACACTCCTAGATATCTTCAGATTTGTTGGCAAGCTTCCAGACTGCAGAATGTCTTTCTGCAAGGGGTTTAGCCAAGGAGGATCGAACGCGGATATCGTGATCGCAGACGCATACTTAAAGAACATAACCAACGGGGTTGACTGGAAGACCGCATATGAGGCTGTGGTCTCTGATGCCGAAGGTACGTGATTAGGATTCCTACAACGAAACAGTCTTTAACATAAATTCTTCAGTGGCCCCGCAGCACTATGGCGTCGAAGGCCGCGGCAATCTGCAAAGCTGGTTTGGTCTGGGATACATCGCACAGGATCATATGGACAAAGTATCGACCGGACCACACAGCAGGTCTATTTCTCGGACCGTTGAGTACGCGTACGACGATTTCTGCATCGCCGAGATGGCCCAGGGACTCGGCCACAAAGAAGATTTTGAGAAATACATGCAGCGCAGCGCAAACTGGCAGAACCTCTGGAATCCGGCCCAAGAGGACATCATCCAAGACAAGGACAAGAAGGAGATCGAGAGGACGAAGTACATGGGATTCCTGATGCCGAAGTTGATGAATGGCTCGTTTACGTACCAGAACACGCGTGTCTGTTCGCCCAATACCGAACAGCATCTCTGCTACTTCGACACTGCCCAGGCGACATACGAGGGCTCACCCTGGCTGTATTCGTTCTTCGCACCGCAGGATATGGCAACTTTGATCAAGCTGATGGGAGGTCGGGATGCGTTTGTCGACAGGCTCGAATACTACCACAGCGGCAACATTGTCTACATGGGCAACGAACAGGCGTTCCTTACGGTGTTCCAGTTCCATTATGCGGGTAGACCCGGCCTCAGCTCGCGCACCACACGGAGCTACATTCCTTCGCAGTTCAACGCCACGATCAACGGCATCCCTGGCAATGATGACTGTGCAATGGGCGCTTTCAGTGCGCTTGCCATGATGGGGTTCTTCCCCGTCGCGGGGCAGGACGTGTACCTCGTCACCCCGCCATTCTTCCCCGAGGTGCGGCTCAAGAGCCGGGGTCCTAAGCCCGCTGTTATCCGAAAGGTCGCAAAGGATGACAAAGAACTAGCCGAGGGTATCTACATTCAAAGCGCCACCCTGAACGGAAAACCGTACACGAAGAATTGGATAAACCACGAGTTCTTCTACCACGGCGGTGTGTTGGAGCTGACCGTCGGCACGAAGGAGAGCGATTGGGGTACCAGAGAGGAAGATGTGCCTCCCAGCTATGCAGCGACACCAAAGACAATAGCGCCGTCTCGAACCCAAGGTTGATAGCGCTTGAAGGTGTATAAACAAAACAACAGCGTCAATAGAGTCATGTGAGCATGGCTTGACTGTGCCCAGTAATTATATAAAATTGCATAGAGTAAATGCACCCACAAATGTCTTGTTCTCAACTTCGCAATTATCAGTGTTAAACATTCTGTGTTCGGCCAAAATGAAGGCTACGCCGACGGCAACAGGTGCCCCTGCAGCCGAAACGACATCGGAGGGACCCAGCTCACATTTGAAATTTGCAGACGGTGATTGGACGGTTGCAGCTCGGCGCCCCAGACGTTAAACTCTTTGCAGCGTCCGACGGTTACTTGACCTGCTTGAAGTCACTCGGCTTCTCCCGGCCGTTGATACGCAGGTACCTTTCAGCTGTAAAAAGAGCATCCAAGGATACCGAGGGTCTACCTGCTGGTTGAGCTACAGATGGCTGTATTGTGCAAGTACTGACCGAGTCCAAACACCATCGACCGGTTTCTCTCGGCTATCACCACCCACAGGAAACCACAGGGCCCGAGCTGGTGGACGGCAAGTTACAAGCATTTTGACCACCCCTCGCATTACGTATTAGAGACGGGGGGAGGGAACGAAGCTCGTCAAGATCCCCAGTGTGCCGTCTACTGTAATTGAAAAAGATCCGCCGCCATTTTTTTTCTTGTTTCTCTGGGTTCCGCTGCTAGACTTCAACCACACCACTGCCTAATTGACGAACCACAGAGTGACTTGGTCGAGTGAGAGAAACACCAATTGCGCCCGCGTCACTAGCTTTCCCTCGGCTTCCCTCTCTCAAAGCGCACGAGGGAACCGAACGGAGCGAAACCACGCCCACGCCAACTTGGACGTTCCTTGTGATAGTCCGGTTCACTAGAAAGGGACAGTCCCGATCTACGACACGATCAACTCAAGCATATACATACGCTCGCGCACATATTTCCGTAGCCAAGATGAATACCTCGGCGTCACCTCTCGCGAGGAGTCTTCAGCGCAGCACGCGCAACCTCTCAAGGTGTCGATTCCGGGCTACACGTCCCGCTCAAGCAGGACTCGCCACCACGGCTACCACCAGCTCAACAACCCAGTCAAGAAGCACGACTGGCAGGATACCATCTACACGGGGCTCTGCGGGCGTTACGATCTTCAGGCCTCTTGGCGCACGCACTTTCACGACGAGTAGGACACGACGAAGCAATGAGGACGACGAATTCGATCCGGCAACGATTGAGCGTGAAGCAGATGAGGTCGACGTTGTCATTGTAGGCGGCGGTACGGAACCATTCCACCCCCAACGCCCTCGTGCTATACATTTTGTGTCTGGATCCCAATTGAGCTGACAATGCCTTCAACGCTCCAGGCCCCGCTGGTCTCAGCGCCGCGATCCGACTCAAGCAGCTCGCCAACGAAGCCGGCAACGAAGACTTCCGCGTCCTCCTCCTCGAAAAGGCCGGCGAGATGGGTGCCCACATTCTCTCGGGCGCCGTCATCCAGCCTACGGCCATTGACGAGCTCATCCCGGACTGGCTGTCCGAGGACAACCCGGACCGCTTCGAGTACGCCACGCCCGCCGGCGGTGACCGCATGCGCTTCCTCACAAAGTCGGCCGCGATCCCCTTACCGACCCCGCCGCAGATGCACAACGACGGGAACTACATTGTTTCGCTCAACCAGTTCACAAAGTGGCTAGGCGACCGCGCCGAGGAGCTCGGCGTCGAGGTGTACCCTGGTTTCGCCGCCTCCGAGGTGCTCTACAACGAGGTTGACGGCAGCGTAAAGGGCGTCGCGACAAACGACCTCGGTATCGGCCGTGACGGGAAGCCAAAGGACGCGTTTGAGCGCGGCATGGAGTTCCACGCGCGTTGCACGCTCTTTGCCGAGGGGTGTCACGGCAGCTTGAGCAAGCAGGTCATTAAGAAATTCGACCTGCGCCGCGATAGCCAGCACCAGACGTACGCGCTGGGAATCAAGGAGGTGTGGGAGGTGCAGCCGGAAAAGTTCCAAAAGGGATCCATCACGCACTCCATGGGCTACCCGCTGTCCAAGGACCTGTACGGCGGCGGCTGGATGTACCATTTCGGGGACAACCTGGTGAGCATCGGCCTCGTCGTCGCGCTCGACTACGAGAATCCCTGGGTCTCGCCCTACGGCGAGTTTCAGAAGATGAAGCACCACCCCATGTACAAGGAGGTCCTCGAGGGTGGCAAGTGCCTCACATACGGCGCGCGCGCTCTGATTGAGGGCGGGTTCCAGTCGATCCCAAAGTGCGCGTTCCCCGGTGGCGCGCTGATTGGTGACTCGGCTGGATTCGTGAACCTGCCCAAGATCAAGGGTACTCACAACGCCATGAAGTCGGGCATGCTCGCCGCCGAGGCCGCCTTCAACGCACTCTCCTCGTCGTCCAGCAGCAGCGCGGTAGCGGAGGAGGGAGAGGGAGAGGAGGCCGAGGAGAAGCCGCGCGACACCGTCTTCCTGTATGACTACGAAGACAAGCTCCGCGAATCCTCCATCTGGAAAGAACTCAAAGAAGTCCGCAACTTCCGCCCCTCATTCCACACCCCGCTGGGCCTGTACGGCGGCATCGCCTACTCCGGTCTCGAGGCGTACGTCCTGAAAGGTCGCGTCCCCTGGACGCTGAAGCACAAGACGCCGGACCACGCGGCGACGGGCAGCGCGGACAAGTTCCCCAAGATTGAATACGCCAAGCCGGACGGCAAGATCTCGTTTGACATCCTCACGAGCGTCAGCCGCACGGGCACGAACCACGAGGAGGACCAGCCGGTGCACCTGCAGGTCAAGGACTGGGAGAAGCACACGCGGGAGACGTGGCCCAAGTTCAAGGGCGTCGAGAACCGGTTCTGTCCGGCGGGCGTGTATGAATATGTTGAGGACGAGACCAAGGAGCTTGGGGTGCGGTTCCAGATCAACGCGCAAAAGTACGTTTCCTTTACAGGTATCCTATCACGAGAGGACGTTTTACTGACTTTTTACATTTGTAGCTGCATCCACTGCAAGACGTGCGACATCAAGGCGCCAAACCAGGATATCAACTGGCAGGTCCCGCAGGGTGGCGAGGGTCCCAAGTACTACATGTCATGAGACCACTTTTATATATCCATCAGCATCATGGCTGGGAGTATTTACTACCGGATAGAAAAAGCCATGTTCTTTCTCTCATCTGATCTGGACAAAAGACCGTCACATCTTTTCCCCCATAAGATCGAACCAAGGACTATAGCAGGGATATCTTTATACGATATTGCTCAAGACGGAGGGAGATGGAAGAGTTGGGGCAACATGTGCAAGGGAGTGTCGAGAGCATGGGCTTTGAACATATAGAGGCCTCTTCCCGAATACAATACCGGTGTCAATGGAGGGTTTTGTGTAACCGCACTTGGGGTGGAGGTTGTTTTCGTAGCCGGAATAGCCGGTCAAAAATGAGGAAAAGGCAGACTATCATGACAAAGAAATTGTCGAAGTTTGCCATGTGATTGCGCAGAGACCGTCTAACAATCCAAACCAGCAGCAGCAGCAGCAGCAGTAATAACTGACTACGCAGTACGGATATCCCTATCAGTCCGCATCGGCAAAGAAGGATACAACGATACCCTTACCATACTCACCTACTGGGCAGTTTAGTTTGCACATATGAATGACGACACACGCGATTGTTCCCGTCTAGGCTGGTCCGGCAAGCTGGCCCCGACTTGGAGCGTGTATTTTGCATGTGTGCGTGTGTCCAGTGTGTGCCCAGTGTGCGGCATATCAGACGAATGCCCAACGCGTCTCCTTGCCTGCATCGACGTCGAAGTTCTGGAAAGACAAGGGGCGCGCAAAAAGGCAAGGGGTCCCTACTGTCGCGACGTCGTTCTCGTCGGCTCGCGATTTGACGATGGAGGGTATGGATGGATGAGATAGTATATACTTCCCTCACGTGAGAAGCGGAAAGGTGGAGGGAGGGAGGGAGGGGGGGCCTTTGCTGAATCAAGTCGACACGTACATCGCGAGACAGAGAGAGAGAGAGTCCCTGCAGGAAAAATAACATTTCTTCCAGGTCGTGCTCAAGTTGCGACTGTGCGGAGTGGCACCCGATCGGAGGTAGACCCCGACTCGGGCGGAATGCGGGAATGGGAGGGGGGCCAGGTGGGAGGGGGTGAGAAGGGAACGACATCGGAGACAACCAAGGGTGCGATGCGAACTTGCGAGACACTTGTGGTTCATGAACTCCATGCGTTGGGCGAGGCTGGAACGGGGGAGGCCCGCGATTTTTTTCTACGGGACACATTGCAAATGTGGAAAGAATGCGGGTTCAGTGCCCGTCTCAGTGGCTGGAGTGCAGTCTTTCAAGTCGGACAAGCGTTCTTTTGAATCTTTATTTTGAATCTCGGTCTGATGGCGTGCTTTGCGTGCCAGTTGATTGAGTCGTGTAGCTAGCTCTTTGGGTTTTGTTTGGTTTCTTACGTTTAGTTGGGAACTCTAGGTCAGTTGCTGGGTTCTGCACGCTGCCCAAAGCGAGGAGAATTGGCAGTGCGATGGGCAGCCAAACCTTGGGCGTCGCGATGGAGGCAGAAATAGGATACATACGGTGACAGTCTCAGGGAGTGGTGGTGTCAAGTTCGAGGGTGAGGGTGAGCCACCTCCATTTTCCAACGAGGCTGTCGGACTTGCAAAGTACGAGTTTGATGTTTGAAGTTGCATGAGTCGCAGCGCAGATGGAGCTTTGGTAGGGCCCGCAAGGCCGAGATGCGGCCTTAAAACCGTATAGAAAAGCAAGCACCTGGCAAGCAACGCCAGCAAGCCGCAGCTGCAAGCACGAGGTTGGGGTGTGAAAGAAAGAAAAAAAAAAAAAAGGAAAAACCTTGGCCTGAGGTTTGGGGCAATGGGGCTCACACATGCATGAGTCGCGAGGGCAAAGCCGAAGGCGTGGACAAAGTACCTCGACTTGGGAATGGATCCAGAGGTACTTGTGCGTGCACGGACCATTGCCCACAGTCTCGCGATAGACCTGGTACCCGATACCTTGTTGTAAGATTGCAATAAAATTTGCATCTGTAATATTGCTGCAAGCGCCCTTTCTCTGCATCCATGGCGAAGCAACGCCCAGCCATGCTTGGGCTAGAGCGACGTCAAGCGGACACAAAAGGTCGAGTTGAAGAGGTGCTGGCTGCTGGTGAGCGGACTTACACGATATTCAGTTCTCTTTGGGGAAAGACAAGTCGCAAAAGGACCTTCTTTGATGGATGTCGACAGAGTTTTTCCATCGGGCGAAAGTTCGGGTTCCAGAGATGGGTATACTGCGTATAGTCCCCAGTGATGGGCCGCGGCGTGGCAAGGCTCGCGTACCCAGTACCTTGACGCGCCAGTCTTGTTGCGGGGGCCTGGTGGGAGGAGTACGCAGTAGGAGGCGACCGACAAACACGCACCATTGATCAGACTGGCAGACCCAGCCCTTTTTCTCAATGCTCTTCCCCCTTCTCCCGTCTCCCTCTTTACCAATGGCTGGCCACTGGCCGATTGGAGCCGGTCTGAAGTCAATGACTCACACGTCGCAAGCCGTCTGTTTGCTGCCGCGGCCCATAAATTCCTGCCAACAGACCGCGAATGCCCGAAAGCAGTGCAGGCGCCATGAAAAATAGCTGCCGTTTTCGCGTTCCTGCCTGGTGGTCATGACGGTCCCTTTTGTTCCTTGTTGTTCGGTCCCCGCGTTTGTGTCGTGTCCTCGCGTCCGGGCGACATGCCGACAACGTGGTCTGGTGACCCTTCTGACAGGTTTGACGGAGAGGCCGTTCGCTCCTGTTGCTGTTCTTGCCGCTGCCGCCGCTTTGCACTGACTGAGCTCGTGTCGGATGTGATCGTCAGTGAGGCCATCAAAGTAGGGGGCAGGCTCAGCGTTTCAGAGCGCTAGCGTGTGGTAGGAGACTGAGAGAAGAGGGTTGGAAGAGGGAAGAAAACCCTTGGGTTGCTGGGACGAGAGGATTGGAAAAAATCATAAAAAGGGGGGAGGGGAGGGGGGGGGGCAGGTCAGAAAGGGGTGAGGATGGAAGGGGGGGCCCAGTCGGTGTCAATCCAGGCCAACACCCCCCAGTGGTTGGACTCTAGACTCCTGGAGTCGTGGTGGGTGTGCTGCAGCTGCCAAAGAAACTGACTGACGCGGCGCTGAGGAGCCTGTTGGAGCCTGCCTGGCTTATGTTGCTTGGGCTTGCCTGGGACAGACTGGTATCCGTACGGAGTATTCTGACTATGGCTAGTCGCGAGACAGATAGACAGCCAGGCGGGCCTGGCACTGGCAGACTGGGAAGAAGGAGGAAGAAGCGAGCGGAATGGCGGAATGGGTCGGCAGGTCGTGGGTTATGGGTAGCGTTTGTGGTAGCGGCACCCGTACGAGGTAGCGCCGCCAGTGGGATTTTGCATTTGGTTGGCGTCCAGATGGTCTTGACACGGCCCACGGCCTATTACCCGGCTGGATTTTTGGAGGGTTTTGGGCTGAGCTGTCGCGGGATGCAGTGCGGTATCGTAGTCCATACTCCGTACTGCGTGGTGTGAACAAACGAATACGCGCCATTCGTTCCTATTCCTCTGTTTGAGCGCATGGCTGGAGCGAATGAGATCGTCGTCATGCTCCTGTCAGATGTGGTTGGTTTCGCCGTCATGTCAGTCTTGTTGCTGTTGCTGCTGAGTGCTGGCCCGTCGCGTCGTGAGGCCGTGGCGAGCAGTGCTGAAAAGAGTGTCGCATTCTGACAAGTGTGTGAAAGCCGTGTCTGTAGTAGGGAAGCGGTAGGTCAAGGTCGCAGTTTGCCCACAGCTCCGAAATGAAAGCGAGGAGGAAAGAAAAGTGCTTGCGATCGGAGTGGATGATCACGCCGGGTTGCGATGACGGAAAAAGTGTGGCCATCAGGGATGGGCCAGGAACCTAGGCAAGCGAGTCGAGTCACAGCTGGCAGGGGGCAACGATAAAAAAGAAAGGGAAGAAAAATATACGGATAGAAGGCAGGAAAGCAGGCTCCGGGGCAACAGAGCACAAGACCAAAAAAAAAAAAAAACAAGAGGATGGCAGCTGATGATGACATAGGTAGGATCCATCAGGGAGGGCATCTCAGCCTCTGTGGTGAAGGGACGTCCAAGAGCTGGCCAGTGGCAGGTTGGGCAGCTGTGAGAAGGGCACGCCAGAGGCAAGTAAAAGGCAAAGCAACGCAAGGAGAGGCAAAGATTCAATCAAGAAAGACTGGAAGGCGTGGAACTGGAAGGGTAAGCACTGGCCAGAATGCATTGTCGCAAAAAAAGAGAGCGACTTGGTTGAAAATTAATGGATTTCACAATGCAAAGTACAGAGACCTTAAACGCGGTGCTGCGATACTTCAGGGGCTGGGGTGGTCACAGCAGGGGTACATGGGGACAGGAAGGAGATAGAATGAAGATTTTCCAAGGCGCTGATTGGGTGCATGCCCTTAGCGTGACCGCTAAGCACAAGCAATGTCAAGCAGGACCAACCGCCACCGCGCACTGGCTGCCTGGGGCCCCTGGGTTGTGTGGCAGGGGGGTGTCGTTGGGGCGACTGCTCAGGTAGGCCATGGCCAAAATTATAAAGAGGCAGGCCTCCCTCCAACCCGCTTGTTTCGAAATTCTTGCGCGGAAGCTCCGACCGACGGCCTTGCGTAGTCATCCATTCACGTTCGGCCTTTCTAATCTTCCTTCTCCACCCCCACTCAATCCATCCCCAATCCTCCAATCACGACTCAGAGATACGATTTCGCATCGTCCTTGTCGTCATCGTCATCGCAACATCCACAAGTCCGATATCCACGATAGACACATCTGCTGTCATCAACCTACACTCTACTTCCTCGCGATCCTTCTGGACAACACAGCTCGCTGTCGCGACTCTTGTTTCCACATCTCGGAAGTCGACTTTTACTCTCTCTTCCTTTCCCTATTAACCACCCGACGAACCCGTCAATCCTCAGAACCCCCAGGCGGTATACCTTCTTAACTGAAAGTGTCCCCCCGGATCTCGTACTCTGAGACGAGAAAAGAACTGGAATACGTTCCTTTCGAGACATATCTTCGTCAGACTTCCCGCGCGAACCCCTTCCGACGACACACCAGGTCGAGAACGAGTCCGTTGCACTCTGTAGACATCGCACGCACCGTCGCCGAATAGAGACACCGTGCTTTGAACCGTGACGAGGTATCCAGAGACGTCGAGTTGATTGCTGGCATCTGGGTCATTCGCGACATTATCGAAGCGACGCCTACGAAACCCACGACCTTCTCGTCGACCTACCTCATTTGATCCATTTGCATCCCGTTCCCGCCGCTGTCACAAGCTCGGCACTGATCGCAAGAAAAGTCGCATCGCAAGATACACGCGCATACCTACATACCTACTGCCCAGCAGATACTGTAGGGGAGACATTTATTTGTTCATCTCCAACAATTGGTATGCCCTCCTTCCTTTTCTCTCCTCTCTTGTCGTGGTCGGGGTGCCTTCCTCCATTTGCCTGCCCATCATCTCTGTCGTGCCTTCCCATCTACCACAGACCGGTGGGGGTGGTTGGCGCCTGTGATTGGCCCCCCAACCCCCGAGCATTATGTTGCATCTTTTACTTCACCAAAGCTTCCCATCAACACAATATTGCCGCGCTTGACCCATTTTCACATCTTTTCATTATCACTTCACAGTCCCCATCTTTGGATCCACACTTCATACTCTTTATCATTATTACAATCGGTTCGAGAAACGAGACTAACTAGCAAGGCTTCAGATCTGCTCTTATTCTCGGTTTCAGGTCATCATCCATCCACCGCAATCATGGAGGCGATTCAGACCCATCCCACGAGTGCGGCGCAGGCTAAGGCTTTCACCGCGCCCGGCTCCCTCTCGTTCCCCGGCGGCGCTCACGAGCTCCCTCCCCAGGCGAACGGCGATAAGGCGGCCGTCAACGGACAAATCCCTGTGCCCAACGGCCAGCAGCCTGCAAACGGTACCGGGGTGACACCCGCGACACCTGCTGCGACGCCTGCCGCGACACAGGGTGGCAGTGGCTTGACTCCTACGTTGCAGTATGTATATCACGAGTGATCTTTTTTCTGCTCAATGAGGCTTATCTCGCCTACTCAAGGAACATCGTTGCCACGGTAAACTTGGACTGCCGCTTGGACCTCAAGACGATCGCCCTGCACGCGAGAAACGCAGAGTACAACCCCAAGGTGAGACAATATGCCCACTCGAGTTGCACTGTCGCTGACTATGACTTAACAGCGTTTCGCTGCCGTCATCATGCGTATTCGTGAGCCCAAGACCACTGCCCTGATCTTCGCTTCCGGCAAGATGGTCGTCACCGGTGCCAAGTCCGAGGATGACTCGAAGCTTGCGTCTCGCAAGTATGCCCGTATCATCCAGAAGCTCGGCTTCAACGCCAAGTTCACGGACTTCAAGATCCAGAACATTGTCGGCTCTTGCGATATCAAGTTCCCCATTCGCTTGGAGGGTCTCGCTTCGCGCCATCACAACTTCAGTTCTTACGAGCCTGAGCTGTTCCCTGGTCTTATCTACCGCATGATTAAGCCCAAGATTGTGCTCCTTATCTTCGTCAGCGGCAAGATCGTCCTCACCGGTGCCAAGGTGCGAGAGGAGATTTACCAGGCCTTCGAGATGATCTATCCCGTGCTTCAGGGTAAGTACCTTTTCTTAATCTCCGGTCTTCACCTACTAATTATTCTTTAGATTTCCGCAAGGTCTAAACAGACACTTGAGCACATGGATAGATCATTGACCCAGTCGATGTACTACCACCATACACAAAACCACCGACTTTGTACGACTAGACACTTTTTTCACGATACCACGAATTCTTTTTCGCACACAACCCAAAAAAAAATCGAGCGTCCGTCACCTGGCAACATGGTCGTGACACAATCATCGACGCACGTTCTGCTCACTTCATCTTTTTCGTTGCATTGCATTGGCGTTGGTACAGGAGGTAACCTGGGCCGGAAGTTTCCGGTCAGGTGGTTGATTCAAATGAAAAGAATAAGATTTCTCAATCCGCGGCACTACATAGACTGCTCGTGGCACCGTCGACGGCAGATGCGCAGGTCGACCTTGCCGTTTTTAATGGACTCGACTTAGATGCATTGGGGTCTCGGACCGGATGGGGGATGATCAACGGGGATGAGACGGAGTTGAAGTTGCCTCCTGGACAGTAGGTCGGGAGGGACTGCTGGTGGAAGGGGGGAAACCGGTTTTGCAATGATCGTTGCCTAGTTTCAGGCAACATAACCGATCACTCAAGTCTTACTCTACGTTCAGTCTGCGAGTTTGATTCGAGTTGACAAGTCGGCATTATCTTTTAGTACAATGCCAACACCCGGTTTCTATTACATGTCTGTGCCTGCCTTGTGATGGTGACTAGTGACTGATGTATCTACGTACTACTGTCGAACGTACTCATTACACCTCGTAATAGACTTGAAACTCACAACTCCTTCAACGCGAGCTCTATCCCCTGTGGCTCTTGATATTACTTCATGACTGTACATTTTAAACAGCTTTATCTCTACGGTCGCTACATGGTATCTACATTCAGCATATACTTACATCAATGCGATTCCGTTGGGTGGATGGATGGGTGTTAATTCTTCCGTCTACAACTTGGCTTGCTCCTGCTTCAGCAAGAGACCAGGTATGCCTCCTCGGCTCCCGTCCTCCGTCATGATGTGCTCGTACAGATCCGTCACGTCCGCCTTGCTCTTGACCTCCCTCCACCGCCACTTCTCGGTAAAGACCTCGTCGCCGCGGCCCTCGAGCACGTTTACGATTTCGCGACCGAGCACGGGCAAGAACTTGAAGCCGTGGCCGCTGCCGCCGGTGGCGACGAAGAGGTTGCGAGCGGTGGGGTGGTGGCAGACGAGGAAGTCGCCCGTCTGGGTGTCGGTGTACCAGCACAGGCGGGTGTGGACAAAGGGGCGGTCGTGGATGGCGGGGATGGGGACGATGGTGCGGACTGCTTTGCGGAGGGCGGCGACGCCTTCGGCGGGGAATTTGAGGTTCGGGTCGGTGAGGTGGGTTGCCGGGAGGGAAACTGTCGACTTTGTCGAGGGCGGGGTCTGGGGCGAGGGGTGGGGGATGGCGGTCGGGTTGAGGTAGCCGAAGGCGTGGCGGGCGACTTTGAGTTGCAGGCCTGAGGGGGGGATCATGAAGAGGCCGGTGCTGAAGTTGAGGGTGACGGGCATCTTGCGGAGGACCTCGAGCTCGTCGGGGGTGATGTCGATGTAGCCTACGGCCTGGCCCGTGGCGATGGCCTGGCCGGAGAGGTCGACGAGGGCGCCGGTCCAGGCGCCGGCTGCGACGACGACGAGGTCGGCGGAGAGGACGGAGCCGTCTTGGAGGGTTGCGCCTGTGACGGTCGACTTGTCGGGTGTGTAGTTTAGGCGGGTCGCGACGCCGGACACAAAAGTGACACGGTTAAGAGCCACGACTTTGCGCGCGAGGTAGGACATTGAGGCGCCGGCGTCGGCCCAGCCCGCGAGCGGGTTGATGTAGCCCCATGTGCCCGGGGCCTCGGGGGTGCCGAGGTAGTCCTTGATGGCTGTGGGAGTGGGCAGCTCCTTGATGATCTTGTCGCCGTCCTTGCCTGCCAGGGAGACGACGTTGTTGTAGCTTTCGCGGACGTATTCGAGCGAGGTCTTCTTGGCCTTTTGCTTGGCGTCGGCGTTGGTCTTTGCTGCTGAAGCGGAGGAGGAGGAGGAAAAGTACGATGTCGAGGCCGTGGCGACGGGGTCGGCGACGAGGCAGAGGCCGGACTGGCTGTAGCGGCCCTCTGCGCCGAGGTCAGAGGGGTGGGCGGTCTTGCGCCATTCTGTCTGGGCCTCGGCGGCGAGGGTCGCGTAGGCCGGATCGGCGTAGTCTGCGCGGATGATGCGGGAGGAGTCGACGGAGGCGGCGTCCTCGCTGGGGCCGGGGATCGGAGAGCGGTCGAGGACTGTGATCTTTGTGGAGGCGTAGCGTGGGCGCTGGGCGAGCTCGTAGGCCGTGGTCAGACCGAAGATGCCGGAGCCGATGATGAGGATGGAGGAGGGTGCTGGCTCTGTCGCCGCTGCCGCCGCCGGGTCGGAGGGCATCTTGTGGCTCTCGTCTGGTGTTGGTGTCTGTGGATGGAGTTTCGTATGCTATCGGAGCGGGTACCCGGCGCGGGAGCGGGAGGCAGGAAGATCACACGGGGTAAGGTAGAGGTACTTTTGAGAACCTTTGAAGCCAAAAGGGCAGGAGAGAAAACATTACCTTAAGAAATGCGACGGACAGGATAGGACGAAGAAATAATAGTGCGGGTCGATCTCTGGGAGTGGGAATTGGCGGTGCGGAAAGCTCACCGCACGCGGCCACACGTACGAGGGAAGGGCGTTATCGGAGGTCAAAATTTTTTCTTCCTTTCCTCTGCAGACTGCTGGGGGAGTCTGGGCTAGGTTATCGAATTGGGTGGGAGGTCGGTAGCGTCTCCCGACTCCCGGGGGTAAGGTAGGTCTCGCGTCGACTTGCTCGCTGGAAATGGCGTTGGCGGGGTCATTTCATCGGTGTATCGTAAGTTTTTCCTCCACCCCGGACGAGGGACAGACCTGGGAGTTTGTTGGAGTGCGGGCTTGCTTGGCGGGGGCGCCGACCGGTGTCTTTCTTCTCCCATTTTCTGCCTTCCCCTGCGACCAGGCGTGGGATGGGGGGGAGTCTGGAGGGGTCATCATGTAAGGTCAATGGTGTTGGTGGGGGGTTCCGCCAGTTGGGAATAGTCGGGATCGGTAAGGTTGGTTTGCAGGTTGGCCGACACTTGCATGAAGGGAAAGGTTTGGCGGTGGGTTAGGTGTTGCGGCAGTACGAGACGGACGTGGTCGCGTGGTTTTTGAACCTGTACAGGCTTGGCTTTTCCGATGTAAGCGGCGGATGAGTGGATATGTTGGTTTTCTTCTCACTCAAGAGGAAAATGGCAATTGACGATGGTGAGCATAGCAGAGCGTTGATGTTCCTGGACTCCCCTCGGCGATGAGCGATGGTTGACGGAAGATAATCGACGTCATCCTGGCAGGCAATGTGATGGCGGGAAATGAAATCAGTGCGCTGGGCTTGTTGGGCTGAGCTCAAATAGCCGCCACTGTCCCCCAACTTGGATCAGGAGACTGCCTTCTTCCCTGTCTTTTGCAGTCACGATTTCAGGCAGGCGCCCTCGCGGTCTTAGGCTCGCTCGTGCGGGGAACTGTCATCCAGCAACATCAGGCCCAATGGTCTAGAGGTATGATTCGCCCTTCGGGTTTAAAAACCCTTCAGCGTAGCTTGAATGGGCGAGGCCCCGCGTTCGAATCGCGGTTGGGCCCCTGATAACTTTTGCCATTTTGATGTTTTGGTCATCTACATGATAATGATTGATCTATGACGGTTTAAGCGGGAAAATACTTCGATATTTTGCGAGGCTGAAGGAGACGGAAGCAAATCAGTGAGAACAGCAGGCAAGTAGCAGAAATCAGGCACTCCAAGCCTTAAGCTGGACCGTGTCAAATAGAGGTTTCTCGTTCCACTATTGGTTGCCATGCATCGCCTGAGCACGCACAGCAAGCGCAACGGCAGGCAGGTCTAGTCAGATATCACATCACCACAAGGCTGACTTAATCATGACCGTTGGGCTTCTAAACAAGGAAACGTTGATGCAACCTGGACCATGGCGAGCCCAGCCCAGCCCAGCCCACCATTCCTTACCTCACGGCTCTTTGTTTTGTACCAAGACCGTATGAATCCCATGGCTCTTCCCACCGCCCACACCGTGCGGGGTTCGTGGTCGCATCCCCGCTTTCAGCTGTCCCACGCCGTCTTCCCTGTCTCAAACCACCTCTCACTCACCCAAATCTTCCTTCACAAACAAAATCCCATCACCCAAAAACAGACAACCACATAATAAAAAAAAGATGGTGAGATTCGGATCGCTAGTCTTGTGTGAAAGACTATCAAATGAGCTGCAGCTAACGTGTGTTTGACAGGCTGCACAGTTGACTCAGGAGCAAAGGGCGCAGTACAAGGAGGTGTTTGACCTCTTCGTAAGTTCTCACTCACCCCTCCGAGCTCTCTCCGTCACTTGGCTGCCTCAATGCCCCTCACTCCCCCTTTCCATCAGGCTGGCAGCGCATTGTGTAGAGCTTGCGCAACAAATTTCTCAAACCTCAAATCAAGCATCTCTACTAACTACTTGCCTGTGCAAAATAGGACAAGGATGGAACAGGTTAGTTTTTATGTTCTCCCATGAACCCTTTAATATTTTGGTTTGCTTCGCCTCCCGCCACCGGCAAACTGGGGGGTCATTGAAACTCGACTTGAACCCTCTTTGGCAGGATGAGCGTCGGAAGAGAGGATCTGGCTTAGACCCCTTTTTTTCCATCTCATCTTGCTCTTTTCATTTTATGCACTTCTTGTTTGATATGCGAGACCTCTATTACTTTTTTCTCCATCCCATCAACGGAAATTGACATCGTCCCTGCAGGTGACATCACCGCCCAGGAGCTTGGCGAGGTGATGAGGTCCCTGGGCCTCAACCCCAGCGACACCGAGTTGAACGACATGGTCAACGAGGTCGACGCCGACAACAACGGCACCATTGACTTCAACGGTGAGCTCGAATCACCTCCGCCCTCCGCAAGACCCCTCTTCCATATGGAACATATGCTGACGGACTTTCCTCCAGAGTTCCTCAACTTGATGGCGCAAAAGGTGCAGGTCGGCGATGCCGAGGAGGAGCTCAAGAACGCTTTCAAGGTGTTTGACCGCGACGGCAGCGGCACCATCTCGGCCGAGGAGCTGCGCCATGTCCTCACCTCGCTCGGTGAGAACATGACTGCGGCGGAGATTGATGAGATGATTCAAATGGCCGACAAGGATGGCGATGGATCAATTGACTGTAAGAGACTTCACGTTTCCCCCCTCTCTGCCTCACTATTGGGTGACTTGGTGGCAATGCTGACTCTACATTTCGATAGACGACGAGTTCGCCTCGATCATGATGAGAGAGTAAAGAAAAGAAAAAGGGGGTTTGTGGATTTCTTGGCGGTGATATCCATCGTTCAGTATTTTGTTTCTTTGGGTTTCCGGTCCGGTTATGTGGGTAGAGCGAAATCTGCCTAGTTTCTCTTTGGGCCTATGGGATTGGTCTCAATATCACGATACTCTCACGAAGTGGGATCTTGGAATGATCGACAACAACAACAGCTCGTGTCCCATTTTTGGTTCTCGTGATCGGTCTCCGTCAAACCTGGCGTGCCAGTGGTCTTGCCATTGAGCGAAGAAAGACTATTTCATATGATTAAGGTAAGTCTGTACTGGAGTCGCGTCGTAACGCTACATGTATTGGAGGATGTTGAATACCGACCTCGCTTTGACTAGCTTGTACTTCTCAGGCTACAGCGGCGCATCATGGCATTTCTCTGTCCTAGACCTGTCGAAGTTCAATAGGCATTGCTCAGCAGTGAGATCTCACAGAGATACAAAAATACTCTGCGTTGATTATGATATATGAATTCATCTGTCTATCTGACTTACAGGGTGAATAATAGTATGCATGTCGATCAAGGATTTCTCGACTATTTAGCAGTGATGCATCGACACCCTATCACTTCATTTCAAACCAGCTCAGTTCCGAGAAGCATTTTCTTCCTAAACCAAGAGCTGGGCCCCTTTAAGCCACATCTTAGTACAAAGGCCCTCAAGCTACTGGTGCATCTTGCTTTTACCCAGCATATTCCGAACTGATTTGGCCTCGGCATCGCCCCCTACTGATCAGCAACTTTCCTCCGATTGTTTCACGGAACCTTGAGAATGGAATTGTCCTATAACCATGTGGTCATTCTCAGTGAGTGCCAGAAGACCGAAGGGCGGGTGTGCTGGATATTCTGAGGATAGGTAGGCGTAGTGACCACCGAGTTCGATCCCCAATGTCAAGGAGGAATGACTGCTGGCCAAGTCCCCCAAGTAAGATGGAGATTGTCTCCCTTGGTGATTGAGCCTTCGCATGAGCAGGTGTAATTCTCTCAACAAGGCTGACCATGAGCGCAAGAAGCTGTGCGTTCTCATTGCGTTCTTCGTGTTTCAATGCGTTTTTCGAAATTTGTGACAGGCGACAAGCACGGTGTTCTCGAGCTCAATATACCAATGCTGGTGGACTACGAATGCATGGACCGTGTCTGTTCATGGTCCTTCATACCACAATGTCCGGCCAAATCGGTAGGAGAGCTAAAGCGAAGCCAGTCAGCACGTTGTTTCCGCGTGTGTTGAGTGATGAAGCACGTCACATGTACTGTCAGAGAACAACATCTGGCATTTCTGTCTGATCCTGCCGCCGCAGAAGCAGATATGGAAGCCGTATGGCGTGGCGGTAGTCGAGTAGAAGGCTGGAGTAGAGGCTGAAATAGAGGCCGTCCGAGAGAGATGGTCAATTTGAACGCCAACATTGAGTACAAAAAGACTGGTGATGCAGTAGATTCTGAGTCTCATCTTGAAGGCGGATATCGATGTCGGCACCAAGACTGAACATGAAGAGCCACAGATAACGCCGGTCTCAATATCTGATGTAGGAACGGCTATTGAAGGTGTCAGCGGAGGATTTCTGCACGTAGTTGAAGCCAAGGCTAGAACTAGAACTAACCATAGCAACCAGGATTGAAAGCTCCCGCCAATAAACTTCTCTTCTTTTTCAGAGGCTTCCATGGGCTTTGGATCAGCCAGGCATATACGCAGTTTGGCACTGAGGCCAGCCGGTCGGGAGTATAAAAGCCGATCTCCTGTCCTCGTTTGAAGCTCAGACAGACAGTATTACCAGAGGATAAAGTTTGGCCGTTTGTCCAGTATTGCCAGGGGATAGCCACCAGTCTGCTGCTATACTTTCGTCTACAGTTGACCAGGCTTGAGACTAGTGCGGCTCAGTCGTTCATCGGGCCCTCTTTCTCCCTCCAGCTTATTCATTTCGTATCCTCGGAAAATGAAAACGGATCATGACGCTCATTTGAGCGTTTATTACCAGAGGATAAAGAGGTATTTTAAAAGTACTGTTAAATATAAAAAAGGGGGTTAAAAATTAACGAAAGTAAGGGAAAAGAACCCTCTTAACCTGCCGGCGCAGGAAGAAAAAACACAACACAAACCAAACCCAAAGGGTAAAAACAGAAAACACCAGGGATGGCGGCTGGTCCAGGAGTTGTCGGTATACCACGACGGATACGAAAGGGGGGAGGAAGGCGAGGAAAGGCCGAAGCCACTGGCGGAGGGTGTCGCGGAGGGAGGCGGGGCGGTGGACGTGGATGATGAGGACGGGAGCCCCAACACTGGTGCTGGAAGAGGGAGGCTGAGCGGGAGAGAAGACGGGGGGGTGGTCGGTCGAAGGGGTGGAGGTTGGTCGGTTGTGGGCAGAGCCCACAGACGTATCGATTGTGAGTCTTGGTCGTGTCATCTATATAGTGTTAGCATAATGTAGAAGAAATAGACAAAGTTGTTATTGAAGCTGTCTGCAATCATTGCCTTACCTTGATTGTTCTGACGTGGTTGGGGAGAGAGAAGAGTTCACGAAATCACAACAAGCAGAAAACTCCTAATACACCAAGGCCTCATGTCAGAGGCGTGAGCCTTCCTTCTAAGAAGTTTTGGGCGTAACTTCCTCTGCAGGGTGCTTTCAAAAAGAATACAGGAACGATGTTATCGACTGGAGTATCATTTATTGTTTGTAGACTGCTACCTGCCTCCCGAAAGCTCATCTATGACCGAAATCATTTAAGAACGAGGGAGTATGGCCCTAGGAAGGCCAGCACTTATGCCGGAAACTACCCATGATCCGTGCAGGCTACCATTGTGGCTCTGCTTTGATTGGAATCACCACATCCTGATGTCTTGGTTGATCCCAAAAGGAAGCCGCGTGTGGTGGCTCGGTTCTCCATGACCAGACGGCTTGATCTTGATGAATTAGGAACCCCATATCCATCCCGTTTATATCCTTCACTTCCACGACAAGTTTAGCCCTCCATTTAGGGTCAGGGGAATCGTCTTGAAATCCAATCTGACCCTCCCAATTTCCCCAAGGATTCTTGATACGCTCTTTCTCCCATCTTGAGTATTCACTCCAATGAGTGACCAAGATGCGATATTGGAGGCGGAAGAAGTCAAAGATGCTGTAAATGAATTGAAGAAACCAATTGTCGAAGTATATGGTTCGTTGAACAAAACTTTCCCGCCACTCCATGAATTCATCAATGTTGTCTACCCGCGGTAAAAGATATTCCCTGCTTGGGGGTGTCGGTCCGCGTTGAGAGGTTGTGTGGTACATTAATCTCATCCAGTCGGTGCGGGCTATGAGCTCGAATGGACGAGTGGGACCTCCATGTCCTTCTTCCTGGACGTGCTGGGAAAGAACGTCGGTCGTGTTGGCTGCGTTCATGTTGTTGAGATCTATGGCAGCGTCCATCTTGTAATTGCACGGGTGCGATGTAGGGCGTCTTGGTCGGATGCGGTATTGCCGTATACGTATAGGAATATGTGCCAGGGAAGGACTAGTGGTATCGGTCAGTATCAACGTCTTCGAAAGGGGTTCGGGGCAGGCGTTATTACGAGAGCACTGGGACAGAGAAGGTGATGTGGTGAGATATCAAGAGTCAGGTTCTGTCGCAGGTGCATCCTTCTTTATATTCAAGAGAAAACCGCATTTCCATAAGCTACTGCCTAGATTACATGCCGCACCATGACGTGTCATCCACAGCGGTTCTTCGTGGCTTGAAGCATCCGCAGAAGCTGTGAACTTAACATCTCATCGCCATAAGCAAGTAGACCTGTTTGGTGCAAGTGGTAAGTGATGAAAGTGCTTGGTGCGGTCACTCGATCTCGTGGCCGTCTGAGGACTCCCTCGCGGGCTTTGGTGATGTCCCTGATCCAGGGTTTCACTCTTGTGGTCCATGATTGCGCTGACTCGCCTGTGCCATTGTTTTCCCAAGAGCAGATCCCACTCATCGCTTCGGCCAATGATGATCGCTTGCACGATACTCAAGACGTGGACCTCTACATCAAGTCTTGCACACGATGGTGCTACCAAGTGCCCACAATCGCGCGAGAAATCAATTCCAGATACGTGCAGTCTATATCTACAACACCATCCATGGCTACGCTCGGAAGGAACACTTTGTCAGACATGACGGTCGCCAGGATGCTGCTGCCGGCAACAAGTGGAGATAGACCGCAGAGTGAAGTACAACAAGGTGCGAAGTCAGGAAAGTGTGGCTCAAGTCGGTCAAGCCACAGCAGAAAGTGGCAGTGAGGAGAACAGTGCGAGACTTCCGTCTATCTTCTTGCACACAGTGCACGGCGCGACAGGTCCACGGACACACTTACAGAGCGCTGCGCTGAACTTCATCTGCAACTTTACGAATACAGTCAACTGCGGTCTACGACCACGCGCCTCCTGAACTCGGCAGATTCTCATCGATTCTGACTATGCGACAAGAAGCTTCACAGCTATACCGGTAGCGATGTCATCGGCAAAAGACCTCGTCGAATTCCCCGACGTGGAGGCGAAGCTCCAGAAACCATCCAAGCAATCCGCGTTCGAGAAACAGAGAGCCGAAGCCGAAGCAAAGAAGGCCCGCGAGGCTGCCGAGACCGCCGCAGTATACCAAGACTTTGTCAAGAGTTTCGACCACGATGACGATGACGACCCGAGAACCGGCCGGTTTGGCTCGATGCCTTCACAAAGACCCCAGCCCAAGGTGGCTGGGTTCGGCGGCGCTCCGTTGGGCGCACCTGCACCATCTAGGCGACACTTTGGCGCATCCAATCCCAAGAGCGGCCCTGGTAGTCTAGGTCCTACTCCGAGCTTCAAGAGCGGTCCGGGAAGCTTGGGACCTCCGCCTGGCTCGCTTGGAAGGAAGAGGGGCTTCGACGCATACCGGCAGGAGAGGGACAGAGATGGCAGGCTCGGGTTCGAGGAAAGGGAGGAACCGAGTTCGGTCGCCAAGGTCTTCCACAACAGTGACGACGAGGACGAAGCCAAACCAGACTCGAGAGCTGAGGAAGTCGCAGTGGCTAGACCTACGTTGCGTCTTTCTCAGCTGCCGCCTGGAACATCGCCTGCCTTCATCAAGTCATTGATCCCGACAAGCCTTAATGTTGAACACGTCAAGATTTTACCGCCTATGGGACCTTCGGGCACGGAGAAGAAATGCGCCGTAGCCATTGTCACACTATCGCCAGACACGCCAGCAACAGAACTGGATGCAGTCGTGAGCTCGCTACAAAATCGCTACCTGGGTTACGGCTGTTATTTGTCGTTGCACCGGCATCTATCCTCAACGGTGGCAACCGCGACAACATCGACTCTGGGTGGTACATCCGCCGGATCGCAGCCTTTTGGTGCCAAGCCTGTATCACAGCCGACAGCACCCGGTAACGCGACAACACAGCACGCCTTCCATCGAGGCTTTGCGCCGCCAACTTCGTATGGCCCAAATATCGGTGCTTCAATCAATCGGAGCAGTATTCTTCACGTGCCTGTCAAGCCTCCAAACGATATAAAGATGGTACACCTCATCAACAGGACCATCGAGTCGGTTCTCGAGCACGGCGTGGAATTTGAGGCTTTGCTCATGAGCCGCCCCGAGGTTCAACGGGAGGAAAAATGGGCTTGGATTTGGGACGCACGCAGCGAAGGAGGTATCTGGTACCGATGGCGATTATGGGAGATCGTCACAGGAGCATCTTCTCGGAGTAACAAGGGACGGTATCTACCGCTTTTTGACGGCAGCCATGCCTGGAAAGCTCCAGAGAAAGGCCTGCCATTCGAGTTCGTCACAGAACTCGATGAGTTTGTATCCGACTCGGAGTATAACTCCTCGGACGACGAGGACTTTGACGGGGAAAACCGCGAGAATCAGACTCAGGGGCCTGAAGCAGAGGCTACCTTCTTGAACCCACTCGACAAAGCAAAGCTTACCCATCTCTTATCACGTTTGCCCACAACTTTGTCCAAGATTCGGAAAGGAGATGTCGCCCGAGTGACAGCGTTTGCGCTTACGCACGCAAGCCGGGGTGCCAAAGAGGTCGTCGACATGATCGTCTCGAATGTCGAGAAGCCCTTTGCATTAACGGCGGCCAACCCAGAGTTTCAGTCGAATGGCAAAGAGAAGGGAAGACAAAGGGGCGATTCAGAGCCGCCTGAAGCTGAGCCGGAAGGGAAAACCGAGAAGGAGGGCCCTGACACCAGCGGTGCAAGCCTTGTGGGCCTTTACGTTGTCAGCGACGTACTATCCGCCTCCTCTAGTAGCGGTATTCAGCGTGCTTGGCGGTATCGACAAATCTTCGAAGGAGCACTCAAAGAGCACAATATTTTTGAGGGTCTGGGGCTGATGGCTGAGAAGCTAAACTGGGGCCGACTGCGGGCTGAGAAGTGGAAACGAAGCGTCGGTCTAGTCCTGACCCTTTGGGAAGGTTGGTGTGTCTTCCCAACGGAGAGTCAGGAGTTGTTTGCCAAAACTTTCGAAAACCCGCCATCTTCAAAGACACAAGAGCAGATTGAAGATGACGCAGCCAAGAAGGGTAGATGGAAGGTGGTTGAGAAGTCCTCGATGCCGGCCGCCGATGTTGCCACAACGAGCACCCTTGATCAGAGAGCGCCAGAGTCAACAGCTGACAAAGAGGTGGATGACGTCGAAGGCGAACCAATGGATGAGGAGGATGTTGCCGGTGAACCCATGGAAGAAGACGATGTCATGGGCGAACCAATGAGCGAGGAGGATGTGGAGGGTGAGCCCATGGTGGATGATGATGTCGAGGGGGAGCCGATGGAAGAGGACGCAACCGAAACGGCAAAGGATCAGTCACCGTCAGGCGAGACCAGCAGCAAGGTAGAAGGAACGGCAGAGGCCGCGAAGACTGACGACGCCCCCACTGTCGGACGTTTGCAATTATCAACCCAGCCGAAGGGACAGCCTCGGAAAAGGATGAGAGCAGTGGACATGTTTGCTGACTCTGGGGATTCGGATGAGGGAAACTAAGCGCGCGTGGCGGACGCAGGCGCTGGTTCTTCAAGTAGGCCAAGACGACACCAGGGGCGAGACGGCGGGCTTGGACGATTGATAAAAACTGCTCACCCTATGAAGATCCTGGGTTTGTCTGAAGAATAGTATTGTAAACGCATGTGTCTTGACTGGGCCGTGAGCGGGACGGGGTATATGTGAGAGGGGGATATGGCAGCCGTCCTGCTTCTGCAGGACGGGGCGGTCCAAGTTTAGGCTGCCCGAAGCCGCTTAGAGAGAGCGCGGCATGGCAATGCATAAAGGGTGATGGGCAGACAAGTCCATACGGATGGATATATGAAAGGGATGAGATATGACGGCATAAGTGAAGCGTCGGTTGGCGGGTTCACCTTGGCGTGGAGGTGAGGGCAGTAATTGACGAGCCGTCTACATATTGCCTCTACAGAGATCTCTCCCTTCCTCACTTTCAGCAACATATATCTAGCCCCGCGCCACAAGTTGCGGCGGAGAATGAAGAGAGAAGCCGCCTTAATGCCAACGACACAGGCACACAGGTTACATCACAAAGTGTCCACCCACGGGGTACCTTTTTTCGGAGCGCTACTTCTGCACAGCCATGGATACGCATTCTTCGTGTGAAGCGGTTTCTTGTTGGGTAGGCTCGTAGAGAGAGGGCGAGAGAGCGAGAGAGAGAGGGGTGGTCTGGTTCGACGACCTTCTCGTTGTGAATTTTTGGTGGTGCTTGACCGGATCCGGCCAATCAAAACTTGCTCACTTCCCTTGCCTCTCGAGCCTCTGACGGTGGAGTATGTAGTCGGTTGTTTTTTTTTACTTGCTCGCTCCCACCCTCTTACGGTAGTCCTCGCCCTTTTTTCGCTTTTCTATCTGCCCATGTATTTGTCCCCGCGCTCGAGTTTCCTGATGTAGAGAGCCTGGTCGTGGGAAAACGAATTCATTTATGGGGGTTCTCGGAATGCTTTGAGCCTTGGGAAACCTGTGCGCGCGCGATATCCGTGCGGGTTGTCGTTGGCTGAACCACTAACACGGGGAGGATGAGTGGACTACTGAACCGTGGCGAGACCTTTCAAGACACGAAATCGGATTCAAGTCGTACATGAGATCGATGTTCGATGTACTTTGCACAGTAGGCAATATGAATTTCCTGAAAAGTTCCGACTTTCTTTTCGTAGGTGACCTGATTCCCGGCCTGGAGCCTGGAAGGGGGGGAGCCTGAGTCTGGGCCGACCGCGGACTCGGCACCGACTCGCGGGAGTGAGAGGATGAGCCCAGTCAGACGGTCAGCCGTAATGTGTGAGTAAGTGTGAGTGTGAGTGCATGTGTGGTCGCACAGGATCTCAAAAGTCTGGACCCTTGACATGATCTTACAGTTCCTCTGATGATGGAGCTTACAATCGATATGGGGGGGCACAACGACATGTCAAGATGCAAGAATGGCGTGAAGAAGAAATATGACCCTGAGGGCCTGCTCCCATATTCTCATGTACTGTGTAAAGAGACAGACTGGGTTACAGAGAGTAAAGGGAAAACGGGAACTCGGTACTAAACGGCGATCCAGAGTTAGCTTCTTATCAAGTTGGGCAGCATATCCCGGCAGAAGAAGGGAGAGCACGCGGCTTATTCTCATGGCCGGGAGCGTTGTCTTGCTAGTCAGCCACATCTCTCTCACGTCTTTCTTTATCTCTCCCTTTTCCGATGCGTTGCGGCATGTCTTGTGCTGATAGGCATTCTATCTGGTTAAGAAGCCCACCGACAGTGAGGGAGATAGACGCTCGGGACGCTCCTGCGGCGAACGGCATGTCAACGTGGGAAGCGCGCCGCGTCCAGGCCATAGATTACGGGCTTGAGGTAAAGTCCCAACCGCGCCCGGCTTGCCGTTTTAAGCAGACGCAGAAATTCCTGGGTTGGTGGTGGTGCTGCTGGGTTGGCCCTGTTATCGTGTTGGATAACGTGCCTTAGAGTTGGTTAGAAAGTTGCCGTCAAAAAAAGCTTGCTCCGAACAAGAGTGAAGAAGAGAGATGGATAGTCAGGACCATCTAGAGTCATCCCATGTTCAAGTCTTATGAGGCATTGAGGTTGGCAGTGAGGGACCATGGACATGACTGGGCTCGGATTGTAAGACGAGGTTGAGGTGGCATGGCCGGAAAGGGTATCTGTGTACTGTATGTACCTGTCCAGTGGTTCTGGGTGTACGGACAGACATGGCATGCCGTCTGTGATGAGAGCTGCAGACAGACCCCTCTTCCCGCCCGGGCTTTCATCGCAGATACTGATGTAGGCAAACTTGTCACTGGGGCACTGAGATTTCGGTATCTGTACGGCATTCGTACCCTCGTTGAACTATCTTTGTCATCCATGCGTCGAGTATCCGAGCAAGGCAGAAAGTGAAGCAGGCGGCGGACAGCGAGCGAGGCATGTAGTAAACCCCCCCCGCACGTGGGGCTGTTTCGATGCGCTACCGGGATGCCGTCCCTCACCTGGCTCGCTCACCCCCCTCCCGCCCGCCGCGCCCCATCCATTGCCCACGCCCACCGCCGCTGTCCACTACTCGTGCTTCTCTTGGGCGTCTCCTCTTGCCGCTGCTGGCTGGGGGGGGGGGGGGCTCGGAACTGGAACTCACTCACCTTCACAGGCTCACACTGGGCTGGACTAGACGATGCCAAGGACCAAGGTAGGACATCGAGCATAGGGGCCGCTAGTGCTGGTCAGGGACCCAAGGCTATCCGAGAGGAGGCAAGTGCCTACCTACCTGTATGAGGTGGTTCAATGGTTGTACCTCTTGCTGAATTCGGGTCGGGGGAAGGAGTGTTTTGCTGAATTCAGATCGGGAGAAGGAGTGAGGAAGAGAGAGAGGAAAGAAGGGACTTGCCTTGACTGCTCTTCAAGTTACCTACCCAAAGGTACCTTAACTCGACTCGAGCAGGTGCTGCTGGTGTTGACCGTGTTGTTCCTTCCTCAGTCGCAGTGGACTATTCGTACAGGCCAAACCCAGTCTCCCCCGACGCCGACGTCCTTTCCACCTCAAACGGTCCACTGGGCCGTTTCCTGTTCCCATGGACCGTCGCTGTTTCTGCCCTTTGCTAACCCGCCTTTGTGACTTTGTCTTCCCTGACCACCGACCACCGACCACCACACACCACACACTAAGCACTACGGATACCTTACCTTGGGTACCAGGGCAGCTAAGGTAAAGGTAGCAACGATCCCACTGCTTTGCCGACCCGGCGCTTCTCTCAGAGTCCCGTCTACTTCCATTTCATTCAATACCCAGAAACCTGCCCTTCCTTACGACCCCCCGGCCTTTGCGCGCAGCTTTAAACCTCTTCACGCTCGAAACGCCGCTCGTTTCTCTCGCCAATTTCCAGCTCTTGCAATCCCGCATTTCTCACCTCGACATCGTTACCGATTTGCTTTGCGCTGGAAGCCCCCGACGACTCACCTTACCGCCGGCGCCCTCTCGATCATCACATGGCCTTTCTTGCCCGCTGAGCCGATTTCACCCATCGTCGCCGGATACATAGCTTGCTTGCCTGCGTCGCAAACAAGCCCACCAAAGAGACCGACCAGCAGCGACCGCGAACCATAGGAACGACCAGAACCAAGACTCGACGAACGCCGCCGCCGCACCTTGAGAGCTGGCTCCCGCCTTCATGTTCCACGCCGCCGCTCACTCCCACCGTCCGAGGTCTATTGGGGCCGAAGCCTGAGCGAGCGACATTCATCGCAGCTTTTACTTTTGCAATTACCTTTTTAGAGAAGCCCGGAGACACTACCGCAACTTGGAAGATCGCCAAAATCTCTACCTCCTCTCACGTATCACAGCAACCTTGAGAGCCACCCCCACCACAGCCCACCATGCCGCTCATCAACGGCCAGAAGATGGCTTGGTAAGTCGCAGCGTCCTATTCCTTCCGTTCCTGTCCTCCATCATTTCGTCTTCTCCTCGTCGTGTTTTCCTTCGCCATACTACGGCCATGACTGGCGATTTCTGTGTGCATCGATGGAATCCCGCATCCCGCATCCCGCTTTCCGCAGGACCCTGAGCTGACCACTTCACCCTTCGCCCTCTAGCGAGCCATGCATCCGTGGTCATCGCTCCACCAAATGCACCCATGCGAATGAACGCTTGATGGTCCCCGTTCGAAAGCCCGGCAGACCTTTGAGCACATGTCCTCATCCACCCTCTCGCGGTTGCGGCTGTGGTAGTGTAACGGCCGCCATCCCGAGAAAGCAGAAATGCGGCTGCGGTTCCAGCAACGCCGGAACCCCCGCAGAATCACCCAGTGTCATCAAGGCAGAATCGCCGGCGAGCGATGTCCCGCCAATGTCTCCGACCAAGGCATCCGCCGCCTCCTTTCGCATACAAAAGTCTGCCCCGAAGGCGGCCAGTCGCAAGCAGTCGTTCGACCCCGTGAACCTCGAGAGGATGGATGCCACCAATATCAACATACTGCCGCCATACGACATGGCCCAAGCGAATCACATGCCACAAGCCAACGGTGGCATGCCGGGTATGCCCGCACCTAGAAATGGGATGGAGTACGGCGGTATGACCATGATGGGCGGCGTTAACGGCGGTTTCCACCAACCCATCATGTATCCAATGTTCCCACAGCAGATGCCTGCGCCCCTGTTCCCCCCGGGAGCCGCGATGTCGATGCCTCAGCCAAATGCCGTACCATCAGCCATCAACACGCCACAGACTGCGACAACGCCTACTCCGATGGCAGCGGCGTCGAATGGGGGATCTTGTTGCTCAGGAAAGACAAATGGGACGCCGAAGCCCGCCCCTCCGCCCTCGTTGACGAGCACCAGCACGGGTGGCTCATGTTGCTCAGGGCCAAGCAAAGCCGAGGGGAGCTCTACACAGCCTTCTAGTGTCAGCTCGAGCCCCAAGACGCAAGCAAAGCCTAAGAAGGGTGGTTGTTGCTCTAGCAAGGCACCTGCGATAGACACAAACGTACATCACATGTCGAATGGCCATATGTCGCCGTCGAGCGCCATAGCCATGTCGCCTTTCCAGACACCTACCGCCATGCCCCAAGGCATGTTCAACTCATACTTCCAACCAACAATTTTCACATATCCGCCTCAATACGGGTCTTGGATGTCACCGCTACAGCCTGCACAGTGGAAGCAGCAGATGGAGGCGCAGCAGTATGGTCAACCAATCCCGCCGCCGGCCGCATACGGCATGCCGAACTCGCTTTTTACCCCAGATGGTACAACCCCAATGATGCCCGAATCAACATCACACATGTGCAGCTGTGGCGACGGCTGCCAGTGTGTGGGCTGCGCAGCTCACCCTTACAACGATGCGACACAAGACTACGTGCGATCTGCATACACAAGTATGCTGGACGACTCTTATGGATTGACGAATGGTACGAACGGCACGAACGGCACGAACGGGCACTCGGAGACGGCATCGGCCAACGGGACTGGCGCCCGCGGAATGGATGCACACACGAATGGCGAAAACAGCGGTTCTCCTGCTGGGCCGCAAACACCTTCCGATGGAGCCTCAGTGTTGAGTGAAGAGCAGGCACTATCGGCGAACGACTTCTTCTTCGTGACATACCCGTTCAACGGTGACGGATGCGCTGGCGAGACGTCGTCATGTCCATGCGGCGACGATTGTCAGTGCCTCGGCTGCTCGATACACAATAACTCGCCCATGCCCGAGTCAGGATGAGGGGTGTTCGGGTGTGTCGAGCTGGGGTCCGCAAAGGATTAGGTTTTGCGGAATGTTTTACCCTCGACGGTGGATACGAATGAGTCTTTTGGAAGGTCGGCATTGTTCAGCCGTTTTCGAGTTGCATACGCGGTGTTTGGAACGATACCCTCTACTGGCCGCATCATAGTACTGATAGAATAAATACTCGATCATAGAACGTTTGACGATCCGGTGATTGAAATCGAAACAGAAACTATTCAACACTTCCCTCGCGTACCGTTCACAGTGAAGTCAAGAATGAGCTGAGAAATACCTACACTGGGCTGAGACAGCTCGAAATTGACAGACGATAGAACCCGGGCTCAAGTGCCGTAATTCAGACATTACTTTCGGAGTTGTCGTGGGCAGGAGAGGGGAACTCGGCACGGTGTGTGCTGTCTTCCGGCGCCGAAGTTGGGGTACCCACTGCTCCGGTCCCCAGGGCAGCCACGCCGCGAGACCAGGGGAGTCTCCAACTTTTTCCTTGCCGTCAGGAGGCACGGACGTCGACTTCTCGTACAACATCACCGCAAACGACCAACCTTGCAACTACCGTACCGTACTTTGATATTTAGCACCATTACAATTCCTCACCTCTCGAGCTTCTTCATTACCTGCCGCCGCATAATTCACCTTGGATAACCAACCCCATTCGGCATCCTCCGAGTATTGCCACCCCCCTTCCTTTGGGTGCGCAGGCCAATTTCGGCTGATCGGCTTCACCGTCGCGGCAGATTCTCACAGCCTGAAACTGTGGTCAAACAAAGAGACGGCCACGATTCGACGTCCGGACCAGAAATCCTTACCCCACACACCTACCACCTCACTTTGTCAAGTTTCTCTTTGGGGAGAGAGCAGTCGCCATCCTTGTCAAGAGATATCTGACGTGCGACCTTGCTTGTCACATTTTGGGGAACGAACCCCAAAAGCAAGGAGAAAAGCTTGTTTTCCGAGGTTCTTTCGAGAAGGACGTGTCGCAAACAGGCAAAGAGGGGCCTTGCGTGTGGTGTGTCAACGAGGGTGCCTTATCGTGGATCTTTTCATCTTAATCTCATCCCAACTTGGCGCATCCTTGCTCGAGAGCGTAGCTCACTCATTTGAACGTCAATTCGTCCTCTGAAGTATGGCCGGAGACGACGAGCGCTCGGGTGAGCGGAGGGGTGAGGAGCGGAGATACGGACGGACCCGCTCCCGGTCAAGGTCGCCGAGACGGCACCGGGACGAAGTGAGGCGGAGGTCACCCGTCGGCGAGGGCGGTTCGCGTCGGGAGCGGAGTGTGAGATCTCCCCGCGGAGACGACGGCGGCAGCCGCCGCGACCGCGACCGCGATGACCCGGAGGATCGGGATTCGAGACACAGGCATCGACGCCATCATCATCATCGTCGGCACCGGGATGGGCCGCGTGACACTGCCAGCGGGGGCGGCACTGCTTCGAAAGAGAAGAAGGCGGCTGCTGCGGCAGCGTCGTTGCCGTATGAGGCGCGCCAGCTGGGCAAGTCGGAGATGGAAGTGTTTCGGCCGCTGTTGGCGTATTATCTCGACTTGCAGAAGCAGAAGGACATTCGCGAGATGGACGAGAGGGAGGTGAGGGGTCGATGGAAGAGTTTCGTGGGGAAGTGGAACCGAGGGGAGCTGTCGCAGGGGTGGTATGATCCCGAGATGTTTGTCTCCGCCAAGGAGAGGGTGCTCGAGGTCGGGATTGAGGGGCTTCCTTCGCGGGGCTCTGATGGGAGGGGGAGAGAGGAGGCGGTGGAGAGGAGCGAGGAGAGAGATTACAACCGGGAGAGGACTGATGAGGAGGATGATGGGGATCGTAACGACGAGGAAGATGACGACGACGACGACGATGATCTTGGACCGAGGTTACCGCCTACCTCGCGAGGTACCGGCCAGCGCTCCGGCCCCGGGATCCCCAACATGGTAGACCTCTCCCTGCAGCGCGAGACCCTCGCCGAGGAAGCGGCGCGCGACCGCTCGGCGCGGGCGTCGGATCTCCGGCAGGCTCGGAAAGAGGACAGGAAGCTGCAGCGGGAGAGGCTGGACGACGTCGCCCCGCGCGCGGAGGCGGGGACGCGGGAGAGGCAGCTCGAGAAGAGGGCGGCGGTCAACGAGAAGATGAAGGAGTTTCGGGAGAAGGGGTTAGGTGGGGATGGTGGGGTGGCGGAGGTGAGCGAGCAGGAGCTCATGGGCGGCGGTGATAGTTTTGCCGAGTTGAAGGCGATGAAGGCGAGGGAGGAGAGGAAGAAGACGGAACGGGAGGTTAGGAGGGAGGAGATTGCGAGGGCGAGGGCTGCTGAGCGGGAGGAGAGGGTTAGGGAGTATCGGGAGCGGGAGGAGGGTGTTATGAAGGGGTTGAGGGAGCTGGCGAAGCAGAGGTTTGGGTGAGGAAGGGGGAGATGTGAGTGTAAAGGGGGAGGATGTTATCATGGTCTGGATCCAGGCTGGGTAGATTGGCCAGGTAGTATATGTATCCGTTCGGTCGGTAGCTGGATGAATGCGCCCTATCTATCTTCGTCATGACTTTTTCGGGAGGTGGCTCGGCGGTCATGATAGGGTCGGGTCGGGCTTCAGGTGAGAGCGATGATTTACTAGAGGGGATGGTAGGTGAATGGGGCGGTATGGATAAAGTTGCTGGCTTGTCACGCTCGTCTCACTCGTTTGAACGATATGTAACGAATACGTGCGGGTTGCTAGGCTGAGATAGACATAGGAAGAGGCGATGTCCTTTAGGTTATACTTATTAGTTTGCTGCGTTCGTCTCGCTTGTCTAGATAGTATATAATGAGTACGTGCGTGTTGTTGGGTCGTGGACGGAGTTATGAGATAGTTAATGCGAATCTCTTCCGGGGACGTAAGTCTCTTAGTATGCCTGTGTTTGAACTTCCTTGGCTTGAATATAGAACTTCTTGGGCCCCAACATTT
The DNA here is from genome assembly GCF_030869305.1 of Colletotrichum tamarilloi. Taxonomy (NCBI): domain Eukaryota; kingdom Fungi; phylum Ascomycota; class Sordariomycetes; order Glomerellales; family Glomerellaceae; genus Colletotrichum; species Colletotrichum tamarilloi. The sequence continues at coordinate 489,565 of NW_026849395.1, forward strand.
TAGACAAATGTGTGTCCCTTGAATTGGCGCGAGTCACTTGGACGAATGTATTGTTTTTCAAAGAAGCTAGACCTCCTTGTTGAAAAATATAAAGAGTATGCATTATAGGTAGAAGTCTGGTTCATGGTGTTATACAACCCCGCCTGTACCTTTAATAAGAAGACCGTTTATATTGAAAACTTAGGATCCTTCGATTCCGACATGGCATGTGATTTGTTAAGAGTAGCTAGGCTATTGTTGAATTGGTAGTTCTAGAGGGGTAGTGGTCTCGAAGGCTTTGGTCTTGAGAGACCCAGCAGAGATGCTTCATGGGCGAGCTCATGGCCTTTTTCCTACTACAATGATACTCGGTAGCTCGTCATACTAGCTCATCACCCTCATCTGCACGATGTGTGACGACCACGTCCGAGTCGCTGGATAATGGGCGTTAGCAGGGCCTTTCTTTGGTTCTTGTCTCTTTCAATGGGGTGATGGGGGTAAGCTTGAGTGAAGCAGGCAACCCGAAAGTATATGGTAAGCTCGACCTCAGCACCATCATCAGTCTCACTGCTACTAATCCTCCTGTCCCGGCCCATTGCCTCTGCCCGAGAGTCGCTAGATGCCGCTGGCGTGAATCCTTTTATAAGATAGCAAGACGGGATCGTGTCAGAACGAGGAGATCTTCATCTGAACCTCCCGGCCACCAGGCCGAACCTTCCTAAGTCTACGCATGTCATAAGGTAGCCCTGTTACAGAGACGTCAGGAAGACTAGTCGATAGTCTTGTAGTAAATAGTAGTTAAACGTGCGGTCTTGAAGCGCAGTCTCTTCCTGCTTGATGAAGTGAGTGAGTGGCCAGGAGTGAACACAGCTTGACATCGTTAGTCGCCCTTTCTTAGTGCCAGAACCGAGCTTTGCTGAAGCAAGGCTTCTTTCACAGCCGCTCATCTTCTGGTGAAAGGGAACGAAGACTTTGAATACCGGCGGTGTGTCTCCTTTTATGGCTGGTAGGCTTCTTTGCACGTGGTCCATGAGCGATATCTCTCAGACAAATTGGTGCCGATGAAAGGATGCTGGAGGCATAGAGAAACCTGAAGGCATAGTTCGATAGATTTGATCATATCCTTATGAGACTCGTTTATCGAGATCAGAGAACTCACTCAGCACTTCATATACACTTAGGAGATGAAGTGCCAGCGCCTGCTTCACACTGTGTTCAAGCCCACCAATACTTCATTCTTTTGGTTGGAGATGGAGGACTGTCTCACACTGTACCCACTTCACTTTGTCGCAAAAGAAAAAAAAAAGATGTCGAAAATTGCGACTCATTTGCGATTGACCCCTCTACACCCCGCATTCATTCAAGTAAGTTGCTCTCAACCTTCACCATGTCCCGACCGTAACTGACGCTCTAGCTAGACTCAGCAAGTGAAAGTATTCTCACAGAGAGAAGCTCGTCACATCATTCTTTCCCGGAGTCTCACAGAGAGACAACCTAGCGCTCAGCTCATCACAAGGTCTCTCACTTGGACCTGCCCCTCTTCAACCAGGGTATCAAGATACCTCTCAGTCGCTGCTCTGGGACTACACCCACCACCACCAACGCACTTCGCAAACAATACACACGCTTCATAATGAGCCCAGTAAGCGACGTCGCCGACGGCGACACAGGCGACCTCTTCGCCGACCCGGAGGACTACTACCCGCCCACCCCGCCACCCACCTCGCAAACCCACACCCTCGCCTCGGGCCGCGTCCTGACTCTGCACCTGGTCGGCTACTCGCCCACCGAAGCGCACCACCTCTGGAACGGAAGCCGGGTCGTCTCAGACTACTTTGAGGCGGACCCGTCCCGCGTCAAAGGCAAGACGGTGCTGGAGCTCGGTGCCGGTGCCGGCCTGCCGAGTTTGACGGCGGGCATCTTGGGCGCAAAGCGCGTCGTGGTATCGGATTTCCCGGACGCGGATATCGTCATGACGATGCAGAAGAATGTGGACGAGGCGGGGGATCTGGAGGGGGTCGTGGTGCCCAAGGGGTATGTCTGGGGCGCGGACGTGAAGCCTCTGTTGGCGGAGATTGCTTCTCCAGCCGAGGGGGGAGAGGAGAAGTTTGACGTGCTGGTGTTGGCGGATCTGCTGTTCCGGCACTCTGAGCACGGGAAGCTTGCTGATACGATCTGGGAGGCGCTGGCGAGGAAGGAGGGGAGCGTGGCGTATGTGTTCTTCACGTCGTACCGGCCGTGGCTGAGGCACAAGGACCTGGCCTTCTTCGATGTCGTGAGGGAGAGGGGGTTGCTTGTCGAGCAGGTGTTTGAGAAGAAGATGGAGAAGCCGCTGTTTGATGGAGACCCGGGCGATTTGGAGATTCAGAAGACGGTGAGCGGGTTTGAGGTGCGGTGGCCGAGGGAGCTGCTGGAGGAGAGCAAGGCATGAGGGATGTTGGGGATGTTGAAGACGTTGGACGAGGGACGGTTAGTGTCTGCTGGATTGCGTTATGGGATCTCTGAGCCATGGGCGAGTGATTTTCTACGAGGAATGAGCATGAAGGAAGAATTGGGTGGGCATATCTGGACTGGAATAAACAAAAAGCATGGGATACAAATGAAAAGGACACCAAAGAAATTCTCTACTGAGGATGATATCATGAAAGAGACATTCAAATGGACCTTTGACAGAAAATGAGAAAAAAAGAGAAAGGAATGGAGGGGGAATACTGACCTTATAGTCCACGCCCCTGCCCAGATTCGAACAGCGCGCCCCTCAGGCCAGCACGGCTTCATTGGAGTATTTTTTTTAACATCTCTGCGTCAGAGTGTAAACCACCCGGCCAATCCGGATGGGTGCTGGTGACAGGAATGAAGTTGAGGAGATGTAAATAGCCTCCTTCGACGAAAGACGGGAAGGAGGGAGGAGGGAGGTAGTAGGTGGGAAGGTACGGGTGGGGCTGCAAGACTTTACACCGGGAAGGCATCTTCCACCTGCCTCCTTCTCACTTTCCTCGTAGACTGCAGCTGGAAGGGGACCTTGATAACCATGGCTCTACGAGTTGGAGCGAGATGCTTTCAGCATTGCATGGATTTGTTGTCATTGTGCTGAAATCTATGCTATGAAAGACTTGGACCTGGAGAAGGGGGATCTCCTGTGTCCAGCCTCTTCAAGCTGACCATCTCGACCTTTGAGACTATGAGGCAACTGGCTCCGGAGTTCGAGATATGATCTCGAGAACTTTACATATGCCGCTCTCTTGCCAAGGGCATGACACCAACATTCAATTTTTCTATTAACCATTGCCGTCAATTTCGCATGGTGCGTCACAAATATCACTAGCCGCATGTCTACGAAAAATGTGGCTCACATTCGATCCATATGGTTTGGTTAAGAAGACATCTAGTCTTATATCAGCGCCAGGATTTGAACGAGTTGGCCGCTCAAATCAGACAGACACCGTCAGGCCACCCTCTACCGATAAGTTCCAGTCATTCTAGACCTCCGGCCCCTTTGTTACTGGCAAATAAGGTGCTAGTAGCGAGCCTGAGGACTCAAACTGCCAGCAGGTTATGAAGAGGCTACGAAAGACTACTTGACGATCCAGAACCAGAAACGTACACTGGCATGTGCCCAGAAGACGACGGCCAAGCTTTCGTTCGAATTGCGGATATTGTTCTCCGAGTTTGATTCGTCATTGCGAACACTTGATGGACAAATCTACACTCCGTAGATCCCCCCCCCCCCCGGCTCTGCGTTGGTACTCACCTATGATTCTTTTATATTCTATCGCCACAGAGTATCACTAACGAATACCTGCCCAACAAAACCGTGAGGTTGTTTCTCATATGACAAGAAGTTCCGTTAACCGCGATTGCGCCGGAGCTGGTGCTGACTGGGATATATTACTGCTGCCTGAGGTTTGACGATGCCTACTGCGTCTGGCTACTGTGAATCATAGAAGAGTCATACCTATCGACGAACATAAGCTGCAAGGCTGACGAGAGCCCATGTCTGAGCTTCGAACTTACTGCCAGCGTTCAGAATGGTCCTCCTTCTTGAGGCGAAGCATAGCCGGATGTTCTTCAGTTGAAGTCAGCGGCCAGGCCTTTTGGGAGGATTCAAGAGGGAGAGCCACTAGTCTTGTGTTTTCCCTTCCAAACCTGGACGCATCAGCTCCGAACATGTTAATGAGGCTGAGGGGGAACACCCATGGCCTTTGTTTTCAATATGGGAGACGATCCTGATGATTTCATGGCATCACGCAGGAGGAATGATCTCGGTTGCCTCTGACCTTCTTTTCACGGGCATCTACGAAATATACCAACGACAGGCCCTTAGGCCTCGGCATACGATGACGGTCTGGGCTTGAAATCTATTCCCAGAGAGGTCTATAGGCCTGTTAGTTTTATATCCGCTGTCAGAATAAGTGAATGGCGCCTGATAATCTCTCGCAGTTCATATTTACGGGGTAAGATCATAGGGAAAGGTCACTACGGCACCAATATGTCGACCAAGAGTGACAGGATTCAAGTTAATCTTCCTATTGCTCCAACCAAATAGCAAGATCGCATGAATTATGAAGACTGCAGAACCTATGCTTGGAACCCGACATCACTACTATATCCGTCGCCGCAAATATATCTCCACGGAACAAGCACAAATTTAGGCTATGCCATGAGCATTGATAAGGTGCTACACATCGAGGAAGCATCACTGCAGAGTACTCTAAGCTCTAGCCTTGGCGTTGGAGAAAGCCATGTTACGACGGAACGCCCGCCGATTATCGGGATCTCGATAGTCATGATGGAGGGGACCATCCAGCGCGCAAAGCTTCGGTGATGGGACCGATTGTAAGGGTTGCTTCTCCCGGCACTTGCGGGCAGGTCGGGTGTGTTTAAACATTTCGGGAGTCCAAGCGAACGGGTCAGCCAAGACGAACCACGGTCTCAGGTAGCCCCGTGCTTGAACCTTTGATCACTGCGCTCTGCCATTTGGACAGCTTGATGTTTATATCCGTAATCGTTGCGAGAGATGGATGATGGGACTTCTGGAGTTTTGCCCGCCCTAAGCTTTTTTCGAGCGATCCTATTCAGACGTCGGCTTTTATTCCGCGTCCGCGAGTTTGTGGTCCGCTGTCCTGCGCTTCGAATCTCAATATCGATTTGGCTAGCCATGTAGCTTCCCGGATCAGAACGGGAAGAGCTTGAGATAGGCTGTAGGTGACAGGGTAATGCTTATGCAAGACTCTAGCAGAGTTCTGGTTGGAAAACCTTGATCCACCGGCAAGTTGGATAGCAGCTTCAGGCGCGATAGAGTCCCAAGGAGGTCAAAGGGGGAGCTCCCGGCCGGAGTGGACACGAATTCGGAATGGAGGGGACGCGAGAGGAAGATGGAGCTTAGCTGGTTTTGACACATTGGCGCCGAGGTTCTCCTCCCCCGCTGGACGTTGAGGAACCTTTGGTTGGGGGTCGTAAATGCCGGGGGATTGCACAGCGACGTGGGGTGGACGTGGAGAAGCAAGGCAGGAGACGTCGAGGAGGAGAGTTTCGAGTACATACGGATACGGGGTTACTATGCATTATACTCTGTACAGATAGCCTATAGATGTAGTAGGTATTAGCATGAAGCACAAAGGTTGGAGACAAAGTCTTTGTCCACCGATGTGAAGATAGAGGGCGATGAGATGGCTCTAGTCGAAGCTGCTGTTGTGCAAAACGGAGGAGCGATGGGAAACATTAAAATGGGGAAGGACAATCCGGCGACTGTGGGGCGGTCGTCGAGAGCACGGAGGCAGGAGCATGGGGCATACCTTACGCAGTAGAGAGCACAGACCTTGTCACCAGCGCTTACCCCACACTTTGCACCTTCCAGGCCAAGTTGAACGGGGAAGGCAGGCACCTCAGACTCAGCGCAGGTGCGTCCGCTGCACTTGCCAGCTGCAACTTCTTACATGAATTGCCATGAATTGGGATTACTGAGGCAAGAAAGTTAAGAGACTTTGAAGTGCAAGCTGCCTAAGGTGACTCCTGCGTACTCTGTACTCCTTCCTGCCTAGGTACCTGTCGTGCCTGCCTCTCCTCCGCATTGAGGTGGATGCCCTCCCAATTGGCATTGGAGCTTGGTTCCCATCCTCAGAACTCGCCCATTCCCACCTCCCACACCCACCCTTTCCCTTTCCCGCCATTTCACCACACCTCACGCACAACAAAACTGGAACAATCCACCGACCTCCCTCTGGCTACTGCAAGCTGCAGCCATCGGGAAATTTCTCAACTGCAAGGTAGCTTGGAGATGGGATGTCACGTTCATGGAAGGGTCTCCAATACGAATGGGTCCCCGAAAATTCGTCGCAATTTCCCGCCAGCCAGAAGGCCCCTTTCGAAGTCGAGAGAAAGACAGACCTGGACGAAGGAGAAAGAAAAAAAAAAAAGAGGGGGGCCCGAGCCTGGTCAAGTGAGCCAGCGGAGTATCGGCCGGATGCTTGCCGGGCGTGCCTCAGAAAAGAGTAACAATATTTCACGAGAACGACAAGAAGCACGAGGAAACTGACGGATATACCCTTCCGCGGCCCAAGGGCACAGAATGGTCTGACAGGGTTCAGCATGATGGATCGACTGAGCACACACTAATAATGGACGGAAGCATAGCCAGACATGCATGCCACAGGTATGGCTTGTTGTTCTTGGGGTAATCAATCATTAGAGGCAATGTATCTTTTCCCTGTTCTGTTCTTGTCTCCCCCTTCTAACCTTTGATGCTCTTGCGTTGCAGTTGCACCGAGACACCCGACTGCGACTCTTGTGCCCGCTCCTCTCGTCGCTCGCTACCTAGTCTCGACGGGCAGATGGGCCTACGTGGTACGGTGTTGGACCACCAAGTCGCACGCCATGTAACAGTCCTGTGGCTGATTTGTTATTTTATGAACTTATTTTGCCTCTACAGCTTTTGGAGCTTGTTCGGGAGGTTTACGTTTTACTAATCCCCTCTTCCCTCCGGCAAGCTCCCGTCCTTTCCAGTGCGCGTCTCGGACTCCGCATTTGGAGATATGGAGCTGGGTAGCTTTTGCTGGGAGGTGAGGGTATGTAGCTGCCCAAACCCCAATGTCCATCGTGCAGGGATGGTGGCCGTCGCTCTGGAGTCCCAGCTTCAGATACAGATTCCTTTGAAGCTCATGACACACAGCAACCGGGGGTGGGGGTTGGGTTGAGCTAGGCCACACAGGAACGCACCGGCCCAGAAGCAGCAAACCGAGCTTTGCCTCGTCTCGCCTCGCCCGATTCTACAACAGCGGGAAGGTGAAGCTGATCAGGGCCGAGAGCCCGGGGGGTTTCGAAATGGACAAGATCGATCATCTCTTCTCACTACCCTGGCACTCCTGGCACGCCGCACGCCTGACTTCTGCACGTTCAAATACACTACGGACTACTTGGCCTTGGACAGACGGCGTCGTGTGGTTTCTCCAAAAAGAGGACGAATGAGTGGTCCGTTGGCGATGTGGCCGTCTCATCTAGGGCTCCCTGTCACGATTGGCCGCTATTGCGAAGCTGCCATTGGCGCGTCTTGAGACCAGCAGTGTCCCCGGTGTGTATTCAGACGCCTAATGGAGAAGCACCCATGATCCCCTCCCGGCGTCAGTGCAGCACAAGGCAGCTTGCACGGACACGTTGACGCAGAGTCCAGGAAAAGCATGGCTTGCTTGTGTGCCAATTAGCCTGGCTAGGTACTCAGATGCAGAAGAGGCAGAGATATACCGACGTGTGAGTGCAAAGAAGACAAGAGCCAATCAGTTGGTGATGGTCTGGAATGAAGAGAAACAGCCGTGGTAGCCCAACAGCAAGCCGCAACGACAACAAGCAGATTGGAGTAGAAGCTTGTTGAGATGAGACGAGATTCCGATATTTGTTTTTTTTTTCTTTTTGCTTTAGTTTGCGTCTTGGGATCTTGCCCGCTCACCAATGGATCCACGGTGCAGATGCAGATATAGCCCGCTCGACAGCAGATGACGGAAGTGCCTTGGAGTTATCCGTAGGTATCTGCTTGACTGGATTGCTTGACTGGATCATCGGCCTCCAATGGCCCTTGCCGACGAGGGATGATTTCATGGCTGAGCTCCCATTGGCACTGGCTGTGAAGCTCCCCGCCCTGCTTCCCCCACCACATGCAACCATCTTTTAGGGTGGTTGAACAGGGCAGTCCTTGGTTGAAGCGTGGCCCAGCCGCTACTTGACTAGGTCATCCGAGGAAGGTCTCTTGTTGGTGTGACCAAACGCAAAAAGATACTTCACACATGTCAACCTCAAAGTCCCCTTTTTAACAATTGAGTCTACGGATACCTGACTACGGATGCCCAAGGCCACCCAGAGTGAGGTGAGTCTCAGAGTCTCAATGCTGCTGCTCCAAATCATCTCGCTCGCCCAAGAATCCTTCGACTCCTTTCGATTCTCGATGTAGGTAGACATCATACTCGGGTCAGATACCTTGCGCGCTTGTCACCCTTTGCCCTTTTCTTCTGACCTTTTTCCATCTACTTGCTACTGATGCATGGTCTCTTTGCCGGCTCCGGGATCGAAACCTAGGGATATCCGAACGGAGGTATGGGAGGCAAGACAAGCAAGGTACCTTTGGAGATTGGAGAGATTAGGAAGGGCAGCGGGGTTTGGCTGAGGTAAGCTACCTTGTCATTGGTCGGGGATGGTGGGATGGACCTACCTATGCTCGTAGGTACGTAGATACTTGGGTACGTAATAAGCTACCTAGGTAGGTAGGTCAGGTAAGGTAGGTACTGTGTAAGGTGAAGGAGCACCGGGAAAGAGCGACCAGTGATAGACGCTACGAGTGCGGCAGTGGCAGCGGCAGTAGCAGCACGAAGCAGGAGCAAGGCACCTTGGTGCTTCTCCAATGCGGAGAGAGAGGAGACAACCCCAGACCCCAGATTCTTGCCTGGATTTCCCCCATTCAACGGAAGCCAATTCTTTCTCTCCTCATCACTCTCTCCACCTTTTCCCACCCATTACCACCACCCGGCCACCACCTCACCACCACCTCACCTCACCTCACCTAACCTCACTCACGGGCAACCTCACATCACACCTCTCACAAAATACACTTCACTTCCATCACTCGCCAGGCACCTCACTCACACTCGCACACGCACACGCACACGCATACGCATACGGACACACGCGCGCACACTCTCAGACTCAGACTCAGACTCACACTTTGGACACGCGGGCGCACTACACTCCCTCCCTGCTTCTACCTACCTAACGCATTACCACCGCGGCTTTCTGCCTCCTCATCGCTTCACGTTTCTCAATTCCTCCTCCTCCGCCTCCGCTTTCTTCACACCTACCACCTCACCTACCTTACCCGCCTCCTCCTCACGCAAAGGGCCGCCATCATCAAACTACGTTACCAGCTCCATCTCCAAATCGTCCCCCCATTGGCACACGCGCCGGTCCTGTACACACGACGTATCAAGCATTAATGTTGCATGCGAAAGCATCCCTCCTCCATTCATCTTCCGCGGCACTCCGTTAGATCAGACCTTCAATTGTCGCTACCACCACCTCAACTTTGAACAGCCGGCACACCAGCCAGCTCTTCTACCGACCGCCTCTCACGCGACATCTTTCGACCTCCAAAATTTCCCCTCCCGATACACGTAGTATCTCCATCTATACATCAGACTCGCCGCCTCGAGTACCGGTACCACAAAGCTTTGTAGTAGCGCCGATCATATCCCCTTACCTATCCAAACATTCAGCATTATCTCCTTGTCGCACGCGCGCCGCAGACAGCCGGCATCTCCGTGTTCCCCCTCTTCCGCCGCATCCCAAGCTTAAGTTTCTCAGCTTCCAAGCTACCTGCCTTAGCTTACCGAGACAGCTCCAGCCTCTCTTTTCCGCGCTTCTGTCTCTGCACACGTTAACGTCGACGTCGGCGCCTCTCTTTCTCATCGGCTACTGAGAAAGGTACGCCGCGGCTCAGCGTTTCCCTTTCTTTCGCTGCTGCTGCCCTGCGTTCTGCCTCTTCAACTTCTGCCGGGCTTCGCTACGACTTTGGTTCGCCCTACGACCTAGTCGCGTCTCTCCTCATCTTTCTCCTCTTTCTCTCACTGCTGCTCTCCCCTCCCGAGAGTCTCCTCATCCATCAATTCCCCGCCTTTTGCTCTCCCACCCCCTCCCTGCCAATTCACTTCGACCTCGCTGCCATTTTATCCAAGGTTATTGTTTGAGCCGAGTAACTACGCCTTGGTTGTTCACGCTCAATCTTCGCATGCATGCTTGTTTGTGTCCTCAGCCCAACGCACAAACATCCATACATCTCCTTCATACTCGACCTCGCTCTGCCTGTATCCGTCGTGTCACTCGTGGTGCCGTGACACCAGTACTTCCCTTCTTCCCCAAATCTTCTCCTCCTCGCGCCCAATTTTCCTCGCAACTTGCCCACCCTACCTATCACCACTACAGCCGGGACATCCCACTCCGAATCCCAACTCCTCACTTCCCTCGCGCGTCTCCCGCATGCTTTGCGGTACCGGTTGATTCGAGTTGCAAACGCCGGCCGCCACCGCCCGTGGACGCTTACGCCTACCAAGAGGCATCTGAGACTCGCTCACGCCAGGCTTGCATGGAAAGAGACGAAAACGGGGGGCTAGCAGAGGACCGTTGTCAAAACAATTCTCTGTTGCTGCTCTTCGCGAGACCCTGAAAGCTGTCTCTACAACAATCATCTTCATATCGATACACACACCGCACCCCGCAAAGTATCCCTTTCAAGCCCAACTCTGCTTGCTCCGCCTACCTTACCTCCTCCATTTCCCCCACTTTCTCGTGCTGTGTGACCTCGGTGGTCCTTGAGCTATCCTATTACCTAGCCGAGCACACGGTACCCTTCTTTTCCCCCTTTACCTGTCGCTCCTTTGGGTAGCGTTTGCACAAAATGATGCCACTCCAATCCATAGAGGGGCAGCCTCATGGAGGCTCTGGCATAGCTGGGGAAAATGGTGAGGCCCGGCAGCAAAAACCCAAGACGTTGCCGTGCAAGTATTGCAGCAAGCGCTTCAGGTAAGTCGGCTTCCCCTCCTCCTTGTTGCAAGGCCCCCCGACTCTCCTCTCTCGATGATTGATTGCCCTACCTTGCCTTGGCTTTGGCTTTCTGGCTGTACCTTCGGCTAGCTTACATTGCTTTTGCATTATAGGCGTGTGGAGCATGTCCAAAGACACGAAAGGACACACACCAAAGAGAAGCCCTTTGCCTGCGGCTGGGCTCGTTGTGGGAAAACGTTCGGACGACGGTGAGTTCTATCAACCTTGCCCCTGGCCACTCGTCATTTCACCCATCCTGCGGCCTGCCTGAGTACACTTACCTCACCACATCGACACCATATGCTGTCACCTTCCACACACACCACACCACCACCCAGCTTTACTTTGCTTTGATTTGATTTATCCCCAAGACGTTCCCCCGTCCCAAGACCCCGACTTTCGACTCCACCTCTTCCCTGTTCTTGATGCTCAACTGCAACACGGCCGACTCCCCCTCCCAACTCTGACGAAGGAATATGCTTATATGGACATCAGTGATCTCCTTGTCCGCCATGAGAAGCTCGTTCACCTCAACGAGGGCAGCAAGGAGAATAATCGGCCAAGAAAGACTTCATCCAGCACACACAATCCGCCATCTTCCTCCGACAGCCATGTCGAACACGAAATGCTGGGCGTTCAGCGCCCACCTCAGCCCCAGTATCACCAGGAGTCAATAACGGCCGTGGCATCCACCATGGCCCCAGATCCTCGCATGCCAGGCCCGGCCCGTGCCGCTGCTTGCAACCTCGATCTACTTTCTGATGCGGCTCTGGCCAGCGAAGTGAACCCCATGCAGCAACCCATGATGGCTGAGATGGGACGTCCGCCTTCCGATCATACGAGGATCAAGTCCTATGATGAGTCGATGGGGTATCCCGAACGGCCACGGGAGGATCAGAACATGCTGGCACCGGGATATGTTCCTCAGCCCCAAGCAGCACCTTACGACGACTATCACATTTTCCTCGACGACTTTGCGCCCTCTTCGCACTACTTGCCACCTCCGTTCGAGTCTGATCAGCAGATGGGAGGCCTGTGGCCCCGTGGCGATATGCATCACCGTGGCCCGTCCAAGCCATCATCGCAGTTTCCGTCACGGTTCCCTTCGGTTCAGCCGGATGGTCGGGAGGGTATCGAAGGTGGTCCAAGGAGCCACGAAGAGTCAATGAGAGCACCCCTTCGTATCTCTGCCGTCGACCACACGGTCATCAAGAACCGACTGGAGGAGTTCTCATCCGTTATTCCAAACGACTTTGTCTTTCCGTCTAGACATACACTCACTCGTTTCCTTGAGGGATACATCAGCGGTTTCCACGAGTATCTCCCGTTCCTGCATATACCCACATTGACGCCCGCCGAGATGGCACCGGAGCTTCTATTGGCCATCTTGGCTGTTGGTGCACAGTACCGATTCGAGAGCCACCGGGGTCATGCGCTGTGGTATGCTGCAAAGGCTGTTGCGCTCGAGCAGATTCGAAGGAGACATAGTCATGAGGTACATGCTCTTTTACCGACGCCCGCTGCGTACAGCCCACACTCGACCCGACCTTCTCCCAGCTCTGGCTTTAGGCATACCTTTGCCTCGGCACAGCAGGATCGCCCGATGACACAGGACACTCATCGCGAGCCGTTGTAAGTGTATTTCCCATCTTGCTCTGCTTTTCAGCTCTAACGTTTTCCCCGCAGCTCGCCAAACACTCCGCAAGCTCGTCTTGAGACCACACAGGCTGTCTTGCTGCTCTTCGCAGTCGGGCTTTGGGGAGCGAAAGCAATCTTGCATGAGGCTCTATCTCTTCAGAGCCACCTTGCTATGCTCGTTCGCGAAGAGGGTCTGATAGCCGAGTCCAGCCCGGCCGTTGCACCGGATTGGGAGACTTGGATTCGACTTGAGGGAGCTACGCGCACCAAGCTCATAGCTTATTGCTTCTTCAACCTGTGCAGTATCGCGTACAACATGCCGCCTCTTATCCTTACTTCGGAGCTTGGCCTATTCTTGCCCTACCCGTCCAGGCTGTGGAGGGCTGAATCGGCATGGCAGTGGCAGGAAGACAGACAAAACTATCCTTCTGTCGAAATCACCGTCCACGACGCCTTCTCCAGAGTCCTGACGACTTCGCCCCAGGGCTTGCCTCCGCACATGTCATCCCTCGGAAACTATGTCCTTATCCACGCATTGCTTCAGCACATTTACCTGCTGAAACAAACTTCATTCGCACTCAGCTCGCCGTTTGGGCCACAGAGGGGATTGAAGCCGGAGGATGTGGAAGAGGTCACTGCTGCACTGAGGATATGGCAGGTGAGCTTCGAACACCGACACCAATTGAGGGCGGCCGACGCGGGGCATGTCGGCAACAGCGACTCGTTCCCGGGTGGTCCGGTAGCGTTCAACTCTACCGCACTCCTGCGCTTGGCATATATCCGTCTATACACCGAGATCCCGCCCAACCGATCCCTCGAGACCAGGGATCACATGCTAGTTGCTTCGTCGTTGAGCAATATGCCCCTCCTTGTCCGTACGTTGAGATTGCATAGAGCCGTGTTCCAGGCCATTCATGCTTTGTCCATGTTGGTCAAGGCCGGCGTCAACTATGTTGCGAGGACCAAGAGCCTGGAATGGAGCATTCAACATTCCTGTAAGTACCTGTTCTTCTCAAACATCGCTTGTTCTAGCTAACCCCGTTTCTTTGTAGTGTGCAACTTCGAATGCGCCATTCTCTTATCTAAATGGCTCCTTACTCTCGCATCGATCGGACCGAATGACCCCCCTGCGACCCCCGAAGAAAAGAATCTCCTACAATCGGTCAGGAGAATGCTGGACGAGACGGAATTTGCTGTGCCCATCGATCCATCCCTGGGTGGGCCTACCACCGGCCAACCTGCCAACAACGAGGTTTCTGCGAACGACAGCACAAGGTTGAGACAGCTAGCTGCAGCGGTCATCAGGCTCTGGGCAGAGACATTCAAGGGCTCGCACATTTTCGACATGGTCAGAGTAATGGGATCAAGCCTGGATGGGTATGCTGATTTGGTCGAGAAGCCCCGCGACAGAACACCCCTAGGACGCATTGCCCATGACCCAAATCTTGGATAAGTGGTCGGACCCCAGATGGCAAAGTATTTGGTTGAGGCTGTTGCACTGCATGGCTTGTACGGTTTTCGACAGAGTAGCGGCATCATTGAGGCTTGATGTCGGTCGACCTCTCAGCGCCAAGACATGATTTCTTCCGATGCGGTTGTTTGCAGGACATGGAGTTTCCCTGTCGCATGCATGTTTCTCCGCGTTCAAAGACCGCAACAAGGCGGCGTAGTCGCTGGTCCAGGTCTTTTTGGGATGGAAAGAAGCTCTCAACGGCCAAATGCGTTGAATCGGAATGCAGAAGTGGACGAATCGAGCAATGGCAGCGTGTCATTGGTCTGCCCTCAGATGTTGGAGAGGGGGAGAGCGTGCGCGACCCCTGGTCGGGATTTCGGGGCGTCGAACCGGCGGCGGAGTACCGACAGACAGGGACTAGCCAGACTACGCAGGAGATAGAGAGGGCGGGGGATGGGAGGGAAAAGAACTTTTGGCTTGGCGTTCTAATGTTACGTGCCTTGACGCAGTAAGGAAGGTGTCGGAGAAACAGTTGCACTGCGTTTTATCTTTCACCTTTTTTTTTTTTTTTTATTCTTCGCGTGTACATTGTTTGGTGGGCTCATCGGCTCGTCGGATGGGTGGCGCGGCTCGGCCGGTTTGATCTAGCTATTTCCATGTTGTCTCGTCGTATGTTCACCTTAGTCTGGCTTGATCTTTGAGGGGTTATGAAGTACGGATGAGAGATGTGGTTTCTGTCGGGATTGTGTGGCGTTGACAGGTCGCTAGATGAATAATGACATGTTCATATCTGACGTTGCGTTTGGTGCTTGATCATTTGTGATGGTCCTACTTGGCTGACTACCGTATAAGCCGGGTTACCTTTCCCGTTCTTCGAAAGTTCCTAAATGCATTTGAGATCCTAAAGAGCTTAAGTTCGATTTGCAGTTATTAAGCTGAGAACATGTTTTTGGCGAGAACACGAGTAATGTGATTGAGGAAGCGGAGTGGCCTCGAGTGTACGAACACTTCAAGGCTGTAAGACTACAGTTAGGATTGAAATAACAAATAATGGACTACTCCGCATCTGCCTTGTTTTTTCCCTCCTCGTAGTGGAAGATCGGTTTGTTTGTTGAACTATGGTAAACCCTCTCTGATTATTGATTTGTCAACGAGGAATAATATCAATGCGATTAGTTTACAAACGAATTCGAATTTGTGTCAGAAATTAGTTAGAAGTTTACCAAGGACGGGCGTAAACAACAAGAGACAGATTGACTGTAAAGCAAGCGAGGGGACATGGGGGACTCAAAGAGTCTATTTTCTATATGAAGGAGGAATAAGTACTAAGGTAGCAAACTTAAACTGATTCGATATCGAGTTTAGCTTGCTTCTTTTCCGGAAACCAAGAAAGCACCAAAATCCTCGAGTCGAGATCACTTTTGATAGCCCCCTTTATTTCCTCACGTTGCTGTGGGCCATAACAAGAGTGTACTGAAAGAAAACACCATGTCACCATCATGTCTCGTGGAGTGTCTCTCCGTCGGAAACGGCCCCCCAACTTTCCAAAACATGGAGGGTGTGATTCCCTCTAGCAGCGGACGGAACTGAGGTTGTCGTTGAAGTTGGAGGGGACGGTGTTCTGGAGACCTCTGGTGGTCCAGGAGGCGCCGCCGCAGCTGCCGTCGCTAGTAGATTGAAGAAATTGTGTCAGAAGATATTCTTGACGATGTTGCTTTATGTATACAGAGCAAATGAATGTTTCATCTTCTCCATTCTTGGAAGAAGGGAATAAAGCAGACGGTAGTAACTCACGTGAAGAAGGTGCAGGTGGCGCTGCCGGTGTCGACGGAGCTGACGACGTCGTTCATGTTTCCGGGGAAGTTGGCTTAGAATGACATTTGTCAGCTTCGCGTTTGAGGGCGGAGAGGAATGAAGCCCGAAGGCTGGAGAGGTCTGAGGGGTGAATCCGAGGGTGCGAGGAACGTACTGCAGCCGCTGACGTCCATGGTGACGCAGTTGCCGAGGGTCTGGTCCTTGCAGATGCGGATGGTGGCGGCGTTGGTGAGGCCGAGGAGGGCGATGGCCATGACGGTGGAGGACTTCATTTTGAGGATTTGGGGGGGGGTTTTGGGACTGGTAATTCGAGTAGATTGGGAAGATTGTGAAGATGGTTTGTAGTGTAGAGTGTTGTGATGAGGTGAGAAGCTGATGTTGATGGAAGGGGAGTTGGGATGGGTGGAGGATTTTATAGTTGAATCTGTATCGTCATTCTTCTCATAATTTCTTGACTGTGATGCATTGTAGGACTGGGACTTCGACCAAAGTACCCGACTTTGCTGCCTCTAGATGTCAAGCCGTAGGTGAATACTTCGCGGGACTAGGACCTCAAAGCAAAAGTGCCCAGTTTCGTTGTCTCTGTGTCATCCTGCGACTCCTCCCCTCCCAAAGCCAAGATGGGAATACATTGTGAGACTAGAATCTTGGACCAGAGTATCCAAGTTCGCGTCTCTGCCTATCCACACTGTCCTACCTTGGCTCGCCACCTTGATTGTTCCTTGAGGTAGCTTAACAGCCCATCTCGTGTATCTGAACATCGAAGGTCTTTTTCGGTACCCTCTTGCCGGGGGATTGAGGATCGTCAGATAGGGCTCATGGTAGCCTTGACCAGGGAACCTCTATACAACCAATCACGATACCGAAAGCCTTGGATGTTGCCATCCGGGCGATCCTATTGCAACATCGGAAGAGACTTAGGGAGCCACGGCTAGGGCGGTCCCATACCGCCAAATATGATGCCTAGAGACTAGGATATTGGGATGATTCTCTTACATCAGAAAGGTCTTGGATACCACTCTCCGGATGATCATATTGCAACGTCGGAAGGGACTCGAGGGAGCCGCGGCTGGAATACTCCTAGAGCATTGATGATGGCACCTAGAGCCGTGGGTATAGAGATCATCCTCTTGCAACATGAAAAGGAACTTAGGGAAGCCTTAGCGGGGACACTCCTATACCACCAATGAGGAGGCCCAGAGACCTCAAGTCTCGCCTCTTAGACGATTCTCTTGCCAATTTGGGAGAGACTATCGTGAGACCTGGTACACAGCCCCGAGCTAGAAGTCAGCATGGGTGCGTCGGCTGCATTCTGAGTAGCAAAATGGCACTGTCTCGATACACGAGACATCTTCGTGAGATGTACGGGACTTTGGTTGAAGTATCCATTAATACACTTACTTCATTTTGCTGGACGTGTCGGCACCATTGAGATTGATACTCTTTCAGGTGGACAACTCTATAAACCATGTCGGTTCAAACCATTAGGAAGGCTGGGAGCACGAAACTCGGATGCTCCTTCATGGGGCGGTGTGAGATTTCTGTCAGCAGAGTACTGCGGCTCCTTGACTTCTCTATACTCTTCAAGATTAAGCTCTACCACGGTTAGAATCCTTCGCTTTCTATTACCGAGCGGAGACTTTCCAGCGACGTTGAGCGGCTAGGATGATTGTGAGGCTAGGATATTTAAACGGCATGGCCGTGCGGGTGTGGCTGGCGGTCGATCTCTGCTATATCCACAGAACCGCATATGGCGGGGCAGTCGGACTATATTTTGTGGTTTTTGGGACTTTGGATTCGGATCGACATTTAACTCTACTTCAGCCTGCAGCCGGGCGGCCCGGGCCCTATGCCGGTCTAGACTAGTCGGCTTACTTGTCTCATCTTACTATTGCCTCGAGTTGTATGTGTGAGGTCCAGTTTATATGGATCGGCAGACTAGGCTTCCGGACCCAGTCGCGTAAGGCAGCGACTTGTGGCAGCGTGTCTGGCTGTGATTGAGCAACGTAGATTCACTTCTTGAAATGGATCTCAGGGAACAAAAATTTCGTCACAATGAATGCAGTCACCATCAATCGAGACTCAACCCTCGCGCAAGAGTACTAGCGGCAGCAGAAGATGTTGAGGGTTACGAGAACTGAGATCAAGAGATGCGTCTTCATCCTAGAGAGACTAAGCTAAACAAGGAGGTGACATTGTGTTAGGGGGATTGGACGGCGGAGGCGAAAAAGCTACCGACGATGACAGACAAAGTACTTCAACCTAAGCACTAGTCCTGAGACAGAACGAATCCTATGATCCAGTCCAGGCCTTGGTGAGAAGCTCTTCAATGCCTATGGGGCGGATATCTGGGTACTTTGCGTTCAGGCGGTTACCCTGGGGCACCAGGATCCTGCCCTCGACGCTCATCAACCCGAAGAGAGCGATCATCGCCTGCGTCTCTTCCATTGACGCCGGTCCTGCGCCGTAGCCCGCCGACCAGACGGTTGCCTGGCCGGTTCTCAATTTCTCCTCTCCGTCATAGACGACGTCAAACTTGACTCCTGGCAAGAAAATAGACCATGTCAGCGACACATGGTGACCATGGTAGCATTTTTGCCTCAAAGTCCCAAAAGCCGCACGTACCCGTGAGTTTCTCCGCGAGTCCCAGAATCTCGTTGAACGTGGTGTCTGAGCCACTGATGATGCTGACTTCGGGCCAGTCGGCGTCGTCGAGCATGCGGACGACGAAGCGGGCCACGTCTACCGAGTAGGTCAGGGTCATGAGCTCATTGCCTGTTCCGGGGATCGCGGCGCGGCGGTTCGCGATGTCGATGGCCCAGGTGTGAGTGGTGAGGTTGCTTGAGGTGTGCGGCATGCCAAAGTAGTCCATGAACCACCCGTTGATGACACGAGTGTATATGAGGCCAGTCTTTCTGAGAGCGGCGATTGCGTCCAGCCAGGCACCGAACACCGCCGCGTTCGTGTCGCTGGTTAGGTGTCAGTGACTCCGCGGCAACGAAGAGGGGAAGGTGCCTCGGGATAGAAGGAATATGCGTAGTCTGGAGACACCCAGACTCCGAACTCGCTGGGTACGAATCGATGGGTCGGCTTGGCCTTGTCGGCCGCGGCGATGAGGTTGAGCTGTGACTGAGCGGCCTCCGGGCCCACGAAACCAATCGTGGAGATGACTGCCTCGACATTGTGCTCCTCGAGCAGCAGAGACAGCGCCTCGATGTTGCCGTAGTCAGCAAGCACAATCTTTGCGCCACCTGAGGCGGGTGTGATAGGAGCCTAGATGGCTAGGTCAGAAGGGGGCTCAAGAGTGTATGCATGTGGTTGCGGCTGTGACATTTACCTTGCGACTAAGCAGGATCACCTCGTGCTTCTTGCTGAGTTGTAATTGTTCAACGATTGTCTTACCGACACCGCCCGTGCCTCCGGCGACTGCGACTACTACCATGATGGATGTGATGGCGGTTTAAGAGTTGCAGGAATTGGGTTGTGTGTTACTGAAGTTGTCAAGTACCATGGATAACAGCTGGATCCTTCAGCACAAGACCAGATCCAACACGGTTGTACTTATAGTTGACCATGAAAACATAAAGCAATCTTGGAGTCTCGGAGGCCTTCGCAGAAACCCGCCCCTGTGCGGATTTTTCAAGAATGCATTGACTTCAGGCTTAGGGGTAGCGGATCTCAAGTCAAGACACATGTGGCAAGTACTCGGCGGGTTAAAGATGTCTGTCTTTATCGAAAGAGGGAGCTCCGGAAAAAGCCGTCGTGTGGTGCAGAGAGTGCCATTTCCAACATCTCCTGCTGGATCTCGTTATACGAGTCGCATAGCATCATTCTACTTCGCTCGGATAACTAGAATCACATATTATCATTTCCTTTGAGGAAACAGACGACTGTGTAGATGATGGCGGTCTCAAGGCATTCTCACGACAAGTTCGATATACCAGCAGATTTCAATCAGGGCATGCAAGGTTGATGAGCCAAGTCCCTCCTCATGGGGATGGCATTTCATTCCGACATTCACGGTATCTCACTCGTAAGGTTTGAGAATGAGATTGAGATATGCTTTGGTCATGCGAACTTCATGCAAGCCCGGTGCGGAACAAGCCTGAAAGTGCCGTGGTTTCGTTGTTGTGATGCTTGGAGTTCAGGCTTAAACTCCGTTTAGTGAGTCAGCGAAAGATTTCACAGTCAAGAAGAAAACTCTCAGTGGGTAGAGGTAGTAGCGGACGATGAAATGTGGTGTGGGCGCCACCGGTCCATTCGAAGAACAGGAAGCCGGTCGGTCGTTTGATTCTACCTGGACGGCAGACGTTCGAGGTCCGGTCCCGCCGCCGCGAAATGCGCGCGGCGCTGATAGACGATAAGTACACGTGCAAGGTCATGTGATGGCGCGTTCAGCCTGCGTCTGGATCCCGGCGCGTCCGTCGCCGTGCCCCCCGCGGTCGCCCACTCGATGACGCACGACACCTTTCTGGCTTTTGATGCTGAATTCTTGGTCTTGAGACCCAATCATTTTGCATGCACACCACAGCTAGCTGCAGAGCGACCCGACCTCAAAAGTTATCCATCGACTTATTGGGATACAATTGAGGAGAAGTATTTTAAAATCATGCCAGCCCGTAAGCGTGCTGCGTCGCCGGCTGCTGAGGATGAGCCCCGGCGGCGGTCTCGGCGCGTCTCAAGCACTCCCAAGAAGAGCATGTATTTCGAGAGTGACGACGACGATGATGACTTTGATGGAGATGCGAAGGTCGAGGTTGACAGTGATGAGGTGCAGAGCGAAGGTGATGATGAAGAAGAGGAGGAGGAGCAACCCAAGAAGCGTGGACGTGGACGGCCAAAGGGTTCAGTCGCTAAACCTAAAGCTAAGCCACAGCCCGCGCCCAGCAAATCAAAAGCAGTGAAGAGGCAGAAGATTGAGAAGGTTGAGGATGAATATCAGGATGACCAACCTGAGGAAGATGAGGACGAAGAGGAAGATGGCGAGGAAGATTACGAGAGTAGGGTCACTATCATTCCGCATGAGAAGCTTCGAGGGCTTGATGGACAGGACTACTCCGACGACACCGTTCACAAGAACACTTTGTCGTTCTTGAAGGACCTCAAAGCTCACAACCAGAGATCTTGGCTCAAGAGTAGGCCCCACAAGGAAATCCTCTTGGTATTCTACGAATACTGATTTAGTCCAGGCCACGACGGCGAGTATAGACGCTCCCTAAAAGACTGGAACACCTTTGTCGAGACTATCACACCAAAGATCACCGAAGTGGATTTCACCATCCCAGAATTACCGGCCAAGGACCTCGTCTTTCGCATCCACCGCGATATTCGCTTCAGCAAGGACCCGACTCCTTACAAGGTACTTTGACATTCCCCATTGCCATCAGGTTGCTTGAAACTCGGTGGGAGAATGACACTAATTGTCAATAACTCACAGGCTCACTTCTCTGCGGCATGGTCTAGAACGGGTAAGAAGGGACCTTACGCCTGTTATTACATCCATCTTCAGCCAGGCTCTTGCTTTGTGGGCGGGGGCTTATGGTGTCCTGAGGCGTCGCACTTGCAGAAGTTGAGGGAGAGTATTGATGAGCGGCCGCGTCGGTGGCGTAGGGTCTTGAATGATGAGAGGTTCAAGAGAACTTTTTTGCCCAAATCGTTGCAAAAGGGGGGCGAGGAAGCGGCGTTGAAGGGATTTGCTGAGACGAATAAGGGGAATGCGCTAAAGACTAAGCCCAAGGTATGCCTATGTCGGATTTTTCGTCCTGCAATCTAACAAGGGCGAAGAGAAGACCACGGCCATTGTGGATCGTTACTAATCACGCTTTCGTAGGGCTACTTGGTCGATCACCGCGACATCGAGCTATTGAAGTTGCGCAACTTCACGATTAGCAAGAAGGTTGATGACAAGGTATTTACCGAGGACGATGCCCAAGAGCAGATTTGTGAGATCATTGCCGCGATGCACCCATTCGTAAGTAACCCTTTGCCGACTGATTGTCGTTTGGATGATGGATGTGCTGACACATGATGCAGATCACCTTCTTGAACAGCATTGTCATGCCGGACTTCAATGCAGACGACGACGATGATGATAGCGACGAAGATGAAGAGGACGAGAATGGCGACGCGAATGATGATGCTCAAGAAAACGGCGATGCAGAGGAGACAGGGGATGAAGACGAGGAAGGAGGTAAGGACTGGAGCACGCACAAGTTCTGATACTTGGTTGGGATAGAACACCCTCTCTTCCTTCTGGCACACCACACCTACTCGAAGGATATTGCTATTGTTCAAGCTGGCGCGAAGCCATTGATTGGAAGCAAAGACAGCCCGGTGGGAACGAGTTCTAGCTGGATGATGAGCGATGATGGCATTTCGTGTTGATAGTTTAGCACGAGCGTAAGTGCTTGTAGGATATGAAACAGGCGCAGGACACTCCTGTGCGGTCTCTGCTGGCGTCGACTACAACAAGAAGGATTGCACTGATTGTGATACTCCCTTGTTCGTCCTATAGTTTCTACAACCTTTGATCGTGAAGTCTACTCAAGTGCTCAGCCCGACTTGGAAGATCCGTTCATCCTACGCCAATAAAGGGGGACGGTATCCCTTTGTTACCTGAAGTACAACCATCCATCAGAAAACCTGATGAAAGGATATATCCTCGGAATCTGTTGCTGGCATGTTTCGGGGAACGGCTAATGGTTGTTTGACACACAGCTTTCGAGGTTTCAAGTCTTTAACATTTCAATCTAACATCATCTCTGAGTATGCATTGAGTCTTTCACGCTATGTAGGGAGCACAATAAGCCATCAGCTTAGATCTAGAGAGTCGTAAAGACTTGACCAAGCTTCTGGTCCCTGAATATATGGCTTCAGAAGGTCCTCGGCTGAGGCTACTTAACCAGAGGGATCAAAGCCACCAGACAGTTTCTACTTATCCTCATCAACAACATCAAATAATTTCATTAGCACATTGTTAAACTCACCGAGCCATTTTCTGACCCGCCACTCTAGTGTTTCGTTTCGACCCCTGCTGCCAACTTTCCTCAAACTTTTCATCATCATGACTATCGGTGCCGTCAACGCTTTGGTCGACTTTTGCAAGTGGGCTGCTGCCAAGCGGCCAGACGGCTCCAACCGTCAGTACGAGTATGGAGATTGCCACAACACAAGATGCCATTGGTCCATGGACTACAGCAAGGATAAGTGCCACTGCTTCGACCCTGTTGAGGAGGTCCCGAAGGATATCGCTGAGAAGGATGCTGGTGAGGATGCAGAGAAGTAGACAGTAAGTTTGGAAGACAGGTACTGCCGAATCAAGGTTTTGTGTTTCTTTACTTGACTATCAGTTTTGCATTGGCATGGAGTTGCACCAAAAAGCCTGCGATTGAAAATGTCCTAGATAAATGAATAAAGATGTCATTGCTTCATAGCTAAGTTGAGGTACGCCGTGAGTTAAGTGAGCCTGAACGAACAATCGTACTTATCTTTTGAGACTAGTGCTTGAACATTTCTTGTGAGACTGATTATCATAGGATATTGCCTGACTCGATCCCGTTCAACCCGGGAAGCAATACCTTTGGACTGCATTCGCAGGCCGCCATAGCCAGGTTCTTGTTGGTAACTTGTGCCATGCTTGGACTCGGAGCTTCAACCCATTGAACAGTGACTTAAATTCCAATCAAGTTCTAGAACAGCTTTGGGAAGCCAGAAGCAACAGTTGAGAGCTCTCAAAAAGAACGGAAAACGCGTGAAATGCATTTTTTCTTTCCAATCATTAGACGTCCACGAGGTTCAAAGCATCTTTGGAGACTGCAGGATCACATGACATATTGTTTCGGCCAGTCACTACGATTGGCCAAGCCGGATCACGGCGCCGAGCAGTGCCGGTGGTCCTCAGGGGAGTGATGACTCCACAGGGTTGAAGCTGGTTGGCCTAGGAGAAGTGGCTCGTGCTTCCAGCGTTTGTGCGGGACATCCCAAAGCTCACTGTTCAGAGAGGTCCGGCCAGCAATACCTTAGGCAAGGTACCTTGAACTCGGGTCATCTTCTCCAACCATGTGCCTTGCCAGACCCAAACTTTGATAAGCAAGACTTGAAAAGCCGAGTGAAAACTCTTCAATGCTTGAGTGAATTTGTTTTTTCTCCTTTGTTTACCAGCATGCTGCATAATACCTGTGTTCAAGTCCAGTTTTCAGGGTCGGTTCCACGGGCTCTTGAGTGAAACTACGTCAGCGGGGCCCAGTCCACCTAAGGTAGGTAGGCTCACGCGCACCCGAAGAGTACGTACCGGAGACACCCCGCGGAGCTGAGCTTGGAGGGCGCCCTCCCTGCCCCACCAAGACTGCCTCGTCCGTCCCTCATTCACTCACTTCATGCACATTCCATCCCGAGCCCGACCCGGAGCCCGATCTTGACGACGGACTACATATCTATCATTCGCATCGTTTTCGACAATCTGAACAGCCTCACTAGCGACGACCAACTACCTTAGCTCCGGGCTCCCGCATCTGCCACCCTCATCCTTATATCCTCAGGCGGACACTCCTCCGCTAAGTAGCGGCGACCTCACCTCTCGACCCCTCCTCCGGCCAGCCACCTGGGTTGAGCCGCAACACCACAGCTACATACCAGTCCTTGCTTGCTTAAGGACTACTGCCCTTTGAATTCAAGATACCTCACTGTATTGTACGCCGGGCATCATGTTCTCTCAGGTACGCGCGCCCCCTCATCTCTAGCTCTCCGCAGTATCGGGTGGTTACAGCCGCACGGGGGCTTTCGGTGAGGCTAGATGGATTGATAGTGGATGCTCAAGAGCTACGTTGTCTTGTGATGATGCCTATTCAACACCCTCCGGAAGCTTCATGTAGCCTCAAAAGAGCTATGTTACCTGTAGAGTACACAGGAACTGACACCAAGGACAGAAGAAACCATATTCCGCCGTTACGGTGAGCATTGAGACGCTGACCGCCGAGACATACGATGAAGATGACATGAGTGGCATCCCAGACCTTGTGGAAGTCATCAAGCTGCAAGCTTCGGGCCCCGTAGAGGCTGCCCGCGCCATTCGCAAGAAGCTCAAGTACGGCAACGTCCATCGCCAGCTCAGAGCTTTGACCATCCTGGACGGCTTGATCCAAAACGCTGGCCCACGTTTCCAACGAGCTTTCGCCGACGAGCCCCTGTTGGAACGACTGAGGGTCTGCGGAACCTCTGATCTCTCTGATCCCGACGTCAGAAAGAAGTGTACCGAGTTGTTCCGCAGCTGGGCTCAGTACAAGAGCACGCCAGGCTTGGAGCGTATTGCGAAACTGCACCAGGTACAGCCGACGTTCTTACTCGCCGATGCCAACTAATTTCTTTTAGGAACTACCCAAGCGCAAGGTTGCTGTGACTCAGGAGCGATCCAAAGCTGTGCGGGAGACTGAGAATCCTTTCGGGGAAGAGGAAGAGGACAAGCCTCCTTCGCCCACCACCCGTGCGGGCGAGTCATCCAGACCTCAGCAAACGCCGTACCTGCCTTATGGCAACACATCCAATGTCACCAACTCCTTTAGCCACTCCAAATCCTCTTCCCATTCTGGCGGCTCCTTCTTCGGGTCGTCAAAGGATAAGAAGAAGAAGGACAAGGACAAGAAGAGCAAGCGCAAACCCTTCAACCTGGAACTGGAAAAGGACGCAATGAAGAGCGCGATTGCTGAAAGTTCCATCGCCACAACCAACCTGACCAACCACCTGCAGAGCATCAACCGTGAGAGGGAACGGATCTCTGATAACGCCCAAGCTGTCCAGCAGTTCGAAAGCTGCAAACAGCTTAGACGAAAGATCCTTCGTTATGTAAGTCACGTTCGCGCCTCGCCGCCTGATTCTTTTCTCTGACTAGTTGCCACAGATCCACCACATTGAATCCGAAGAGTGGCTCGGCAGTCTCCTTCGCGCCAACGACGAGCTTGTCACGGCGCTCATGACGTTTGAGCAGCTCGACCGCTCGATCGACGCCGACAGTGACT
Organism: Colletotrichum tamarilloi; assembly: GCF_030869305.1. Taxonomy (NCBI): domain Eukaryota; kingdom Fungi; phylum Ascomycota; class Sordariomycetes; order Glomerellales; family Glomerellaceae; genus Colletotrichum; species Colletotrichum tamarilloi. Next base: position 515,536 of record NW_026849395.1, read on the forward strand.
CCGACGATGAACTTGCCGAGCAAGCTCACATGTACCGAAGTAAGCGTCCACGTATTCCTATCAATTCTCAAGAGCTCTACTAATAAATTTACAGTGGTGACGGAAAAGGCCAAGCAATCCATGTCTCCGCCTCCCCCTGATGTTTCTGGTCTGAGCATCGGCAACACTCCGTCCTCCCGTCCGCCTGCTCCACCCCGACCGGTCCCGATGGCGAGGCGTTCCCCGCCCGCACCGGCTCCGGCGAAGCCCCCGAGACCTCCTGTCCAGAAGGTTGTTGAGCCTGACTCGGAGGAGGAGGAAGACGACGATGACCCTTTTGCCGACAAGAACGCCCTGGAGACGCCCGCGATCGAAAGAGCAGAGCCGAGATGGTGATACCAAACCGTCATAACTATTACCCATCATACTTTTCTATCTTCTTTGTGCTTTCCCCCCTCTCAGTCAAGGATATTCTGTGATGATGAGGGATTGAATAAGTGGTCGAGAGACTGCATCAGGTGCAAGTTGAAAACCTCAAGTCATCTAGCAAAGCGCCCCGTTTAGACATTTTCATTGATGAATGATTCAAGAGCATACATATCTACTATTTCGGTGCTATTAATAATGCGCACTACTATAGAGTACATAACGTTCCCCTTTCCAAATATCCGAAATCGGTCACCGACTTCCCGCCGTTGGTACCGACTCGGCCTCAACTCCCCTTTGGGAACAGCGCCCGGGCCCCCAACGTCCCCGCCGAGCGCCATTCCGGGAGCTATCGCCCGACGTGCCCCCGCCGGAGATGCCACGATCCCGCAATCCCCTCGGCGGCATGTGTTCAATTATTGCATCCTGTCAAAGCTCCCCCTCGCGGTAGAGCTCTCTTCGATGTCCAATGGGATCCTCTCTCGCGGGGCACGGGTTTCCTCTCACAAGCTCGGCCGAAGCTCTTGCTACTACATCTCGTGGATAAGACGCAAAACAAAGTTGTGACCCCGCGGTTCGATGTGACGTAAAATCAGGGCCCCGACGTTGCACCGCAGTGGGATTTATTGAATCCCTTTCGATTATCGATAAGCTCGGGCTACATTTTGGTAACGTCTTCCGCGACTCGCGCAACGGCATGTGGAGCGGAGGGCCCGATGGTAACGCGTGCGGATGGTGCATCGAAAGTGAGATGTGACATGGAATAAGATGAGAAGGTTCCCTTTTCGGGAGGGGCCTGTAAGAAGAATTCCCGTGAGGCCATCGCGACTCGCGAGGGATGTTCCTGCATGTCATTTACAAGGATGGCGGAGAGAATATTGGCAGTGATTCTAATCCCGCACGCTCAACCCGCCATCGCCGACCCGGGGGCAGCAAGAATGACCGTCAGACATCCTCCGTCTAAGACATCTATATGAGCGAGCTCTCCTCCTCCAATGCCATGATCTTGTCTCTTCAGCCTCCAGCAAGCGTAGGTCACTCACTCATTCCCTCCCCGAAAGTCCGCCAAGATGCTCGCCCTCCTCGCCCTGGCCGTGGCCATGGTCACCGGCGCCCACGCCGCCGCCAACACAACCACCACGCTCACCCCTGTCCTGCGGCCCGAGTGCAACAAGACGGACCCGGCCAACCTCGTTCCGTCCAACGACATCACTCTCAACTACGGCGCCGCCGACGACGTGAGCCTCGTCAGCGTCGTCCTGGCCATGAAGTACCCCTCGGTCGTCCTCGAGGAGGTCGCGGCCATTGCGAGCGTCGAGTGCGCTGAGGACGCGAGCATCACCGTCACCTTCAACGTCACGGCCGCCTTTGAGCAGACGTCTCAGCAGTGGCAGGCGCTCGACGACTTTGTCATGGTCACGAATCACCTGGGTAACTGCGATGCCGAGAACGAGCGCGGCTTCTTCTTGGTTGACACCGTTACCTGGGACGCCGAGACTCTTCAGGTTGTTGCGAACGCTCACAAGAGCGACGTTGCCAACACGGCTAGTAAGTCTTTGTCTCACGCCTTACACAAAGACATGTGCTAACCACCTTGACCAGCATCTACGGAGATTTCCTTCTCCAACGTCCCTGTTCAGAATCCCGCCAGCAAGCGTGACATCAAGTGGGACGACGGCGGCGTTCACATCACGAACACGCTCGCCCTCCCCGCCGACACGAACCTCTTCACCTACGACCCGTACCTCTCCGTCACCGCCGACGAGGCCTCCCTGACGTCCAACATGACCTTCTCCGGCACGCTCAAGTACAGCATCATCCCCCTCAAGGTTGAGCAACTCGCCCTCGACATCGACACCACCTTTGACGCGGTCCTCGGCCTCACCGTCGACGTCAAGGCACCGTACTCTGGTAACTTTACCTACGACCCCGAAGACCTGGGCTACGTAAGTGATCACTTCTCAAACTTGCCGCATTACACCGACTAACATCCGAATCCCAGAACTTTGTCGACATCCCCGGCATCATCAAACTCGGCCCCGCAATCGGCTTCGCCATCGGCGTCGAACTCGAAGCCGACGCCAAAGCATCCATCACCACGGACCTAGGCATCTCCTTCCCCGACGCGAAACTCCACCTCGACCTCGTCGACGCCGCATCCTCCTCCGCCACGGGCTGGGACCCCGTCTGGACCGCGCGCGCCAACATTTCCGAAAAGGCCGCCGTCGGTGTGAACCCCTACGTCGACCTGGGCGTCGAGCTCGTGTTTGAGATCCTCGGCGGCGCCATCGATCTCAGCTCGGGGGTGACGTCGCGCTCTAAGCTGGTGAATGAATTTGTGCTGTCTGCGAGCCAGGGGGTGAATGGGACGGGTATCAGTGTTGGTCAGAATAATACGGGTTGTGAGGAGGGGCTTTCCGTGAAGAGTGATTTCTTTTTTAGCGTTGTTGGGTTTGCGACGCAGTGGTGGTCGCAGGAGCTTTACAGCGTTGAGGTGCCTGTTGCGGATGAGTGTTATACTTGGTTGTGAGGTGTGGTTTATGAAGTTCGATGGTGCGGCTGCCAAGGTCACTGGGATCTGAATGATCAATATGGTGATGAGATGAATATTCTAAAAATCCGACATGATGTCGTTATATGAGAAACGAAATTGACAAGTCTTCAAGCGTCAACCTAGAACGAATGCTCGTGTACCTGGAAAGACATCGAGTTGGCTTGTCTAGGGTACTACGACCGATTGCAGATGATGGTTGAGCTCAGGTAATTTGGACCTTGTCTGCTGCCGATCATTCCATCTGGAGACGAAAGGAACCAATCTTTCTACCGAGTGTTCTTTGTTCGAGTTCAGTTCAGCCCTGTCGATTACCTCGAAGAGAGAAAGGATATGCCGAGCAACCCTGCAGGCGATGTTCAATCTCTGCGGCTCTATCTTTGAGAAGATTGAGAAACTTCCCTTGGCTATATGGCCTGAAAGAAGCAAGTCACTTGTTCTAATCATCTATTACCTACGACCGAATCTGGTTTGTCGATTCAGTCATATGACGCTTGATAGGAGACTCAAATCTGCCGTCCTTTCGGAGCAGCCGATCAAGTTTACGATATAGAAGCTCACGAATGGTGAGAAAGGGATTGGCAGTCTTCGAGAGCCGGCATCCGTGTGTACAATCTAGGACAAGACTTCAAGAGGAGGCTCCGAGAAACAAAGACATATATCTCAATCTAGAGATTGCTAGGTGCCTTTATGGGTTTCTCTTGGCTTCAACGCCATTTGAAAGACCTCAACGTCTCAATGACGTGATGAAGCCAATAGCCAGATTTTCCCCGGAAGATGTCTCAAGCTACATGCTAGTAGTCTCTTCTTCAAGAAAGTGAATCATACGTACTTCAGTCAGCGATGCATTTGAGGAATGATCGCATGCGAGATAGCCCTGTGTACGAAACCGTCCTTGAGAATGTTCTCCTGAGTCCTTTCGTGGCCTTTCCATGTCGGTGCTCTCGCTATCAGACTAAAAACTTACTTTTGTTAGCACTCACTCACTCATCAAAGCCAAGGTATCAAACCCCAAAAGGATCTTGAAATTTCCTTATTTTCACATATGATATGAAGCCGCGGCACATTCCTGCCCAACGACTAGTCTTCTTCTCATGACAATGGACTTGTCCATCACAATACTTCCTGGAGAGCCTCCTGGACCGCCTCGGTCCGCCATCACCCTTGGCATTAGGGGATAAAGCCGAGGCACTAAGAAAGGACGAGTATGGAGGGTGGGTGAGGGGTAAGAGTATGGCTGCGGCACATCATGGCTCACGCTGTCTTCACTCTTCATCCAAGGCTCACCAGGTCTAAACGCCATACTTGTGAAGAATCCGTCCCCTAAGATCGAGCTCGTAGGGAATGATACTCTGTTTCGAGGTAGTTTTCGCTTATTGAGACCCACCACTCAGTCATATTCTGTCACTCGACGTGGCAGACGCAGTGAAGGACATCCAGCTTGCGACAAGATCATACACCACGAGACCACTTTCGAAACTGTGCCCAGTGATGCCTCATCAAGATGAAGCCCTCTAGTGAGTCGCTCCCCAATTCGTGAATTGCATGCCTCTCGGCGTGCGCCCTGACAAGCCGCTCTAGGCAGAACATGACACGGCCCGATACCCATGTAAGCTACTCTGCCTTTTCTTCAGGGACTCCTTCGCCCTTGTCTCCGGATATGCGGTGCGGCATATCGTCATGAGATCACAAAAAGCACTCTCAAGATACGTACCGTATCTGATATAGCCCAACGGAGCAATTCTTCCACAGTTCGTAGCCTTTTCGAGTGAACTGAGTGGCGAGTATGTTGTTTCATGGGTGCATATATACGTCCACTGCATGTACTGTTGATCCATGCACTTTGTTTGGAGCGCGAATACATGTAGCATTCGCGAAAGCTCCTCATCGCTGGATTTCTTACCGCTATTATGGCGGGAGGCATAGAATATTGGTGACTTACACGGTGAATGCATCCATCCTGCATTACGCTCTGCTACCTGGATACCACGACAAGCTAGGTTCTAGCATGAAGGCAGCTACCTTGACAAGACTACATAACCAAGTCAATTCCGGATGCAGCGCCTGAAGTGTACATCTATTTCTCCCAATTCTCCTTGAGCAAACCGGCGGTGAGGAAGGCCTCGTTTATCCGCCGCGTTTAGCCTAAAACACGCGTGCTCCCGATCTGGCATCTACCGGTGAAGAAATGCTGCACGCGACCCCCTTGCCAATATGGTCTTTCTGATCTACTGGAGGTTGATTCGAGACAACATCTCCTTCAGACATGTCACCCATGTTAAGGAACCGAATCCCTGGGAAAGATGGGGTTGGTTGAAATACCACCACTTCAGCCATGATGGATGGCACTGCCACCCGGAGTGGCTACGCCATAGGTGCGGTACTATTCCTCTGACACAATATGATGTTCTCTGGGGTGGGAAGAATGTTCACCAGTTGCTCCGTACAATGGCAATAGCCATGCCAGTGCAACGTACTTGAAGAATATGGGGTACATGACCCCTTGCTATATAATATCAGCTCTACGAACAAAGTCGATGTGGCTTTCATGATCACTTGGTGTGTGTTTAACACAATTCAAGTTCAGGACGTCGTCCCTTCGGATGCCATAACTGTGCTTTTGCTTAGAATCCAAGTTGCGAATACCCCATCCTAGTACAAATTCGGGTATTAACCAGTCAAGGATAGCAATAGAGAAGTTTTCTCTTCTCTCAAAGAACCGTGGAGGCACTTGACCCGAAGTCCCGGGCCCGAAATTGCTGGAAGAAAGTCACCTGGCACGCAAATTCTCACCGAGTAACATCATCCCTGGCACCTCGGTCAGCCACAAGCGATGCTCAGCGGAAGGATTTCCCAACAGAGTCACATCCCGCTCTCTTCAACCTTGGCTAATCAGTCTGACTTGCCAGAACACCGGACCGAATAACGGCTGAACAAAGTCGCGCATCCTCCACCCTCAAACAAGCCGTTACGCGTGGCTGTCTCGATCCGTGAAGGAGCGCCTTGTGACTGCTGATCCGAAGCCAGAATCCGCAGTTCGTAATAAATGGAAACCAGGAAGAACTTGAACGACCTGTCCAACAGTGTCCGAGGACCCACGTCGGCCGTACGGCCCCTCTCTCGCTGAAATATCATCCCGGTTTCCTCCCTGTCATTTACGGACAATGAAGCTCGCTCCCGGCTGCACAAGGCCGGGGGCGGGGGAGAACTAACTGACCTGTCGCGTCACAACATCCTGTACGACGGTACCCAGGAATAGACAAGATCTGACCCAATCGTGTCACGCCTTGCATAAATCGCCAATTCTTTTTACCGTCTCTTTTCCCTTGTTCGTCTCACCTCTCTCCCCACGGGACATGCCTGGTCCCGCCCACCGCGCAGTGCGAGGGTAAGCCGAGTATCGTGTCACCCTGTGTTCAGTACCTCAGCCCAAAGTCTCCATACAAGATTGAAGCACGATTACCACACATGGAAACACCATGGGTCCTGCTGAACGACCCCGTCCGAGGCTGTCCTGCGTGGCACCGCGTCTACTAGCTTCGGCTCGGGTTGCGGCCTCCGCTGACTGCGAGATTTGTCGGGCCGCGCGATCGCTAAGCCTGGCTCGTGGCATTGGTCTACAACCTGTTGTACTCTGAGTTGAAGAGGCGCCAGTCTCGTATATGATGACATGGACTCTTCGATGACCTACCTTGAATCCCTTATGGCTTGATCCGGCGACCCCGAGAATCTCAGCATGATCTATCTGACAGCACACCGCGAGCCTTTCTCCTGGGACACGCATGTGTTCTGAAACCTTTGGCTTTTCTGTGATGGAAAGAAGACGCGAAGAATGGCGTGAGAGGCCGGTTTATGGAATGAGCAGGCGAGACAGCAAATTTGACTTCATCGCACAAACTTTTGCACATGACCTTCGCAACAAATTCTTGCGCACCCTAAGGGACCTTTGAATGTTCTTTTTAAGATTCTAGGGATAGGTACAGGATACTGTTGATGCTTATGTCGGCCGAGATACCTCACCGTGATAACCATTCCGAGTTCGTGTCGGTCCTATCTGTGCTCCTTGTGCTTCTAAGTAGTTACTCGAGGCTGAAGAGATCGTCTGTGTAAACCCGTGTTGAAATATGTCCCCTTCTTGGGTCGGAAACGGAACACAGTATTCATGCCATGTTTCCCAAAGCTACACAGAGACAGCGGGCTCTTTTGAAGCCGAACGGCTGCCTGCGTCTGCCGCTCAGGTCCAAGGCCCAGAATCGTGTTGGGTTTCATCTTGACATATCTTTTGGCAGCAGATGCCGAACATGAACACGCTCGGGATCGAGGTGGTCATCATTGACTGAGACCGTTATCGCCATACAGTACCCCGCGATCTTGTAGCTACGCCAGCTTATGCTTCATCGAAGGCAAGTAAGTAAGACCTAAGGATATCGGGCTGTTATGACGTTTGGCACTTTGCGGGTACTTTCGATCGGGTCCTTTTATGGCATGGTTGGAATACTTCCCGAGGGGATGAGCAATGAATTGTGGCTTGTATCGAGTTCTGTGGTAAGCTCATCAAACAATCTAGGAATCAAGTAGGTACAATGTCCATCACTTGGGGAGCTGACCTGTGAGTTCATGCAGCGTCTTGTATTAGGCTTCCGCATAAGCGGAAGCCAAAGAACTAGACTGAATAGATAGTCTCAGGCGACATTAGCCTGGTAGAGTTTCTTTTCAGCTATCTATACCTATTGAGTGAAGGAACCACTTGGTGATGCTATATCGTGGTTCATCATTGGCAGGCGGAGGGTTCAACAGCGGCCTATTCCTCGCGTCCTTGTCGCTGTGTATGTCATCGAATACCCACCAACCTTGACGAGCGATATGCCAGTCCTGAAGAAATACTTCCATCATAAGGATGGCCCACATGTAGTTTGCAATGCCCTATCCGAAGTATATTCATACACCCTTGGACATAAGGAGTAGGTTCCAAGATAGAGAGGTAGTATCCGTAAGCCACCCGGCATTGCATTTCTTCAACGAGGATACGCTGGCGGCAGCGATCATGGGAACGATCTCTCTGCATCTTCACGTACTGGAAGCTTATTCCAATGCACCCGCGGACACCACAGCTTCCTCCGCATCCTGCTATTATGGAAATTGACTTCACCGCCAGCCTACTTCGTTCTAACCCTCACCGACGTTGCAGACATATTTCTCCACAACCTCACCGAAAGTGATGTCGTCAGCCCACGTCTGACCACCAGTCTCTCTTCCAAGACCTGGCCGTCAGCATCTTTCAAGTTTCCCCAGCCAGGCTCCCCAGATAAGTACGCAAGATATGTAATATCACGCCACGTAAATGTCGCTTGAGCATCTCGGCCCGCAATCTATCGGCGTCAGCAAGATCCACGCCACTCCCGCTCGCCCCGGAAGATCCTACCGCGAGATACGCAAAAGCTAGAAGGGCGAAAGGCCCGAACCTGCAGCGTGGGGGATAGGCTTGAGTTCATGAAAAAATATCTCCAACGGCCGTAGGTATTACACCCCGGGCATGACACCAATCATCTTTTGGTGCTCACATTTGTGTCGACTGAGCAAAGCCGAAAGCCTCACGTAGGAAGTGACAATAGCCGTCTAGTCTGTCTGAAATAAGACCCCATTCAGTAATTGCGCTGCATGTTTGCGCACCTGACAATCAGAACCGAGGTCTATTTGCTCAGCCGCGGCGTCAAACGGCCAACACATCAATCACACCCAACCTGACGAAAAGTCATCGTTGTTGGAGGGAAGACTTTAATGTGACGCTATGCTGACGGTCATTTCCCCCATCACCCACGGCGGCGGCCCGTCCCAAGCCATACCAAAATCCCCAAATCTTTCCGTAAGCCCGCGATTTCCGCCGACCACGGAGGGATAACTAGTCCAGCATGAAGGCTTCTAGAGATTGACTGAGACCACCGAGGGGGGCTTGGTGACTCAGCTGAGGCCTTCCCGTCCGCTGCCGCCGAGGATGCGTGGGGGCTGACTTCAGAATTGCTGCTGTCTCGGACTGGCTTGCGCGCCGCCGCAGACCTGCAGCGAACATCCCGAGGCACAGGAAGCTGTTCAGAATGACAATGGCGAACTTCTTCGCATAGGAGACTGTGACACGGAAGCCGAAGCAGGGAGCGACTTGCTGACCTAACGTGCGACTCGTGACGATACCCTCATGGTCAAGCCCCAAGCGACGATGGCGGTAAGTCGCTAAGTCATACGCCTTCCGTCCGAAACAGTTCCTGCAGTAGGCGGCGACCCGGCGGTCTAAGATTCTTCACCGCATCTCCGGTCCCTGACTCTCTCCCGCAGTGAAAGAGCGCGGCGCGGGGCATATCGCCGGCTAGATACGCATGACCCCCCTCCTCCTCCGTCTCAGCGTTTACCTCTACTCTTCGTTCTCACCCAACGACGAGTGAAGGGTCCAGGCACCACACTCGCGTCAGCAGAGTCAAAATCACGGAGAAAAAGTAGTCATTAGCCTAACTGGAGACGATGGTAGTGCCACATGCGCTTCGTTTCCCCCGCCTTTCGAGGGGAAACGACCCTTTGCCGACAACCGTTGGAAGGATACAAGCGTGCGGCATGGGGGAAAGAAGGCGCGCTAGATGCTGAAAGCAGGCACATCTGATCTGGTGGTGTGAGAATAGAGATTTGGCATATGCTTTTTGGCCTTCTTACAATAATTTGGCTGACCTTCCCATTACGGCATTTGTTCCCCTGGCCGCTCCACGATGGCGCTGGTCAGCAGCACCTGGACGGGCAACGTGGATGGTCAGAGGCGGCAAAGAAGTATCGTTGTTGTGTAAACATCAGTTTTGCTGAGGTGTCATTCTCTGACTGCCCCGTTTGCGCTCAGTACATGCAATTTTGCTTTTCATTGTGTACCGCGTGACTAACTTTTGCAGTCATCCTCGACCGAACAGAGTCGCAAAGAAGAAACGGACAAGAATAACAAACGATGCACCCAGGCCACCTAAAACAGAAAACACATGTAGACAAAAATAGTGTCTGAAAGACGCTCCTGGAGTCTTTCCGTTACCAAACGTAGATTGCAACCTCGAGCTGTCAAATAAGCACACATAAGGGAGATGGGAGACGCGGGTGTGTGAGCCCCCGCGGCAGCGCTTCAGACCATGGGGACAAGCGCCGCCCCTCGAGGACAGGAACCCATTATAGATATTTTGGGTGATGCGAAGGGCGGCACCACCATTGAACCATAATCGGGGCGAGCAAGAGACTATTGAGTCGCAGCAATGCGATGCTGAAGCCTAGAGCTGCAGCTCAATGACGGCGATCGAGAGGCTCAGCAGGGCGATAACCAATGACAGTAAGGAGACACATGCTTGCTGACTCTGCCTTATCGATGCCACCCACCCTCTCGCATCCATCCATCCAGCCCTTTACATTTTATTTGGGCGGAAGAGGAGGGGGAGCTTTCTTCAACTCGTCTTTCAGGAGTTGCAAGGGGTCCATTCGAAACAGCGTCACCAGAGGGTGAATGAATCCTGAGGCGGCGTGACCTGTTGGAACGAAAAGGAAGACAGCAAAATCTGGGGTTGCAACCGTCGACCCCAGGTTACAGGGAATCTTTTCCGAACGCAAACGGATTTGTTCCCGCAAGTCTTGGAGTCATGGGAACAAACAACGGATCAATGTCTGCAACTAGCCTCCGAGACAAGGGAACTCAGAATAAGCTGGAGGATTAAACAATTCTGGGACCAAGAAAATCAATATCAATAATATTGAATAAAATATTCAAGGTTAGTAAGTAGCTTTTTGAAAGTGTGTATTTCCAAAGCGACGGTCTCACCTCCAACCTCTGGTCCACGATCCGTTTTGATACCCACCTTGATGTTTCCCGGTATCAAGGATCACGGTTCTTGGTTCACCGTATCTTGTAAGTTACCATTGTCCTGTAGTGGAAGTATCGAAATCCACACTCCTGGTCGCGATGGTCACATTTCCACTCTTCTCGCTGCTGGAACCTGGCCGAATGACCAAATAAGGAAGCCGACGAAGCTGCGAGAAAGATTGGACTGCCGGGCACAAGCCGAACCGACGACGACGCCACCGTCTCCATTCAATGTTCCGCATGAGGCGATATTCCGGGGAACCTTCGTGGAGGTCCCACGTACGGTATTTGCAAGCCTCGCAGAATGCGGAGAGAGAATGAGGGGGCTTGGCAAAAGCTCCAGAGTATCTACGACGATTGTGGACCTAACTCGGTATTCTGTCCGCCGAGCGAGCGCCAGCTAAGTAGCTAGTTCGGGAATCGGCTTCAGATTCGCCATCTCTGGCCAGAAGCAGAGTCAAAAGATGTTTGGGCGCGTGAAAAGCGTGAGGAGCGTAAGAAAACGAGAAATGTGAAAACGTTCACCCGGGGGGTCATTGAAGGGTGGGACGAATGGAAAGCGTGAGCGTAAAAGCCAACGAGATCAGATGAGAAGAAGAACCGGAGCGCGGTGGACTAGGACAGACCCTGAATCGTGCTCAGGTTGTGGTGTGCACCACTGCACCCTGATTTTTCTTCGAAATCTCCTCTTACGGCAAGGTGATTGTAATAGTACATACTGCGGTAAGAACTAGGTGGCCAAAAAGTTGGTTCTTCCTGGGATGGTGATAGGAACGAAAATCAGGGTCTTGACTTTTGACACTTCAACGGCCAAAGTTGGCAAAACCATCCCATGCGACGGTTCCAGTTCCTTGGTTCGGAAGTGGGATGAGTCGTACCAGAAACGGAACGCAAGAGAAGTCGCTGAAGAAGACGTCAGTTGGAGAATTGGCTAATCGAGGATTTCCTTGGTCTGTGAATGGTTACAACGTGAATGCGACCTCGTCCGTTACAACTTTACGGAGGGTGTTCCGAAGCGCTTCTCATACTATGCCCGCCATCTACCACCCCCTCTCCCCCTCCGCGACTCCAAGAAACGGGGTCTGATACTCCGCCCTCCGTGTCACGATGCAGCCCGGCGGACGCCATCTGGCATCTTGTCTCTTTGCTGGGCCAGGTGGGCTCTACACTAGTAACCTAACCTCTCTCGTGGGATTTTCTTGGACGCAGAAATTTCGCAGAGCATCGTGACTTTGCCGGGAGAATCACCACCCACCCCCCTCGACTCCTCTGTGGCGGGCAAACGTCCCATTCGTGGACCAAGGTGTATGTGACAGAGAGTCCCAACGATGTGGATAGGCTACACTAGACAAAATGGAACTCGGTGCGACTACGGTGGTGATGGCTAACGGAGCGGGCCCCGAAAGAGAGAAAGGAAGAAGAAAAAGTTCCAAGTTCTCCTCCTTCTTCTCCTGGCATCAGAGAGACAAATCCACTATTGTGAAGAAAAGCGCCAAAGACGTTACCCATTTCCCCCTCTTTCTCGAAACTGGGATTTGTCCCGTTTGATATTCACCCCTTGTCGCTCGTCTCGTGTCTCCAGGCGCAACAAAGAGGAGAAGATACTTCGGTACGGGAGCGTGACAGTCCCAGGTGTTTGCGTAATAAACGTCCTCTCAAAGGCTGGAATCACTTCGGTCTGCAGGGACCTGCTAACCCCGCCGCCAGGGAGCGGTTCCTCTCGTGATGACCAGGTCCCACCTCGGTCGGGTTTGCTCGGGGCAGGCGACAGAAAAAAAACCGCTTTATCCCCCCCCATCTCAGGCGTCAAGACATCGTGGAGCTCCGTCGCTCGTTGGGCTGCCACGAGGGGGACAAAGAGCTGTGGCCTGTAGGAGATTCTCCGCGGTAATCTCCGCTTTTGCGATACATAGCTGGAGTTTACTCAAATGTCAATGAGGAGCCCTCGGATTTTTTTAATATGCGCAGAACGGCCAACTTGGCTTGTGCTGCTGATGCCTTCCCCTCACTTGCCGTCTCCGTAGCTGAACAACCGTCGCAAACCTTCGTGAGATTTCGCTCAAGATGAACCGGGGGGAAGGACATGGGAGGATGCGATGTGATCAGATCACTGGTGGGGCTTTGCATTTCGTGTTGGACCTGGTCTCACAGAAAGACCAGCCAGGCGAGCCTGTGGATTCTTCCAAAGACTGTCCTAGCAAACCAGGTTGGATGGACGATGAAAACTTCAAGAGACAACCTAGCAGTGTGGCAGTCTAGTTCTCAGGGACAGTTCGTCGTCCACACCAGTCCGGCAACCCGGTGCGGGATATCATGAAAAAGGGCCCAGTCCTGTCAAGCAGAAGTGTCGGTCAGGGCAACAAATCAACAACCATCAGCCGACTCTGAGTGGTTGTAGTGTAGTGTACCACTTGAGCCACCATCCCGGGACCAAGTCAGGACCCTTCTTGCATCGAACGTCTCTTCTGAAGGTTGGGGAGCGCAGAAGATAGCGTAGTGACAGTTCAATAGGCGGCTGGGCCTTTCTTGGAGAGAAGAAGGCAGCCATGTGGCCAAATAAATTTACCCGAGCAATTTAGCCACGGGTGCCGACTGGTGGAGGATTCTCTTTCTGCCGCATGATTTGTGCAACAGGGCTGCAGAAAATGTCACGCTGCTGACCCCGCCGGGGCCGCCGCCAGATGGACCACCGGCGCAGGTGAAAGCTCCGGAGGGTGACTGCCTGAGGAAGTTTGGTGGTTGTTCATAGCCATGTCTTTCGGTCAAACATCCAGACGACTCGCCGGCGCCATCGCTTTCTCGAGGTTGGATGTGAATGGTCTATGTCTCGCTTCACCTCCAAGATCTGACTTTCTTCCGAGGAGGACCCCGAATGATTCTCCCTAGACAATCTCTCCACGCTCATCGCGGTCCCATTCAGGGACCACCGCTGATCATGCGCCTTGCGCAAGATTGTCCCCAGAAATTGGACATGCGATCTGAAAGACCGCGCGCACATCATTTGTTGCCCATCAAGACACGTGAAGATGATTGCCGGATGTGTTGAATTCTCTCATCTGGAGCGAACGAGGTGATCTGCCTTAGCGTTTCTCAGTCCCCGTAGGCCGGCGAAAGACCCTCCTTCCGTCGAATCTATCCACCAATCCCAGTAAAGACGAAGATCCGAAGTCTGATAGCCTTGTTGCCTCGCTCGAGACGATGTCAGTCGCGGGGTTTAGAGGCACGAGAGGGGCTGGGCGTAAGCGGGTTTTGCCACCATCGTGCAAGAATCTGATCCTCCGTCCGGGGACACAACGGTCATTTTGTGGACTCCGCGGTGGCCTCGCTCGCAACTTGCAATGACCAGTATCTCCCTAAACCGTTAGGTGGTATCACGTGAAGAGGCAGACATGCAGTAGCTGCTACCGGTAATTGCGCGTTCATGGACGTGGGAAGGGAAAGAATTGGAGAATGGTCCGTACGCTCGCGATGCCTCGACCCACGGTCTGATATTCCGTTCTATCCGCAGATGTTGATAGAAACATTCCCATGCTACTCAAATACACAAGGAGGGAAGTGGATAAGGGCGTAATACGAGACTAGGCTTTCGGTGAGTCTAGACTCGAGAAGTAGCCAAAGGGGTTTTAAGCAAACGCCGAGGACACAAGACGGCTTATCAACTCGATGAATGGAGGTCCGTCACTCCGGAGAAGAAAGGGAGCAAAACGGCATAGGAGTGATGTACAGGAATGCTGGCCTCACCCGTATCGCAAAACAGTTCCTGGACTCCGGACAGACGAGGCCAGAATGGCCGGCCTCCTCAGTTCTCGGGCTGGAATTGACCATCGCGCCTGTAGCAAGCACGCGCAGGGCAACAACATCACGCCTTTTGCTTTCTCCCCTTCGACTCTTCCACGCGAACACACTTGCCTAATTCGGTCTCACCACCGACTCGGCCGCCTGTCGTGAACAGGGACCCCGTTACGATCCCGGGCGATGCTCCGCGACCGAACGACGCGCCGTTCTCTTGCGTGCTCGGACCCCCCTCCGTGAAAGTCCGTCGTGGTTGGTGCGCTACAGACCCTTTTGTTTGGAGACTTTCGGTATGGACAAGGCTGCCTGCGCAGACCACGGGTCTATTTGCCCGTCCAGACTTTTCGCTTGACGTGTGCTGCCGCGAAGACGCATGACAGAAGCCGACGTGGAAGGTTTTCTCAAGATGACGGGTCGCTCTGCGCCATTGCTGACAGGCAAAAGCCGCGTGCGACTATGCGCGCGATGCGATGGCAGGAAGGCCTGGGCAACAATCTGCACATGTGAGATATATCAAGGCGATACCTACAACCAGCAGGATAAGCGGACATAGATATCTGAGTATGCCTGAAGGCTGCTGGTGTGTGGCCAGCGCTCGAATGAAGGTGACAGGGGTCATTGTGAGTCTAGTCTCTCGGTCTCTCCCCCGCGGCTCTCCCATCGGACTTCCAGGTCCTCGTTGTCTCGAAGGCAGAGACAACGCCCGTGTCTGTCTTTTACCCCCTCCGTCATACCGGCCTACGGATCAACGACCGTCGGATCCAGCGACGGGATTCTACTGGCTAGAGGAGAACTGAACCACATGTAAATGCCATCAGGTTACCCCAGTTCGATGAGAAACCCCAAACCAAAAAGGCATCCGGCGCCGCCCTTGTGAGATCTCTCGATAGTGGAGTATTAGAGGTCGCTAGCTGATTTATGCATTCTCAATGTCCCCTTACCGGCTCAGCTTGCGAATGAATCTCCAAACGTAGTTTTGCCTGACTCTTTTGTTCCCAACCGGCAGGCGACGTTCGTGAATGGGTCTTACTTACCCCTCCATCTCAGGCAGGCACGGATCCTCCGAGTCCCGCGGTCCAGGTGCTGTTTTCGATTTTGGGTATTGATTTTATTATGGGTTTGCGTGGGAATAGGATGGTCGTAGAAAAACTCTGTCCAAAATGTGATAAATGACAGCTGACCAGATCCACGGCGTCCATCGGTACCCTCGCGCATCGCGGGAACACCGGTAACAGAGGCTGTAAATCGTGGGTATCCATTCGTAGGGGTTGACGAAGAGATGTGCAGAGATGTGCAGAGATGCTGCCGGCGCATAGGCAGCCGGCCGAATCTAGAACGGCCAAAATACCTGCCTACATCTCCACCACCCATCCCCAAACTGCCAAAAATACGAAACATCCCTTCCCAACGACGCAAGAGGCGTTCCTGACACTACCCTCCAGAGCAAACCTGACAGAGAAACCCCTGCGAATGAGGGGGGAGGAAATAGGTTGGTAGAGAGGAGATTTGCTCATGTCTCTTCCGGCCGAATGTGACCCCAGGCTTGTCTCAAAAAGACAGATTCAATGTGTGTGGTGGTGTGCGTGATGTGCGTGCCGCTTCACCAGGCCTGCCACGCCCTGGCAGGCCTTCCCGTCCGGGGAAGCGTTCCGGCCGAGGTGAAGGAGGTCCGGATGAGTGGGTGAGGAATGCGCGGATGCTTGGGCTGAGAGACCTACTGGGTAAAAAGGAAGAAGAAGAAATGTTTGGCCATACTACTCCGTCCAGCCAGTACCGTGCTTTTGCAGCCCTCTTTTGCCCATGTTCGTCTCATCTCACTTTACACGCCCCTCAGGAAGGGGCTCAGCTGGGGTCACTAGGTGAGATTCGTGTTCATGCTTATTATGTGGTCAACATTCCCAGCTTGGAGTATTTGACAGATGATTACTTTTTAAATATGAGATTTAATAGACTTAAAGTAAGGATTTGTCTTGTGACGCAGAGTTAAATAATATAATATTTGAGTCTCCGTTTCTCATTTTAGTCAACGAAATTCCTGTCGGTGAACCCGTGATATTCGATTGACGTTATAGTATCCCGACAATGACATATGTGGCATTCATGAGGCTTCTCGATCTGGGTCTATTGACATTTGACACTTTGCCATTGTTGATGCAATGAATTGCTGTACCTTACAGGAATGCGGGTAAACATACATGTTCAAGCTACCACCAGCCTACTGTAGATCATCAGCTCGGGAACCACTCGGTGTTCTCTTATTACCCCAACGATTTGCATCATCGATGAACGCCGTGGCCACTCCGAGATCCGTTCCCGAGAGCTGGTCCCTCGCCAATCTGTCAGTCTCTCAGAGTCTCCAGTCCCATGGCACAAGCGTCTACGTAACTGCGGCAGGCAAAGTGCAACCGAGCTTCGTCACGAGTCTTGAGGAGCCTCCATATCAATTAGCCACCTAGGATACGAATACATCCCTCGATATGAAAGACTCTTACCATATGCCCATTGATGAAGCAACGAGTGTGGCAGCCATCGAGATGCCTCAATAGACACGATTTCATTGGTCACAAGTTATGGCAGTAATTAGATGTATCCGGACGGGAAGCGACACTGATCTCCCCGTACTTACTAGTGCCACAAACCATCGTTGGTGTGCCTAAAACTTCAGCCCACCCCAGTCGTGTTTGCGATTGCCAACACATCGTGGTGAACTTCAGGTACCGACCGATTCTTTCCAGACGACTCAGCAGCCCGTACAACACAACAACAGTTGCAAATTACCGAGGCGTCTATCGACGACGACTAATCCCTAGGTGCAAACGCTGAAAGTTTGAGCAGTGCCGCCTCTGTGGCTCACTAATCTCCCCCTCGAGAGGTGACAACTGACAGAACAAGGGACTAACTCCAGCTGCATCAAATCACCGTCCATCGATGACACTTCAGCTGCTTCTCTACAACTTCCCAAACAAGCCCTTTCATGCCTCCCAAAGCCATGATATTCGGTCTCGAGTCACGAGATGTAAGTCCTCGAGAGTCAGATCTGGATCTAACGGCGGGAAAGACGAATTTCCCTGCAGCCCCTTGCCAGATATTGATTCGAACGTGAGCGATTGGTCGGGTGGCGCTAATCAGCAAGGGTTCATGATACTATAAAGTTTGGTGGCTTGCGGGGTGGCCAAGCCCGCCGACAATCACCATCACTGCCACATTTCCCTAGCTTCAACGATTCACCCTCATTGACAGGTGTCAACTACACTGGTAGACTTCCTCTCTATAGCTTGACGGCTCGCATTGCGTCTACATGCCTCTTCAGAAACGTGATAGGCCGAAACAAGACTCCGGGCTGCAGATCCTTACCCGTCGCGCCGAGTGCCGTGAGGAAAAAGAAGTCCAGTGCCACGTTCAGACTCTCGAACCCGCAGAGTCAGCTACAAAGTGCAAGACATTCAAAAAAGCAAGAAAAGGTTCGGCTGAACGAGGCTCAAAGTCTCTGGTCCTGAATTTTCTGGACATGCTGATCATCAGGCACGTTCGCCATCCAACCGTTCATTCCTATTCCAGACGCCACGACTCTGCCGCGAGAGGGGAAGACCGAGTTACACAAGACAGGACTCGGATTTCCCGCCTTGCCTGCTACACCTGCCTGCCTGCCTGCCTTCCTACCTGCCTGCCCTACTTTGAGAGGCCGAGTGAAGCCGTGGCGGGCGTTGCACATCTCAGCCCTCCCGTAGATGGCTTGTTTCTTTTGCCCTTTCGTCGGCTGAACATGAATCAAGCAGAGGGTGCGGAGGGTTGAGGCCCGCCGCCAGCCGGTCCAGCATCGGGCTTCTCGTCTCCTCCTCCCCATCTTCCCCTCCGTGCCGTCGCCCGCACATTAGAGACATTGGGCTTGGGTCTGGTGACATACATCTCACTTTGTTGCATCAGTGACATCTCGGGCTTCACAACGTTGCGGGGAGGTCTCAAGCCGCAAAGCCGCGAAACATGCCGTTGAGGTTGAAGTTCACGCAACCTTTACCGGCGATAGGCATCTGTACATTTCGATTTTCTTTTCTTTCTTTTTTATTATTATTGTTCTTATTCAAACGGTTGTCCGAAGTAAAACGGACTAACAATTGTAAAAGCCAATAGTCCGGCCCAGGATATAGAAATTCCGACGACAAGATCAAACAGAAAACAGAGCAAATCTGTAACTTACACCGCTCCCCGCCATGGCGGACGCCGGCGCGGCCGTCACTGCGACCCGCGCGTCATATTCTCAAATATCCGCCCGCTTGCCTGCCGCCGGACTTTGACGCGCCCACCCTCTCCGTCCGTCCCCTTACCTCCTCCCCGGTTCCCGCTGCTGCAGGAAAACGAACCTGCGCGGCCATTGCCGGCTTCGATCTTCCGCCACTACTGTAGAAGGTACGGATAACATCTGTAACTCGTTTCCCCTACCCTACATGTACCGTGCAGGTAAGCAAGCCTTGCATGAAATATCGTATCGTATCGGATCGCGTCAAACTTATTGCATTGGATCTCAATAGATCGTACTATAGAAATAGACATGCGTGCGCCCTCACCGCTCTCCCCCACCCCAGACTTGCGGGAAGGAATGTCATCGTGCTTCAGCCTTCACCGTTTCCCGTCCCGTTTGATTCCAGGGGTGAGAAGAGCTTGATGCCGATTTCAGCTGTTCAGGTTGCCCTATTCAGGGCATCGCACATTACGTCCGTAGATCTTACCCGCTGAGCCTTCCATATCCATGATAAGCCATGCTGCTACCACTGCACCAAGCCGTGCTCTATTGCCATTGAAGAATCATCACCGATTCGCCCATAACATCTCTCGATCAATGGTATTCCCAGATACAACCGACTATTGTTTGTCGATCGTCTGAATGACAATCAACCCCAACGATATCCAACCAGGTCAATGAAGGCTACTACCGCGGATCAGAATCCCCGGTTCCCCCATGTCTTGGCTTTCCTCCAGCGTGGCAGTTGTCTGATAAAAAGCAAACAAACATGGCTAGAAGTCTGGAACTGGGGTTTGAGCGTACTTTCTGGCCGGACATCTGGTGAAGAGCAACGTCACCCACGCCAATGCAGCATTCCCCAAACACACCTGCCGCAGCTTGTCTGTTGATCAAGAGTGTCGGACGGCTACTGGGGACTATCCACAAACACGCAGGCCTGGAGATAACCACACGATGCCATTCTTGAATCCAAGACCAATACATCCCACACCACTCACACAGAAACCTCTTCCCCCCCCCTTTTGATCTCAACCGCCAACGTCGCAACCCCAGAAGAACGGTTGACTTGAAATAAGAAACGACGCACTCCTACACGACAAGTTGTAATCATCCCCGGTATGCCGTCACGTGCATAACGTCCGTACCGCGGACGCGGACCCAGCTGCATCTCATCGACTTTTACCCTGCTTTGCATGCGCTGCTCCAAAGAAAAGCCGTTCGCCCGTTTGGAGTTATTCCCCTCCAAAACCATTGTAATCCTATCGCCCAAGAATGGTCCCAGCCCCACCATCCAAACTCTTCTCTCTCTCATAAAAACCACATCCTCCAATGACATCCCAGACAAACCGCGAAGACAAATCCCAAAAAGGGACAGAAATAAAATAGAAAAGCCAATGCCCATTACCCCCTTGTCATCCGGGGAAGCTCGCCAGTCTCTCCGCGGGTGGAGACAAAAACTCAGGCCTGTCCCGCGCGACTCGCCGTCACAAATGACGAGATGGGTAGGTCAGCTGAGCATTCCCGAAACAAAATCTGACAGCGGGGGGGGGGTGAAAAGGGCGGAACCGTGAACGCGCCTACGCAATCGCCAACTCTATCCCGTACTGCTCTATCAATCTGCGCACTTGGAGTGTACTAGTCATTAAGCTTCTCCCGTCGGGTAGCTGTCATTATTGACGACAAAAAAGTATCAGTAAAGATCGTCACTTTTCTATCAAAATGCAAGGTCATACGCCGTTGTCGTTACCGTTACTGTTGCCGCATGCCGCTGCCGCCGCCGCTTCCAGGCGCCGCCATTCCCTTTCCTATTCTCCCTGCGCGCCAAACGCCGAACGGAGGCCTTCGATCTATCCGTACGTCGGCCTCCTGCTGAAAGATCGTCGGGTAAAGTGCCAAAGCAACCCCGGATCGTCGGGAAACGGGGCCACCCCGTTGAACGACGTGAATGCATCTGTACGCAGTAAGGTATCCATAGTGGCTCTTCAGCTTTGCATGCATTCTCTGAAACTGGTTTCCAGATTTATCATGATTTGATGGCCTCCCCCTTTGATAACCTAAAATGTTAGCAAGAAAGAAAAGAAAAAAGACATTGCCTTGTGAGTTGTGATAGAAACAAGTCATGCCCTTTTTTCTCCCGCGCCAAACGCCGATTCCAATGCGATGAGAACAACCAAGCCGACGGGTCGTCGTTATCCGTCCGTTAGGCGTGGATCGGTACATGTATTATCAAGTAGACTTGACTAGCACAATAGCGCAAAAGAGAGGGGGAAAAAAACACCAAGCGACGAGAGAAAAAGCAACGTCTGCTACCATTTTGCAATCAACCACAGCTCGCAATAACGCAGCAAATCACGTTCCCCACGTGTTTTCCCTTCCCGTTCTCACTGGACCAAATGGTTCTATCCCACTCCTCGATACCTCTGATACGCGAAACAACACGGCGCTCAGGCATAGCAAAGTCGGTACTTGGTCAACCGCCCGTCTTCCCCTTACTGAGGGCAAAGGTAAAGGTTGATCGACATAACTCACGGCCATGGCGATATCAACTTTCCCCCGTGTCGCAGCGATCGATGGCAGCGGTGCCAGGTCGTAAACAATTCCTCGGTGTCGAGAGGAGTCTAGCGAAACCCGCACAACCCCCCCGTAGCTGGGACTGTTGCATGAAACGCGGGATATGTTGAACTTGCTATCCCACGTCTTGAGGGCTCAGGCATTTCGACACATGTTGAATTTTTTTTTTATAAACGGCAATTATCAGAGGATTTGAGTACCTGAACCACCCCCACACGCAAAACTACTCAGAGCTTGGAAAATACCCCATCATTTCATGATACTTCAGACTTTCGCATCTCCGGCTTACACCACCCCATCAGTCCTCATGAAGCCAGAATCCTTCTCGAAGAAAGCAAAGAAGCCCCCCAATCCCCATAGCCCACGATAAGAAGCCACACCTCCTTCCTCGTCGTCACGTAGCATCCTCCTACACCGCACCCGTACCCCCGTACACCGCCCAGATTCCCTCTCCGGCCGGTGCCTTTTGCGTGTCCGCGCCTGTTTGCAAATCTCCTACATACAACGAGGCCTTTGAGCCAGCCCCGTGTGGTTACATCCAAACCAACCCACCCAACAACACGCCAGGGTCCCAAAAGAAGTTGGTGTGCAGCCCGTGTATGGTATGCTACAGCCTACCACGACGGTACCAATGCCATCCCGCCAGTGCCATATGGCTTCAAGGTACTCCGTACTCCCTACCGAGCTGTTGCGCGTGGGGGTTGCACGCTGTCCCGGAGCCGGAGGCAGTTTGCACTCTTGCGGGTTACCTACTCTTCTCTGAACTTGGTGCAGTGGTAGGGAGGCGGGAACTCGGTCCAACCGCGCGTGGGGGGGCTCACCGTCCCCCATCCCCTTTCGGACGGAAGAGTCGCCGGCCCGCGAGCCGCCGCTGGGCTTTTCCCCATCGTGCATTCCGTCTCTGCGCATCTGACCGCCGCCTTCAGCCACGTTGTATAGGTAGCCTATGGGAATACGTAGTTGTACTGCAAATTGTCCATCAAGCCAAGTGAACGACTGAACGCGACAGACAGGAATGAGATGGCAAGTCTCAGCAGAAGCGGACACTGCGTTTCGGTGTACGGATAAACGAGTTCCAAAGCAAAACAAATACGCAAACGTGCCGTCGATTCGAGTGAATCGATAGAGATCGTGATGCTTCAAACGCCCTCCAAATCGCGATGGTCGACTCGCGCTACCTTGCACCAAGCCTCTTCCAAAATCCGGGAACTACTCTACATCCCGCGCATCGAAAAGCCCGGTGATTACAACCAGGCCTACTCCGTACCTACCGCGATTCGAGTCAGCTTCGTCTTGGCTAAACTACTATTTGCCTTCCCTCGCGCCAATGACAGGAGTCGCGATTTCCACATATTTGCTTTTTCGGACATCACCAGCTGACCCGGCCGCGGGCGGCCTAGGAAATTCCGCAATTCCTTTCCTGAGCTTGAGTTGCTTCACAGACACATACACACACAAACCTTCACAGAAGAAGTTCGGGGCCCAGCGCGCCGGAAGCGGCCCCGTCCGCCGCCGACTGAGAAGGGCGCGCCCCCACATTGCTTTCCCGTTGTGGAAGCCCGATGGACAAACCCATCCCTGCATGCTGTCCGGGATGGCAGAGGCACACACACCATTTCTCTCCCTTTTCTCTGCCACTTTTTGTCCGGTTTCCCTCTCGCCCTTACGTACTGGTATCTGTGTGCTTAGATGCTGGCGATGATGTTATCAGTCACCTTGTAACTGACCACCACCACCTCTCCCCAGAGCTGAAGGCGCCGTAGGGATAGCTAGGCACAAACTCTATGCTCTAGATATTCCCGAGGCCAAGGTTCCCAATCTCTCGGCCGATGCGACGTATCATTTTCGCAGTAGTCGACAAGGCGTGCAAACAGCGACCTAGAGAGTATCCGTAGTAGCAAAAACAAAATCAGATATGTGAGGTCAAAAGTCAAGTGTGAACCGGGGACCCGGCCCATTTCGTCTCATCATGGGTGTCGTCGTCCAGTCTCCTGGGAACCTTTTGAGAGAAGAGAAGAAAGAGGGAGTCGGATGGCCATGTCGTAATTGTCGTCGTTGGAGATGCCTTGTCGGGACCCGTTTGCTCAAAGAACCACACCCTTCCCCTTCCCCTTCCTCTCTCCAATCTCCAACTCCCACACCTTTTCACCTTCACAAGCATTCTCCTCACCTTGGCGGAACCTGGGTGGCCTGGTGTGCTTGCAGTTGTGTGCGGCGAAGCGAAGAAGTACCGCAAGCCAGGCCGAGGTGCACGATTTTTCCCGTTGCGCCCAACCAACCACAATAGCAGTGGACCATGAGTGGTGGAGCGTCTACACCGTCCCCGGTTCTTGGGATTTTTGTATGATTTATCGCCTTCCCAATCCCTCTACCGGTGACCAGGTGTAGCAAAGTCAATTTGATTGGGATGCATCAGTTGGCCTTCCAGAACCGGGTCGCTTCCCCCCCTTCCCACCCCCGGCCGAGGTCAACTTCAGGTGAATGCTCCGTCCTTTCGTGAATGATGGCATGGGTTCATGGCCCATGGGATATCGGTTTTCACCCATCCCCCGTTGGCCTGCTTGTCGCAACAACTCGCAATACCATGGGTATAGTCGTAGCCGAGGAAGGAAAAGGGAGGAGAACCAACAGTCCTGTCAGTTAACGACACTCCTGACAATCCCACGATTCCAATAATCCGGGTTGTTGGATCCAAGCCGTCTCATCTTTTCTGGCCATGTCTACTTCGTACACTATGCGTACGAATATGCCACCCCGGCTCGAGGGCGCAACTTGCACCGAACAATTGTTTGTCGCGCCATCGGTCTTTCGATGGAATGCTCACCGGGTACGCAGTTCGAGTATGGCTTGCGCCGTGCCCTTCATCTTAGAACCCATGCACACCGGCATCCGGGAGTTTGGGAAGGAATCAAGAGTGATTGATTCCTCGGAAAGCCTCTCCCCTAGCTCCAACTGCGCCGTTGGCTTCGGCGTCGCGTGTTCTCATATGCGCAAGCGATATCTTTGCAAGGCTAGGACAATACCTTTTTTCCCTCCTGCCTCGTATGATCGTCACCATGTTCGCGTCTTCTCACAATCATGTTACTCGCGGGTTCCGTTTTGTCTCTCGGTCCGTTGTCGGGGGTGAGTTGGAGCAGGATCGTAGGGCCTGTCCATTTCCCATTAGCTCCGCACGACGTATGATTACCACGGCCTCGGGACTGCTAGATGGTCGCGGAAGCGATATCGTGGTCCCCCGGAGACCGTTTTCTGCGAAGCGAACACCAAGGTGACGGCGCTCACGACAAGTGCCCCCTGGCAGATAATATTGTGCTCTGCCATTGTCAATTCGGGCTTGACAAGGGCGGAGCTCCCCATCGACGATGGCGCCGAAAGCCCGTAACAAAATGCCGTGCACATCGGGCTTCAACTTTCAAGGATACAGCGAGATAGGCAAGCCAGAATCCTCCAGTCACCATGGGTCAAGGGTGAACAGATGACCACGGAGAGTAGGGGTACTGGCCGCTCCGCCAACCGTGACGGACGGACGGGTGCTCCCACAGAACTAGCATCCCGCGCTGACAGTCGCCGTGATGCCAGGCGTGGCGCGGCTTCAGGGTGAGGGAAAAGAGGAAAAGAGTGGCAGTGGCTTCAGCCCCCTAAGCTGCGGTGTTTGCTTCATGGTACCTAACGAGACGTGGGGTGCCGGCGTTGGCTTGACTTTGGGCTTCCAGAGGCAACCCGTCACTTGACCAAACTGTTGTCAAGCAAGGTCCCAATCGAACGACAAACGTTGCTTTTTGCGCAGAGTTGAAAATGTGAGTTGTCAAACAAGCGGCGGTCATTGCGCGATGAGTAAACCACATGGACCATGAGCAAAGCCTGAAAGCCTGAAACTCTGAATTGTAGGGCTTTGGTGATGTCCAGTGGCAGAAAAAACGAACTGCAAGGTGAGTGACGAGTGACCACCAACGCGGTGAAATGAACACCAGGCTCTAGGAACTGCTCCAGCAACTGCATTGGGGAAAAGGTGACGTTTCAAGGGTCCAATTGCAGCCTCTCCAAAGTTCCCCCCAGGTGCTGTGACGAGGCACTTTTTGGGGCCTGGTGACCAGTTGACCCATGCCGGGGCTTGAGAGTTTGGGAACGAATGTCTCGCCTGGTTCAGGAACCAGAAAGCCTCGAAGGTTTAACGAAGGTCTGGCATGCTGCTTCTGTCGGTCCCTCAGGATCGATCAGTCTCAACCATGCCTTCTGACACCGACTGCATACGTCTTGGCCTTCTTCTTTCTGACCTCTGAGTTGGCATGAGTGTCTCTCATGAGCAGGAAGAACAACTCATTCCGGGGCGTGGGAGAGCCCACAAAGCGCCCATCTGCGTCTTGCTGCCCCCGACCCCCTGTCCAGCCCGTTGATGAACACTGGATCCCATGACATTCTGGCAACCAACCGCGGGGTAGGTAATGAGGCGATGAGCAAGCAGGGCGGTTGAGTTCATCATCGATACCAGGTTCCAAGTTGCTGCTTGGCTGATGTGCATGTCTGTAGATAGGATGCCTCCTTGCGATCAACATTGAGAATGACTGTTGTTATTGCGTCCCTTGTCATTACTGACGCCTCACGAGGGCTGAGCTTCGTGGGCGGGCAGCGGGCAGGCGGCAGACAGGCGACAAGCGGCAGGATTTGTTGATGACCTAAGTGATGGGCATTATCACGGGGTCGATTTGGGGCGAGCGCAGACGCGCTGCCGCAACCAGTCAAGCAGCAAATTCGCAAGCCAGCGAGGGGGTCAGAGCATGTCACATCGCCGTGTCAGCGCTCAAGGACGGGCCGCCGCCGATTCGTCCGCAACCAAATTTGGCGACGACGAATTGACCTTGTCGCCGTCGCGAGTCCGGGCCCAAGCAAGCTGCTTTGGTGCCAGCTCACTATGAGCAGTCGACACTATCGAGGGCTATGCAGCCGCCATGAGAGATAGTCTCGTGGACACGGACAGGCACTGCGAGTCGCCGAAAGATGTTCTCCCTTCAATCTTGCACCTAAACCTATCCTTCCGCGTAGCAGGCCGGATTTCGTCCCGAGGGACCTCGCGGCTGTGGTATCCGTAGGTTTGGAGATGCTCGAAGCGGAAGAGGGGCTGCGACAAGTCTGTCCCCGTGGTGACAATGCCATGGCAATTCAATTAACGGGCACTGTATTTGCAGCGGCACCTGCGACTCGTGATCCAGACTTCAGGGACGGGAACGAATGCTGGGGAAATTGGAACGTTCGGAATCAGGGCATCTGTTTGACCCCAGTATTCGTAGAGTGAACGTCAAGACTCAAAGGGGGGTTTCTGGGGAAGCGATTGGCGGTCGTCCCGACGGAAGGGTTGAGCAACCTAAAGCCTCGAAGCAGAGATTGAGAAAGCATCGGTTTGGGCTGGTCCGAAGTCACGGGCACAGCAGAGAGAACCAGGCGAACCAGTCGAGTCGAGCGTTTCTTCTGGTGGTCTCGTTGTGCGTTGTCACCTCCGTTGTGCCGTTCTCAGCTCAAGGAGTCAGTCAGTCAGGGACCCTTTCCCTCTGGCAGGACAAGTCTTTTCCCCCTCCAGTGGCTCCCTAGGTTCGGAGAAGAGCAGCGAGGCCGCAGGGCAGGTGAGCAGCTGGACAGGGACCGACAGGGACAGGGCGTTGATGGACGTTGCCTTCACGGTTCGAGCTGGACGGCGATCCGTTTCGGCGGGAAGAGGCACGGCGGCTCGTGACCAGTGACCAGACGGAAATCGCTGTAAATGGCAGCGAGCTGTCGAGGCTGCATTCGTTCTAGGCCGTCGCGGTCTGTGAGGGTGCCAGAAGGGGAACAGTGCCGGCAGGACGGTAGATCGAGGAGATACGCCAGGCCTCTTTGGGTAGCATATTTCTGGCTTATCTTCTTTGGGTAGTGTACGGGTGTTTCGGTCAGGTACCGAATGACGGTTGACGGAAAAAGCGCGACGGAGAACCGGACGGGGGTAGAGGTGTGGACTCTGCGGAGGAGCCTTTGCCTGTGGAGGAGTCTTTGGAGGTCGAGACGAGGCCGATGGAGACTTTTGGATGGAAAACGTGGAGATGAGGCGCGGCGCATATTCGGCCAGACGACTTAGCCACTGAGAATTGGTGACAGAAACCCCGTATTCCGCACAGGGAGAGTCTCCGTTTTTCTCTTGAACGTACGTACGAAGATTCTGTGCCCCCCAAAGATCCAGAACCATGACGGAGACGCGATATGGAGACTGAATTGGCATGTTCCATACGGAGTAGCTTGGTCTGGATTGGCCGAGGTGCTGACGGTGACAAAACAACCGACGGACGGACGGGACGCAATGCGGCAATCTAATGGGCCTGGATGGTGATGCCGCGACGAAGACGGCCAGAAGACTCCCGTCACATGACCCAAACGGTCCCGTGGGCGAGGCGTCCGTGGAGCTGAACGTGGAGCCCAACGGACTGAGCTGGGCCAGGCCCCAGGTCTCAATTGAAAGTTTTCGTTCCTGAAGTTGGAAGACGTGGAGGGATGGAACGGAGAGGGGGGAGAGCGGACAGCTGACCGTCGACGTTCGCCGCCTCAACGGACTGGAGTACTGCCTAAAACGGCTAAGTGTCGAGGAACTTGAGCTATACCGAAAGAAGTAGTATCTTGGGTCACCCGCGCTCCCAAAATTGCGCGTTGGGTTGCCGTATGGGGTTCAGCGCAATTGCCCTATGATGCCCCTTTAGGCTTGGTTCAAGATCAGAATAAGGGAGCTTGTCTCTCTGGGGGTCTCTCGGGGAACATCAGAGCAAAAGTCAAGAGTCAAGACAGCTCACGTTCCTGGACCCCCTCTCGAACTCCGGGGGGAAGCCACCACGACTTGCCCCGTCCAGGCAGTGTACCGAACTTCCCCGAACGACAAGTTTCTGGACCTCGTCAACCCCCTTCCCTTGGGCCCTTGGAGTGCCCTTTGTACGTATCCCTGTGTCGTTGACCGTCCCAAAAGGTCTCTTGCGCACCCGTGACTGCCTTGCCGTCTTGCGCTTGATGGCTGCGCTGCTGGGTGCTGGTACTACTGTTCCGCGCTCTCTCTCCGTTCTGGTTCTGTGGTCTCGTGGAGTCTTGCGTCTGTACATTCGGCTACGTACCGAGATACCGCCGCAAAGAGTCGTTCAGAACCCCTGACACCCTGACATTGCTTGGGATGGAACACACTGACATGACTGACTTAGGTTGACTGAGTTGAGTCTTTCTTTCTGCTCTAGACCTGATTCTGAATCACCCGGCACGAAGAGGCCCAGCGTCGTCACAAGCCGAAAGAACCAGCAAAGAAGAACTGACTTGTCCGTCTCTCGCCAGGACAGATGGACAGATACAACTGGAGGCAAAGACAGTCGAAAGCTTGAGCAACCGCAGAATGCTGTCCGTATATCCGCACGAATACACCTACCTGGTAACTGAGAAGAAGTGGTACTTCCTGTGATGCTCGTCTTGGGGAGGGTCATTCCCCTCTGGAAAAGAGAAAAGCCACCGACTGGCGGTACTTTGTGCCCCGTACCTGAATACATAAGTTACCTCCACTTTTGCTTCAACACTTCCGTCGTCACAACCCAAGGCCTCAGGTCCCAAGGTCTCTCCTCTCTCTCATTTTTTTCGCAGTACGTACCTTACCTCTCCATACCCAATTCTCACTCACACCCCCACACCTCAGCACCCACACCCTCTTCTTTCCCTTCCTCTCCTTCGTGCCTTCTTCTTTTTTTTCCCTCTTTACCAGGTAGTGGTGCTCCATGCCGGGGGCCCCTGCTCGCTCCTCCCTCCCCTCTTGTCTTCTTGTCCCATGCTGAGGGAGGTGCGAGGATATACGTACTTTGCTCACCGCGACTCACCCCCATGCCAGCATCAACATTCCCCACGCCCCCCCCCCCCTCCAAAATCCTAAGGTACTCTCACCCCTTCCACCCACTCCCCCCCCCAATCCCCATCTCTTCCCATTGCCCATCGCACATTACATCTACCTATACTTACTTACATGCATCCCACTCCGCTGCCATCTAATCCACATCTTTCAACTCTCTCTGGCCAAACCCGAGGTGACGATAATTATTAACGTCCGTCTTCCCCCAGACTTTCCACCCTTCCCTTCTCCTCTTACTTCATTGCTCCACCAGAAGCACATCTCGACCATCGACTCGACACCTCTCCGCATATCCAGAGCCAGCATTCTCCGGATTCCCCTCCCGTAAACGCCATCATATTAAAGCATTCCTGTCTTCGCCCTTTCGCACCTCGACGTCTGCATCAGCACTTCCAGCGACATCATTTCCCCGACGTACATAGCGCCCATCACTTCATCGTCGACATCATCGACCGCCACCCGCAAAACCACGACCCGCGACTCCAAATCTGATCTCGACAACATCCATATCGCTTCGCTCCAGGTGCCGAATCTGCCCTACTGTACTGAATCCCAATACACCCTCAACGCTGGGTGTCTCTTCAATCTCAACCACCACCATATCCGCGGAACCGACTACCTCCAGCTGCTCAATTCGAGCAGCCCATCTCGGCGCAATGCCTTACCCTCTCGATACGCACGTCCTGACAGTGGACACCAATGTCATCAACAAGGTCGATACCTCAAATCCTCAGAACCTCTACAGCATGTGGACTGGTAAGCATCTCGCACCTGGCTGCTCCGTTCAAGGAGCTCGCGCACTACGCGCCTACTAACACACCTCCAGTCTTTGCCAAGTGCGCAGAGTCTGTTGAACAGGGCCGCAGGTTAGAAAACCTCAGCTGGCGATTGTGGAACCGTGAAACGTTCTGCTGCACCGAGGAGGAACAAGCCTCCATCACCGCCACCAGCCTGCCCAGAGAGATTCCCCAAGCCAGCAGAATACAAGATATTCCTCAACTGTCCGGCAGTGTCGAGTCAGAAAACGACGACGAGGCAGTCGACTTCACTTCATTGTCCGCACCCCTCGAGATCCGCCCCAGAATCCAAAGACAGGACTCTTGCGCGAGCAACCGCAGCCGTGGCAAGGAACGCCACATCACTTCCGGCGACTTCGAGAAGATGGTCGTCTCCATTATCAAGGAGAACGAGCCCTTGTCTGCACCTCTTCCGCAAATGGCCTCCCCTTACATGCCTCCTATGAAGGAGACTCCCGACCTGGCCCCTGCCTCCCCCGTCTACGAGCACTCTGGATCTACCACAACCGAGTCGCCTTGCAAGTCATCGGAAGAAGAGCACTCCCAAGAGCCGACCTCACCCGAAATCACCTCTCGCACCACCGTCGTCCGCGGCTTCTCTCCATCACAGATCCCCAGAGCCATCCCTGCCTCTCCCAAGGTTATTTCTCCCGCCGCCATTCCCGAGCCGAGGTCATCACCTGCAGCCAAGCCCATCCTGTCCAAGAAGCAGCCCATGTTCTCCATTGGCGAGTCTTGCTCCTCGAGTGAACAAGGCCACAGCATCGAGAACCTCAGACCCATTCCCGCTCCTGTCCAGAAGCGCAAGATGTTCCAGGTCGGCGGCTCCTCCGAGGAGGACAGCTCTCTCAAGAGTGCTCTTGCCTCCCAACCCGGCTCCCTGCTCACCGGTCAGAAGAAGACGACTTCCTTTGCCGACCATGTCTCCACCCGCATGATCAACGACGATAACTCTGCTATTGCCGACGACTCAGAGACCGACTACGTTGACGAGAGCGCCATTGATGATGACGACGACTCTTCCGACTGGGAAGACTCCATTGAGGACAGCAACAAGTCTAGCATTGATGAGAAGACCTTCTTCCAGCGCGTCGACTCCAAGGTCAACTTGACGTCGCGCCGTTCATTGATCACGCTCATGATGACTGAGCAGAACGACCGCTCCAGCAAGCTTGGCAACATTGCTTCCCAGTCTACTTCGGCACTCCCTTGGTCGCGCACTAGCCACCCGGCTCCTCCTACCTTGGCCGTCTCCCCGAACGACTCTGATGACGCCCCTCTCATGATGAAGCGCGGCAATCGCTCTTCTCCTCTGAAGCCCATCAACGAGGTGCCTCGCTCGGCTGCCCAGCCTATCCATGCCACAGCCAGCCACAGCCACCTCCAAGCTGCTCTTTCTCCCCGCACTACCCGGCGCAACATGCTTGCGACTGAGTTGACCGAGTCTCTTCGCCGCAACCTTCTCTGGGAACGCCAGCAAAAGTCGTCTACTGCCAACGCTGTCCTCAAGAGACGCCACACCTCTCACGACGTCGCCAACCTGAAGCAGTACCCCGAGAAGGTGTGCCTCAAGAACGGAGACGCCCCGGTCAACCCCCAGTATTTCTCCAAGGATACTGACAACTTTGGAGGCTACCACTCCAAGGGATGGTAAATCACTATTACATTACCGCGCCACACACAACACAACACAAAACACACACACTTATCACGATATTTGACGAGCGTGTGGCCTTCGAGCCCGCTCGAGCACAGCTATTTCTGGTTGCTTTTACACTGCATTGCGCGCGGCGGCATCGCATCGGCTCTGCCATTCATCATAGTACCATAATCATGGGCGCGCATAGTTGGGACTATTCAGTCCCATGATACGACACGGGTGCATTCATTGGGCCTCGAGGTGGGCCTTTTGGACCTGATTCTAATTTTCACACATTTGCACGGCGTCTCTTCATCACACGATACCATGGTCTGTTTTGTCTTCGCAACATACCACCTTCATGTTTTATCAATGGGTCTGGGTCTCTGCATTTACATGGTTGTTTGAAAGTTTTGTAGTGAAGGAGAGGTGGATTGTACTCTATGGACAGGACCAACAGGAGGGGAAAACACATCTACAGAAGGCATTGCCCGAAGGCGACTTCAACAGCAGGACCTGACACTGACTGGGGCATGCTGATGACAAGACATGGGAGGGAGAAGAAAAACCGGGTGGTGGAAGACCAAAAG
Organism: Colletotrichum tamarilloi; assembly: GCF_030869305.1. Classification (NCBI taxonomy): domain Eukaryota; kingdom Fungi; phylum Ascomycota; class Sordariomycetes; order Glomerellales; family Glomerellaceae; genus Colletotrichum; species Colletotrichum tamarilloi. Next base: position 547,876 of record NW_026849395.1, read on the forward strand.
TGGAGAACTCCCACGAGAACGGCCGAAAGGGCCAGAAGAGGTTGAAAAAAGCTGGTTTGAAAAACAAAAAGCGCACGAGAAGGTCGGCGCAGATGGACCACAAAAGCAAGATCATTGCGACGAAGCCAAAAAAATCCCAAAATCGTCAAAAGAGTTTAGCAAAAACATGAATAAAAGTTGGCCATTCAATCAAACACTCGCCTCATCATCACTGTGACACTGTAATTCATTCATTCGTTTATTCTTTTCAATTCAATGTGCCCTGTGACACTCACCACAGGCGTTGCCTCGCATTGAATGGACTTGCGCGACCGGGCAGATGACTACTTGCTGCTACTGCTGACTGATGGCAGAAGCGCAGACGAAAAGCCCATGCGCTCACCGCTGGCCGATACGCTAGAGCCGCGCTCCATCACGAGCCACCCGGGGACCGGAAGCAGAGCCCGTTTATCGGTGTTGTGCATTATCGAGTCTATCTACGGAGTACGGAGTACTAAGGCGATGGGCAGACAGACAGACGAGACATGGCTACCGCATGGGCTCGGCCATTGCTGACATGGGGGGATTCCAAGGCGCCGGCGGGTTACGCTAGGGCTGCGCCAGGGGAGGGAGGGACATTGGAAGGGGAGTGGGAGTGAGAGAGGAAGAGGAAGAGGAAGAGTCGCATTGAGAATGGGCTGGATTTTGCAATCCTAGAGTATTGTTGCTTTGGCATTTTGCGATTGCGGAGAGAGAGGGATAGGTTTCGTGGACATGTGAAAGTGGTTGATACCAGTCCAGAGTACGGACGAGTTACGTGATTTACATTGTATGTTTCTCGGGGAGGGAGGGCAAGGGGAAGGGGAGGGGATGACTGCCACATGCGTTCAATCACCTTTTTTTTGCGCATTTTGGGTAAAATTTTGATTCACTCTTGATGTCTTTCACACTGAGGAGAATATTTGGCCTGTGATTGTTCATTGATGTTGTCCCCCCCCCCCCCCCCCCCCCCCCCCCCGGGGGCGGGCCAGGCGTGGTCCTCGGCGCGTGTGTGGTTGGGTGGGGGGGGGGGGGGGGCGGCTGGGCGCGTCTTGTTCTGTGTCGTTTTTTTTTCTTTTTTTTTTTTTTTGTTTTGCCCCCCCCCCCCCCCGTCCAGGTTTGGTGAGGAAGCACAGGTCTTTTGCCGAGCTGGAGTGTTTGCCGAGGGATGGACGGATCTGCTTTTCCCTGAGAGAGTTTTGTTCATCTGTTGTTTGTTTGGATCTTGTTTTCGATCATGTGTGTGGTTTTGTTGTTGCCGTGGTTAGATTTTGATAGGGGGGAGAGCGGGGGAATAAGTGTATGGATGGGGAGGAGGAGGGGGGTGGTCGATAAAGTTTGAGGCTGTCAGGTGAGGAGTCGATCTTGGCTTGTGGTTTGTAGGAAGCCCAAAATGTTTTCCCAGAGGTACGGACACACACACACACACACACACACACACACACCTATCGGCAGTCCAGTACGGAATACAGAATTCTTGGAGGAAATAAGTATTTGGGGACAAATGTAGACGCGTAAACGCCTGGTTCTAAACTTACCTAAGGTACTCTGTGCGGGTGCCCGGATCGCAAAAGACTTTTGTCGAGTGGCATTGGCTTTGTGGGATACCGACGACCTTTGGATACCTTCGTTATCGGATGGATGTTTTTTTTTCTTTTTGGTATCTTTCCGATCCGGATTGACAGTCTGATCTCTTCTCTGGTGGTGTGAGGGTCCATACGGGGAAATAGGCTGCGATACTTTTTGGCTTTACCCTCTGGCTGTTTCTTCATAAGAAGTACCTGATTCAGTTCTACGTCCTTCTTACCGGGTAGGTAGGTATTGATGCCCGTTCCTCGACTCCCCGAGGATTGGAGGGAAAAGAGATTTGTGAATTTGGCGCGTGGCTTGGCTCACCCGGCATTCCGCGGAATTCGAGGAGGGGCGCGACGCCGCCGCCGCACAAGGGGTAAGTAAGACTCAGGAAGAGGAGGGGAGATTTGCGCTAGATCTGCTGACAGGGCTTTATTCATCGTTCTTTTCTCGTCAGTTCGGAGGCTCGTAGGGAGGCTTCGTGGCTTGAGTCTGTGGTGCGGTGGTGCCCGGACGCCGCTGTGCGTTTCCATGTGTGTGTGTGTGTGTGTGTGTGTGTGTGTATGTCTTCGTTCGTCTATTTCTCTTGACTTGGGTATGCGCGCCTCCGGCACATTGCCGGGTTTTTTTCCCCTCCCCCCTATACTGCGGATAAGCCTTGCGGCTTACATTGTGTCGCGGCTCCGTGTCTGCCCTGTTCTATGTCTTTGGCTAAGGTATCGTGGCGTTCTTGTCCTTTGCGAGAGTGAGGGGGGAGCGGCCGGCCGCAGAGAGGCGTTTAATTCGGTTTTCCTTTTCGTTGATTTCTCTGATACATCTGGTTTTGAGATTGCGGGGGGGAAGCAAAGGATAACAAAGGCTTGCGATTGTATTGATCCTTTTGGCTTGTGTCACGAGAAAACGGGGCTTCGATTGTTGATGGAAATGAGGCAGATGAGGAAGTACTCTCTGTAAAAGTGTAGAGACATTGAACGGCAGAAAAGCAGACGCTGAAAGGTCATTGCTGTGGATGCTGAACCAAGTATGAGCCCAGACCACTGCATATCTCATCGTCCCAGCGGGAAAAAACAAGGGTCAGTCAGAGTTGCTGCGTCCTTGATGTCACGCATCCGGGGGCGGCGACGGGTGTATCTTGCGCTGACATGTGCAAAAGCCTGTGCTGAAGCTATCTAGAGAACAGGCGGGTTTGCCAGTGGTCGATCTACCTTCATCCTACTTCCCGTGCACCAATCGAGAAGCCGACGATACTTAGGTAACTTGCTGGCTGCTGATACGATGGTGAATTATCGATATCGCGCACGCCGAACTCTCTCGATACGAGTTTCCCATCCTTCAATTGAGTCGAATTCGATAGCGTGGAAGAAACGCCAATTAGAAAACTGGAAGCGTCTTTTTTCTTTCCCCCGATGCTACTCTGCCGGCTGGCGCATCATTATGCGCATGGGCGTGCTTTTTCTTTTGGGCGGTCTTGACACTACTGCAGTTGCGTGGTAGTGTTTTCGCGGTCAACTTCGCTGGAATTATTGTCGGTAGGTAAAGTGCACCAGCTCTAGAGATTGAAAATTGTCCCAAAGTGGCCGAAGAGGTCTCGAACGCGTTCTGTTCAAAGATGCCACGCGAGCATGATGCGGTTGGTAGTGTGGAATCGTTAGGTTAATCGTGTTTGATCCGCAACCACTTCCCCCGCCACGTCTACACGGTTCTATATATTCGGGCAGTTTCATGTGGGCAGATGTATACTACTAGCTGGAACCCCAGGTAATTGCAATCTGCTCATAGTTCATGACGGGGCTAGGTTTCCCCGATTCTTTTCTTGAATGGGCGTGGTTCTGTACCGGCTTTTTGCGCGAGGAGGGATCGTGTTACTTGGTAAATTCTGGAGAATAGGAGGTTGGTGATTGGAGGGCATTGTTAGGTGTGCGTGTAAGTAACCCCGAGTCCTTCACTGCCACTGGACTCGGCGCCTTTGTGGAGAAAGAGAAGAAGAAAAGACGAGGGAGCGCGTTTCGTTGAGACGGTTCGGCGAGTGCGCGCAAGGCCCGCGACGTAACGAGTTCCAATGAGGCTCTGGGCCCTGGGTTCACTGGTTTACGTCCACGAGTCCTCCGTCCCATCCCTTCTCCCTGCGTGACAAAATTTGGAGAAGAAGGCTTTGGGATGGGGTCGGGAATGAGTGGATTTCGTGGGTGCTAACTTAGCCACCTTGGAGGGTTTCCAAATCTAATTAGCAATTGTTAGGAACGGCTCCAAGAAAATCCACATTCTCTCCTCCTTTCTTTTTCGGTATTCAGAATGGCCTAGCATGTCCGGGTTCTTCGTTGAAGACCACTTCCATGGTGGTTGGGATTCTGGACCCGGCATCTAGACTGCCCGAGATGAGTATCAAGCGTCGAAAGGAGCGAAAACTAGGCCCGAGGTAGTTTCGAGATTTGGGAAAACGCAGTAGGGCTAAAAAGCATATCGTTCTTTTGCTGTTTTTCTGACACATGGCAGACGGGCAGGGGAAGATATTGAATGCCACCCTCAATCGGAAAACTGTATTCGAGGGGCAGGTGTGACTGTGCCGGATCCGATTAAACCTTTGTCAACGTTCCGAACTATGTGACCGTGCTCGATGCCGTTGGTTGTAAGCAGCCTGCCGTCCAGTTGCCGATAATGGGAACCGGAAAGATATGACGAGTTCCATCCAAGCTGTCTCCTGCTTGGCATAGCTGCGACTCCCGGAGGTGAACTCTATAACACTACCCATCCAAGGTATTCAAGCAGGATACTGTCAATCCGATAATGCCAAGCCCCTTCTTCCGATGTCGAGATGATGCGATTCCCCGCTTCAGATCTGGCACGTCAAAGGAAGAGATTGCCGACTGCCGGTGGATGCATGTGAGCTAAAATATGGTGTTGGGTGTTGAGGCTTTTGGAACAATGCAACAGAATGGTTGGTGAGACAGGAGTGCGGAATCTCGTCCGCATCGGAACCACCTCCGGAAGGCCGGTCATCTGGGCCGGTCCATTGGATCAGACTGGATTACTAACACTTGGTGTGCGTTATGGGGACGTGACAGCTAAAGAAGAAACCACAGTAGATGCCTTGTTCTATGGTAATTCAAGCGAATAAAAAAAGATGATTTTTTTCTTAGTACAACCTACTGTGTATATCCACAACCTCCGTGAATGGGTGACGAAATTATTTCGGTTCCAACTCGGTGATGGAGTAATGGAAAGGGATGGCGAATTGATGGCTCTTGGCCTTTTGCCTCAGACAACCATGCGGCTCACATAATAAGTGCCGGTAAACTGGCGAATACAAGCCTGCTATTCGTACTAACACCATAGGGAGGTTTCGATGTATGCACTCAATTGGATCAGGTGCAGCGAACTCTCCGACATGCTCAGCTTGCAAGGCAAAAGTCTGGACTGTGGGTGCAACTCCATAATAAGGCCGCGGGTGGGATCGAGGTCTTCCCGGTGCCATCTTGGCTTTTTCGCTGACTGTTCAAACGTTGTATCTTTTTTTTTTTCTCTCAATATTTTATTCGAATATTTTTTTTCTACTTATTCCAGTGAACCATCTCCACCTCGAAGAAGAGGGGCCGGCTTACAAAATAGCGTCAAGGGTATGGCATCTTTGGGATGAAGTAGTGTGATTGGACACAATGATTGGCTCCATTGGCCCTCACACCCCCGGACCCGTAGGCCAGAAGCACGTGGTGCGATCTTGGAGGGACCGTGCGTGTGGCTTTTTGTGCGCGGCTCTTGGTCTTCTCACACTACCACGTGACTGCATAAGCTGCTGGGGTATCCACCTGAGGCTGTGGTGGCTTTGCGGGGCCCGCGGCATCGCCGTTTGGCCGAAGTTTTGGAGACGGACACCTCAGGACGGAGCGCGAGCTAAGCCCCAACTTCTCGGGGTGGGGCAGAAGTGGCACGTGAGAGGGTGTGGCTTTGCGCCTGGAGCTGACGAATTCTTCTCCTCCCTCCAAATGGACCCAGACTACCCGCATCACGCGCGGAACAGAGAGGTAGGTACGGATAGTTCGCGGGGAAATGTCCGCACCGCGGTTCGGGGGAGGCGTAACTCGGACGGGGCGGGATCTTGGTTCCCTCTTCGGCGATGAAGAGATGGGCGGTACAACTGGTTGCCTCCTGTCGATAGCCCACGTAGTCGTTCAACGTGACTTGTATAACGATGACAAAGGTCCCTTACAATTGTGGCCGAGTTTTGCCTCGGGCCCCGTACTACCAGGCAGGGCGTGTGTCGCTGTAAGGTCAAGGTAATCAATCGTCGGGATATGCCCGAGAGAGAAAGACAGATTGAGTGAAGGCGCATGGCGGGATATGCGGAACGCCCTGTAAGCTGTAGCTGAACGGACGGGGGGTCACGATGCGCCGGATCGCGGCCTCCCCCCTCATTCGGGGATGCGGAACCGTGATGGACGGTCACAGATTCTGCAGGGACTTTGAGTACTTTGCATCCGCACGTAGCCGCGGTAGGGCCACGATGCCTCGTCAGTCACCAGCGACGGCCTACCTGGGCCTTTGGCCTTTGGGGGGCAAGGCTTACACCCCAGGCCCCGTTTACCCCTCCACGACCTCGTTGGCGAGGCAGAAATGGCGACGATAGTGAGGGGCAGACGAAGCTATCACTTTTTGCTTCCTTCTGGGCCAGCTCAATGCTTGACCCTCTCCCCGTTGCTGTGCGTGTGACTGTTCTCCTCAAGCCATTGTTGATGCCCAAGCTTCAGTCTTGACTTTCCACCCCCTCCCCAGGAAACGCGGCATTTTGGTCAGTATCAATTCTCGAAATGGAGAATAGGCCAAATTTAGTGTTGAGAAAGCCCTGAAACCCCTCACTTTTCCAATAACCCCCACCACAGAGAAGCAATGCCAGAAGAACACGTCAGATTACTAACGGCAAGGGCACACGATGACTCTTCGCCTCTAGGCTTTGGTCAAGGGTTCAGAAAAGCTAAAGAACATACGCAGTACACGCACAGAGGGAACCACCCCGCATCGTTATACTGCACGTAATAAGTTTCTCCCTCTTGAACGGGTTCTGCATCTTTGGTGGGGGGTGTTGCACTTGGCCAGGCCACGAGATGCCCTTTTCCTCAATAGCCGAAGGGCAAGGTCCGGTATATACACCCTCGAGACAGACCGTGTAATTCTTCACCGCTCTGCCCGACGAACGAGGATGTTGATGGCGGTTAAGGCTGTTTCCGAGCTCTTTAGCTCCAGCTGCCCGCGCAGGGGGGCGGCGAAAGGATAGAGGGTGTGTAACCGCTTCTTTTCTTTGCGCCTTGCCCGCGTGGAGCTGCAGATTCTGTTGACTGGCTCTCTTGCCCTCTCTCTTGCTACTGTGGTGTATTAGCGGCGGGAGGAAAGAGGGAGGTGGTGAGTTGTCCATCATCGATGGTCGGCCTGCCTTAGTTCGAGTTTGAGACTTAGGCGAGAAGTCGCAATTGCAACAGTAGGGTCGACGTTTTGCGTGGTGGTTGTTCAGATTTCCATCGCGTGATCCACCTCGTGCCGTTTCGAAACCGAGAACGAATTGGTGACATGAATTGGTTTGCAATTGACCATCTGTCGAATCTCGATATCGAAATACGCTTGGTGAACAAGCAACATGCAAGGGGGCGATCTGGTTTGAGCGTGTGGTATTGAGAGTTCAGAGCCAGTTGATTAGTTTGGTGATGCGATTGCCAGAACTCAATTGGTGGCTGACGACTGCCACACCTTTCGTTCAAGCAGCCACACCAACCACACACGCAAAACCCGCTGCCGGGTCCGGGACTCGCTCCCGCGACGAGGCGCCGTTGACGAGATAGCCTTGGTAGCTTCAGAGCCAGCTCAAAGCTCAAGGCGAGGCATGTCGAGGATGGAGGGGCCGATGCAGAAGTAGAGCAGGCTATCGGGTGTTGCAGGACACCACTACGGATACGACTCTAGAGGGGAAAAGCACAACAACAAGCTAGATCACGCCTTTGCTACCCCCATCCTCTCTTGGTGTTGTGCCTCGTTCTCTCTTCTCTTTGTGTATGTGTGTGGTCATTGTGGTGTACAGGTAGCCCCTCACCACCCAAAATGCGATTGGGAAAGGACGAGAGAAACTCCACACCTCTCTTGTTGTCGTGGCAGTCAGCCGAGCGGTACGGCTTGCCTCACCGACTTTTGACGTGCATTTTGGATCTTCTTTTTCTTCTCACTGCGAACCCCCACTCGTCTTTCCCCCCTGGTTGTATCGTTGCAGCATGTTCTGCATACAGATGCAGAATGCCTAATTCGAATTCCTCATAGGGTGTGCGTGCGTGTAGTTTTCCCTGCTGTCGATTGCTTCTCCAGAGCTTGAAACGGTCCAAGAAAAAGCAGGGTTATGCTCAGTTCCTCAAGCGCTAAACATTTTACTAATTTTTTCATTGTTCGTGGGTACCATTTTGTTATTTTTTCTTCATATTTTTCTAACCTCGTGTTTTCTTTTCCACAATTGGAGTTCGACAGACGTCAAAACGGAGTCAATTGTGGTTTCAATCTTGGGATGGAGATTCCTCATCCCGTAATGATAGACAACCCTGACGGCAGACAGAGTGTTCCCCCCAGGTGGGGGGAACATGACGTTATCGTCTACCCCGGATCCGACGTCTGGACTCCAGTTCGGACCCCAGAACCGCACCCCAAGATCAGTCCATTGTGAACCTCTGGGACCTCACGAGATTCGCATTTTCTTGTTTTTCCTCCCCAAAGGTCCCGGGGGTTTGACTCGTTCGTCTGTTCCAGGCCATCCCGTCGGCCAAACATTGAAGGTCTGGAACTGGGACGCAAACCCCATCGGCAAGGCTGACTTGGAAGTTGACGAAATCGTGGGGCTCGGGTGACCAAGTTTTCCCCAGATTTGATCAGAGTTTGTGTCTTGAACCCCATGGTCCCTTAATTCCCCACCCCCGAAGAAAGACGTCAGTGACGTTTGCCCAGTTCCCATTCGCACCAAAAACATACGGGGAATCCGTGTCAGATTCCCTGACATCGATCACCATCTGACTGGATACGGTCTTCTCATCGATCAAGTCAGATCCCATAGATCCCATAGATCCCATGATCTGATAATTCCTGCTATCCACAGTCCATTTTTTAGAACTAATTTTCCGTTGGGGGTGTGGTCATTTGGAGGGGGAATAGAAGTTGGTGATGATCTATCCCAATACTGGCGCGACACCAAGCCTGTCATCGCCGATGGGGGGAAAAGGCTTGATGTCATACAACCCCATCACTATTGGAGCGTCTACCCGTCTCTCTACCAACACCCTCTTCGGGAGGGAAAAATCCAAGACATTGATTCTGCACGGCAGACTGGGAGCTCCCGTTACGCGTTGCCGGCCGGGTCCATGTCTTTTCCCCCTTGCTCTGGCGTGGTTGATATGTTTCCTTTAATGATTTCACACCTTTGTCTTCTGGCATAGGCTTCAGTGGTGGTGCTCGTTGTTGGGAATAATGACTCAGGATTGACGGTACATCAGGTACTTCGTCAGGATACTTCTCGCCATCTGTTAACGGTACAGCGCGGCTATTACTTGGAATTATTACTTTTTTTATTTCTCTTTCATTTTCTAAATAAACGCCTATCCGGGCTTCTATCCGTCCTTGGTTTCGAGTGTTTATGATAGCTACCCCGATGACGAGTTACCAACCACCCCAAAACGTCAAACGGCAAAGGGAATTTGGCCAGGTGCTAGGGAAGTCCGAAGCGCAGGAAGCACTGACCGACCGTCACCGAGCTGTTTGTGTCACCGTGTTCAAGGCGTTCGAGGGGGAAAGGACATAACCTTAATTTCTCTGATCCCAAGTTTGCAGTTTGGTGCAGTGTGACAAGACCAGCTGCAGGGTCCTATTCAGCTCCAACAGAAAGAGAGTCCAGCCAAGCCCAAACGCCTCCTCAGAGTCCATAATATAATTTCACGACTTCCGAGCGATGAGAGTTTTGGAAAAATCTGCTCAGGATGGACTCAAGCCAATGTTGGAACATCGCGGCCGCATTCGAACACTTCTCTAACTTTAATGCTTTGGTATTTGGTGGTTCAAGAATCCAAGCAAACGCGCGCTCCTCTCATTCGTTCGCTATGATCTTCATTATTCGCGACAATGCTCGCCGCATCGCCTTTCCCAACCGTTCGCCATAAACGGTCTTTTCCCCCGCTTGTCAACACTACCCTGCCTTCAGACAGAAGAGCAAACGGGAAAAGAATAAGCGATCTGAATGGGCTGCCGAGGGCGTCATCCTATCTCCCCTCTCTCTCTTTCCCAACCCTCTTCATTCTGTTGTTTTAACCCAAATAATAATTTAAAGTGATAAACTTTGGATGAGATCTTCGATGATTTCTTTCAGACTTTCCACCGTCGGTCCTTCCACGGCACCATCTCGTGGAAAAACGAAAGTATTTCGGGTGACCACGCTGGCTCACGCCCAATCCGGGCCACACCTTGCTCGGTAGACCTCGGGGTTCTCTCCCCTTCGTGGTGTAGCGCGTTCCCGAAGCTTTCAGACCCGGCCTCGCCAGGGGGGGGGGGGGACTCGTAGTTATTCTCCTCACCCTCCTTTACGCCAACTGTCACCTCCCACCACCACACCTACTGTTAACTCGTTTATATTGCCCTTTTTAATATTATTTTGTTATTTTATTTTCTTGCAGACCCATGCCGTCTGCCCTTTTCCATCTCCAACCTCCAACACCCCGCCGGAGACTAGCCCCCCCGCCGGAGGGAAGACCACGCCCCCCCCCCCCCTTTCCCTCCCCAACCAACCAAGGCCACCCTACCGACAGCAATTCACCGGCTTCCCTTCCCCGGCCCCTCGTCCGGCCCCTCTTCGTAGCTTTCCGGGACTCATTTCCTGGGACGGAAGGCCTCCCCACCCACCTTCTAGAACAATTCCATCACCAGATCGTTGCACACCAACACGTGTTGGGCGGCAACCCAAAGCTTGCGCTTGCTATCAGTTAGTGTTCGCATCTCCGATGACTATAGATTGCGGTGCTTGGGGAGGTAGGTGTACGTAGTTGCGGCCCTAAGACTACCGCAGTACTCCGTAAGAAGCCAAGCTTTCAAGCGGGCTATCATCCCGAAAGCAGAGAGAGTCGTGCTCTTGAGGGGGAGTCATTTTGGAAAGACATTTAAACTTTCACGATCCTTGGCTGGCGTCGGCTCTTCACCCTCGACTCGACGTAGGCTCGCCGTTGCCCGAAACCGGTTGCGTCGAAGGATTCCAGTAGTATGGCTGGGAGAGGTCGTATCCACGACAGGACCTGTCATTCATCCTCCCAGTCCCTCGGGTTCAATTTGCCCATGGCTTTCTCCGGGGAAAGTTGACAATCCGCACGCGAGGGGGTCGGCGATGGTCGCCTACTGCACGGTAATTAGCCCTGCGAAATCCCGCGAGCTGCTGGCTAGCTAGCCCGCGTAAACGAACCGACAAATAGAAGCCTGTCAGAAGGCTCAGCTTGTCTCACTTTCCAGACGCACCAAGTCACGCCGACCCCTGATGCAGTACACCATCACCGTCGAGTAGATGTTGGTCGACGCGGGCGCGCGAGACAGAGCGCAACCTTCACTTCAATTTTTTTCTTTTTGCTCAGTAATACGGAACTTCCGTCGGTGTTTGCGCGACACAACCATGGAACAAGAGTGCAAGGAAAGAATACCAGACGTTTCGCAATCGCAGGAACAGTCTCCTATGCGCCGCATCTGGGAGCGTCGAAGGGAGCATGTGAAAAGCACTGGCCATTGGGAATTGGGACGCAGAGAGTAAGTGAAATACCTAGCATAATGTCATCGGTCGAGTCTCGTTATTCGGTGACTGCGGCGTTCATCCAATCCTGTGCGGGTCAATTGAATAGTGGTCTGGGTTTTGACTTGCGAATTCCAAGCAATGACACCCCCAGAGAGAAGGGGGAGGGGGTGATTGTGATTCATGACTAGAGGCATCGTTTCATTGCAGCGGGGGAGGCAAGCGTGAACTTTGTTATTTGCCTGCTTTTGTGACTGTCCATCCTACATTTCGAGAGCTTCTCCCCTCCTCGTGCTAGGCTGAGTGAAGCTCAGGGACGGGAAATATCATCCCAAGAAACACGAACCACGTCACCGGCGTTTAATTGTGCCTTGAGAGCTGGTGGTGTGAAGACGGGGGAATAACAACTCGGGGGAAACCTACACTCGAGAGGTGTGCATCCAGAAAAGAAAGAAACAAGGCGCTTGTGAATCAGCACTGAAAGATTGTCGAGTCAGAAATGGATGAAAATCTCACGGCAGGCAAGTTCCAAACTTGGATGGAAGCTTGAAATGTGCGATGGCCATGAGACCGCAAAGGCACCAAGAGGGAGAGAGGGTGGCCCTCAGGTCCCGCGCCGGTAGAGTGCTTCTCCGCGAGATCCACGTGTCAAGCTTCCCTTCCGTCCTCTAGTCCAACTCCAGCTCATCAAGAACCTTTCCGCCGAAACGCTCTCACCGAGGATGAGAGAGGACACACCCCCCAACGCCGCCGTCGTCATCCGGTCATTTGCACTCCGTTGCCCCGGGACAGCGTTCCCCGGACGTTGAATTATTTCGATGACCCTGCAGCGGAATGCCGGGGTACACTGGCGACGCGAACAAGCCATTCGAGTCAGAAGATCTAGACCGTTGGGATCTACTGGCTATTCCAGCTTATCCGTTCTTACTTGGCTATACAGATGCAGGTCCCGTGTACACACGGTTAGTGACGACAAGACAAGGAAAACGCGGTTTTCCCTCCCGGGCTTGACGTTCGACACGTCTCCAGTCCACGCCACGTTACTCGTCGATGTTCCGGGGAGCCAATGTTTAGTTTTCCGAGCTCCTGCAACCCGTCAATTCCGCTTCTTAGCTTCGTCCTCAGCAATGCGCGGATCGGATTCTCATCAGTCCATCTCGTATTCTGCCGATATTCAACTCTCCTGGACGACTTGGCTTCTAGGATGAGGAAGAGGAGCTAACATGAACCCTGTCATATCACACCGAGGCGACCACCACCCATCTCGGGAATTTCAGCGTTCGGGCTGAACCCTCAGCCTGATGTTGCTTATTACCCCAGACTTTTTTTTAAACGCCCCGGCATCCGAGACAAATGAAACCATCTTCTTCGGCAGTGAGGCGCGGCAGTAAAGAGCGGCAATGAGATCTTTTCGGCACCGTCGAGTGCTAGACGTGCTGTCAGGCCAGTGGTGGTCTGTCATTGCTAACTTGATCCGGCATAGAGATCGCTGGAAGAAACACACTTCTCTGCTATCCGCGTTTGGAGGTTCGACGATGCAAATGGTGCCTCTGTTCCTGGTTGGTTCGGGTGGATTTGGTATGGATGCTCAACTGAGTTTTGGCAGTGATCACGCGAGCGCTCTTTGCTTGCCACTGATGTCGCTGTATTCCAAAGGCATGGCAGCTACTGGGATGGTGTTGCTGGAATTCAGGGATTTCGGATGGAAGTTTGTCATCACGATGCTGACGACTAAAAAAAGACAACATTTGGTGCAGCTGGTTGCAGGCATGATATCGACTTGCCAGCTCATGATATAGATACCGAGATCATATGATGTGAGTTGCCACTGATAAAAAAAAATACAAATAAAAAACTTTTTTAAAAAAAAAAAACTTGCAGATCTAATAATGACGATTGACGCTTGAGATTTTCAATAACGATGGGTGAATTAGAAATGACGGAGGTATGCTGCAAGATGGCAAGCCAGTCACATCCGAATGGCAGGTGCCGTCTCTCTCCCGGCTGTGGAGCAAAGACCCGGGACACGCCCGAATCTCCGGTCTCCATCCGGCATGACGCCCGCCACTTCCTCCGACTTCAGAAGCATGATACATTACTAAGGCTTCATATCAAGTCAAAAGTCGATAATGGACAATGGGTAGGACATCAAACAATTTATCTTTCTCATCTCAAGGTCGGCGAGCAATGGAATACCAAGCTGGAGCCTCTTAAAACTCTCTTCATTGCAAAAACTCGGGAGTCGTACAGAATTGATTCTGTTCGCAGAAATTGCGCTTACGGCTTGAGTGGCATCCAGACACGGCAAGAATAAGAGGACTGCAAGGTCGAATCATTCACAACTTTGTTGCGATTCACCGATACTGTGTCAAGATTTGGAGATTGAAGCCACAGTGAGTGACTCTGGCCTAATTGTCGGCCATTTTCGTTGGTTTGCATCTTTTCGTAGAGTCAAAACAGCGTGAAGGAGCTCTTGTCTCTTTTATAAGCCCAACAAGCTTTTCTCATTCTTTTCTTTTATGATTCTACCTGCTTCCTATCAGATAGCACATAGATCCCGAATGCCTTTACTTGCCCATGCTATACTGGTATATTGAGCTGAACTTTGAGAGTCGAGATGCTAGACAGATGTGACCTACTTCCAGACCCGTAATCGCACGTATGCATGGTGGAACTGGACCCTACGAGACGGTCAACGCCAGGCAGGCAGTCAAAGACAAGGGGCAGGGGAGATGGGACAGAGTGCCAAAGGCATGGCTTCAGAAGTTCAGTCTGGGGGGAGAGGGAGGGGGTGAGAAGCGAGTAGCCGCGGAACCTACAACCCTGAAGTGAGCCACGCGACATGTGCGCATCAGGCCTTTGACAATCCTGCTAAACGTTGATCCGTTGTGAGAGTGTTCGCAGCTAGGTTACACCGTTACAGGCTTATCCGTACTCCCTACAGCATGTCTTCCGACCGTGCCAGAGCGTGCTTTCGGGGCATCGATAGGGTGACATTCCTGACGAACATCTCACGCCACAAAACAGCAGGCCATTTGCCAACGCTGCGTCGCGCTCGTCGATGAAGCAGAGTCTAAGAGATCGCTATTTCTCGCTAGATAGTCCATCAGAGTCTCTCAATGTCACTTCGCGATCGCAGTCGGCTCCGCGCCGTGTCTTACTATACCCCAAGCGCTGCTTCCCCCCGACCGATAGCAATATCCGACATTGAAAGATATGAAACCTCCCCTCTTTCCATCCCATGTTGGTCATCTAGGGGGCGGCCAGCCTCGCCAGACAGAGTTTACAGGCTTCGTCACTTGACCGGTTCCCTTTCGCCGAAAACGACCTTTGGCCCGTCCAGTCTTGTCCCTCTCCGCGGGGAAGAGCAGATGAGCCGAGGACGGTGTATCTGGGGGGACGGAAGATGGGGGAAGACAAAGAGAGGCAACACGCTGGTCCGCTGCTCCAGGCTTCAGGCTTCAGGCTTCAGGCGTCAGTCTATGCCCGGCCGGCTGGGGCAGGTCGATGCGGCGCTCGACCACAGAAGAAAACGGCGCCCTAGGGTATGGACGGATGGAATCATGGATGGCAGCGACGTCTGGTGTGCTGACCACCTGAGTAGGAGAGAGTGGCGTGGACGCAGCATCAACGCTTTGATGGACGCGGAACCCTTCTCTGTCAAAGCAGAACGTCGCTGGGCCTCCGGATGACAATTCGAACTGGTGTGTGTCTGCCCTTCAACCACATAGTCCTCTTTACAAGAGTCATGGGGGTGTATTCCAGGCGTCCAGCACTGCACCGTCGCCACGTCTGTTTGGTTTTCGGTCTGATCTCTGTGATCTCGGGGCCCCGGGGAACGGCGGGTCGACTTCCAGGTCCCGTCCCTTTTCACCATTTTCCGCCTATCTGTACGCATTGTGACCTTGCGGTTGGATGTACCACTTCGTCGCTTGACCCTTATTTTCTATTTCTTATTTTCCTTCAATTATTTGTCTTCGTCCGTTTCCATGTTGCCCTCCGTTATCTTGGAATCGCTATCGGCAACGTCATTCTGCAAAGTTGTGGTTTCCGTTCGTTCACCTACCAGAATCCCGGTAGTTCGGTCCACAACCTCAAGTGCGCTGCATGGTACACAACAGTGTGTTCTCCATACGCGCACTCTTGTTGGTGGAATCCCCATCTGCTGCAGAAACCCCAGATGTCTTGCTTGTCATCATATCGCAACTTCAAATCCCCGATGCCATCCGTGACTCCTAATTCAGTTATGGGAAACTGAGCGACAAGCCAAAACCGATAACGGACGGAAGAGCTACGAGTCAAGAGACGGTCCCTCCTCACGGACGTGCGAGCAAACGGAAATCCAAATAATAAAATGATAAAATAACATCAAATAAAAATACGTGGAGGTAATACTCCAAAATTCAAAAATATTCCAACAGCGGCTTCCAGAACACCGCGCACGTCCTCTCTCATTTCAACAAGGGGCTGGCCTGTCACAGAAACCTCTTGCCATTACCCCCAGAGAGAGCCAATCTCCCTGCCACGTTTTTTTATTTTCTCCCCTTTTGAACGCCCTCTCGACTCAAGCGGAGAATCTCCGCGGTAAAGAGAGAGACCAGAGACAAGGCCGAACCCCCCCCCCCTCCTTGTTTGACGGCCCCAGCATCGTGGTAGCGACCACCCGGGTACGGAACCGCGTCCCGGAGCCAGGTTCATCCCAGTTCTTCATTGCGAGCCAGCTCCATGACTCGCAGATTGCCGGTCGTCGAGGACTTGCACTTTGAGAAGCCCCCCTTGTGAACCAGTGAATGACGGAACTTTGATCTCCCATTGGGGAAGTCAGTACCGGCCGGCCCTTCTTTTGTAACCTCTATTGAACTACATGTACGTAAACGTATCGTCTTTGTAGGTTGCAAATGCTGCTTTTGGTGGTTGCGCTCAGATTGGAAGAGTCATACTACACGATACAAGGCTACAGTCTATCAGTCAGCCGGTAGTTTGGAGCGACCCCGGAAGAATCAACTAATCTGTCTCCATCCATTGCCACAGGACGACAGGCCCCCTAAAGGTGAGGCGATTCAGATAGTAGCCTCGCCGTGGCTTTAGAGTATCCGTAGAGGAGGTCTGGAAGGCGTATCAATGGAACGTGCACCGACGACGCACTGATTTCTCAAGATATGAACATGACTCTCTCCCCTCCAGGCTCTTCGCGTCTTACACTCAAAGAAACTTCGGGGGCCAGAAGACTTGCGCGGCCCGCTGTGGTCGCCCAGGGAAGGGGGTGCCAGATTTTGGGACGATCGGAGGGGCCTTTATGGAGTCTGGAGACGGGGGGGCTTGGGCTCTTTCTTTCAAACCGTGGCTATTGCGTAAGGCCTCACCGAGATTCGAGACATGGGGGCCTATTTCAATTTTTTTATTTTCTCACTGTGATGTTCACGATGTTTTTGATTCAATGAACGGTGGGGGGGAAGCTCGCAGAGTTTTTGGTTCACGTACAAATTTTGATAGTGGAGTTTTTGGAGTTGGATGACAGGTCGAAATAGCACGAACATGTCGGATCCGTACCTTGCATGGAAACTACGGCGTTACGACGGCAAAATTAGGCACCTTCCGAGACCTCCGTACGTCGCGTGGGTTCATGTTCCTTTCGGAGCCTCTCCGATGCGGACGGGGGGTTCGACTGACCATACGCGGCTCTCGAATTTGTCACCGATAACAGCAGCACCACTGTTGAAAGAGGAAAACTCTTCGAGTCGGGCGGCTGCCGCTTCCCGTTTGGAATGTGTAGCGCGAAGTGCAGACAGCTGAGTCTGCTTTTGGGATCCGGGAGTAGCATCGAGACTACATCATCAAGTTCACGCCACTCTCATGTACGTACACATGGCCACCAAGACCGCGCTGCCTACCCTTCGCTATCCTATGGCTCTTAGCAGCCTTGCCTGACCCTACAGGTCGGAGAAAGGGTCGGTAGCACTGCGGCTCCTTTGCGGGCTGGAAAAAGGGCACATGGCACGACTTGTCCGGGCCTATGGTTCGCCCCAATCCTAGTGCATTTACGACTGCAATATGGGGATGCGCTTGGGGTTGACCGTCCCGGTCACGAGGTCATAAGGTGTGGAGGAGGTGAAGAACGAATTCGGCCGATTTCACAGCGAGAAAGGGGATCAGTCTGGACTTTGGAGACGAGTGTTGTCGGGCAGTCCTTGTTTGACTGACTCCTTCCCTCCCAAGAAACTGGGATTGTTGTTATCGAGCCCGAGTTGATGACGGGGGAGTGCTGTTCATCAGGCGTCGAAAATGGTAGGGGGAGAGGGGTGCGCCGTTATTCTTTGCGGAGAGAGAAGGGTGAGAACGGTTTTGGGTTCTTGAAGGGGCACACTTGTCAGCCTCAAAAATAAATACAATGTATGGATAATTCGTAAAAAGCAGCCACATGATATGGCTGCAACCCCAGGACCGGCAGGCAATTGTGATCCTTGATTACTTTGCCAAACTTTGGCCAAGCTTGGCCCCCCCTCTTCCCCGTATCCGTTGCTGCGGTAGAAGCGAGCTGTCATGCTCATCTTCAGCGGCTCTTGCAAGCCTTTTGTGGGGTAACTTTGCCAGAAGGTATGGGGCCATAGCCGACATCCTGAGGGAATTCGTTGGGTCATTTACGGCGTTGCTTGGTACCTTTCCAGGCTGAATAAAGACTGTCGGCTCTTTGGATGGTTTCCCGGGATGAGAATGTAGAGTTGACTAGTGCAAGTTGGTCCTTCAAAGAGCCTTGCAACCTACCTAGTCAACATCATCTGGTCGACGGACGCAATGGCGGCAGTGGGAAGAGCACACCACACGCAGGTAGATTGGAAAGCAGAGCCTCAGCCACCACTAATCATCACGTTTGAAAATCATGCAAGACTTTAAAGAGGGAAGCTGGAGCCACCGGTCCAGACCCCGGGGCCCTCGCCGCATGAAGCACCTCCTCCTCGTCGAACGCGTACCTGCATGCGCATGACGAAAGTCGCGCGATACAAAAGGGTGGAGGGCGGACGTGAAGGAGGGGGGTGCTCTGCAGTGGAGTCATGTTTTCCGTCGTCCCAAGTTGAGAGCATCACAGGATATACGTAAGACCCGGGGAAATACGGGTTGCTGGGAGCGCATAGAGTTGGAGGGGACCCGGCGAGTCACCTGCAACTTACTTTTAATCCCAAGTTATTCCAACCGAGAGTTCGTCGGTGTATGGCTCGTAGAAATCTCGCATTAATAGATTCGGATGAGAGGCCCGGCTGGGAGGAGGGTGGAAATCGTGATCTGAAGGAAGATTCAGAGAGGGAGGGGGGATGTTGAGCGAGGTTCTGGGGACCCCATGACAGAAGCTCTGTATTCGGGACGGACTTGACCTTATTTTTGGCTCTTTGGCTCTTATACGAACACGTCTTTTTCATATTATAGAGGTTGCAGAGGACCCTGCGGGCTTAGGTTGCTGATTCATTGCACAGGAAGCTTGGGGCAACTTCACATGTCGAAGATCAACAGCTTCCTGCTGCTTTCCCTACTGCAGGACTTGCGACGTTGATTGTTTGTTTGAGGAGTCGGGAAAGGTATTTCACATGCAATCCCTTGACACGTACAAGTCAACTCGATGATGGCATTATTGGGCGGTCACAAACTTAGGATATTGATGAAGCGGGATTTAGCCAATCGACTCATGATATCGATTGCCGCAAGAAGACTCAAGCGGCGAGCAGCAGGTCTGGGATCTGTATGCCTCATATCACGACATGGTCGGCTTGAGTCGCGCATACGAAGGGCGTGTGTTCCTGAGCCTCTAAATTAACTTGGCGAATCTGGGGTATGGGGGAAAAAAGCCTGGGGCAAACAGCCAAGCGCACCAGGACGAGTTCGTAGCTTACGTTTACACAAGCACGGCAATGACTTATTGATACCACACAATACAGCTAAGAGCAGGTCAGACAAGCTAACGGTAGGTAGTGGAAAGTCAGACTATTCAAATTTGAGACGGACCTCAGAGTCATTGAAATCCTTCACCATTGCCGCCAACGAGGGACTCAACGATGAGACCGTTGAAGGGTTCGCCAGATCGACCAGACACATGGTCACATCTAGGTGACAACCAAGAATCCGGGGAGACATTGCCGGTCAGCGCGACTGAGCCGCACGGCATGGCGGCCAGATCGTCCGCCGTCCGCGCCGTCCAACCAAGGCACATACTCGCGAAGTCCTAGATTGACAAGTTCGCGCCCTCCCGGGGGAGAGGCAAGGAGTTGTAGGGTGGGTTCTCGGAGAGGCTGCCGACGCAAGCCGGAGCGCGAATCAATCTTACACGCGCCGGAACCCCGGGGCAGCTACCCCGAGGACCTGGTGATGCGCCGGAAGAACGTCAGAGCGTCAGACCGGTGCTGATTTCTTCCCTTCGCCCAAATGAAGTAGAAGAATGTCTCGCGTGGCTTGTAAAGTATGTGGTGACGATATTGTATCTCATTCGCTATTAGGCGTTCGCGCTATTGTAGCTCCTGTGACCGGTGCCATTTCGACACTAGGGGAAGAACTTCCCGGTGGTAAGGCGGACTAGTCGTGCAATCTAGGCTCGAGGCCAAATCTTTGCGTTCGTCTTTGATCTTCATCGCATGGTGCTAAAGAGTTGCTGCTAATGTGAGTCGAGTTTGAGTACGTGATGAGAACTGCTAACTAGGAAAACATGGGAAAGGTTCCCCGGGGAGCTGTGTTGGGGCTAAGAGGCGAGCTATCAGATCTCTATTTCCCTCGCGGGCGAGCTTCCGGGCGCTGAAAGTCAAAATGCGAACCCACGAACTAGAACGGCTCACTAAGGATGCTGATGATGAACGTTGGTGCCCCGTTGCTTCAGGAAGAGACATGCCACACAAAGGGGACGTTTTCAGGCCTAATCCGGTCTGTAATGTTAAGTCAACCGCGAAGATCACATTGAGGTTTGTTGACCGAAATGGAGTCTTTCGTTATATCCGCCCCTTGCTCACCGGTGAGCGGTCTACTGTAGTGTCATCACATGTTTGCCAAAAAGCTGCTTGCGTCTTGCCAAAGTCCCAAAGTCTCCGGCCCTGTCCCTTTCCATCCACAGGACTTCCCCGCAGATTCTCACATCCAGCCGAGCCTTTCACGTCGCGCCAGTTCTCTCTCTCTCTCCCTACCGAACTTGCATGGCGCGTCCTCCCAAGTTTGCCTCCCTAGTCTGTTCCTACAAGGGGCACAAGGGGCCATCATAGGGGGGCCGGGGACATTGCAGAAGGATTCAGGGTATCACATCTGATCTGATCTTTTTCTCTTGCCCCCCCCCCCCCCACCCCTTTCCCCGGGGCCGGTCTCGTGCGAGAAAAGGATGCAGAGGAGCAGAGGAAGATATGCCCAAACAGAGAAGCACGGACCCGGACTCCGGAAGCGGTGTTAGCGCGAGCTGTAGTCTGTAGATCCAGCGGGTTGGGTTCTCCGGGGAACGTCCTCCCGGTGGCCCCCGACGAGCCGGTGAACCTTACCCCGGGAGAAATACGCGATTCTGATTTGTGGGCTTTCTTCAACACCATGAATGGAGGGGAAGGGGAAATGTGCTATTCGGCTTCTCTTTTCGCAAAGCGACTTTGGGAACGTGGCTTTTTCTCCTCTTTCTCTCGTGATGTCTCTTTATATTTTGTTCTCGACGTGAGACATGGGGGCTTTCCAACAAGATGTGTGTTTTGATGCAAGGTAGGGGGTAGAAGAGAACTAATTTGGCTGGTGCGGACGGGCGGGCGTGGAGGACGATGGTGGCGTTGGATGTTCTTCAAGAGGGTGTACAGAATCGGGAAGATACCTGGCGTGCCTGGGTGAGCCGGGGTACAGCACTTAGGATATTGCAATATTTTTTATCACAACTTCTTTTTTATTTTGGGGAAACTCTTATTTTATTTTCTTATTTTTTATTGTTATTCTACCCTTGGTGTACTTGGGAGGAAAACAGTGATATTCCATTTCCATTAGTAGATCCGTCACAAGTCATACCTCAGCCCCCCTAAAACAAAGATGTGATGGTGGTAAGAAGCGCTTACCTCTCAACCAACCGCGCCACCATTCACAACTCTTCAGCCCTCTCTCTCCATTCGCTGTGCCCATTTTACCCCAATCAAAACTCGCATATCAACACTCATGTGACGGATTAGGACAAGAATAACGTCCAATCGCAAGGGCGATAAATCGAGAAATGATTCCCATCACATCTTTTGCCCAGCCACACACAACTCGCACATAAGCGACCGTTATTGCACAATTGGAATTTGTGCACAGCGAATGTTATCCGCCCGTGTGCCGCCCGAGGGGTGTCGTCGTCGGATCGGCGCTTGCGTGGGGTTTCCGGAGGGAGGGGCCGGCAGGCGGCAGTTGAAATGTTCATCACCGTTGCGGTTTTGGTGGTCATGAGGGTGTGCGGGAACCGCTTTTGATGTTTGATGGGGGTGCTACTGGCGTTTGAGGATTTGGTGTTTCTTGGTTTGATTCTTCTTCGTATTGGCGAGGCGAGTTTATGGTCAATATGGGGGAAGGTATCTAGACATCTCAAATATGGAAGGGCGGTTCCAAGTGATAGTAGGGAAGTGAATTGAGACCTTGCTTGTATGTACCTGCTCTTTTGAAAGACAAAAGAAGTACATTTGAAAAGTTGTGACTTGGAAAAGAGGCCGATAAATAGTAGGATATTGACATCTGGGGGTGGAAAAGGCAAAAAAACAACAGGAGCCGACCGAGGTTCGAACGCAGGAGTCCTGAAGAGTACGGAGCATCACGTACTAGTCAGCACTTCACGGCTTTCACCTCTCGGTCACCAGGCCCCATGCTTGTTGTTAGGGAAAGAGGGCACCGAACATCTCATAAGGCCTGCATGTTCTGGTACTACGATGTTTATTCAGTGATGGAAATGCGTATTCCTATCAGGAAGCTGAATCATCCCAACACCAACACGGCCCATCGTGCATCCACCTCAGTCCTTCTTCGCAGCAGCAGCCGCACCACCACCGACCCTCTTAAACTTCCTCGGGTCCTTACGACTCATCAACTTACGGTCCCGCGTACCCTTACCGCCCTCCCAGAACCCCTTGCCCTTCCGCCCAATGACGCTCCGGCCGCAGAACCCACACGCCTCGGGCGAATACCGCTGCTCGCGACTGCACCACCCGCACACCATCCGGTTCGCCCACTCGTTGACGTGGTTCTCCGCCTCGTCGTGGCACCGATCGCACGGGTGCACTTTCGCACAGCACGAGAACCGGAACCAGCGGTAGCTCTTGCGGTAGTGCGCGCAGGCGCCGCGATCCGGGAGCGGGGTGCCCGCGTGGAGACCGAGTTTCTCGGCCTTCTTCACGGGTCCCGTCGTCGGGGCCGCGAGCCCCCCCGCGGAGAGCGCCAAGAACTTGACGGTGGGGATCTTGAATGTGAATTTGCCGTGGCAGGCGCGGCAGACGTTCGTGACGGCGTCGCCGCGGACGGCGACGAGCCCCTGGCTTGCGGTGGAGCATTTGGCGCAGACGGGGACGAAGGTGCTGGGGAGCATGTCGGAGACGGTGCAGCCCGTGAGGTCGACGAAGCCGGCGCGGGTGGAGTTTGCGTGGACGAGCGTCTGGCGGAACTGCGCTGCTAGACCGGCGGCGCATTTGCGGCAGGTGGAGGTCTGGGGGACCTCGTGCTTGAGGCCGGTGATCTCGTTGATGGTCTTGCAGCGCGAGCATTTGACGCTCAGGTTGAGGATGGAGACCTGGAAGAGCTCGATGCAGTGGAGCTCGATGGTCGGGAAGGAGATGGATGTGCCCCTTTCCGGGGTGAGGCCGGAGGAGAGGCTGGGTGGTTCTGCGTCGAGGTCGGCGCCGCCTTCGTCCGAGTCGTCTTCTGAATCGTAGCTGTCTGACGAATCTGTGTTGTCTTCACCGGCGCCGGGACGGCTCCATTCCGGTGGACGCGGGATAACTTTGATATGGCTGCGGTCATCGTCATCCATGGCCGGTGCCTTTGCCTTGGAATCCTTTTCAGGTTCCTGGTTTGACACCGCCTGAGAAGCAGCAGGCTTAGGCGGCGCCGCTGCTTGCTTTGCTAAGACGTGCATGTTCTGAGCCAAGTAGTTCAGGTGGCTCGTGAGAGTCATCTGCTTCTGCTCCGCTGCTTTCTGTACGTAGAGCTCCTCCAAGGGCTCGGCGTCTTGCGAGTCACACTCGTTGAGCTGGATACGCAGCGGTTGCAGCGGGTACAGCAGCGGCACAATAAGATGGACCGTCTTGACGCCTTGCAACCCGGGAGATAGCTCGGCACGGCGACGAGGCTCTAGAGGGAGCGTGTAGACGATGCCGTCCGGCGATCGGCGATATAGAGACAGCCGTCCCATGCGTGTCTCCAACTGCCGCGTCTCCTGCGCGCGCCGGGCTTTGGCAGCCGCCATCTCCTCCTTGGTGAAGTACTCTTCAGGAGTGTAGTGCCTCAACGGCGGCGCCGGGGCCGGGGATGGCGTCTTTGTGATCTGGGTCGCCGGGCCCGGGATGGCCGCGATGGCCGCGGCCTCGAGGTGGCGGGTATCCTTCACGCCCTCGTCCTTGTAGGTGACCAACTTCACGGTAGCCACCTCCTGCTCGGACAGGAACTTTTCCAGGTTCTTGTCCAGGGCGTAGGTGAGGGCGAGAAGCGTAGCGCCCCGGCGTTCCTCGACGAGCCTCTCCCACCCGCGCTCAATGTTGATGCAGAAGCCGCGCGAGATATCGCTATTCCGCACGTGCAGGACGGGGACAGCATCGGGGTAGTCCTCCGGCACGCGGAGGTCGCACTGCAAGTGCTCCAGCTCAAAGGGAAAGTCCGGATCCGAGGGCTTGATGCGGAAGACCAGGGATGTGGTGGTGCCGTCCGCGGCGGTGGATTCGCGGGGCGAGTAGCGCTTGCGCAGCTGCTCGAGCTGATAGCCGCGGGGATCCTTGGACTGAGCCTCCGGGACGGGTTTGGGGACCACGCGGTCGGTGCGAGGCCTGGGAACGGCCTGCTGGTGCGTATTGCCGCCCTGTTTTGTGAGGGAAATCATGTTCGCGCGTGGTGAACGGAATTGGAAATGCTCAACGTTGGAAATTGTGGATGAGCTGAACGGGATGAAATGCAAAATGAACAGAGAGAAATGGGTGGACTGCAGGTGGAGCAGTGCTTGTCCGTC
Organism: Colletotrichum tamarilloi; assembly: GCF_030869305.1. Taxonomy (NCBI): domain Eukaryota; kingdom Fungi; phylum Ascomycota; class Sordariomycetes; order Glomerellales; family Glomerellaceae; genus Colletotrichum; species Colletotrichum tamarilloi. The sequence continues at coordinate 572,406 of NW_026849395.1, forward strand.
TCTTGATGAGCTACCTCAGCTGGCAAAGGCGAGTATTGAAGGTTTGCTGTCGGAAAGAGGTCGTTCGGGATGATGTCGAGGCGAAGAGGCTGTATTTGACAATTCCGCGTGTAGTCAGTCGGGTGGCGATGATTGACGATGAGCCCAGGTGGGTTTGGCCCCGGACCGGATGTAGTGGAATCTCCGAGTCGCTTCCCAATCTGCAACCGCGACACTGACAGGGTGCCGAGACTTTCAGCGGCGTTGCGTTACGCTGCGGTTAGTCGAGGTGACTCATAATGGGGCGCCGACTTGTCGACGCTAACAGATTTCGGCCGGAGGAGCCGGCAAACGTGTTAGTGCACGGTCTTGTTTCTGCTGCCAGTCACCAATCACCTGCAGACGAGATGCATCGACGCCGGTCGACTCATCTTCGATAGTGGGAAACAAGTCATGAATAAATATGCACGATTCAGATTAAAGCTTCAGGGACGCTAGAGAAGTTTGCCGTGCCGCAGATAATGAGTGGTTTGCACTATGTCCGTCAAGTGGCTCTGACTACCTTCAATATCCGGCAATGCGGATGCCTCAAGTCAGGTGTAGGCTCGTACCTTATTCAATGGTAAATACCCTGATTGATGAGCCGGACTGCAAAGAGTTTTGGAATACAAGCGAGGCAAGAAATGTTCATGATAATTTTCCAGCGATACATCTGTAGGAAATGTCGCGCCCGCTAAGAGACATCCTCGCCTGGGTATCTCCTTGATTGGTCATCTTTTTACCTTTAATGGTATTCTTCTGACAGAAGGAAAATCTCGTCCCACTAAACATGTAAAGCCTAGCTAGAATGATTCAGGAGTCATTCTTGAGCGTGGGCAGATTTCGGGTTGACCGACAACAGGTACTTTGACATCCGAACTTCCCGCTGACCGGAGCTGAAGTGGACCCATTCGGCCCCGGGTGTCCACAAAAGACCCGATCGGAACACTTACACGGCTTATGACCCGCAAAGAAAGAGAAGCAAAAACACTGCAAAATTTTACCCGAATGACTCTATGAAAAAATGAAATGACATTTTCGTAGCCACTTATTCGCAACAATGTATATTACTTGGTACCTTGCCCCCTGCAGATTACCGCGTGTTGCCAATACTTAGAAACGAAGCAGGCCAGCGAGGCGCTGATGGCCTCATTACGTACGACTGGATCCCTGTGGATGGCGTTTAAAACGGTGGGAATAAACGAGCTGACCATTCAAATCCCATCGATATATCAACACCATTACCTTCTCGACAGCATTCTTTCAATAAGGTAGAAAATATTGAATACTAAAAATGAGAGACCTCTGAAGGAGACAAACGGAAAGTCTGGCATCCACTTTACGTACCGCCGTGTAACAGCCTTACTGTCCGCGCCTCAAAATGGGAAATTCAGGTTCACTTGCGCAAACTCGGGTGTCAATTTTGGCAATTCCAGGCATCATCGCCAGGATTCGTGATCAAAATGATCAAAGTATTAGTGATAAAGCTTACCCCCGAGGTAAAGCTTGCTGGCAGGAAAAGTGACAGCTGCACAGGAAGGATGACACCCTGCATGATAATCGGATATGCGTGAGCTGGCGTGTCTCAACAACGTGATGCCCAGCACAAATACACCTGCTGGTCGAAAGAATGGAGGGGGCGGTAAAGAGAATAATGTCACCGAAGACAGCCCCCGCCGCGGGGAAACCAACGAAAGTGGTGCTCAATCGCTGCCCAACAAGACGCAGGAACATCGAGTCCTGGTTCCTGGTATGTCACAAGAGGAAGAAACTTCGAGGTTCGAGGTAGTTGGGGGGCATTTTGTAACGGTGACAATGGCCCTTCATGCGAACGTGACAAGCTGTGGCCGCCTCCAAGCCACACCGACAATCCGGCAGCGGGCACGGCGATTTGCCGCCTCACCTGGCCTCGCATCTTGTCCGCATATGCGGGCACCAAATGACCCCTCGGTATGGGAGTGCCGCTGCTGCTGTCCGTAACCGGGAAACGTGGAGGGTTCAAGGCATGAGGGGCTATCAGCAGCCTTCCGTATCACTGCTGCCCTTGGGCGGCAAAACGACGCATCTAGAATTGAGACGATCGCGGGTACTGCATTCAAGGAGGGGAGGAAAGAGGGGGATTAGTTGCACGTTTGGCCGGCATTGCTGGGAGGTACGGCAGACGCCACCTTCGCGTGTAGCACAACGGTGAAGTTGATCTCGAAAACTTGGGAGGTGTATGTCGTACCGTAGATAGACGTCCCAAGAACGGTAGGCTTTCGGTCCAGGCGGGGCGAAAGAGAAACCGGTCGCAAAGATGCCATCAGCCTACCAGCAATTGTGGTGTGAAAGACTGCGGTTTGGGCGGGCGTGCATTTCGTATCGAGAACGATAAAGATCGAATGCCAGTTGGCCCGGGGAACTGCGACGGATGCAGCAATGCGGCGGTTGCATGTAAGGCGCAGAAGCTTGGTGAGCTTCAAAGGGACATGAAATCAGAGTAACGAAACGTTAAAGGTTGGAGACGGGCGAGTGGAGGAGACGCGACCGCTCTCCAAACGGGGGCACCCGTGATAACGAGACGGACAGCGGTTGACAGGCTGTCAACGGCGTTTTGCGATATTTGGCAACTCGGTCAAGGGAGAATCTGGTCCTCTGCATCTTGTGTTTGTCAACCCCCGTGCTCAGTGCTCACCTTGTCCTGGCAGCAGACCGGCGCGGCGGGAAGGCATGGGAGAGGATTCGCCGGGAGATGCAGCGGGTGGTGATGTAGTGCCCGACCGGAAATGCAGCCCGGCCGCCACCATCCTCAATCGTGTTGAGGATGTTTGGTACCAAAAGGCAAGGTATTCAATTAGATGCGGTACGGTACGTACGGGGGCGCCTCGGGAAGTCTGCGTGCGTGGGATGTGACAGCTGTTCCCTCATCTCGATGTCGATGAGATACGACCAGGACGTCTTTGAACGCTTGGGAGGCCAATTTGGTGGTAGCAGAGTCCGGAGGCAGCACGGCCTGCCTCATCAGCCGATTCATCGACAAGATGTCGAGGCTTGTTTCCCGTCGGATGGTGGTGGTGAGTTTATCTCTAGGGTCCTTTTGAATGACGATTCCTTGAGGTTGCTGCCGGTAAACATGGTAAACAGAGCCCTGGCGACTGCGACTGCAACGCTGAGAAGTAAGGGAGAGATGCCAGCGCATCAGGAAGAGGGCCTGGTGACCATGGTGTATATGCAAGTCCAAGTCAGCCTCCCGAGCGGTGAGGGGACGGGAGTTGGGAGCCCAGACCCGGGATGCGTCTGGGGGTGTGAAGGAAACAAAGGTGAAAGGTGAAGAAGGGAAAGGGTGGGATGGAAGAAAGACGGACGCGCTGGCGGATTAGCACTCCTTTTTGGTGAGGCTACGGTGGCGGACCGTCGGCGCTACCATTTTAGCAGCTGTGTCTGTAGTTGGTCCCGTTGCTGTCATCTGGGGGGAAACGGTGGGGCTCAGTTCAAGATGGTGGTGTGTTTGTCCGTATGTGTGTGGGTGTATGAGTTGGTGATATGCCAGAAATTGAGCTGAAGATAATCAATATCTTTGTTCAACTTTTTATTCTCTGTTTATCTTTATTTCATTATTTTAATGATTTATCTTACTTTCTTTTATTTTTCATTTTAGTAGCCCCCGGTCATATGTCTCTGCTTGCATCAACCAGATCTGATGCGTCCATATCTGATCCCAAGAAGTTGGGTAAATGTACGATGCGCCTGTTTTGCAGCCCCTACTGCCACACTCCCTTTCATGTTATGTCTTCCGTGCCCATGATTGCGCTCACAATCTTCAAAGAGGTATTTTCAATACTTCTCATAAACGGTGATAGCACTTTCAGTCTTTGGATTGTGCCGGCGATGACGGGCTCAAGGTAGTGGTTAAGACCCCGTCAATGGCAATCTCACTTGTACTTTGTCTTTCCACAAGTATCCAGGGTCTGGTTCGCAAGCGAGACGGTCTCTCCATCGCAGCGCTAAATTCCCCATAAGTTCCGAGAAAAACAAAATAATAAAAAGGAGAATAAACAAAAGGCAACCGGGTTTCTGCCCTGTCTCTCCAGGCTCATCGCTACCAGGATGACGGATTGACACTTGTTGATGGCACCTCATGCAAGACAGTCCATGTGTTCATCAAGGCCTTGATTGACTGGTTGAAATCCGTATCTAAGGTCACCCCCGAGAATTCCCAAAAAGAGCCTTTGTTGAACGTATACTCGCAGGACGTGACTCAACATCAGAAAGGCCCCCAAAGGCAAAAGATTCAAAAGTCAAAATACGGCAAGTCGAGTCGGGTGTCTGATTCCAAAGGTAGCTGCTTTGCCCTCCCCACGAGTACCTTGACCCCCAAATACAATCCTCGGCATCTCCAATCGATGACTGCAGCTGATTTCTGCCTGGGCTCACGACGAGGGACGGTTCCATTGCATATCTCGTAACCTCGATTTTGGGACCTTGGAGGATGCACCGCCTCGAGTCGCACTGCACCAGCCCCCCATGCGAAGTAACGGGGGAGTGGCTGATCCCCCCCTCCGTCAGATCCGGGAGGCAGTGAGAGCCTGCCAGTGGTCAAAAATACGGGTTGGGCGTGCAATGAGAAGCCCCGGACGTTGCGGTATCGCATCGTTTGGATATTCAGTGAGCGCCTCACTCACATGGCAAGCCATAGATGAAGGAGCGCCAGCATGTGTCATCTCATCCCGTGCCTGAGGTGACTAATAAGCCGGCAGACATGTGCGGCGTTGAACCTTGGGGAGCAGACGTAGCTTTGCCATGTCTCTCGCCAGACCTTGGCTTTCGACAATATTATTGACACGTTATTTTAATTATTATTTTAATGATATTATTTGAAAACACCGGATGATAGTCAATTGTTATTTTCAGCAATGGCTAATCGATCCTCTACCCGTGCGGCCTTCGGTTTCTACACTTTGAATCCTCCTACACGGGCATCCTTCAACACCACCCACCCACACACCCCTCCGCTTGTACGCTTGCTCGCACTGATTAGCCCTTGACACCTTGGACGCCAGCGCAGCGCTTCCCGGAACCACATGGCCCAACTTCCGCGGGAGCTAACTTTCAAACGCGCCAACCACACAGAACGCTTCGCTCCTTTGCGCTCTCACCTGACTGAAGGACTGACATCACCGCCGACGGTCTACCCGCCGTCCGCTAAACGTTCTCTAATTGCTTGCAACGTCCGAGCCGCCGAGGCATCTTTCTACCCCCTTTTCCACTGTTGTTTATCCCCCAGCGCCGCGGCTGCTTGGTCTCAGTCTTGAACAGAGAGACAGGTTCGTGGCGCTGAGACAGGCCGCCAACCCGATAGCGCGCGAGACCCATGCGGCTTTCATGAGGGTTCGCTTTCCAAATGGGGCACATGCTCGTTCTGACGTAGTCTGTTTGGGACCCTTTGGGAGCACTCTCATCGAAACCGAGGCGGCGGCATCGTACCTGATTGATAAAATCGAGATAATCGACCTCATGGCAGCGACGATCTCTGTCTCGTTGCTCTTGAACGGCTAGAGCTCCTGACTTGCTCGGGAATGCGGGTTGATGTCACTTCCGACCCGTGCCTCCGCTGCGCGGACCGAGCCACGGGTTGCGAATAGCTTCGTGACTCGCCTCGGCGCGCGCTCTCCTCTTGGTGAGGGGCCACAGTCTATCCTCGGTAGGATATCTTGTGATGTATACGTGATATGGTAGTCCATATCATACTATTGCCAGTCTTCATTAAAAGATGTTTTTCGGGGTGTGTCGTTAGCCCGGTGGAGGAGGAGACCCTTCAACGTCGTTGTCTTGTCCGTGTCTCAGTGTTGCCGTGCCAGCGGCGGCATCGACATCAGTGGCTGTAGCTGCACATGTCGAAAACTCACCAGATAATTTGGACCAGCTGCACATGTTCAAGTGAACAACGGTTTGTGTTCCTGAGTTGGCAAAGAACAATTGAGTAGACTGTTAGGGGTAAAGCAGGTGTCAGCGGTTCAGTTCAATAGGCATCGGCCAACATACAACTTATGGTAGTTGGATCTGGTTCCTATTGCATTCATCGGCCATCGGGGATCATCTGCCAAGCGAGAGCTGTTCGGCAGATGAGCAAGATGCTCGTCATTGTGGAAGGACGAGACTACCGGTCTTCTGTGGCTATTGATGACAACGACAAGGGCGGCGAGGCTAATGATTGAGAGTCGGTGCATATGGTGACGGCTTTTCAGAAGATTGGTGTCTTCGTATAGGCAAGTCCAAGACGCGATCAAATGAATCCCTCATCTGATCAGGTAGCACAGTGAAGGCATCGTGAAGTGACAAGGAGCACTGCCTGGCTATGTATGGTGGTGTTTTCAGTTGCAAATGCCATGGTTCTGGATTATTCCCGGAAGGACACATTGCCCCAGGAACTGCACGCAGATTTGACCACGACTCAGTTCTTTCCTCTTGCTACCTTCCATTAGTTTCGAGGAAAGAAGAAAAGATAACAAAAGGGAGGCGCAGATGGTCTTGCTCCTTCCTGTCACCAACTCCTTCACCTGGTCAACGGCACTCGCTCCTGCCCTGCATCGCAGCCACTGCCTGAACTCAATGCCTTAGGTACCTCTCGGAAAGGAAGGAACCCGCCTTCCGTCCAAGAAGCAATACACATTTGCATGAACTTCCATTGCCTACTTGAAACCTTCCCCTCTGCCTGTTCATCGTGCTCTTCTCCCTCATAGCACTGTCACTTACTATCGAGCCGCCAGAACGTCGACTGTCTAGACTTCCGCTCTCTGTATGCCATCGTAGCTCAAGGCTGAAGACGTTTGTAAATCACGGAAGAAGTAGTCTGGTAGCATTTCCTCATGTCTTCTTACCTAGCAAAGACTGACACCTTCGAAGTACCACATACCGCAGACTCGACGTCCACTATGCAAAATGTCGCCAGTGCTTTCGAGCCCACCAACGTTCCAAAACGACCTCTGACGCCGAGCTCATCTTTTGCAATTTCTTCTCCGTTGAAGCGGTTGGCTGTCGATGCCTGCGTGGGACCGAACATCTTCGATCATGAGGGCCTGCCTCAGATGTCATTCGAGCCCGGCTTTCCAGCGAATCTTGTCGCAACTTCAAGGCAGCAGTACCCTCCCGTAGACCTCCCGCAGTCTCCACAGATCCCGACAAGCCCAGATGATGACGTTGTCGAGATACCCGAGACACCGCCGATCTCGTCGTTGCAAACTACCACGCATGTTTTTGTGGCAGAGCCCGATCTGTCAGATTTTTGGATGGATTACGTAGATCTGGACAGCGTTGGGGGCGAAGGTTTTGTCCCGATGGAGAAACTACCTGGTGAATACCACGATGCCGTATCTGAGACCTTGTCTAATGTGGATGAAGATTTCGGTAAGCCATTTCCTGAGCTCAACGTCGATCGCCTTGCCCAATCGTCGTCAAAGAGTGAAGAAACTGTCGAAGATGACTATGGTCTCGAAGGCTTTGACGAAGAAGAGATGATTCAGCTTCTAGAAGATACCGGGAACGAGCCTCCTGGTTTCCCTCCGCCAAGCGTCATACGGAAGATGGACTGCGATTCGAGATCAGCTTCAAGCTTCGACTCCAAATTGCAGTTCTCCGAGCCTGATATGAACACGAGCGAAGCTTTAAAGACTGGTCTGACTGAACCTGATCTTCTTGATGATGATGTCGACTGGGAGCTTGTGACAAAATGCGCAGCAACTGCGGCTGGCGCTTCTCCGGATCATGAGACTGAAATGAGCATTAGAGGCACCAAGGAATCACTGAAAGAGCATTCGAGCCCGGCACCCTTAGTCAGACCCCCTTTCCCCGACAAAATGAGAGACCGCTCTGTGGTCGTTGGACTCTCTTCGACGATCATGATGCGCACTTGTTTCAGAGTTGGAGAGCTCCTCAATACGCAAGCTAAATGTAGCCGGGAGAAGCAGGACGTTATCTTTGAGCTTTTCGCGCGGGTCGTCTACTCCAACCGGGAGAACGTTGCCAGAGTACAACATGTACAGCTGCGAGATCTTTTTACCGATCGGCAGCCATTTCTCAGCGGCGTATTCAGGGGCTGGAAGAGCGGTGGGCCTGTGGATGATCAGAGCAAGGTATTCTTAGGATCCGAAGGAAAGAACAAGTTGTGTCGATGTCTTTGCAAGGTATCAGAAGACAAGAAGGCTGCAATTGGTCGCTCAGCAACGCTCTTGTCGATCAGGGAGACAACTTGGGATGAGGTCCAGTGGGCTATGAGAATTGTTGCAAGGGATGCAACCTCGGACGAGAACATCGATATCGAGGGAAAGAAGTCCTCTGTCATATGAACGACACAATCTGCTGATGCGGACGATTTTCGGGGAAGATTCACGACATGTCATGAGAGCTGGCTTGATGTCGACGAAGGAACTGAGGATAATCATAGCTTTGAAAGGAAGATTCCTGAGTAAAGGCATGTAGAAGACAGAGCGCAACATTAATGATGGAATCTCCTCGCATCAGATTGTTTGCTTGCAAGTCTTCCTGCTGAACTCCGCTTTCTGATAGAGGTAGCCAGACTAGCTAGCTCCCGAACCACATCCCATCACCATCACCACTTGTCCCTCCCTTAAGGAACTCCATCCACGCGTCGTCGCCCATGACGACGTCAGCCGCTTCTAAGGGAGGCACATTAGGCCACATCATAGAGAAAACGCTGTTAATCTGGGTCTGAGGGCTTTCATCTATGGGCTCAGGAGCCGAAGGTTGTGCTGCATTGTCCTCATAGCTAGGAGACGTTGTGGAATCTGCCCGAGCCGTCGCGGAGGGGGCTACGGGCAGCGCAATATCATTGCTATCCAGAAACCTGCCACAGAGGTCAATGATGACTTGGTAGCATCGAGATGAGCTGGAGTTTACGGGGGCGAGGGCGGCTATGCACCGTGTTGTGGTCGTGATTTGTTCCTGCCAGTCTCTGGCGATGGGTGATGCTGGGTCGTTGCGGAGACAGATGCAGGGTATCAGGGCCGCTTGGAACAAGAAGTATCTAGAGGTTAGGGAGAGTGAGTAAATTGAGGAAGTCCAGAAGGAGACTGGTGCGGATGTTGGTACTTACAAGGCATACCAGGCACCGAGACGGTTGTGCTCATTCCGTTGCCAGAACTCGCTGATGCTGGTGATGGTTGCCTTGGCCTCGGCCAGACACTTTTCGAAAGCGCGGACGTTATCTGGCGAGTCATCTGATCGTCTATCGCGGGCTTGTAGGGCCCGACGGATGACGAAGGGGCGGTACATTATGATGCGGAGGTTTCTGTACCGCCAGTTCATGACGGCGTGGGCGAGAGCGTACTTTGGCGGCACGCGGCTGGTGGAGGAGAAGTACGACGGAACGCTTGCCAGCCATGGATCAAGTAGGTCTTCGTCTAGTCGCAGCATCTCGTCTGGGGAGGGAAGGGGCTTTGAGATTACCCTTGTGTAAATTGGTGTTGTGGCGATATGGAAGCTTGCTTGGGTTCGGACGGCTGTGTAGGGGGTTATGCCGTCTGTTTCGGGGGGATATGATTTTGAGATGGCGGTTAATGACTACGAGGGAGGTTAGCGACAGCCAAAGCAAATCCAAGCCAGTAGGGAAAGCGACCTTGTCGTCGACGTTCAATGGCAACGAGACCTCGACGCCTTCGTACGGCCAGACGGACGGCCTGCTGAACGTGATGGTCGCCCCGACATCGAACACACACAACGACCACCACACCCGCCGTCGAATCTCCATATTCAAAGGCGAGATATTCCACCCCTGGAATTCCTTGTGCAGACCGAGCCCCATGGCCATGCGCACGGCCAGGCCGAGGTAGTTGTACCCGGAGTTGGGCTTGTCCCGCTTCTGCTGGTAGTTGGAGATGAGGGTGAGCGCCTGGACGAGCGTCAGGTTGCCCACCTCGAGGAAGTTGAAGGACAGGATCGAACGGGCCTGCGCAAAGAGCGAGGTGTCGAGGTTGTCGAGGTTCGCGGCCGTGGTGTAGACGCCGATGGCGGCGACGGTGTAGGCCAGGACGAGCCAGCAGTCGCCGCTGGGGCGGGGGATGACGCCGGCGTACTGCGCTCTGAAGGTGGCTTCGTGGATGATGGGGTAGCTTACGTGGTAGAGGCGGAAGTAGGCGTCTATCATTGCGTCTGTGATGTGTCTGTTGGGATCTGGCTGCTGCGCGATGAGTGGGTTTTGCAAGTGGTTGGTGATATGTTGCTGCTGCTGCTGCTGCTGCTGCTGGGGCCCTGCGCCTATACCAGGTCTTGAGGAGGATTGAGTTCTTCGTCTCGGTGTTGATGGTTCCAGGAGACGGAGAAGGGCTGCGCCGGACGCGACGCCGAGGTAGCCTGATTCCCTTTCGCTGACGGCGAGCGAGGCCATGCCGTCTGCGATGGGATCTGCGATTACTTCGCCGTTCAAGTCGGCTTCTAAGATGGCCTCGGGAGACGCCGAGTAGTTTGTTAGGGTTTCTTGCTCGTCCCATTCGAAGTCATCTGTGGGATGAGCCTCGAGGAGGTTGAGGTCTCTGTGCGATGTGTCATTGTGAGGTTTATATTGAGCAATTCTCGAAGCGCGCTGGGGTTCGGATCTCATGTTGGAGGTTGGTAGGACTGAGGACGGGACATGATTCTGGGGTAGTGATGATGGTTGGAATGGCTGTGACGGCTCAAGATGGACAGCTTCGCATTGCGGGAGCGCGTCGGGCCCTTGGGCCGAGAGGGCCGGGAGAGGAGCCGGAAGGGGGGCCGCCTCCAACGGCGCCGGAGTGTCAAGCTTTGAAAAGTCAAAGTCCTCTTCATCATTTCTCGGCGCCGGTGTTTCTAGGTTCCTTGGACTGGGTAGCACGGATCCCGATCTTAGCTGGGCCGGCATCAGCGCTCTCATCTGTGTTATGATTGCCTCAGCCCGCTCCAACCTCTCTTCTACTTCCGTGAGGTGTCTGCAGAAGGGCGTTATGTCAGCGGAAGAGGTCCATTTGCGCTCGACGTTTATGCACTAGGGATAGCGAATTAGTTCTACATACTTCCTTGTCAACGGGGTGCGGGCGTGTTTCTCGTACAGGCAGTGCCGGCGGTACTTTACGCACAAGTTGCATGTCGGAATCGCCCGGTTGCACTTGGCTTTCCGCCTCCGGCACTCCTTGCATGCTTGATCAGCCGACGGGAAGGCCATGCTGAGGGGGTCATGGTTGCTCGGCTGAGGAGGTGCCGGCTCATTGTCACCCGTCGCACCTGAGGACGACATCTTCCTTTAGGTTTGAAGCTGGTCACGACTCTCTCCACGGGCTTTCTGGAGTGCTTAGTAAAGCATCAAAGCCGTCTCTGCATTCAGATCGCGATTCGAGCCGGGGAGCGGTAACCGTCCTTGACGATGCAACAGAGGCCGGCTGAGAAGACTAAGGGCGAGTGTAGTCCGTATCTGAAGACGTCATGACATGACATGCAGGAACAGGCGAACAATCGATAAAGTGTTGGTCTGGCACACATGGGGTGAGGTGAGGTTGGCCTCCAACCGCAACGAACTCCCAGTGAAACCCCGCCCTTTTTTCTCCGCACGCTTGCGCTGTGGTGATCCACAACACCATCTGATCGCGATCAGGGGGGATGCAATCCTTGCACGGCCGAGCTCCGTCCGGTGTTAGTCGGCTCTTGAGAATGGCTGAGAGAACTGTCGTTTGGACTGGTTAATGGAATGTGTGGTTTATGCGTCTCGTCTGCACCCAGTCGACACAAGAGACTAAAGTAGACCTCAATTGTGGAGGGGACCAAATCCCTCCACGAGGCCGGAGCAAACAAGCAAAGTTGATAACAGCTCGCTGGTGTGATTGTAAAATAGTTTTGAGATCTATCTGATGGGTGGCATCTCCAATCAAATTGGCAGATGTTCCCTTGCCTTAATCCAATGAGTATCGAACTATTCACTCTTGAAATTAAATTTACCTCATAATGTTGCGGTATCTCTCGCTAGATCATTCCCTAGAGCTATCCGCGCCCCAAAGACGCATATACATGAAAGATGAAATTAGACTATGCCTCCTCCTTATGTACGATATCGTGAATTCCGCCTTTGGCAAGTATTTTCTCTTCCTTCGACTCTGAAGCATCCTCAAAGTTTTCCACAGCCTGGGGCCCGTCGAAAATCACCGCAATCTCTTCCAAGCTGTACCCCTTGGTCTCCGGGAACAATACCCACGTAACGACAAAGAATACTACCAAAAAGCAACAGAAGACAATGTAATAACGCCACCCAATGTTCTCTAGACCGATGGGATTTACGAATGCCGCGATGATCAGTGACCCGTAGATTGCGAATAGCTCAACCGCGATGCCTTTGGAACGCAGAGAGTAGGGAAAAATCTCGGTCGGATATCCCATCAGAAGTGGGGTGTAAGCGATGTCGTAATGGAAGTAAAAGGTGAAGAGGCAGACGACGACAACAATTCCAGCGGATTTGGACCCGGTATCTGTGTTGACAGCTGAGCACGCTGTCCAGACAATGTAGCTCACCAGCATGCCTGCCCCTGACCAAAGGAATAGAGTTCGACGGCCAAGCCGGTCGACGAGGAAGGCAGCGCTTAAAGCGGCAGCGAAATTGAAGATCTGAAGAAGACCGTTGATCAAGGTTTGTGTAAAGGTGTCCGTGATACCGACGGTGTTGAGAACAAGTGTGAGATAGTACGAGACTACGCCAATCCCATTCCACCTGGAGAACAACACATCAGCAAAATACTCAGTCTTCCAAAGAACCCACAGGAAAGCACTTACTGGGCAAACGCTCCCACACAAACTGCAATTAGCGTCCTCTTGCGATTGCCAGGCGTGGATACCAACGCCACCCAGCCCGTCGTCTCTGCAGACTTTTCTTGCTGGATTGTCTGGACGATTTCGGCCACTTCACGGCGGACAAGAGGAGTATGGCCTTCAGATGGGGCATGAATCCCTGAATGATACTTTGCGAGAATTGCAGCTGCTTCTGTAGTTCTTTCTCGTGCTACCAGCCATCTGGGTGACTCTGGAACCCAGGCATAGAAGCATAGCTGCACCAGTGGGAAGCCGGCTTGAAGAATGGAGGGAACCCGCCATGCCCACTCGCTTTGGTAATCTTGGCAACCGAAAGTTGTCCAGGAAGCCAAGATCGCACCTGTCCAGTTTTGGATCAGTTTCCGGAAGTCATCTAAAACTGGGGGCTTCACGTACCAAGATAATACATAGTCCAATAAGCTGATGTGTATTTTCCACGGTGTGTCGGGTCTTTTCGTCGTCCGTCAGTGAAAAGTCTTTCATCTCATCTTGTTCCGGGTGCTTACAAGCTAATTCAGCAATGAGCATGGGACTCGGATGAACGACAAACATGCCACCGAAGCCGACAACTAGCCGCGAGATGATGAACATCGGTAGGTTGATCGAGGTGGACTGGATTATCGTGGCGACGATGATGAGAATGATGCCAGACAGGAGAACGGGCTTCCTGCCGAAGCGATCCGCCAGATATCCCACAATAGGCAGGGCTAGAACAGATCCAATAGATTGCGCTGCGTTCACAACTCCCAGCCTTACGCCGGCCGGATGTCCAAAGTATTCTCGCCATTGTTGAAGGGATTGAAGGCCGTTCATCAAGGAGCCTACATGCAACGTAAAGATGTGGTATTAGTAGCTGTTGATTACACAGAGAGGCGGGATTGGGAATTATCTCTGCGCTCACCATCGTAACCTGCAACTGAAGAGGACAGTAGAGGGATCAGAAGTAGCAGATTCAACCTGAGCAAATGCGGCTGTTGGAACCAGTATCTGTCTGTCTTGGGAAGAACTCCAGCCAAGGCGGCGCCGACAATCTGCTCGTCCTTCATGGTGGCTTATTTTCGAGGTTGCTTTTGCAACATTGACTAACACGGAGATGTGACGGACGATGTATGGGCAAGATAAGGCAGGGTTACAAAAATTGATGATAGTTCGCGAACGGGACCCGCAAGAGCTTTATACATGCACTTGGACGAAGGAAGCCCATGGGGGCTGGTGATCAACTTGTCGCAGAGCATTTCGTACGCAAACAAGATAGTTCCCAAGCAGCCGGAACCTGGGAATACCGCGTCCGGCAATCCTCCGCATGCTCGTTTACCCCACATAACGTGGTAAATGGGTCGTTGAAAATACGGGGGGATTCGCCCATGGGGTAGCATCACTCAAGCTGTGCTGCATCTGCATACGTCCTGTCACGCGAGTCATGCTTTTGCGTGGTATTGTAAGGAAGTCCGATGTGCGGTTGATAAAGTGCGGGGACGACGGACGACTGTCACCCTTCACTAGCGGGATGTCAAGGAGTTAGTCGACGAGGAGTGACAGTCGCTATTGGTGAGTTGTGGCACTGTTGCCAACTTATTGGAAGTCCAAGTTCGGGTAGCTTTGCCCGGTGATAACGCGCAGCCGCCGTGGGTCGGGAATTTAGGCGAGGGTGGATGGGGGCCGCCAGCCGGGATCTCTCGATCATGGCGCGACGACGAGGTTGAACCGGGTTGCAAGATGTTTGCAGCTTCAAGGATCGCAGGCTTCGGGAAATATCGAGGCTCGGTTGGTCGGATTTCGGCCTGATAGTCTCGGATGTATCGACGCCGCCATGTTCTCGAGGTGATATCTAGTTTAGTTGTGAAATTGAAATACTGCGTCAACCAAGCGCCGCCGAAAAGTATTTGATGTCGAAGTCAAGAGTGTGAGAACACTATGGCTCATAAAGCTAGATGGAGGAAATGTCACCAAGTCCAAGATCAAAAAGACAATCTTTTCTCTGTGAAAAAGTCACTTGTGCTATTGACTTAGCACAAACCTATGACGCCCAAGACGAACCATGTAAGAGATGGTGCCAGTACATCCGTCTCTACATGCAGCTTTTTCCCTAATTCTGCTTTATTTCTGAATTACTGATAAGCGAATATGAGGAAAGTAAAGTCGGATTGAGATATGAGTTGGTATTACTCCCTGTAAGGTCTGTAAATATTCATTACCATCATCTAGTATTTGATCAATAAGTCTCTCTGTTCATATTTTTCAGACTGACTGTGGTGTGAGGTTGCGGATACTACCTTACCAGAAAGTTCAAAAGTGATTCAAGCAGAATTATTTTTCATTGCATGACTGTATACGTTCAGAGTTCAAGATGTGAATGACAGGAACCTGTTATGGATGCCACGGTTGAAGTTTGAATTGAACAGACTTTGATGTATCAAGCTATTCTAGATCACCGTGCCGTGTACCCACCATCCACGATGAAGTCAGCCCCAGTTGTGTAGGAACTAGCATCACTCGCTAGGTACAGGTAAACGCCCTTCAACTCCCTCGGATCAGCATCTCTACGCAGTGGTGTCAAGCTGAACCACTCCTCCTTCATCTCGAACGGACAATCACCCGAGATGACGGTATCGATGTAACCAGGAGACACTGAATTGATGCGTCCTCCCCACTTGGCCCACTCGACAGCCAAAGACCGCGCTAGGTGTATCTACAAGTCCTTAGTATCAGCCAAAATGCCTTTATCAGGTGTTTCAAAGAAGATGGTATAATCGTACGGTTCCTGCCTTGCAGGCATTGTAGCAGCTCTGTTCTTGCGGTACGTTCGCAGCGTGACCACTCATGGACGCAGTGATGATGCCTGCGCCCCTCTTCTGCTCACGGAACACGAGACCAGCCGCCCTCATGCAGTAGTACGCGCCGTCAAAGTCGACTGCACGTACACGATCCCAGTCCTCGACCTTGTCATCCAGGCCTCCGGCCTTGGACGGGATTCCGGCGTTGGCGATCATGACATCCAGACGACCGAAGTCCTTGACCGCTTCTGCCACCGCTGCCTCGACGGCAGGGTAGTTGGTGACATTGACTTGATAAGCCTTTGTCTTGACTCCAAAATCTTCCGCAATGGTTGCGGCAATGGTAACGGCGGCTTTAGAGCTGTTGTACCATATGGCAATCTGTAGATGGTATCTGTGTCAGCCACATATGTACTGAACTGGGGATGAGATTCAGAATACGTTGGCACCGGCTTCAGCGAGGCCCCTGGCGATCTCTGATCCTATTCCGCCTGCTCCACCAGTGATTATGACCGTTCTTCCATCAAGGCGGAACTGTTTGAAGACACTATCCTCGATGGGCGGATTGGAGGCTCTGATGGACTTTCTCGCCCCATTCGTGGAACCATTTGTTGCCATGTTGCTTGACTAGCGAGCCGACAGATGGGATAGAGTAGGAGGTTAGTCGGAAGATAGGATGACTAGAAGTTCTGATACCTTTGGCGACAGGAATTCTTCAGCCCAAGCTGTTCATGAGAGACATTCAAATACCTGGTTTCAATCACAACCTTTTCGTCCAGTCCGTTTTGGTTTCCAAGAGGTAGTTACTCTGCAGGCTCAGAAAAGTTAATGTCGCTTTCGCCAAGGTCCCCCGGGTCCGGGTAGAAGCCAAAGCCGGATCTCTGTCACCCTCAGCTCTAGTAGGCTAGTCCGGATTGTCATCCGCGAGAGGTCGATCTTAGATGCTCCTCAATTGGGTAACTCTTCTATGCTATCGATCAATACGTCGTATCTACCCTCACTGTGCCTGTCAACGAATTCTCCATTGACCATGTCATTACTCTCTGCCCGGAAGAGAGCTCTTTCCATTGTTTCTTCAATACCAGCTGCGAGATGCCGCGCGGCAACTCGTCTCCGTGCTAGTGTAGGCTCAACTCTCACGAGCCACCGTTCATCTACCAAATCTGCGATCTGGTTCCAGGGCTCGTCATCCACGAGCAAATAATTCCCCTCAACAATGCAAACCTGAACATCTGCATCTACAGTGAACCCATCGGAAACGGGATCCTTTACTTTGTGGTCAAAGGTTGGTGCAAGAACGGGTCGCAGTCCTGCTGAAGCCCGCAGCTGCCGGACGAGGTCGATGACAGCCTGGCCATCAAAGGTCCAAGGGGCCCCGCGGCGAGCAATTGCTTCCGCCGCATTAGGAAGCTCCCGGAGAGCTGCGAGAGGTAAATGAAAGCCGTCCGCAGATAGCACAATAGACTTTGGGTGGGGTTCCTGGGAGGCGTTGATGGCGGAGACGACTTTCTGGGCGATGGTTGTCTTTCCGGACCCCGGTGGCCCTGCGAGGGCGATAATGAGGCGGGGATGTACATTGGAGGTGTCAGATGATGTGCGCCTCTTCTCAGCCCATTTGAGGACGATCCGCTGAACAAGGGTATGATATGTAGACTCCATACTTGTGTAGGTAATACGACAGTTTGTAGATATTGCAAAGTCAGGGGGAAGTCGACTTCCCGGACACAACGACCCCAAAGAAGGGTGTGTTCTATTAGTAGACTCCAGAGATTGATCTAGACTTTCAGTGAAAGGAATTCCCTGAAGTAGGCAAAATGCTTCTGGAATTTTTGATTCTAGTCCGGCGCTCAATGCTCATCGGACTACTGTCGCCCGAATTCGATTCACTGTCCGGCCCCGCACGGCGGTCCCACCCCGTCCTCGACGTCACGGCCATAGGCCATGCTTCATCTCTACACACATTAAGGTGATTGCCAGACTGAACACTAAAGATCATTGAAGAGTTCCAGATCTTGAAGGTTATCTCAGTCTCACATATCTAACCCTTGTAAGAGATCAATCCAGAATGTGCGAAATTGTATGCCCCTATCAACTGCCCCTGCTCCCTTGATCTCGCTGATTTCCTGCCCAGAACCCTGCTTTCGTTCTTCATTCTGTCAAGAACGTCTCGTTCGAGAACCGCAAAGTCCCAATACTTCGCGATGAATACGACGTCCGAGTCCACATCGAGCAGACGGGCATCTGCGGGAGCGATGTCCACTACTGGCAGCGAGGCCGGATCGGTGACTTCATCCTAGAGTCGCCCATTGTTCTGGGGCATGAAAGCTCAGGGACAATTGTCGAGGTCGGAAGCAAGGTCAAGAATGTCAAAGTTGGCGACCGTGTAGCGATAGAGCCAGGTGTTCCGTGCCGGCAGTGAGCTTCTCCCCAACCATCAACATAGGCAAGCAACGGCTTCTAACAATTTGCATAGCTGCGATTACTGCCGTTCAGGTTCATACAACCTATGCGCAGACACAATCTTCGCGGCAACGCCTCCCTGGGATGGCACGCTGCAGAAGTACTATATTGTTGCCAGTGATTACACTTACCCGATTCCTGAGCACATGTCTTCCGAGGACGGTGCTTTAGTAGAGCCAGTTGCAGTCGCCGTCCAGGTTTGCAAAGTGGCGGAACTGAAGGGTGGCCAAACGGTTCTTGTGTTTGGCTGCGGGCCGATTGGTGTTTTGTGTCAGGCTGTTGCCAAGGCGTATGGGGCCACCAAGGTCATCGGCGTTGACGTGTCCGAGTCTCGCGCTCAGTTTGCGAGGGAGTTTGCTGCCGATGATGTGTACGTCTCGAAGAAGCTGCCTGACGCTCCGGAGGACCCCGTTGACGCTGCTCGCGCTATTGGGGAGAAGATTGTGCGAGATTATGGCCTTGGGGAAGGGGCCGATGTCGTTCTGGAGTGTACGGGTGCCGAGCAGTGTATCCAGGCTGGTGTGTTCGCCGCGAAGAAAGGCGGGACATTTGTTCAAGCTGGCATGGGAAAAGAGGTTCGTTCTTGCACACTTGACCACCGAACATTGTAACACCCTTTACTAACATAAAACTAGAATATCGTATTTCCCATCACGACAGCTTGTATCCGAGCTTTGACCATCAAGGGGTCGATCCGATATCAAACAGGATGTTACCCCGAGGCTGTGAATCTCGTTGCCAGTGGAAAGGTTCTTCCAAGGAAGTTGATCACGCATCGCTACAAGTTCGAGGAGGCTCTTGAGGCGTTCGAGGTTGTGAGGCAGGCCAAAGAGAACACTCTCAAAGTAGTCATAGAAGGTGTACCCAAATGATGCGATCTTGTATTGAGTTAGCAACGAAAATATGGATTGAACATTCATGTCAAACGCTCCGAAGCCTTCTGTAGATTGGTATGACTCAGGATTTTAAGAAGTAAACATTCATGTATCTGTCTCTGCTCATACTTTTGGGCAGACTCCCAAATCCTACGTCGGTGATGTACGTGCACATATGGTGGCTGGTTAACAATTCTCATATTCCACTGCTCACTAATACCACCAGTCTGTCCTGGATACTATCTTACAATATTTCTCATGCGCCTTACTACTTCAAGCGATACGGATAGAATCCGCTGCTCCGTCTTCTTGCAAACAGTTGGGCAGTTGTCATTTACTAACCTCAGTCGATTCCCTACTACCCGCCTTTAGATGGGCGGACGGGGGTGACAGGCACCCGGAGTGCAGCATCTTCCCCGCACCGAAATGGCCCCTCCCGCTCCGGAAGCCTGTCGACCGTCGGCCTAATTCGCCGGTGGACGTAAAGGGTTTCGGAGTCCATCGTAATTGTATTCTCATCGGTACAAATCTCCTGGACGCAGCTCTCAGCTGGCCAGCAAACAACAGTCAGGCCTTCACATTGCAATTTTATCCTTGTCCTCACCCACCAACGGCCTCTTAGTTCCTGAGACGCAACAGAATATCCAAGATGGTTCTTCCAAGCCACCCAAACCCGACAGCGCCCGTCATCGCGCATTTTGACCTGACCGGCAAGACAGCCATCGTTACCGGCGGAACCCGAGGTATCGGCCTGGAAGTTGCCCGCGGACTCGCTGAGGCCGGTGCCAAGGTCGCAATCACATACACGAGCACCGACCCCACAGAAGCCGATGCCACGGCTGCCAAACTATCTGCATCAGGCAATGGGGTGCTTGTAAAGGCGTACAAATGCAACGTCCGCAACAGGGCGGAAGTGGAATCCGTCATTGAGACTGCGACAAAGGAAGTCGGAGGCGGCAAGCTCGACGTTGTCGTTGCCAATGCCGGAATCGCAGACCACATCCCTGCCATCGAATATCCAGAGGACAAGTTCCGTGATATGCTGGACGTCAATTTCCACGGGGCTTTTTGGACTGCGCAAGCTGCTGCCAAGGTCTTCGAGAGGCAGTTGAAAGGTGGTAGTGACGGTCGAGGGAGCATAATCTTCACGGCTTCAGTTTCCGCCATCTTGGTTAACGTCCCGCAGAAGCAGGCGGCGTATAATGCTAGTAAGGCGGCGGTGGTGCACTTGGCCAAGTCGTTGTCTGTCGAGTGGGTCGACTTTGCGAGAGTGAACTGCGTATCGCCCGGTTTTATTGCAACGGATAGTAAGTTCAATCTCGATACCATGAGTCTATTGAGTGATGAAAATCTGACTTTGATAGTGCTTTCGGTGCATCCCGAGGAGTGGAGGAAGAAGTGGTTCTCCATGATCCCGGGCGATCGTCTCTGCGAGCCTGCTGAATTGAAAGGATCTTACGTGTATTTGGCAAGTGGTGCGAGCAGTTACATGACAGGTATTTCTCCTCAATTCCAAGGGACACTATTTTGTCATATCAGCTAATAAAAATAGGCGCAAATCTGGTTATTGATGGTGGTTACACGTTGCCATAGATAAGATAGAGTCTAGAGCTCAAGGAATCGCGAAGAGAATCAACTAAAGCCAAAACGCTGCGTGTCGGAATTGTTTGCCACTTGGATGAGGCCTTAATCTCGTTTGTTCATTCGCCACGTTATATGTTATGTGGATTGAATGATTGCAACATCCACAACTGTGTCATTATATGAGCGAGTACCTGTCTTGAGCTCCCTAATTCTATAAGCTACCTGTGATCTCATCCTCTTGTAAGCACGAAAGACACAGGGCAAGAGCTAAAATAAGATTATTATCCTAAATTAGAACATTGTAAAGCCGTCCCCTACCCTGCTCCAGGCTGGGCAAGTCGAAACGCCATCCCGAAAGAGGGCCCACACCCCGACCCGCCGAGGCCCGGGTCGTCCGGAGGGTTCACGATGGATGCCCTTGGTGTTGAATGTGGATCGTGCCCTCACCTCACGCACAACCTAGAATCCATCAGCTTCAATCCACCCGATAAATCTTCATCAACCGCATCAATTGCCCGGCTAGCTCAATCGGTAGAGCGTGAGACTCTTAATCTCAAGGTTGTGGGTTCGACCCGTAAGCTCCAGACGCCTATCCCGAATATCGTCGAACACCTCACTAACAGTAACCAGCCACGTCGGGCTCAATTCCCGTCAGCGATTGAACTAGCAATCGTATTTTTTTGCTCCTCTTATGCTGAAGCATGTTACGTTCAAAGCAAAGCAAATGAGCTTGAATACTACCGGCTAAATATAACCTCGTTATGATCTTAACTGTCCTTTTTGACGAAACTCGTCCCCCGATAACCACAGATCACCCCCCTCTCCCTGGTCTTGGCATCATCATCAAGGAACCCAATAAGACTCACTTGACTCCAAGACGCTCTTCAAATTTCGCCATGGCTGCAGGGTTCCCCTACATCTCATAAGTCTTGCCCAGCCCAGCTAAAAGACCGTGCCACACGACGACTTTCTCCAAAAACCAAGCATCTTGGCAGAACTTGGCATCGCGGCGTTTGACGCTCCGGTCCGTACAGAAATGCAGAAAGCGGGAGCTATCTCAGTCTAGCGAGATCCTGCGCCGAGAAAAAGATCGTCGCAAGGGGTCGTAGTATCGCGGGTTGAGCCTAAATGCCACGCTTGTTTCGCCAAGGAGGGTGGCAGCGGCAACTATCTCGATTGGTCGGCTATAATGGTGATGGCGAGGCTCCCATTGCTTGGCTAAGGGAAACTTTTCTATAAGGTCATGTCGTTTCGAGGATAGCTTTTCTCCTAGGAATTCCATCTGTTATCTCTTTGTTGCGATTACGATGGGCTTGTCTTCGCTTATAGTTTGGCCTTGGAGTTGCCTTTTGTTGGTTACGACTATTGTTTCGTCAACTCCTTTCAACCACATTGTTGATACCCCTAGTCCACTTATCAACATCGAGTTTGAACAACAATGCCCATTGAAGTATAGTTCAGGGAAGGCTGCCAAGGTCACGGAATGGCGCCCATGGACGCAAGAGCCGGTATGTGTGGGCCCAAAGTCAAACAAGACACTACAACACTGCGCTTTCATCAAAGAAGACTTTCAGGGGAACAAAGGTCTTCTCGTAATCACAAGCCCAGAGGTTGCAGCCGGTCATGTCAGTCTCGTTGAGGATTTTGACACCCAATCGGCGAGTACTCAACCTTCACCTGATTCTGCCGACCCACTCCCCTTCCATGTTGAGACGATACCGGGTAAAGGTTTACTACGGTATCAGGCCAAAGTTTAACCCCCTTGTCAGGTATCTTCGCCCGTGCTTTTCGAGATTACATCAGCAGCATTACTTTCGAGATTCTTGTGCACGTCGAACACAAATTTGGCCATTGAGAGTCACTGCTCTACCCTGGCCAGACCCACGCTACCTGGTAGGGAGTTTAAACTTACCCCTATAGACCAAGTAGGAGCTGTCGCAAACATCCGCATCCGCGCGGGGGATGCCATCTTGAGGGAACACCCTGTCGTTGTGCAATTGGCGCAAGTATCTGAGCCGATTAGCTGGATGCAGGCTCTGTGGGTGTTAGAGGAGGGCTTCATTCGGCTGCCGAGAGAGGATCAGCAAAGAGTGTTTGAACTTTCTAGGAGCACCGGGGGCCATGTTCTGGAAGATATCATCCGAACAAACACATTTGGCGCAAATTTCAATAACGTTGCCCACCTTGGACTGTTTCCAAAGGTCGCGGTAGGTGATCAGCTTCTAGCATCTTGTTCCAGCTTTTCTGACACCAATCAGAGAATCAATCATGCTTGTAAGCCCAAGTACGCCTGCAACCTTCTCGATACAACATAGGTAAAGATAGAGTGCTTACCAAAAGCTAGTGCAATAACCCGCTTCTCGCCCCGGACCTTGGAACTAGAAATCGTGGCGTACAAAGACATCTTGCCGGGCGAGGAACTAAGCATCAGTTGTAAGAACCCTGAATCCGTCCCGCACAGCCATTTGAAAAGGACTAATATCAGGAACGTACAGACTCGATGCTAAACATGCTGTACCAAGACCGGCAAAAGGCTCTTCAAGAGTGGGGTTTCAACTGCACCTGCGTGCTCTGTAGTTCCTCTCCCGAAGTGCTGGCCATCTCAGATGCTTACCGCAGACGGCTGTCGGAGATCTTCTCGGAGCTCGAGGACCCAGTCATCGCAGGCTCGCCGTCTTTGGTGGCGGAGCTGATCGACGAGCTTGAAGATATCCTGGTGAAAGAAGAGTTGACGGCGCAGGCGGGCGAGTTCTATGGCATAGTTGCTGGGGTGTACCGTAACATGGGGGAGATGGAGTTAAGTAAGAAGTATGCAAAGTTGGCGGTGGAGAAGCTGGTGGTCTTTGCGGGGTACGACGACGAGAGGACGGTAAGGGCAAGGGAAGTTCTTCTGGAATTTGGGGGAACGCAACTCGGCACGGGGTAAAGGGTCGCGTTGGGGAAACGTTGGGGGCGGCGCGGTAGCTACACTCAAACGAGCACGCAGTTCACGGATCAAAGGGGTATAAGTGGCGTGCGTTCTCTGGTACCGGGGGTTCATGTTCCTCAACTCGGAGGGGGTGATTCATTTACCTCACCCCCGCCATGGCCCATGGGGAAGGAAGGAGGAACGTGGCATGGCACTTTGCCTGGTCTGGGGAAGCGAGCATGTTGACAGGTTGCGGAGAATTTTGTGGTGGAGGAGGATTACTCCGGTGCTGCGGGTTGGTCGACGGATTGACACGTTTTGGACCGGCTATGCGGCACCTTCGTTGATGAGATGGCGGCAGCGGGCCGGGGGTGATGGTTCATGTCATGTCTCGATTAGGTTGCGGGAGGATGTGTCCGCTGCAGCATCCCACTGGGGCATATTGTTTTCTAGATGGAAGAGGAACGTAATATCAGACCGTTTGAATGAGAAGTGTAGATGCGGGTCATTGGAGTTGAGGCTCTAGCTGGAGCCCATCTTGGCGATGCCAAGTGGCTTGGAACCACGGTTGCCAAGGTTTCTTGGCGTTCTTTTGTGAACGTCGACTTTCACCAGATGCCCAAAGACTGTTTTGACAGAACGTAACTAAACAAAGAGAAAAGACATTGAAATCTGATTGTGCAGGGATATGTGTGTGTGTTGCGACCTAAAAACTAAAGATATTGGTTGTGAATCAAACTCGCTCATAAAACAAATAATGTGGCGATTGAGGTAAGGGCTGAGTCTTCAAATGACAGACAATGCTATTGTTTGACACACAAACATAAAGTCTGTTTAGCGAGAGTCACCGAGTGGTAAAGGTATTTAGTTCGCTAGTATCAGCAAACATCGTCTGCCTGCCCAGAATTCCATGGCAATACATCAAGCAAAATTTCGGATACGACACACGTACTGATTGTCACGTTCGGATCTCACTCACATAGTAGCAGCTATAACCCTAACGAGGGAAATAAGAGAAAGATAACCACCACCAGTCATGTGCATCCAGTGGATTACCTCCGCAAACTGCACCGGCGCCGTAGGCGGGAATACTCCGCGTGACGGATGCAAGGGCGCCCACGTCGCGGTGGTACGCCGCGAAGTCTGCTCATCGGCCCGCGGGCAGTGCTTGTGCTTCTTCGGCTCGTGTAAAAACATCGTCGCGCTGTCTGCCGAGGACCAGGAAACCGTCAACGCGCCGTGCGAGGTTTGCGGCGTGGACATGGACCCGGAGCAGATGATGCTGCTGAGAATTTTTGACGACGCTTTTGCTGCTGAGTGGGTTGTCGCCTTTGGGGAGAGCCACTATGCGACATGCACCAAGGGTATGTGGAGGTCGTTGGTCAGAAGATGAGTAAAGTGGTGAGTCTCGTCGGCCGTGGGTGAGTAATCTTGTACGGATTTCCCAGGGGAATGGCACAACGCGGA
This sequence comes from Colletotrichum tamarilloi, assembly GCF_030869305.1. NCBI lineage: Eukaryota > Fungi > Ascomycota > Sordariomycetes > Glomerellales > Glomerellaceae > Colletotrichum > Colletotrichum tamarilloi. The sequence goes on from NW_026849395.1 coordinate 597,290, forward strand.
GAAAGGGCGAGACTTCGGCGCCAAGGATGGACTGTTACATGGCCGATGGCCCATGGGAGCGGTCACAAAGAAACTGCGCGGCGAGAGCATACAAATCAGGTTTCTGGGACCGTTGGTACGTGCCGCTAGTAGCGTTGCAACCGTCGATCAGTCGGACTCGCTCTCTATTCTGCCCTCCGAAGCCGGTCTGAGTTTGAACGAAGGATCTCCAGTTCTTCACCAACATGGAAATTCTCAGGTAAAGGATTTGACCAATATACTTAGTGTAATTCAGGGAGAAAAAAAGTTCTTGTTGGCATGCCGCCGCGTGGGACGATCGTATGAGGTCTAATTTACCAAGACGTGAAATCCCCGCAAACCTGTAGGTTGCATGCTTGATCCTGGGTGGCTGGGAGTTGCCTGTTGGACTTCCTCCGCTTCCTTCGCCATGTGACGACCCTGACGGGTGGACTCCGTCCGCGCCGGGGTTGACAAGAAGCACCCTGTTATTGAGAATGTGCCATTTAAGAACATGGCGTGCGTCTGTGTCCTACATTGCCTGCTACTCTTTTGGTGTGTGTGGAAGCGTCAAGACCTCACGCGAGCTGTAAGTTGAGCGCTTAGATATTCCAACTCCAGTTTTCCCCATACCATCCCCATTGAAGGAAGCTTTCTCCGTGGGGTCTTTGGGGTTGAAGGGAGGCCCATGATCCATCAAAGGGACTTGGGGTTGATACCAAGACCGTGCCCTAGGGCGAGGTTGAGAAACTTGGAATCTGGCCGAGATACCCTGGCGCTGTCGCCGGATCTTCCCCAAAGCTCACGAATCACTAGGCGTATCAAAGTATCACGGCGCAAATTATCGTTCCTCTGGTTGGCCAAGTACGGACATGTAAGCTTATTCTACGGGGTCAGAGTCACTACGAGATCCATCTTATTTGGCTAAAATGAGGGGAGGAGACGAAAAAATGGGCACCGAGCCGAGGGAGATGAAAGAGAGAGAGGTTGAGAGTCACTGTGAGAGGAAAGAGAGAGGCGAATATCGTCGGTCGAACCCCGATGGGCCAGACCTTGTCGCAGGCTAATGTCTGCTCTTCTGCTGAATGGCTGAATTAGCCTGTCTCCGTTCGGGCTCTGGCTCTGGCGTTCTGCATCTTTTCACGTCTAGGTATCAATAAACCGGAGCAGACCGGGGTGCGATGACTCGATTCCAAAATGGCTTCGAGGCTCGCGGGCGCACTCCGTCTTCGCCCTCACGGAAGATGGCCGAGCGGCAGTTGATGGCCCCGTCGACTTAAGCCCGAAACGGTCCATTCGGGATCCACCGGCCGGCGGCGAGCTGCGAGCTGCGAGCTTGCGGAGTGCGAACATGTCGGGTATCCAGTTCTTTACGCAAGGCAGCTTGCGTTAGCACTTTAGCCAGCGACGAAACAAGCACTTTGAGATATGGGGATGGGGGAAATCTTGCGTGTTTTTGTTGGGTTCCACGCGCGCAAACGGCCTTTTGGACATGGATCATGGGCCGATGATGGGGCTTTTGCGAGTGGTTTGTCTTGGATTCCATCTTCCCCCCCTCCTCTTCGCAGTAGGCTTCACTACCTCTGCGTAGACCGTGTCACCGTACTCCAGTCTTGTTCTCCATCTTCTTGGTCCCCTCTTCCTCCTGGAGCTCATCCGTTTGTCAGCAAGACTAGCGAGCATCGGCCGTCGACGAGTCATATCGCAGCCAATGTTTCTAGAAATCCTTGAGGAGGGTTGCAGTGCCAGAGTGGTGTGTTGCGGGGAAATGGTTGCTCGTCTGGACCATCTCATCTTCTCCAAACCCCAAAGCGCGGAGAATGCGGAGCCAACTCCTATATCAGCCAGGGGTAGCACGATAGCGCGCACACACAGAGAACAACGCAGTCAACGCACACACAGACTCATCCGTAGCCTAGGTAGGTAGTCAGGCAGTGCATCACTGCAGTCTGTCTCACAGTGAGAAGAGCCAAGAACACGCGAGCAGTCAGCCGGACCGCAACTTTGGATGCCGTTGGGTAAGGTACCTCAGTAAACCCTGCCGCCAGGCCCGACTTGGCCAGCTCTTCAGGTTCCTTCTTGGCAGAGCCCAGACGCCCAGCCGGGGGAGACATCACGTCACTTGGCGCTGGCTGATCGCCCTTGGTGAAAAGTCTTGGTTCCAATCCAGCGACGCGGGACAGCAGCCTGCCGGCGCAAACAAGACTTGAGGCGTATTTCTTGTCCCGACCACCACCATCAACGTTCGCGCGCGCCGTCGGTGCGCTATGGAACGAGCGGCGTAGCTCCGTCTGACGCTTTGGCTAATGATAGAGCAGTTTACGAAAACTTACTGCATGGAATGGCATGTAGGTGTGTTGCATTACGGAAACTTGCGGGAGCCTCTTGATCCCAACGCGTCGGTTGAGGCAAGTATAGGCTGCCTCGCTAGTCCAACGTATGTCGAAATATGAAAGCGAATGAGGGCGGCATGAAGACCGTGCTGCCTATAGCCACGGTTATCCTTGAGCTAAATCAACCAGTCATCCGATGTCAATCAGTGGTTATCCTCGCTTTTTGAGGGGCAGGTGAACGCTTTTGAAATTTGAGTTTTGTATCAGCGTCTTTTCCGTTGATTCACTTTTTTCTTGGTCCCCTTTTTTCCTGCTTTTCCGTCAACTTTCACTTACATCAATTCGACTCGGCGGTTCTTCGCTGTGATTCAGATTGTGATA